>NC_136057.1:581073913-581717719 GCF_964261635.1 Lissotriton helveticus
GCTTGGCATAAAGCTTTCTTTAACTCATTAAAAACAAGTGTATGTTCCTGGGTCCAAGGGAGGACAGTCGATGTGGCTGCCTCCTGTGTCGTTAACTGTATCAATGGCTTGGCTAGAAATACATACTGAGGAATCCATTGTCTGCAGTAAGAAGTGAGGCCGATGAAAGCTCGTACCTCCTTCTGTGTCTTGGGCTGTGGAAGACGTGCTATTAACTGGATACGGTCAGGTGTCAACTGCCTACCCCTCTTGGACAGTAAGTGTCCCAAGTAGACCACTTGCTGGACACAGAATTGTAATTTGGAAGGGGACACCTTGTGCCCCATCTCGGCCAGAAAATACAGAACTGTAAGTGACGCACGCTCGCAGTCACGTTCAGAACGGGCTGTGATCAGTAGATCATCGACATACTGGAGCAAGGCAGTGTCAGTTGGCATGTGAATATTGTCTAGTTGTCTCTTGAGTGCTTGACTGTAAATGCTAGGACTTTCTGTGAAACCTTGAGGTGCTCGTGTAAATTTATAGCTTCTTCCATTTAAACAGAATCCGAAAAGGAACTGGCTGTCTGGATGAATGGGGACACTGAAAAATGCGTTCTTGAGATCGATAACTGAGAAGAACGTAGCTTCAGAATCAATGGCTGTCAAGAGCGATGAAATATCTGGGACTACTGGGTACTGGGGTATGATACATTTATTAAGTTCTCGAAGGTCAATCACTAATCGATATACTGGAGGTGCATTTGGATCAGTACGTTTCAGGACTGGAATGATAGGAGAATTACATACGTTGGAGTCAGTTTCTACAACCACTCCTTGGGCAATAAGTTCGTCAATAATTTTGGATAAGGCTGCTACAGCCTCAGGTGGCAATTTGTACTGTCTGATTCGGGGTAAAACAACACCTTGCTTTAGAGTCACACGATGGGGTGTGATATGCATACAACCTACATCAGTTGGACCTTGCGCCCATAAATGCTGTGGTACATTCAATAATCTTGGATCAAAATCACGTAATACATAATGACCTTTAAAATCTCGGAGGAACAGGCTGACCCCTTCTGGGGAGGAAACATATGACTGCTCCTAATTCTTTTAATGTCTTAATGCCTAACAAATTTTCTGGACAAGATTTCGTGAGTAACAGATCTGTAGTTCGGGACAATGGACCGACTTCTAGAGTAACTGGTTTCGATATTTCATTAACAATAGGCTTTCCTGAAAATCCAAGGGAAACATTTCTAGAGCCTGAGAGCGGAGCCCCTGGAACCTCGTCATGACTGATGGTAGTCCTACTTGCCCCTGTATCAATCAGAAACTTTCTGTCTTTCCCTAATACTTGACTGTGTACATAGGGACCCTCTTGATCTACAGGTATCTCGATGAGAGGCAAGCCTACCTCCCTCTCTAGGCTGTTTCATGAATACGGCTGGTAATCTGGATACTCTGTCTGTGCATACTGGTACATCTGCTGTGTAACATGCTGTGTTGCAGCGATAGGCTGCGGTACTGTAACTGTCTGTTGTGCATTCTGTGGTGGCTGAGAAGTCTGTGAAACTTGTTCTTGTCTAGGCGGACGTGGCCTTTCTTTAGTTTTACCAGTAGCTATGTTGTGTTTCAGAACTGCACACTCGTTTATAAAATGACCTGGCTGTTTACAGTAATTGCAGGTCCCCTTAACGGGAACCGCAGGATGACTGGCTTGATTCGGACCCCTCTTCTGACTGTCTTGTGGAACAGATTGTGCAACTAATACTTTCATTTTCGTGTCTTTCATACGTCTCCTTTCGTGTTCCTGCTCTTCCCTGATTCTGTTCTGGTGATACTGGAGCATTTGAAGCATCTGTGACGGAGTATTAGCTTGCCAGGTACTTTCGACTTTCAGGACTCGATTTTTAACTTGTGGACTTGAATTTTCGACTAGTTTGGTAACAAAAAGATGAGGGTATGATTCACTACTTGTTTTCAGACCACTATTAATAATAAAACATTTTTCAAATCTAGAATAAAAATCACTAGTGTCTTTATCTTGTTTCTGTTTACAGGCTGAGATGGCATCCCAATCTTCCTTTTTCGTGGCTAGTAATCTTGGCAAAACTTGTATCAATAACTCGGGCAATTCTTTAGCTTATCCCCAAGACCGGTACCTGGTACTCGTGAATTATCTTCAGCTTCTAAAGCTGTCCAATCTATCTTTTTCTCCCCCACCTCCCATTCTTTTTCCTTGAGTTTTTCATATATGCCCGCGGGCAACAGGACCTTTAACATTTTAATGATATCAGGATACGTGTATTCTCCCATACGGAGCATGTCCTTTAATTCACGGTGGAACCCTGCTGGATCTTTATCGTGACAGGGAATTAGCTTCTTCATCTTCAAGAGTTCCATTTTTGTGATGGGGGTGTAAACAAATACTCGTTCTAGACCACCACCCGTTGTCCTAACTGGGTGTACTTTTCGTAATGGATTCTGTCTATCCATGTAAAATGATTTACTTTCTGGGGGTGAGACGTGAACAAAATGCGGATTCAGAAATGTTCGGTATTTGTGGCGCTGTTCTAGAATGACACTAATTAAATCGGTACCTAGACCTTTCCATCTGTACTGGAGTAACTCGTTCAATACATCATGTAGAGGACCTGGATCAGAATGCTGTTCCTCATACAGTGTAATGAGGTGCTGGATCATATACATACCCACCAGTCGCTGCTCGGCTGGGGGCAGTTTCAGAAACATTTGAGCCACTATTTCGTCTGGAAAAGTGGTAGAATCAGTAGTCCACCGGACTGCTGATCGGGCTAGTTCTTGTTCATGCATTGTACTGAGCTCGCTATAACCTATTCGTGATTTCAGAATGTGATCGGTTGCTTGGAATACTTGCTCAAGAGAACACTGTTCTGGTACTGGAGGAGGAACAGCTTTCTTGTAATCTAGGCGTGAGTGTCGGTCGGAAAGTCTAGTTCTACCTACATACGCTATTCTGGAGGGATTCTCGTCGTCTACCTCTTCAGTAGAAGAGTCATCTTCTTTCTCGGTTGCTTGTGTAGCTTCTCGTTTCTCGTGTAACTTTATTATTTCCCTACGAATTTTCTTGTACATACTCTCTATACAATTTTGTGTCTTGTGTTTTCCCTCAGCTATATTGTCACTCCACCTGGTCAGGACTTTCATTTCTTCTTGATCTTTTTCCGGACAATCTTGCTCTCTAATTAAACAGTTAATTAAAAACTTTAAAAGCATGAGCTGAGTCTCGACTTTTCTTTGAACCATGGCTTCGTGAACACTTTCTGGATTCGCTCCTGTACGGATAAAACGATATATTCTGTCTAGATGTTCTCTCATATCGGGCAGGGTGTCCAAATAGTCGGTCACCCGTCGTAAACGTAATGAATATATGACCATGTTACCATCGCCTGGAACTGGATCATAACGACATTCGGTAAGTGCTCGCTTGATATCTACGAATGTATTCACTTTTGGCGTACGCTGTAACGCTAGTTCATGTAGCGTCATACGTCTGTGTTGAGGCGGGGTACCAGGAGAATCTCCCCCCGCGGCTCCTAAACTAGAATCGTCGGTGTGTACTGTACGTGCTGGTAGAGCGACTGGTAAAACGGGTACATGTACTGTGGGCTGGGCCGGGGGTGCTGTAACAGGTGCTGTAACATTAACTGGACCCACGGGACCAGTGGCTGGAGGAGCAGGAATTACATTATTTACGGGAGCAGGCGGAACAGGATTTGCATATTCTGGGACTGTATCGTCCAAATAGGACGAGAGAAAAATATCAGCTGCGGTCGGTTTATGACGTAGCTTAGTCGGGACCAATGGCGGCGGAAAATTACATGGTGCTTCCGGGGTTGCTTTCGGCAAGCCCTCGGCAAGAAGAGGATACATACCCTTAATAAGGGCATTTCTCTGTCTGTCTGACTGTTCTGCTTTAACTCGTTCACCTACTTCGATTAATTCCCTTTCTTGGGCTCTTTCTGAGGATTCCCTACTTAATTCTGTTTTTCTGATTTCTTTTTCGGTTCTTTTATGAGATTCTTTGCGCCATAACTCGATGGCATCTTTCTGGGACTGTCTGGCTTTCTTTTTCCATAATGCTTCTTCTACTCGCATGATGCACTCGGCATCCCATGTACCTGATATGAGCCATCTATATTTCTCTTCTAGTTCCTTGGTATAGTCCACCCATAAGTCTAGATATAATATGGCACCTAAGCCATGCTTATGATACATAAAATGTCCGGGACTGTCCCTAGGCGGGACAGGAACTGCTTCCTCGAGTAACCCTTTTCTGGTCTTTAACTGACGTAACTTGGAAAACAGAGGCATTCTAGACTTGAATCCGAACACAATACAATACACGATAAACACAGTAATGAATAGAAAAACAAATCACTCATACCACGACATTGAAAACATATTAAATCACATTTAGAATAACAGTTCGGACAGAGTATTACCTGATATACTGAAAACAGAACACATGAATTTCTCGAGAACGAAACTTACTAGAATTACTAGATGCACTGCTAAAACAGTACGAAACATACCGGTCCCATAAAGAGACACGTCAGGACCCGTGTCCACCTAGGTGAACACTTCGGACTGGATCTGTGTACCCAAACCCACTGGACCAGAGACAAATTAATTGACCCTGTCTAGATACTACCCCAGCAACGGTACTCACCGGGCAGCAAGAACGGAAGGCCTCGGACTGGACTGGACTGCTACGACGTCGGACTACGAACTTCGGACTTCAGTTACAGGTGGGCCTCCGGATACCTCGGACCTTGTACTCTCGGCTTGGGCTCTGGTCGGGACTCGCCGCGTTCCTCACCGCCTCGTCTGGATGCTGGACCGCAACCTCCGTCTCCTCCGTGGGCCTGAGGGATACTTGAAGCAGAAATATCTGCACGTGCACGGTATGGTTCCGTCACGGCTGCAGAGGGTCAGGGGGCCTGCGTGGCGTCGCCGGCGCGTGGGGAAAGGGCAAGTCCCTATTCGGGCGCCATTATGTGGTAAATAAATAATTAATTACCGGTACTATTTTTGAATACAGTGAATAAAACAGATAGCTCAATAAATAAGAGACAGGATTCGAGGTATCTGAGTCTAACAGGCTTTAATCATGCATAAGGGAAGGGACAGGAACGGGATAGCCTGCACGGAAATAGGATGGATGGCAGCTGCAATGCCTCATCGACAGTGCAGCATATATATAGTATAATACATTACATTACATTGCATACAATAGGCGTAGCAGTAGGCGTAACTCATAGCAGTCGCGAAAGATAAGGACAAAATGGGTGTAACAAGAAGGCGTGTACAGGGCGTATACATAGACATGTGATGAAGACGTCACAGAAGTGTCATAAATGGGGCGGAAACATGGAAGGGGCTACCTGAGCAGCTGGGACCTTTAACCTAGTGGTGCGCGCAAACGGGCAATGACGTGTTACCAGGAAGAACTGGGGCTATGACTTCTGCGCTAGAAGAGGAGACTAAAGTCTGCGGTGTCAGGACGACATGTACCTATAGCATATCTGGTATCTGGTGTTTGGAGTACATGTTGATAGAATCCAAAAGTTATCAGGGCAAAGGCTACTTGACACTAAGACTGGTGCATGCATTATTCTACATGTATTGCGTGTGCGAGGAATATTCTATGAATATTAATACAGTATTTCTCTTACATGGAGACAGAAAGGCTAGACCATGGCTGAAACTATTGATGCGATTCAGTAGCTTAGGAATGCAGAGAAGGAGGGCTGGACTGATAACTAGAAGCATAACATACTCTTGGCAGACAGGCAGGCAGAGCCAGGCCGGGCCGGGCACTGCGTGGCAGGAAGTAAGTGAAGGGTCAGGGATGCAGGTGGGGGCTGCATCGCTCCTCGGAGAGGGTTCAGAAGACTGGAGCTTGAATCTGATGTCCGGGCCCTTTTGAGGCCTAGGAACGGGGACAATTCAATGAATTAACGTGCACACTGTAAAACGTGGCAACATAGGCCTAATACTCGTTGTTTTCACGAGAACTGGATACTGGCATACTAGAGTTGGACACAACTATAATTGCGTCTTTAATCGATCATAGGGGGATACATGCATATCGATCATGCACATATAACATAGGATGGGGAACACGTAGGCACATATAACATGGCAAAATTTACTTTTCCACACGTCGCATGCTGGCCAGGGACCGGAGGTCGTTGTGCAGGCTACAACGGCAGAAAATCTGACGGAGCCGCGTGGGCGGTGTCACCCAAATCCCATGCAGCATTGCACGTGCATTGTGGTGAGTTTGAATTGCGATGACGTCTCTTTGACTTCTTGTGGTTACCTGACGACTTTGCCCTGGAGGACTGATGTCAAATCCCGGGGCTCTGATGTCTCACCACCCACGGCCAGGCACTTGACCTCCGTCCAGACCATGAGCTATTGCGGTGCTGGGCCAACTGCTGGAGTCCGAGCGGCTTGTAGGACCACTCACACCTAGCTTCATATGTCTGGTCCCGGCAGTCGGAGCAGCTCTTGTTGTCTTGCTTGATGTCAAAACAGTGGAGACACCGACGGTGAGGGTCAGTCACCGACATGAGTCGGTGGCAATCCTCACAGGCTTGGAAATGGCCATCCCTATTGGCACCGTCCTGAGTCGGACAATCCAAGTTAAATGGACAGAAGTGATCGTACTATGATTTGAAAAAGAAAAATTAGTACGGTTACACTTATACGGGAACAGCGCTGGTGGTGTGTAAAAAGAGGACCTGACGTGAGCACGCAGATGCAACGTATGAGTACTCAGACAACGTCATCACGGCGCACACAACGCCAACGACACACGCAGAGCCGCAGGAGATGCCTACCGACACACAAGTGTACTGCTAAGCGGAAATTGCCATATCCAGGATGACACTTGGGGATATTCTATGGTGAGGAATATAATACTGACCTGTTTATTTCATATGCAAACAGCATGCACGATGTTGCACAGGGCACACACACGACATGGTCACACAGGGTCATGCTGTGCGTCAATTCGACCTCTGTGACAGTGGGCATGTTGCTGTCATCATGTGACAGTTCCCTGTACTGAATGGTGCGCCATTCCAGTGTTGATGTGCATCACGCTATGTTACAGACGTTACTCAGGTGCAAAGTATTGAATGTATGTGATACACATGTGCAAAATGATTACTGACATGTCTCAACAGCTCTTCACACATCAACTGAGCCACAAGGTCACAGTCCCTGTGCTTCTTCAATGTCTGCCAGACCTGGGGCATGCTGATGTCAGGATGGCATGCTGATGTATGCATCCACATCATCAAGATGAGTGTGGACTACATCCCTGCAATGTGATTCACTGGAGTCACTCTCCCAATGGTGACATGAAGGAGGTCAGGAACACAGCCTACACAAGCGTTAACTTGAGCATGTCTAAGGCACTGTACCCCAATGGTACGTGCGTGTGTACGCCTCGTTTCCCTATTGAATTTTAGCCATACGCAAGCACAGCGTACCCCAATGGTACGTGCGTGTGTACGCCTCGTTTCCCTATTGAATTTTAGCCATACACGAGCACAGCGTACCCCAATGGTACGTGCGTGTGTACGCCTCGTTTCCCTATTGAATTTAAGGCCATACGCGAGCACAGCATACCCCAATGGTACGTGCGTGTGTACACCTCGTTTCCCTATTGAATTTAGGCCATACGCAAGCACAGCGTACCCCAATGGTACGTGCGTGTGTACGCCTCGTTACATCATTGAATGGGTTGCATTTGCAATGGCAATGGCACAGTACTTGTGTGGGTATTCAAATAAATACAGAGGGACCATCTAGGGGAACAGTGGAATGATCAGAATGCAACCAGGTTGTCATGGATACAGAGAGTTTTGAGCCTCCTACAGGTGTCCTAGAAAATTCAGTTGGGCAAAAGTATACAATGTTGCAAACATTGTTGTTCATCTCTGGCTCAGTTTTCAAACCATGCATATGTGTGTCATGGCCTTATGTGTGATGTGATTGGATGAAACATAGGATGCAGACTATGGTGGCCTATCACACACTACTCCTTGGACTCACAGACCCTCTGCAGCACAAATATAAGGCAGCATGTGGCTGTGGAAGGGCACTTGCCTGCACAACATTGTAGTGGTAACCACAGCTGCTGTCTCTGTATCCTCTGGACCCTGATTAGCTGAGCATGGAGAGGGCACCTGCATTCACTGATGGTGAGAACAAGGCCCTGCTGGATGCCCTCCGGCCAAACTACAGCAAGCTGTATGGGAGACCAGAGGATCAGGTGAGTGATGTGTGCAATACCTTGGAGTGTGCACCTGTTGTGTGTGTGACATTATAGCCAATGTGTATGTATGGTGGATAGATGCTATGTTGTTGGGAGTGAGTGCCAGGGTGTACAGTGTTGTTTCAAGAGAGTTATTTGTTGTTGTGGGGTGTGTGACAGCATGTCACGTGCTGCAGTGCACCCAGATGTAGCATATATTGCTCAGTGAGTGCCATGCTCAAAGAGTGGTTTGCCCCCCTCATGTCATCTGTAGCCTTTAAATGGCATGTAATGCAGTTGTGTTTGCTCACAGGCCACATACTCCTGGACAATGATGCAAATGTGTGGACCTTCCGATGCCCTGTTGTCCTCAAGTATTTTGTGCTCATATGTGTGTCATTGAAACATGGACCAGGTGTACTGATGTTCTTTTACTTTACATTTGTGACAGGTATCTGCCTATGAGAAGGGTAAAATCTGGGTGGCCATCGCCAGGGCAGTCAGGAGTGAGGGGGGGCCTCGCAGGAGGCTCAGAAACATCAAGAAGAGGTGGCAGGACATCCGGTGCTGGACCCGCCGCATCGCCAGAGTACAGCTGAAGCTGGAAGCTCCACGCCAGCATGGCGGCACCCGCCACCTCACCCCCAACATGCTCCGGGTCCTGGAAGTGGTGTTCCCACACCTCGATAGGTAGTTGCAGGAGGGACAGCAGCAAGAAGGGGGTAGGTACATATCTGTTTGTTGTCATGTGTGTCACATGCTACCTGCAGTACTCCGAGGCATGGTAACACTCCCATAGTTGGAGTGGTGTGGTCAGACAGGCACTTTATGCATTGGCATAAGAATGGCCAAGTTTCAGCAGATGCTTCTTTACATGCCTTGCCCTACTCCACATTTGACCAGCGCTTTGGCTAATGATTGTTTTTCACATGTACTCCTATGGTGCAATGTCTTAGTATGCATCTTCCTCTGCACATCATCATGTTGGAGGGGGGGGGTCTGTGACACCTGTTGGTACCTTACATGTAGCTCTACATGTGCACTGTGTCAGCCCTTCTTCAAATTTTGGCACTGATCTTGGGTCTCAACATGTGTTTTCAGCACGAGTCTGCCTCAGTGGCCTTTCCCCATGGTACATTTTCTAATTGTCATGTGTTAGCTACAGGTGCACACTGTACAAGTGCACTAAATTTGGCTTGTGCATACTCACACTGGGCAGTGCGTGTGTGCATATTCTCTATATATGTTGCATGTAGTTTGTAAATAATATTGATGGTCAGCCACACAATATGGCTTTGGGTGTAGACAGCTGTGATGCCAGTGTGAGGTGTTGGGACACTTGGTTCAGGTCCCAGGATGGCATCACATGGCAGTTCAGGCAGGACTTTTCCCATGTGGCACAAGGTCAAAGCAAAACAAACATGACCAGGTCTGGCTTTGGGTGGCAGGGTGGGCAAATGAACCGTGATGCATCATCAGCTATCCTGTTGTCAGGCAGTGGCTCATCATTGTGTCTCTCATACAAGTTTTTGCCTTGCCTGTTGCTTGTATCCTACTATACATTGAGCGTTGTCTCTCTTACAATTGGCCAAAACTAGACTTTGCATTGTGCAGAGTTCTGTGGCATGAGACTCATGATGCATGCCATGTTTATAATTGTGCCCAAAGGATTTGTAGCTGACATGTCTGATGTGTACAGGTGAAACGAGGAAATTCCCTTGTGAAGAACTCAATAAAATACAATAAAAAATTAAAACTAATAACAAGATATACGTATATAAAATGAATTCATACAATTTATTACAAATACAAGCATTAAAAACATAAAACGAGTGGACCCGTGTGAGGCCACTTAACACAGTTGAGAATGTAAAGAAAAAGAATTTTTAAGCATTCAATATTGACCAGCAAAATTGAAATTCAGGGACAGAAAGGCTGTAAGACTTAGAAATAGTACAATACTGGTTGTATATTCAGACACTATTTCTGACACCTGGGTTATGTACACCAAAATACAGTATATCAACAAAGGTATCTGGGTCGTGAATTATACTAGGAGATGCGTCGACGCGTTTCGGTGGTTTTTCTCAATTTTGTCCACCTTTGTCAAGACTACGTTTGATATCTGTCGTCGTGTCGATGATGCCCCCAGAGTTACCACAGCGGGTTGAACTACATGTCGCGGCAGACTGTTTCTTCTGTGTATCTCTCTGAGAGCAAAACAAGCGAGCACGAGTGACTGTGTGAAAAGTAGTATGTTGTTTCCATGAGTCTGAGGTTATTATGTTCTGAGGCTGCCAAAAACTAATCTCTCTGATAACAGGAGATTCTAGTGGCACTGTGAGCTAGCAAATTCAATAACATAGGCTGACATATTCGGTGGGGATGTGCACCAAACCCACAGTATATGTTATCCCTAAACAGCGTAGGTCCTGCATGAAAGGGTGCTATCGGAACTACACTACAATGGAGACATTGCCCAAGAATTTGCTGGGAATGCCGGGCACTGTATGCTGCACTTGTGCAGTCACCCGATCAGGAAACTGAGCAATTCCTGGCTGGATAAACAGAGAAATGATACTGTTTCTGTGGGATGGTTCAGCGCTGTAGAGCTTGTATCGCTTTATCTACAATGGGGGATAGCTGTGCCTCACATTCAGGCATATTACTGGGCAGCCCAGATGCAGGTCAATAATGACTGGACCTATGTCCTGGCCAGTGACCCACGGTTCACTTAGATCGGTGAGCTATGGTGGTCCTTACTTGGGAGCCCTACTTCTATGGTGGCTATAACAGGAGGACCCTGCCAGTTCCCAATTGGGCTTTATAGCGGCCTTGGACAAGATGCGGCCCCATATTGGTTTGACTAGTAGGATCACCAAAGTCACCTTGTTATTGGTGGGGGCGGCACGCAAGGGAGTACCCCGGCTTCAGGGTTTTGCCAGATGGGACTTACTCTGAATCGCTGAGGTGCTGCACAATATAGAGAATGGAGCGGTTAAACCTTTTGTAGTTTGAGGGCCGAATATGGCCTCTTCCACACACAATTTGTCAAGTGTACACAACTTCATCATGCACTTTGCGCAGAGGTGGTTGATTGGATGGACTTGCCTGATTCAGCCCCACTGGAGGCCCTCTTCCTCAGGGATCTGCTGGGCAGGAGGGCAATCTCCTTGTTGTACAAGACCATTACTAATCATATCCCGGACAACTTTGGGCCCTTGCGTTTGTGCTGGAGCGAGATTTGGGGTAGATGGAGGGCATGGATTGGGAGGCGGCAGTGATGCATCACTAGGAGGTGGACATAAGAGCTCACTTCTACCTAATCTAGTTGAAGATTCTACTTAGAGTGCCACTGGACTGGGTCAAGTTGCATAAAATGGGATGCATACCACTACCCTGTTGTCTTAGATGCAGTACAGATGAGGGGTCATTCTATCATACTAACTGGGGGTGTCAGGAGATCCAGGTGACTAGGACATGATCCTACGTGAACCTGCCTAGGAAAAAGTAGATATTCTGCATGTTTGGGCTGAATGTGGTGAAGAGAGACTTCGCACAGAGTAGAAGGTAGCCTCCACAGCCCACGAGAGCCCAGTGGATTGCATGAATGGATGTTTGTATGGGGCAGAGAAGGTAATTTATGAAGCTTGGGGTTGCCCGCAAAAGTTTGATCAGGTTTGGGATATGTCAAGAAATCATGGCCTTACGTCACACACCCCTCAGGGCTCCATTCAGGGGGACTCCACAGGAGAGTCTTGGTTGCTACTAAATGTCTGTCCTCTCTGGGGGGTCTACTGGAATGTTGTGTGGGGGGTGATTTTACTCCGGTTGCTCTGGGTGGGTGGGTCTCCCTTGGGATTGCTCAGGAGTACTTAGGTCCTGGACTGGCACCCTGGGCCCATTGCCTGATGCTTGCTCTAGTGCTATATGGTATCCTGCCACTGCTGTACATCTATTGATGACTGTTAGAAATTGGGTTTCTGGTTGGTAGAGGTGTGTACTCTGTCTAAGCAGGAACCACAATCCTAGTCAGGGTAAGGCACAACACACCCTAAATTATCCTGTGCTCACCCTCTGGTAGCTTGGCACAGAGCCATCAGACTTAACTTAAGGGGCAATCTGTAAAGTATTTTGTGCAACACATCAGCAGTAACACAGTGAAAACAACAAAAAAGACTCCACACAAGTTTAGGAAAATAAAGAATGATTGTATACATATAAAACAAGACCAAAATGACAAAGATCCGATCAGTAGAAGTCGAGAAACGATTTTTTAAAGTTTAAATGCAAAAATAGCACTTAGAAGCAGCAAGCGCTTAAAGAGTTCATTAGCTGTGCTGAACAGGAACAAAGTCAAGAGTTCAAGCCGACCGCATTGGAGCGCCGGACGGATACAGGATCTACGCAGGGCATACTTAGCAAAAGGATCTTGATCCTGGTCGTAATAACGAGATGTGGGGTGCAGCCGAGGGATGTGCAGATGATCCCCACTCAGTTGGGGTGATGTGCTGGATTTCTCCACGCAACGGAGGTGATACCTCAGTTCATTGAGTGATGCACCAGTTCCAAGGTGCAGTGGTTCCGAATGTAATGCACCAGGTTTCTCCATGCTGTAGAGGCAGTGCGTCGATCTTCTTCACACAGTGACTGTGATGTGTCGGTTCCAAAGCATTTGTTCCAAGTGTGATGTGTCAATATGGCTCCCGCAACGGCGGCGATGCATTGGTTGCGATCTGCGCAACAGTGTTGATGCATGGGTTCTGGCATTTTCAGCACTTTATACTCACTTCCAAGAGCGGAGGACTGGGTTGGCACCACTTGGTGGATCAAGACTTGCAGCAAGCAAAATCCAGGGGCTGTTTGCAGGCTGAAGAGAAGTCTTTGATATTTCTGAGGCTTCAAAACAGGAGGCAAGCTAACAAGCCCTTGGAGATACTTAGGTTCTGTTATGTGAAGATGCAGTTCCAGTCCTTCTCACTCTCAGGCAAGCGGGCAGGAGGCAGCAGGCCAGCACAACAATGCAGTCCAACAGAGAGGCAGTCCCTCCAGCAGCACAGTGGGCCCTGCCTTTCATGCCTGGCTCCAGAGTCACCACAGGGGGAGTATGCAGCCCTTTGTGTGGGGACAGGACACAGCCTTTCAGATGAAGTGTCAAGTGCCAGCTCCTGCTGCAGAAAGAACCAAATGGTTACAGTAAGAAAATTCCAATTTTCTAAAAGTCGTAATTGCAGAATTTCAATATAAATCCAACTTCTGCATAAGTTATGTTTTTAAATTGTGATTCCAGGGACACACAAGTTTGTGGTCCCATATCTTCCCAATTGAAAACTACACTTATAAAATGTAATACAGAAATCCAAATGTTATCCTATGAGAGAGATAATCCTTGCAGTAGTGAAAAACGAATTTAAGAGTATTTCACTATCAGGACATGTAAAACTTAAAAAGTACATGTCCTACTTATTAAAGTCACTGCATTTTGCCCATGGACTGTCCAGGGCCTAAATTAGGGGTGACCTATATGTAATAAAAAGGAAGGTTTGGGTCTGGCAAGTGGGTTAACTTGCCAGGTCGACATGGCAGTTTAAAACTGCACACACAGGCTCTGCAGTGGCAGGCCTGAGACATGTTTAAAAGGCTATATAAGTGGGTGGCACAGTCAGTGCGGCAGGTCCACTAGTAGCATTTAATTTACAGACACTGGCACATGTAGGGCACTTTACTAGGGACTTATAAGAAAATTAAATTTGCCATTTGGGGTTAAAGTCAATGTTACCATGTTTACGTGTAGAGCACATGCTCTTTAACACTGATTAGCAGTGGTAAAGTGCCCAGATTTCTAAAGCCAGCGGATCGAAATCAGCTAAAACAGTCAAAACTGGCAAAAAGTCAGGGGAAACCACTCCAATGATGCTAGGTCTAACAATGACTCACACTGTCTTTTATATGACTGAAATGTTAATAAAAATATATTGAAAAAAATAAAACATAGCCAGAAAATCACCAGTAACGAATTCAAAATGAGAGGACAACAAGGAATTGTGGCCTTTAAAATGCAAAACATTAAAACCTAAAATTTCTTACTGTTGACCATCAGAGGTGAAGCTTGGTGCTCCACTAATCGTATAGACATACAAAAGTGATAATGTTTTCAAAACCGCAGCCTGATATTCAAGGTAGCAAAAACGAGGGGTTGTCGCCTTTAAAATACACCCCATAAACGAATTACCTGGTTACATAGAACACTGACGCTTTTTTATTATAACATCAAAAAATGGGTATTTGTATACTCCTAGATAGGGCAACACTCATTAATTAGTCGTGCCCACCTTAAAGTGTTCTTTTCTAAAAAAGATTTAAGTTTGTCAACCAACCACAAATAATCCTAACTTCTATCAAAGAAAAAAAGGTGAGAGGAGTCAGAAAGTACCTCGAGTAAGCACCATCCATTGAGCTACTTGTTGGTACTCACAAGTTTGCTCACGTTGTCATCATTAGTAACTTTCATGACAAGAAAAAAAGGGGAAAGTAAAAGTTTTGCCCTCGTCTTGAATTTGTGTGAGAAAAGGTGAAGAAAAGTAAAGTGTAGATGATCATATCATCCATTAACCAACTGGACACTGTAAAGTGCAAAAGAAAAAAAGAAAATTCTAAGCTAAAATGAGTTGTGGTCCACTTATTTCATAAATACTTTATTGTCAACAGTGTCCACACTCAAATTAAAAAGAACGGCATGTTTAGACAATTTTAATTAGAACGGCCGATATGTTTAATTACCTCACACATTTTATGGCAATTTCATCAGAGCTCGGGGACGCAGCTCCACCTCGCTGATGCTTCTAAAAAGATCTGTAGTGGTTGACAATCAAAATCAAATTAAAAACAAAAACATCTCAAAGTTCTAACTACAAAGTAGTAGGTGAATGTTTTTGAACCCCTGAGCAAATGCTTGTTTGCACAGGCTTCAGAATTAAATCTTGGGTGTTATCTAACACACATAGTAATTACTGGGTGCGGCAAATATCTCACCCTTTATTACATTTCAGTAGGTCAAACCTGCTGGAATGTAACAGCCGAAAAGTGTATGGTAGTTACCGTCCCATGCATTTGTTGGTGTGGTAAGCAAAAAAATCTGCTTGCGTTTCCCAAAATCTTATGATAGGTATTATGTATTGCATCCAATAGCGAACACTGCGGTATAGATATTTATCAAGTACAATACATAGTACCTTGATTCTGACAAAGTGGGAATCAGGGCCTCACTGTTGAAAGGCTACACACATGTGTTCTAGATATTCTCTTAGGCTACATGTGCTGTAATTTGTGGCCCTAATGTTCTGGCAGACCCAAATATCCGTGTCTCAGATATCATATATTTGGTATCAAATGCATTTACAAATGTTCAGCAACTTCCTAGTCAATATTTATCAATCAGGAAGCCCATGGTCTGTATACATCTAAAAATATTTTCCCATACTCTACCACTCTGCCTAAGAAGTGGTTTCTTGCCATGGCCTCCAGCATGCAAAATTGTTGTGACCAAGCTGCGGGGAAACATTGCCCTTCCAGAGATACATTTGAGCAGCCTGCTTCCCTGTTTTAGTGTGGGCATTCTTTTTGATGTCGTATTGCAAACTGTATTTGTAGTAGGGTTATCACCTGATCGTTTTTTCTTCCTGACTGGCCTGTGTCTTTAGGTGCAGGCTGGGAAGAAAGGTGGCAACCCTAACTTGTAGGTTAGCGAGCAAAATCCAATCTTAGGACAAAATCCCTTTTTTTCCCTCATGGGCAAGCATCTGAAACTGATTTCTAAACTATCTGCTAGTTTGTAATGAGTGCAAGTCCATTTTTCTAGGAATGAGTGCAAGTCAATTTTTCTAGGAAACACACCGTGCATGGGGGTGAAACTATTTCATCTTACTACACTTTAGGACACATAACTTCTTCATTAGACCTGGGACACCCTTTCCTCCTGCAACTTCACCCTTATTAATGTCCGGTTGCTTGCCCTTACTTTTCCCGCCCTCCCTATTCTTACCTATCTACCCAATTGTCCACCCTAAGCATCTAGTGAAGGACAGTGAGATTATGGTTGACTTTGGAGGGTGACCGGTCTGGTTTGTTTTCTTCGGTTCTTAATTCCTTTCCCTTCATTCTTCCCTGACGCCTTTTCTCTGTCACTGCTTATCTTTAGTATAATACTCCCTGTTGACTTCTCAGTGCATCTAAAAGGTAGGACCTTTTAGTGCTCCTGGGTGGACACATTCTAAGTAGCTACATTTTGAGGCTGAGAACTCAGCAAAGGAAGTGTTTGAGATTGTTTGTAACTTTTCCTACCCTAAGTGTGCAGGAAACCAAATTGTGAACTCTCAGGAGCTGACAGATCGGCTGTCTAAGTTTTTTGACTAATATTCAGAAATCCTTATCTCCATGTGGGGCAGATTGTGACCCAAATGCTGGAGAAGCGGGGTCTATACCTTGTTGGGGTGGACAAGAAGGTAGGCAAAGGGCTTCCGGAAATGATAGTAATACTCATCAGGATAAATAGGAGAAATAAATGCCTGACAATTTCAATTCAATCATGGCTGCTCTAAAATGAGGGTCTCCATTGGATCCTTTGGCCCCCTCTCATTGGAAGGCAGTGGCTGAATCCCTTGGTTTACTACATCTGGAGGTCTTAAATAACTTGCTGCAGAGTAGACAAGTTCCAGGGGACGGGAAAAAAGCACTGGCAGTGCCGCTATTAAAATGGTGAATGCAGATCCTGCTTTTCTTACAAATTATGGACTCTTTATTGCCATTTGCATGGAAAACTGATCAATCATCTCCTGTCTAAGTGGAACTAGAATGAGCCCAGGCAAAAATGTTCAAACCAACCATGGTGCGAAGGCCATGATTAGAATGGGGAAATGAGAGTGAGGTTACATCATGATAGCCCATCCTGCTCTGTCAGTAGTCCTCTAGCCTGAAGCCCAAAGCCAGAACTTCAAAATGGCAAGTCTGGCAATTAACATGAGCCATTGGAGCTAAACTTCTCGGCCATGTCCTATGTACATGAGATAACAACTAACCCTAGAGAGGGATCTGCTTCTCTGGGCAAACTTTTAGGGGGGTAGAAGACCCACCAAAGCAACAACCTCAATCCTTGTCAGGGTGAACCACAAAAGTCACTAAATTAACCTGTTCCTAACCTTCTGGTAGCATGGCACATAAGCAGCCAGGCTTAACTTAAAGGCAATGTGTGAGGTATTTATGTAGCACACAAACAGTGATAAAGTAAACAATACAAGAAAAATCCCCTACCAGTTTAGCAAAATAGAGCACATTATAATATATAAACCAGCACCAAAATGAACAAAATACAATCAGCAGAACCGGAGATATTGTGTTTTAAACTTTGAGTGAAAATAGCACAAAGAAGCAGAAAGCACCACTTGGGTTTTTTATCTAGCCATGCTAAACTAGGAAAAAGTCACGCGTTTATGCTCACTGCAATAGAGTGCGAGCCAGATACAGTGACCTGGCTAGTTCCTCTGCAGAATTACCTTCTCAAATCTGGTGCAAAGAATTCTATTTGCATTGGAGATGGCAGGGAGGAGGAGGATTCTGACATGAATAGCAGATTGAGCATCACAGGCAGTCGTTGCTGTAAGTTTTAAAAAGAAATGTTTATTCCCAGCAAAAGGTTTATTTGTACAGGCCGAAATGGCAGTTTAAAACTGCACCACAGTCTGCAGTGGAAGGCATGAGACATGCTTTACAGTGCTATTTTAGTGGGTGACACAATGAGTGCTGATGCCAAAAAGTAGCTTTAATTTACAGACACTGGGTACATGGAGTTCCAATTATTAGGGACCTATAATTAAATTAAATATATCAATTAAGCGTAGGATAATGTTACCATGTTTTAAGGGGAGAGTACGAACACTGGTTAGCAGGAGTAAAGTGCACAGAGTCTGAATGCCGACAGCTTCAGCAAAGTAAGGGCAAAAAGTGTTGGGGAGTACCACACAATGGCTTTCAGATCTAACACTGGGCATCTCAATAGGATAGAGGCTTGAGACCTTAAGCACAACAGGCTTGCTTGAAGGTACACTTCCCCTCTCTCCATTTATTTATTCACATCATATATTATTTGAATGTGTCTGAATCAGGTCTCACTTTGCCACTTATCTGTAATATAAACCATGTCCAAGTCCTCTTCTTCAGTTAGACTCCCAGGTTTCTGATCCTGTTGCCATATTCACATTCCATTTATGGTAGCATTTGCATTGCACAGGACCCAAAGTACTTCCAGGTGGTCTTCTAAGAGACTACCCTGAATGTAAATGTATATGTATTTCAATTTATATAGCACACGAATCACCCAGGGGTCTCAAGGCGCTTGCTTAGGGAACCCGTCCTGGTATTCTCCTGTGAGATACCCCGGCAGGGTATCCACAATGTGAAAGCCAGGCATCCCGCCACGAGGGGCCGTAGTGGAGATTAAGCAAGCTATTGCCCAGAGTCGCAGAGTGTGACCCCGTGAGTCGAGTAGGCACCGGAGCGAGAATTGTCGAGTCTGTGGAATTTTGAGCCCGAGACCCGCCGAGGCGGGAAATTGAACCCTGGTCCACGGCCGATCTCAGCTTCCGGGTCTGCCGCCTCTAACCACTGAGCCACGCTTCTCCACAAATGAATGCTCGGCATGGTTGCTGAAGATGCAGGGACGTTGAAAGAAGGGTTGTGGACGGTGCTGCAACACTCCCAGGCCAAGAGCCGGATGAGAACGATAATGGAAAACAATCAGGACTTTCAACCAGTTTCGAGTTTATGGAACATTAGCTGTTTGCTCCAGTGCACTGATAGGTCAATATTAATTAAGGTGAGCACAGAAACAACGTTAAAACAAACACTCTACATTTACTTTTCATGTATATCTGGGTTTACTTTATGTGACTTCAAAGAGATGGCATTTGGTAAGAAACATTTGTGATCAGGTACTATAAATATTGATATAATGAGGCACATGAAAGGCACCTAGCTTCTTTTTAAAGCGGACAAACAGTTAAAATTAGGCTTATTTTACTTTGGGCGTTTTAATCCTGGAATGTGGTGGCAGGTAAGTTTCGAAGCACAATGAGAGAAAAAAACAATACACATTTATTTTACCCTTGTGAGCACTCATTCCTAAAACTCTGCTTTATTAATGGCCTCTATTGAATATTTCCTTTTTTGAGTAAAAATTGACATATATATTTAAGATTATTGCTTCATAATTCTCCATTAAACCACATTTTCTCAAAAAATGTCTTGGACTAACATTACATCCACCTCCTCCTCAAACTCACGCTTCTTGCTTATAGTTTTTTGCTCATTTTCTGCATACGCTCGTCAGTAAATATTATATATTTTTTATAACCCAAGAATTTTAATGACTTGATGCCCCTAACCAGCATCCTTTCAAAAAACTGTCAAGTACCACTGTAAAGATGTAATGTCTCAGTGAACCAGGAATAAAGAAACGGACAATTTTACTAATTTTTTTATTTGTAATGCAAGTAGAATTAACATCAGTAGTTACACTGTTTTACAAGATAATGTGACTTGCACTTGTGCTTGTGTACTTGTGCATTTGTCTTGCACTGCATGTACTGATCTTAGTGATACGTACAGCACATTGGGCGCGTCTCTTTCAGGATAAAGAATGTAACGTCATTACCACATTGTACGCCTGATTTTACATAATTGTATGATGAAATTCGTTGTTGCAAGACACCTGCTAGGTCGCATGCCTACTAGTGAATTATTAAGTCCACGCCTAGTAAATGTAAACACACTTCTTGGCACACAGCTTCTGAATATGTTATACTTGTTGCAGACCCTGCATTGGCTCCCAATCTGCAAGCGGATTGCCTTTAAGGCTTTGACCCTGACCTACAAGGCTCTCCATGCGACGGGAGCAAAGTACCTCCAAAAGAGACTTGCTTTCTATCATCCGGCTCGCTCTCTGAGGTCAGAGTCCCTGTTTCTGGCGACTGTTCCACGAGTGAAGAGAGCGGTCCTGGGAGGTCGCTCCTTCGGACTACTGGCGCCACAGTTGTGGAACTCTCTGCCGCTTGTACTTCGGGGAGCCACCAGCTTACTTGTTTTTAGAAAGGGCCTCAAAACCTGGTTGTTTACCCAGTAGGCCTCTTTGCTTGTTGTGTCTTTTTTCTGTCTGTGATACTTTCTTTTTAATGTGTTATGTTAGTATACTGTAGTCCTCCTTACTAAAAGCGCCGGGACACTCTTTTTGAGTAGCCGCGCGCTCTACAAAAGCCACTATAACATAACATAACATAACATAACATAACATAACATAACATAACTTGTTGATTATAATGTTACATTCCAAATATCTCCAACTTTTCAGATTATGTGGGTAAAAAATAATTAGCTAGCATGTCCGAGGATTATGCGAAGGAGATTACTATAGAGAGCTGTGCATTATCAATTCATTGTAAAACATCCCTTTCAGTTTTAAGTGTAGCTTTTTTGAACATAGTATGGTAAGCAACTTACTATGCTGAGCGAGGAATATGATTGGCTTTGTAGGAAGACCTGTGTAAAACTTTTATTTACTCATTCTTAATTCGTAAATTTATGACTGTACAATATCTTGTAATTTTATAATTTCATACAATTTTGTTTCAGCACAAGACTGGTTCAAGTAGAAAATGTCTACTTGGAAACATTTTCTCCTTGGACCAGTTTGCTTGCTTGTATCTCCCATGGCTTTTGAATGTGACATATACAATTGTATTTAATTTACACACGCAATAATACAGTGACATTTCAATTCATGAAAGTGTATGTAAATTCATGAATTTTAGTCAAAATGTATACATTTTGTGAAGTACAATTTTGAACAGGCGTACTCGGTACTACTGATGATGGCAAGGCAGGGCTTGTATGTTCTTTCTCTAACAACAGTTTTTAATGAGACCAAATGAGAAATTTACAGCACAATTTTCTAAATATTTTTAGCTGGAAAACTATAGGGGGCAGTTCTACAAGGAAGTGCCGCAGTGTGGCACCGCAAGCCCTTTGGCTGTGCCACGCTGTGGCACTTCTGAAGCACAGGGATGCAACGTATTTACAAAAATATGTTGCATCTCTGTGCTTCCCCCTGCGCTGGCCCACAAACTGCAGCCATGCGCTGGCGCAGGCACCCTTGCACCATGGTGCAAGGATGCCTGCGTCGTGGGTAGATTGTTTTTGTGCAGGAAGGGTCACCTTCCTGCGCAACAATCACTACAGGCATTTTCGTCTTTCAATGCGTGCTGTAGAATGCAGCACACATTGAAAGAGGAAAAAAAGAGGAGAAATGAAAGCATTTCTCCTGGTTGCGCCTCGCTACGCCACCTCTAGGGTGGCTTAGCATTCAGACGCATCTCCAGATTTACTATTTCTTGTAAATCTGGAGATGTGTCTGGTTCCCTGGGTGTTGCTTGGGAACACCCACAGCAACACCCATGGAACGCCCCTTCAACGCAAAGTACTGGAGTGTAAAGGGGCCATATTTACAAGGAGAGGAAAAGTCAAGCAGGGTGGCTTTTCCTATCCTTGTAAATGTGGAGGAGCCCCCTGCGCCACCAGTACGTCACGAAAAGTGACATACTGGTGGTGCAGGGGGCTTATAAATCTGCCCCTAGGTTTCAGAGGCAGTTCCTAAAATAAACTTGTAAACCTTGTAAAATCAATGACGTAGTAATTGTGCCATGAGCTTCGATGCAGCCAAGTAAATAGGATTCCCATCTACTTGCTGAACAGTAAAATACAGCCTTCTTTTGGGTGCATTGACCCCCAACACAGTCTGCCCTGGTGCCACTACACCTGATGCGGGATTTATAGCTACATCACTGTGTAAAATATAGCAATATTGCACTGTCTAGCACAGTGCTTACCCCTGTAGATGTGGCGAGTTTCGTCACTTCTGCATTTTAGGAAATAAGTAGAGACCCTCTTCTTCAAGCACACCTCATCCATGTGTACCCCTCTCTATGATGGACTGTGAATGAAAAATATCTCATGGTCCTGTCTGCATCTCTTCACTCTACTCCCCCCACTCCATTGCTTAGCGCTACGTGCTCAATGCAATGTTACTTTTATCATTAAGACTGTACTTTACACATCCAAATACATATATGCAACTTAGCCCAAAAGCAATATTTCTCTATGAAACTGATAGAGCGCGCGAGGTCACCCAGCCAATGATTTCGCCGTTTCCGGCTTCCGGGCCCATATACTTTCAATTCACACTATTCATTGACCAGGCGACTTCACGGGCTGCTACCAATTTGTGTGTGTTCCCTACCGTTATTACTCAGTGTACCCGACTTACCATCCACCGACAAGGGTACCTATGACCTCAACGGATCAGGGGCCTAGCTGTAAAAGGAAAAACAGCAAATGCAAATTCAAATGACATTCAATACTGTTGTAAAATGACCACGGATAACTGGAAGTTTTTAAAAGCTTTATCTAAAGTTCGTTTTCATCAAGCATCAAACTTACAAGAATAAGGCAATCAATAACCAAGATAATGAAAAGTACATAACTATAGAGAAATAAAGTCAGGGTAATCATTTAAATGCTAATATGAGATGAGAAGGGAATGCTATGCATTTAAGGCAACAACTCTTTAGATAGCTTAAGTAAGGCCGTTCTAGACCATATCAGGAAATGACAAACTGCAATGCAAAATGTGATTTCTAAAAGGTAGGGTAACATGGGAACATGTCAAGAAATATACAAATGACTTTACGTTTCAATAGTTGCGGCAAAGCATGGAAAAATCAACATATGCAAGGTGTGTCTTTATTAAAGCAAAAGACAGAAATATAGAAAGGTGCAAGTTTAAAGAATTTAGAGCAGTATTTACCTAGACTGGTGTGGAAACCAAACCCTGGCCAAGGGTCAGTTAAGGACAGGAAACCCTCAAGGAAGGATACCCCTCAAAGGACAGCAGGTGCAGAATGGACACCCCGGACAGGACAGGATACCCTCAGATTAGGAATCAGGACAGGACCTCAGGACAAGACAGCAAACCCTCAGGACAGGACCGCTCAGGACAGGACCGCACCCGCAGTTTGGAAGCAACGCCTGCGCTCCACCCTCTCTGCAGCTATCGATCAAGACCCCGATTGGGTCAGCGAACTCCCAGCAGAGTGCTTCGCCAGCACTTTTAAGGTTCAGTAAAACCTTAGTCTATGGTCAATTTCGGACAGAGTGCTCCGCAGCGCTCTGTATCTTCAGTCACCTATTGAGTACGATGGGTCAGTGACAGGTCAGCTAAACCAGACAAGTCGGACAATTCCCTAGGTGCACCCAGGGTAGATATACTCTTTTGGGTCAGTGTACCACCCCCCAATGTTGCAAAGTGTCAGAATCCCTCAATTTGGATTGGTCCTATGGTAGGATTTGGGTAACACACCAATCACAACACAACACACCATTTGGATGCCTAATTTACATCTCTTGGTACCGCCTAGCAAGATTGGGGTTCCCATGAGAAACTGCAGAGAAATACAACGAGAAATGTACATTGTTGCTGAATAGGGACACATGTCTCCGTTTGCTGGGTTTGCAGGTCAGTTCTCAGGAGCATCTTGCCCATCCCTGCCAGCTGGCCAAGTTCCACCAGCCAAGGTTTTCAGTTCCCCAGACATAGGAGCATGCGCAGAAAGGCCCTCCAAGATGGTATTCGGTGCAGTCAGACCCCCATTCCCCGCGGTACATGAAAAGTAAGCGAGAACAAATTAATACATAGAAATAACATTATGAAAACACATCACAGGATTTGTACTTTCAACTTATCACTAAGAAATATACTTATGCAGTCTAAATGTTAGCTACATATAAACAAATACAAGAGCAGTGGCACGAGCAGTACCACATTATTGGCAAAGCTATGTATTACGCATGCGCATAAATTTCCCTCCAACTCTGCAGACACGCCAGGACACGTGAGTGTGGCTGACGCATGCGCAGTAACTAAATACAAGCAGCGGCCATTTTAATTTACTCCGATAAGTCGTTTTAGTAAAACACATTTGCAAGCTTCGGGAAACCTCGTTTAAACATAAAATAACGTTAGTAAGACGTACGAATTATTACCTTGTTACACACAGACGAGGTTCATGAATACAGCAAGTCGCAAAATATGCGAAGCTTTGCTTCATCAATCCCCTCTTTGATGATATTTACTATCATCACAAAATAAATGGAACCAGATGCCAACTTTCTTTCACACTTTAGACAATTCTATCTCTTCCAGCAATCGCTCCAGCTTTTCTCTTTCAGTTTTGGTAGGGTGAGAATTCTTCACCTTTTTATATATCTGATTATTCATCTCTTCTAATTCGAGCTCATCCACACTCCGTTTCACTCCTCTTGCATTCACTTCATGCTTTCTGGTGTGCTTACGACACTTGCAGCAGACAAATATGAAAAATAGGATGAGACCTATAATTCCAATTGGCATCAGTACCTTGAATAATAAGCTTTTACCTACGCTAGCAAGCCAATGACCTACATTTGAGAGACCATCTACCAGTCTCTTCCAGGCACTATCAACCTCGAGTGGTTTGAGTTCCTTTGCCAAATTAGTAATGTTTTTCAGATACACTTTTATCCGGAATATAAGTGCAACAATGTTGCGCCTTCAACATCCGGCAGACTCCGCCCTCTTTCGCCAATAAGGTATCAAGAGCAAGTCGATTCTGCAAAACCATTGATCTGATCGCAACCATTTCGGTATTGACCAGCAGAAATCCATGAGCTGTGTCAGTAGACAACACATCCACTATAGTGGACAATTTGCAAATTCTGTGAGTGTTCAGAACCACTCCCACTCCAGGTATCAGTGCACTGAAAATACTACCCATAATTTCACCTACACTTTCTCTTTTACTACGCACTAAGCCATTAGTATTTTCACTGCTTCCAGCAACTCCATTCACATGGTATATTTTCGGGAAGACAATGCCAAAATAGCAGCTTCCATACCAGTGATCCGGCAATTTGAAATAAGCCTTGTCCCCACAAATATAATAAATTCCAGGAAACACAGGCTCTGACCCATTTTTGAAACCCCAACCTCCAATTACCTTGTAATTATGTTCGCATTCACTGGAACCAATGAAAATGTTATTATAATAGCTAGTCTTCTCGCGGTGAAGACATAGCTTGCCTTTCTTTTCAAAATCCAGCAACAGAGCAGGACCCGCCCCACCAGTTGAGGTGCCTTCCATGTTCTCTGCCCATCTTGGCTTTTTCTGACTTTCGTCATTAGCCTTCTTTTGTATTTTAATTCTCCTTTTCTCTGCCATGTTCAGGAACATCTTTTCCTGCTCACGCAAAGAACAAGTCAAGTTATCTCTGTGTGCGTCACCTATGTCGATGTTACCTATAGTCAGAAAGTATTCGCCCATATAGCGAGTAACGTCACTTTTGGTATGTACAGGATTCAAGTTCCCACGTATAGGAAGTTCAGAAAAGATCACGTCATTGTTAGAGTAATAGTACTGTAACGGTCCTCTTTTGTAAAATAAACTAGCTAAAATGCTACAGGAGATTCCATATGTCAACGGCAAGTGATGGTATGTCACGCCTTCAGCCACAGAGGTAGGTAGCTTTATGCAGACATAGCAATCTTCAATTTCCATAGTCTCTACATAGTGTATTAACAAGTTTGCAAAAACATTTAAGTGTGTCCTGTTCTTAACTCCATGAAAATGTAGTCCTCCCTCATCTGATGCTTCTAAGTCTTGTTTTGTTTGTCTCAGTGCTCTCTCATGTCTTGCTACACTCTGTGTTGTCAGCTCCTCACTGTCAGTATTTACAATTTCAGTAGGGACAATATTAGTATCTTTACTTACAGCAAAGGGAATGAAAATTGTTAGTCCTATCCAAACTAATATCAGGACAACTACACTACAGACACATACCTTGCAGCATGTTTTGCAACAGCTGCGACTAGGTCTACCATTCACGTTTGAATCAGACATTTTGGCTTCAGAAGAAAGTTTCTCGACCCCTCTTTGTGACTTTACACGAGTATCTTACTTTGTGCAAATTCACGGTGGCTCGTCTTCTTCTTCGTCAGAGTACTCAGGGACGGGCTCTCCGTCGCTTACGTCAGTTATATCAAGATCTTCAAGTTCTTCCAACACAAGTGTCCATTCAGGTGACTTGTACTTTTTGTTTTGTCTTTTTATTCGATCACTCCTTCTTTTGGAAGTACCTTCTTGTTGCTCTGCTATGCGAGCACTTCTCCTTTCTTCTGCGCGTTTTTCTTCCACCGTTTTTATCCTTAATCTCAATTTCTTTACGAATCTAGGTTCAAGATGTTTTCTTTTCTTAAGTCTTTTGGTTGGTACTTGGACTTCGTTTCCTTCTCTTGCCCTTTTGTTCTCATTAACTGTTGGCAATTCTGTTTCAGTTTCTTCTTCTTCTATCTGACTAATTCCAGGGCTCGCATCTATTTCTTCTGCCTGGTTACTAATCTGGCCTTGTTCAGGTAAATTATGTGTTTGCTCTTCAAGTGTCTCTGACTCTGTTTCCTGAACACGTTCTTCTAATTCTATCTGATCCTGTTCAAGCACTTCGATCTCTGGACTTTCTTCTGCTCAAACTATTACACTATGTCTAGTCTGTCCCTTCCCGATATCAGGAGTCAGTGGAGGAGTATCAAACACTTGCTCTGTATCCTTCACCTGTTCAGTATCGGGCACTGGCTCTGTAGCATTCACTTGTTCTGTATCAATCACGTGCTCTGTCCCTATCTGACCTTCTCCTTCCTCAGTTTTGATGTGAATCTCAAGATTCTGAGGTTCTTCGCCTGTGCCTTGCTTTTCCTCTCTAGTCCACTCTCTACCTTCCCGAAGTCGCTCACTTGTTCGAATGGGGTCTTCAGTGAGATCAATCAAGGGAATCCACTCTTCTGGCCATATGCTTGGCAGCTCGTCTTCAGCTACTTCCGGCTCAGCTTCTTGGACCCCTTCAGCAGGCTGGGCTCTTGGTAGTTCGTTATCAACTATTCCTGGGCCAACGTCTGCTGATCCTGCAGCTCGACTGGTACTGGGCTGTACGTCGTCAGCTACTTCCGGTCTGGCTCCTGCAGAGTCCTCTGCTGGACGTCCTTCTGCTTCAGGCACCTCGTCTGGTAATACCTTCTGGGTGTGGCTGGCGTGTACCCAGCGTGGAACTCCTGCACACTTTACTGCTGTGGTAGTTACCAGGATCACCTGACGTTTTTCTCCCCACCTTGGCTCCAGGCAGCTTTTCCGAGTATGCTTCTTTATCTTCACCCAGTCCCCCGGGACCAGTTTGTGGAGAGGAGTCGTTGGATTGAGGATGGCGTCTTCTCCGATCTGGCGAGAGATAGAACGCACTTGGTCACCCAATCTCTTGCAGTATTCAAGCACCAAATCATCAGTAATACTCAACAGTTTGCTTCCTGGCACCCATGCTTGTCTCATCACTCTTCCCATAATGATTTCATGGGGACTTAGGCCTGTCTTGCGATCAGGAACACTTCTGAGTCCCATCAGGACCAGGGGCAGGGCCTTCACCCAGGTCATCTTAGATGCATCACACAGTTTTGCAAGTCTGTTTTTGATAGTTCCATTTACTTGTTCCACTATTCCAGAAGCCTCTGGACGGTATGCACAGTGAAGCTTTTGTGAGATTCCAAAGGCCTTACAGAGTTCGTCAATAATCTCATTCTGAAAATGTCGGCCTCTATCTGATTCAATAGTGACTGGAACCCCGAACCTAGGTATCAGTTCTTTTAATAAACACTTAGCTACTGTTATTGCGTCATTTTGGGGCGTAGGGAAAGCCTCCACCCACTTGGAAAATAAAAAGACCATGACAAGGACATATCGCTTCCCTTCACACCGGGGCATGGTGATGAAATCAATCTGTATTCTCACAAAGGGACCCCCGGACCTCCCAATTTTGCCCAGTTCCACCAAAGTTTTCTTCCCTGGGTTCATCTTTTGACATGACAGGCACCTCTGGCAGAGGGACTCTGCTACTTTCCTGAACTTTTTACTGTACCAAGTCTGTTGGAACACTAGAATCATGGCGTCCCTACCAATGTGTGATCCTTCATGTATCAATCTCGCCATTGTGCTAAGTAAGTGTCTAGGTAACACAGGCATACCAGTTGGGCCCAAAATGACACCATCCACACGTCTTGGTCGACACCCATCTTCCTTCCACTTCTCTCTTTCTTGCCAAGGTGCCGCCTGCTGCCACTCTTTCACTTCATCCCATGTAGGCACTTCTTCAAACACCTGAAGTTGGCAGCTGGTTCCTGGCCCCCCTCGTTTTGGATTTACGATATACCGATCTCTCTCGCACCATTGGGCCACTCGATCAGCAAAATCGTTTCCAAGTGATACAGTGTCCATGCTCTTCTTATGAGCCACACATTTCACCACTGCCAGTTCCTTTGGTAACTGGATTGCCTCTAAAAGGTCTTGAACAACTTTTCCATTTCGAATAGGGGTACCTGATGAAGTCAGGAACTCCCTTTGTAGCCACAACTGGCCAAAGTCATGCACAACCCCATAACAGTACTGACTGTCAGTATACACTGTTATGCGTAGGTTTTTCCCAATTTGGCAGGCTTTTATCATAGCAATCAATTCGGCTACTTGTGCAGACTTTATGTGATATAGATAACCTGCTTCTTCAATTTTGTCTAAGGTGACTACTGCATAGGCAGCACTCAGGCCTCCTTGTTCATGCCTTAGACATGAACCATCCACAAATAGTTCCTTATCATGCACAGGCAATGGTGTTTCTTTTATGTCTGGGCGTGGCTTGGTGTTGAATTCTGTTAAATCAATGCAATCATGCTCATCATCCACCCCCCCTTCCATATCCTTGGGGTCGGGGAGTAAGGTGGCTGGGTTCAGAATACTGCACCTAACAATGTTTACATTTGCAGCACCCACAAGAATCCTCTCGTATTTAGTCAGCCGACTAGGGGTGAGATACAGAGTTTTTGTTCTGGTCAACAAAATTACCACTCCATGTGGAACATACACAGTTACCGGATGTCCCATGACAATGGACTCACTCTGCTCTAAACTTGCACAGGTAGCAGCTACTGCTTTCAGACAACCTGGTAATCCAGCAGCCACTGGATCCAAGGTGGCAGAGAAATATGCCACAGGCCTTCTGGTTGTGCCATGTTCTTGAGTTAGGACTGACAACGCGCAATTATCGCGAGTGTCACAGAATAGGGCAAATTCTTTGGAATAGTCTGGCATCCCCAATGCAGGGGCTGTACACAGACAATCTCGCAGTTTGGTGAAGGCCGTTAAGCTTTCATCATTCCATTCTACAATATCAGGTGTTCCTCTCTTGGTCATTTTTATCAAGGGCCTAGCTAGGACTGCAAATCCCAGAATCCACTGCCTGCAGTATCCTATCACACCCAGGAACATTCTGATCTCTTTCTGAGTACGGGGTAACTGCATCTTTTGAATTAGTCTCACTCTTTCCGATGTCACTTTTCTGACACCTTTCTCTATCTGGTGCCCCAGATATTTCACCGATTTTGCACAGAACTGTAATTTGTCAGGGGCCACTTTATGTCCCTTCTCACACAGGTGATTCAGTAGGGCAATGGTGTCAATCACACAATCCCTATGACTTTTAGACGCCACCAAGAGGTCGTCTATGTATTGCACTAAGACAGAGTTTCCAGGTAAGACCAAAGTTTCCAAACATTTTTTCAAGATCTGATTAAAGATAGAGGGGCTCTCTGTGTACCCTTGAGGGACCCGGTTCCAGCAATACACTTGACCATTGAAGGCAAATGAGAAAAGAAATTTGCTATCTGGATGCAAGGGAATGGAAAAGAATGCATGACACAGGTCTATCCCAGTGAACCACTCAGCATCCCAGGGAATCTGATACAGAATCACTGCTGGGTTCGGGACAATAGGGCAGCAGGGGACTACTATCTTGTTGACTTTTCGTAGATCCTGCACTACTCTGTACTTGCCACTAGGCTTCTTGATGCCCATAATTGGGGAGTTACATGGGCTACTCATTACCTCCTGTATGATGTTTCCTTCTAGCAATTTCTGTATTTACAGAGTAACACCAGCTTTCACTTCTGCATTCATTCTGTAGGGTTTAGTATTGGGGTATACTGCATTGTCCTTTATTGCTATCTGTATGGGGTCCACGTTTTTCATTAATCCTACATCTTTCCCAGTAAAGTCCCATACCTCTGGCTTCACTGCTTCTTGGAGTTCTTTGGGCAAATCCTGCATGGTCATTCGTTTAATTTCTGAGTCAGGTCTGATCAGCATTAACTTATAAATGCCATCTTCATCTGGGGTCTGAATTTCAACACCCTTTGGTGTGCAAAAGATGGTACAGTTCATTTTGCACAGCAAATCACGTCCCAGTAAGTTTACTGGACTGGTGTCGCAAACGACAAACCTATGCATTTCCTTAAAGTTTCCAATTGAGATCTCCATGGGCTTGGTAACAGGAGTACTAATCAATTGATTAGATACACCTACTACTTGGATGGCTTCTCCCGAGAGGGGTAGGTTTGGAACGTCCACTGTCCTCACAGTAGAACGGGTAGCGCCAGTGTCCAACAGAAAGGTGACATCATTTCCGTCAACCTTTCCTTCAATGTATGGTCCGGACTGGTCTACCGGCAAGGAGGCGCCAAGTACGCACTCCTCGTCCTCCCCTCTCAGGCCCCGTCAGTACTGGTCATCACAAAGGAAGGTATCATTTAATAGATACTGCGAAGTCGCTGCATTTCTGTTCTCATTGCTTTCCCAGACTTCTATCTCATCTCCCTCTGCTTGTTTTCCCTTGTATACTTGCTTTGGTGCTCGGGGCACCTGAACTGTTTTTACCTGTGGTTGAGTCTTTCTTGGTCTTTCTTTCTGCGTCTGTGTAGTTAAATCAGGTGTTTTGGGGTTATCATCGGGCAAGTAAGGACACTCGTTACGCCAGTGTCCAATTTCGCCGCACTGATGGCAGGGAAATTTCTTCATAGCCTCTTCCCTGCTCATTTTGGGCCGGGGCTTACGTCCTCCCCCACCCACAGGACCTTTGTTCTCAGTGTTTTTGACCATGTTACTCAACTGTTTTTCCTGCTGTTCTGCGAGCTTCACCTGAGCCCACATGACCTTCTCCTTGAGAGCCTTTTTCTTCTCTGCCATCTCGTCCTCGCAGTACTTTGCGTACCGCAGGACCTCGTCTACCTTTTTGGTATGCCAACAGATTTTATTATCCTTTATCCACTGACAAATTTCAGGCCTTAAACCATTTACAAACCTGTAAATAAAATGCGTCATATCCTTCATCTCGATGTTATCTATACCACTGTATGTTTTAAACGGATTGGTGTCACTACAACGCATGCTTTTACCACGCATGCCTTTACAACGCGGTTTTTACCACGCAGTCCATTACAACGCATAATGCTTTTAGGCGCTGGATAGTGAATTATTTAATTTACTATTCCAACTCCAGTCCCCGTGGATAGCAGGGAAGGTGTTGGATAGTATATTAAATACATTCCCTATCCTAGAGCGCCCCCCAGCGCATTGCGTTGTAATGGTTTGCGTGGTAAAAGTTGCGATGTAATGGTAGTGCGTTGTAAAAAATTCGTTGTAACCGTGCTACACCGTTTTAAACACCTGCAACAGCCTTTCATAATAGGAGTGGACCGTCTCCTCTCTCTCCTGCGTTGTTCTATCTATCCTGGTCCAATCCGTTTCCTTTGCTGGCACCTTATTTTTCAAATGCTGAATTACTTGATCATATTTTTTCATTACTTCAATGGACGGCTCCCCTGTGTTAGAGTCCCTCGGGTACTCCTCACTAGGCCAGCCTATGGCTATTTTACACTCGGTCCATAGATCGACCGGGACCACAATGTCGAAAAACCCATCCAGGTCTTTCCACAGGCATTTTTGCACCTTTACAAACCTTTCCACTTGCCGGTACCAGTCAACTGGCTTTTCGCGCAATTTCGGGAAATCGTTAGTAAAGGACACAATATCCTGCCTGGACCACGGGACGTGCACATACCTCCCACCTGGTACTTCACGCATGGGGCATAACGTTTCGGGCTTTTCTGCTTCTCTCAAAGGGAACTCAGGGGTAGCTTGTCTGGATCGAGCCTCATCTTTCTTTTGTGCCCACCTTGTTTTCCATCTGTCTACGTCTCCCCATTTTTGCAAAACTGCGAGCAGCTCTTTAATCTGCAACTTTTTCCCTGACACATTCAAGTTCTCTATATCTTTGTCTGAAAATTCGGCTCGGTATGGTTTCTGCAATGGCTTGGTTCTTGAAATATCTATCCCCATACTAGCTGCAGTGTCTGTCAGTTTTTCGTGGAGCACCCTGGTACTCCGGGTGAGGCTTTTACACATAAACAGCAACTCTTCTTCAGAATAAGTATTCAATCTGTCTAATCCCACATTTCCTGCCATTAATTCCTCTATTTCTACTCTCAGTTTGTAGAGGTCTAAAGGTTTCGTTTGCGGAACCTGTTTTTCTAATTCACGACTCCAATTTTCAATTTCTTCCGGGATTACCAAAGAGACACTCCTAGTACCTGATGTTGATTCTAATTTAATTTCTTTCGTATTTCTTGCGGATTTTGCCGCTTCGGCACTCCCTTTCCGGTCTGTTTGTTGGGCAGGTCCAAGAACGCAACTTCAGACTCACACTCACTGGACTGATCATCTATTATTAGGGGTTCCTGTCTGGGTGGGGCCATGATTGGGTTCATAACTGGAGGGTTCGGATTTCCCTGACTATTCCCATACAACGGAACCACTGGTCCGATTGTTACCGGAATAGTCAAAGCTTCAGGACTGGTGTTTAACTGGGAGATTTTCTGAATTATTTCTGTTCTCTGTCTAGCTAGAACTTCTTGCTCCCTCTCTTCCAGTATCCTTCCTAATGTTCGTTCAGGCATTATCTGTGGGGTCAGGTGAGGAGTAAAACTCGGGGCAGTAGGATGCGTTTCACTTGGTCCCCCACCATAATTCGGTTTTGGGAACAAAGTTCCTGTGCCAAATGACCTACACTCTTCCCCATATGGGGGCTGCAAAAAGGGCACTCCTGAACCTACTGGCTTTTCTTCGTTTTCATAAAGAGGTCTGGGGAAGAAGGCTCTTTCACGGGAATATTTTTCCTCCGGGCTCACGGGCATACTAGGATATATATTTCGTACCTCCGCGGGTCCGGGATTCTCAAAATAGGGCAGTACCTGACCACCTCCCCCCCTACATAGGGATCTGTCCTCCTCCTTAATAGATGGACGCTGGGGATTCTCTCCTGCACTGGAAGGTCGGGCTCCCTCATTATAAGGTGGCGGACTTCTTGTAAAGATGTCATCTAACAATTCATCGTCTGACTCCCCAAGAGCTCCCCAATGCTTACTCTTTTCTGTCCTTTTCTCTCCCACAGAAGGGTTACCTGCTGGCATCATGGGAAACAGACCCTCAACAATCATGCTCTGCCTCCACTGTTTCATCTTTTTATCCCTAGTCTCTTGTTTCAGCCTGGGGTACCACTTGGTCAGACCTTTGTCCATTCGTGGTTTCTCTCTTTCGAAAGCCTCAATCTCCCATTCCTCTAATGCCTCATACTGCGTTAGTCTCGGTCTGGGATGCAATTCATTCATTCGGGTTCTCAAATTAAATAAAATCCTACCATTGAAAGTACCGTCTAACGGAAAAGCCAATATTCCGTCATCTTTTGTGTACTTTACCCAATTCTCCAACCACACACAGGTATTGTACCCTCGGTCAAACATCATGAATGAGGCGGGAGTATTCGGTGGCGGGACAATAACGCCCTCTCTAGACTTAATCGGTTTGTCCGTTTTGAAATAATTCTTTACCCTATTTACAAGGGACATCTTTCTCTTTGCTCCGTACATAATATCGTATCTATTGGCTTTCCACTGATCCCTTTCAAACCCTTGGTTTCTTGGATCGGGTCTAGTCTCTGGACAATACGAGTGCCACATACGATTTCTACGCTTAACTCTGTTTACAAAGTTACCTCCAATCAGAATGCGCCTTGCAATTCCGTGCGACCAATGTACAACAAATACACATTCGCCACAGTGCTCAAGTGTCTAGACAGGATAGCTTTGTTTTACTGCAAGTAAACTACTTCCATTTACTTTTCACGCGCTGCGGGTAGATCTCTTCCGCCTACCCTTCACTCTAGCATCGGTGAACCTGTTATTCCCCTAAACTCATCCACTTCTCCGGGATATATCCGAGTCTAAGGTTTCCCAGCGGACCCCTCTGCCTTCACACAAGCTCCGATGAACCTGCTACTCTTCCGATGTGACCCTTACTAGGTTACGCCACTATGGGAATTTTGCCAATGAACCTCGTTACTGACATTTATTCACACATGTATTCAGAAAAACCCTAGTTAGTGCTTCCCGGTTATCCTAACCTGCACCTAACTTTCCTTAAGCCTGCGACCTCAGGACAATGGATTCTATTCACCACTTGCCCTTTCAATTCCCCGGGGAGTTCGGACAACACTGACTGACACGGTTTACAAATGCATGGATTAATACATATAACAATATAAGAACAAGAATAATAATGAAAAAACAGTTCATGAATTTCAGCAGCGTATTCACAAGAGAGTGATCGGGTCCCTCGGAACAGCCGCTCTTATAGCAGCATTAATGTACTAGCAGCTACCGACTTAACTAGTCTAACTAGTCCTACCTAACCTTTAGCTATTCCCTAACCATCCTCTGATCTACCAGAAAAACTGATAGAGCGCGCGAGGTCACCCAGCCAATGATTTCGCCGTTTCCGGCTTCCGGGCCCATATACTTTCAATTCACACTATTCATTGACCAGGCGACTTCACGGGCTGCTACCAATTTGTGTGTGTTCCCTACCGTTATTACTCAGTGTACCCGACTTACCATCCACCGACACGGGTACCTATGACCTCAACGGATCAGGGGCCTAGCTGTAAAAGGAAAAACAGCAAATGCAAATTCAAATGACATTCAATACTGTTGTAAAATGACCACGGACAACTGGAAGTTTTTAAAAGCTTTATCTAAAGTTCGTTTTCATCAAGCATCAAACTTACAAGAATAAGGCAATCAATAACCAAGATAATGAAAAGTACATAACTATAGAGAAATAAAGTAAGGGTAATCATTTAAATGCTAATATGAGATGAGAAGGGAATGCTATGCATTTAAGGCAACAACTCTTTAGATAGCTTAAGTAAGGCCGTTCTAGACCATATCAGGAAATGACAAACTGCAATGCAAAATGTGATTTCTAAAAGGTAGGGTAACATGGGAACATGTCAAGAAATATACAAATGACTTTACGTTTCAATAGTTGCGGCAAAGCATGGAAAAATCAACATATGCAAGGTGTGTCTTTATTAAAGCAAAAGACAGAAATATAGAAAGGTGCAAGTTTAAAGAATTTAGAGCAGTATTTACCTAGACTGGTGTGGAAACCAAACCCTGGCCAAGGGTCAGTTAAGGACAGGAAACCCTCAAGGAAGGATACCCCTCAAAGGACAGCAGGTGCAGAATGGACACCCCGGACAGGACAGGATACCCTCAGATTAGGAATCAGGACAGGACCTCAGGACAAGACAGCAAACCCTCAGGACAGGACCGCTCAGGACAGGACCGCACCCGCAGTTTGGAAGCAACGCCTGCGCTCCACCCTCTCTGCAGCTATCGATCAAGACCCCGATTGGGTCAGCGAACTCCCAGCAAAGTGCTTCGCCAGCACTTTTAAGGTTCAGTAAAACCTTAGTCTATGGTCAATTTCGGACAGAGTGCTCCGCAGCGCTCTGTATCTTCAGTCACCTATTGAGTACGATGGGTCAGTGACAGGTCATCTAAACCAGACAAGTCGGACAATTCCCTAGGTGCACCCAGGGTAGATATACTCTTTTGGGTCAGTGTACCACCCCCCAATGTTGCAAAGTGTCAGAATCCCTCAATTTGGATTGGTCCTAAGGTAGGATTTGGGTAACACACCAATCACAACACACCATTTGGATGCCTAATTTACATCTCTTGGTACCGCCTAGCAAGATTGGGGTTCCCATGAGAAACTGCAGAGAAATACAACGAGAAATGTACATTGTTGCTGAATAGGGACACATGTCTCCGTTTGCTGGGTTTGCAGGTCAGTTCTCAGGAGCATCTTGCCCATCCCTGCCAGCTGGCCAAGTTCCACCAGCCAAGGTTTTCAGTTCCCCAGACATAGGAGCATGCGCAGAAAGGCCCTCCAAGATGGTATTCGGTGCAGTCAGACCCCCATTCCCCGAGGTACATGAAAAGTAAGCGAGAACAAATTAATACATAGAAATAACATTATGAAAACACATCACAGGGTTTGTACTTTCAACTTATCACTAAGAAATATACTTATGCAGTCTAAATGTTTAGCTACATATAAACAAATACAAGAGCAGTGGCACGAGCAGTACCACATTATTGGCAAAGCTATGTATTACGCATGCGCATAAATTTCCCTCCAACTCTGCAGACACGCCAGGACACGTGAGTGTGGCTGACGCATGCGCAGTAACTAAATACAAGCAGCGGCCATTTTAATTTACTCCGATAAGTCGTTTTAGTAAAACACATTTGCAAGCTTCGGGAAACCTCGTTTAAACATAAAATAACGTTAGTAAGACGTACGAATTATTACCTTGTTACACACAGACGAGGTTCATGAATACAGCAAGTCGCAAAATATGCGAAGCTTTGCTTCATCAACAGCAAATCATGTTTTTACCTACGTAAAAATTGGGCGCTACTCCCTCAGGACTTTTTTAATGGCTTGGAAAAGCTATTGATCTTTCCTCCTGGGTGTAGACCAAAATAGACATCGACCTGCACTTACTTTGGCTTGACAAAAGTGACTGACAAGAATATGTTCAGCGCTAAAATCAGCCCTCTGTATGGTAGCCTATACCCTGCTCAATGCGATGAGGCTGGCCCTAAGGTAGGAAGGAACCTTAGGGGCATATTTATCAAGGGTTTGCATCCTGTTTGCGAAAAAACAAGGACCGCCTGGATGGAAAATATTACAATTCCTTGGACAGGGAAAAACAATTTATGATTATCAAATCCTAGACAATTAATGTAATCTCAAGATTGAGATTACATTAATTGCCACTTTTTGTCACAATATTGTTTTTTTAAGTTTTATTTCTTTTACTGTTCTTTATTAAGAGCAATGGTTGTTTTTTATTTGTGTATTTAATCTTATATGTATTGTGTTTTAATTTGATGTATGATCTTTAAAAGATTTTTAATTTCACTGTCTCATTAAAAAGATATCGATTTTATATTAGTGTGTGACCTTAGTGTTTTGCCCTGCATACTTGTTCCATTTACTGCTGTTTTGCATCCTGTTTGCACCACGCAACGTGGAACATGCACAAATCAAACCAAAATGCGATTTATCTAACCATGCAAGGCCAATTCGCATGGCTTGATAAATCAGAAGTAACTCGACGCATTGCAATTCGGTACGTTGCATTACTCTTCCCCCAGTGAGGCGTTACATGGGCATTGCATGGGTGTTCCAATGGAACTCCCATGGATTTTGATATATTACCATTTTTACCATTACTGCTAGACCTGGGAATGCTCCAAAATGCTGCGCCTTCCCAGGGGAGGAGAAATACATTTATTTATCCTCATTGCTTCCTCTTTCTATGTGAGCTGAATTTTGCAGCACATATAGTTAGAGGAATATGCCTCAGGGGATTGTTTTTTTGCAGGAAGTACGCTTCCTGCACAAAAACAATCCTGCATGCAACAGAGACACCCTTGCACCAAAGTGCCAGGGCACCTGCATTGGCACATGACAGCCAATTGTGCGCGAGTGCTGAGGAAAGGACAGAAATGTGCCGTATTGGGATAAATACAGCGCATTCCTGCCATTTCCATGAGCAGAGCTGTAAGGTGACTTACTGCGCTGTGTTATTTTGAAATAAATATGCCCATTAGTTATTAATTTAAGAATAAAACTCAGGACACGTTTTTGAACAATGCATTTTATACAGTTAATGGTCTGCCAGGGAAATCTACTGTGTATATCTGAGGCTCTCTGGATGTGTGCCCTATTCATGGCAGAGGTGGTGTGGAAGTAACTATCATTGGTGTGGCAGGTGTAGTTAAATCGGTACACAGTGAAAGGAAGCCAGTGGCTGGCTGTAATTACTCATTATCTCTCTTTATCTTTCTGGGCAAAGTCCTAAACTAGTAAATATAGTGCCATGGCTTGCTGGGTGATAGTGGTGGAGCCATGTGAAAGACCAATGCTGCAGAGATTTCAGAAGGCGCCCTTTTGTAGGGGTTTCCACTCGCCATAGAGGGTATATATCCTCATGAATAGAATAGTTAACTTTTGTGGTCTATGCCAGTGTGTCCCTTTTTTAGCTCAAGCCTAGGCAGTGCGCATGCACTAAGACCTGCTGTAATCACTGTGTGGAGTGTAATCCCACCTGCTGCTTGGGATTGGTTCACTGCTGCATTGCTCTTCTGTCCTGGCTCCTTAATGGTTGGTGGTCCCTTACAGCATTTCTTATGCTGTACATGTTTATCAGTTCCTTTGTGGACTTCCTTTTTTATTTCATGGTAATGATTAGCCACAACAGGCGCTTCATGGGCCGCCACACATAGCTTTGACGTACATGGGCGCTGAACTTTATGTTTAGCACTGCGCCCGGCTTCATAATTACAACAAGCACTTTTAATTCGATATATTCGGGCTCTCTATTTATGTTTTGGACGGCCTCTGATTTCATAATTACAACATGCTCTTTAAATTCATCCACCCACACGCTCTCCATGCTGCTTTACCTCAGAAGCATTGCCAAAAACCTGTCCTCCAGAGCGTACCTATCTGGCCCAACAGGGAGTCTGTTGCAGCCTGAGTGTTTCCAGCATTCAGTAAGTACTGCTGCGTTCTTCAACAGAGTTCATAAAGGCCCACGCAAGGGCTCGTTCACAGGACTCTTCTTTCTCCATCCCAGTGGTGCAATTGTAAAGAACGAAGGTGGGTGAGCCAACAGATTCTCAAGGAATGCCAAGCCGAGGGTCTGGCCGAGGTCTGAGAGCCCATGCACAAGCTGCATGCAGACTGTCTAACAAGTACAACAAAAACCACATAAGATATGATAAAGACTCTTCAGAATAAAAACAACAACAAGCATTTCTTTATCATGCAGAACCGTTTCAATTTAGAACAATCAACTGCTTCACTGTTGCCATATTGCCACTTGTCAGGACATATGCCCCGGTCTCCGGACGTGCGCATGCCGTTTGTTGTGATGGCTTTACTTAGCCTTTAACTTTTCCATAGGTGCTCCCACTGAAGACGTCATAATGGAAAACAAAGGGCTGCATTCCTCAGTTCCAGCGGCGTGTTGTAATGCCAACTCATCAGTTCCAGGTAGGGCTTACAGTGTTTGTGTAGAGGGGAGCCATGTGCTTGTTTCCTGTCGGACTGTGTTGGCTGAGTGCTAGTTAAATTATATAGAGTACCGGGTTAACAACAGCAGCGTCAGCATTTTCAGGATCAGCAGGGAGAGCTTGAAAGTTTTCATAACATTACTTCTCCACTAAGCAGACATGTACCTTACTTTTCAGTCCTTGGGAGTGGATGTATTTGCGGGCTGCAACCTTATTTGTATTACCATGCTGTGCTTCTCCCCCAGGCAGCCCGTTCTTCTACAGCCCCATTCAGTTGCCTGCACATCCATTCCGTTTTAAGCCACCAGCGTTCGCTGTAATTTGTACGTCATTGTTGCATTGCAGTTTCTTTTACACACATCTCGCTCCTCCCTTTTCCTGCTAAAGTCATCGAGAAGATCGTCAACAGACAGCTGACCGCCTTCCTCGAGACGAACGGATCCCTCGACCCCTCACAGTCCGGCTTCAGAGCCAACCACAGCACCGAGACCGCCCTCATCGCAGCCACCGACGACATCCGGACCCTGCTCGACAAGGGGGAAACAGTGGCCCTCATCCTCCTGGACCTCTCCGCTGCGTTCGACACGGTCTGCCACCGCACCCTAGTCCAGCGCCTCAGCAACATCGGTATCCAAGAGAGGGCACTGGAGTGGATCATCTCGTTCCTCGCCGGAAGAACACAAAGAGTCCGCCTCCCCCTGTTTCGCTCCGAGGCCACCGAAGTCATCTGCGGCGTCCCGCAAGGATCTTCACTCAGCCCCACCCTCTTCAACATCTACATGAAACCTCTCGCAGCCATCGTACGCCAGCACAACCTCAACATCATCTCTTACGCCGACGACACCCAGCTGATCCTCTCCCTCACCAGAGACCCCGACACCGCCAGAACCTGCCTACACGAAGGGATGAAAGACGTCGCCGAGTGGATGAAGGACAGCCGCCTAAAACTGAACTCGGACAAGACAGAAGTCCTCATCCTGGGATCTTCGCCCTCCGCCTGGGACGACTCCTGGTGGCCCCCAGCCCTGGGCACCGCACCCAAGCCAACCGACCACGCACGCAACCTGTGCTTCATCCTGGACCCCTCCCTCTCGATGACCAGACAAGTCAACGCCGTCTCCTCATCGTGCTTCAACACCCTGCGTATGCTTCGCAAGATCTTCCGCTGGATCCCGACCGAGACCAGGAAGACTGTCACCCAGGCACTCGTAACCAGCCGACTGGACTACGGAAACGCCCTCTACGCCGGAACCACAGCCAAGCTACAGAAAAGACTCCAGCGCATCCAGAACGCCTCCGCCCGACTCATCCTGGATGTCCCCCGACGCAGCCACATCTCCAGTCACCTGAGGAACCTGCACTGGCTCCCGTCGACAAGAGGATCATGTTCCGGCTCCTCACCCACGCACACAAGTCTCTCCACGACCTGGGCCCCAAGTACCACAACGACCGCCTGACCTTCTACACGCCCACCCGCCAGCTATGGTCCACCAGCCTCGCCCTCGCAGCCGTACCACGCACCCGAAGAGCCACCGCCGGAGGAAGATCCTTCTCTTACCTGGCTGCCAAGACTTGGAACTCCCTCCCCATCCACCTTCGGCTGACCCAGGACCATCTCGCCTTCAGGAAACAACTCAAGACCTGGCTGTTCGAGCAGTAGCATACCCCTCCCCCCAAGCGCCTTGAGACCCTCCCGGGTGAGTAGTGCGCTATACAAATGGCATGATTGATTGATTGATTGATTGACATTATTTTTAAGTGCCTGTGTGATTTACTCTCTCAAAAGTTGTATTCAAGTCATCCTTCTCTCCTTTTACTGTAACTTCCGGCTCCTTTGCCATTGCCCACAAGCTTAAATGGCTTCTCTTTTTGATTGTTTTTAAGAAATTACTACAAAAAAAAAATAATTTTTACAGATGCATGTGCTTAGGTATTTCATGTATTTTTGTACACATTCCCCTTTAAATCTTACAGCACTCTCACATCAAAGGCTCCGAAAATAAAGAAACCTGCATTCTTCTTTAATTTACACTGCAGTTTCTTTTTCTAGATTGGAATGCAGTATCATCATTTTCTTCAGCTCTTTCCTTCTCTCCCCTAGAGGTTGTAATACCCCAGCTGCAAAATCAAAGCCTTTTCCTTTCAAGGTGCGACTTGTGGCAGCACCACAGCAAAGTGTTTAATTATTTTTTATCATTATTTTGCTGAGTCTTGTTTCTTTTGCCTCAGCTTGTGGATCCTATTGATCTACTGCAAGTGCTGTGCATGGTGTAGATTCATACTCAGTTTGTTTCCTGCTATAAATGTAGTTAGGCTGCTCAACTCGTTCTACTCTCCCAGTCTCTCATCTCCCCCATCCTTCATCCATTCTCACCCACCTCCATTTCCGCTCTCGCCTCAGCGATGCTCTCTTGCTGTTCCACTGTAGTTAATATCTGCTGTTTCAATAACCTGAACTTGCCCTTATAAAAGACATTGTCATTTTCAATGCCAGTAGCTCTAACTCTCACAAATGCGAGACCTATTGCATTTAAATGCTTGTTTAACATGTATTGTCGAACAATGACATTACCGCAGATGTACATGCCCTGTTGCCAGAGTGCAGCTCTATGAACCAACCCCAGCAACTTATTCTGCACGGCTTATCACTGTGTGTCTACCCGGGTCTAAACAGTGCACATGTCTTTTTGGGCCACAAGGCAACAGACTACAAAGAGATGTCTGAAGATGGGCTGCCCAAGTAGCAGCCTGATGTTTTAAAAGACAATGGTCCCAAACATTAGCAACAAAGTAACAATCAAAATAAATATAGAGCGAAATTGATATCTATATTTTGAACTGTCCAGCCGGACACACTTTAATAGTATAAATATTTGTTTTCAACAAAAGAAGAAGATAACAATACCCAAGCGGGACACAGCCTGTGTCCTACTATCACATATAACATACAAATGAGGCAAACAGAAAACTGTACACTTGATGATCTTTTGACATTACACTGAATAGATCACGCAAAGTGTAGTTTTCATTGTCTGTTTAACTTTAAAAGCACTTACAGACTGCCCTTTTTTCTGTTTGCCTCATTTGTATGTTATATGTGATAGTAGGACACAGGCTGTGTCCCGCTTGGGTATTGTTATCTTCTTCTTTTGTTGAAAACAAATATTTATACTATTAAAGTGTGTCCGGCTGGACAGTTCAAAATATAGATTATAATTTCGCTCTATATTTATTTTGATTGTTACTTTGTTGCTAATGTTTGGGACCATTGTCTTTTAAAACATTATACTCCCAAAGGTCCCAGACCTATTGCTACTTTTGGGTTCCCTTGTTCTGTGTAATAACAAGTAGCAGCCTGAGGCACAAATATTAAAAGGAATGGCCTTAGGTTGATAAAACAGCAAGTAGCAGCCAGATACAACGACCGCATGATTTGGTGTGCCACTTTTAAGACTAGTCTGACAGGTTTTTGTTATAGGCCATAAGCAGTTGAACAGGTGAGCATCATGGTTAGGGCTGGCGGCTGATGGGATATCCCCTCCTTACTGAGGGCTATTACTGACTGTATAGAGAGGCTGTGTGATTGTATGCATCTATCCTTGCTCCAAACGATTACAGTTCTATGGCCACGATGCAGCTGCCAGTGTGTGTGCGTGTGTTTGTGTGTGTGCATGAGCATGCACATGCATACGTGCTTGCGTGTGTGTCTGCGCTTTTCTTTTGTTTTTTGGGAGTCTGACTTCCAGGCCCTTTGGTCCAAGTCTTCAGCCGAGGATGGTGCTTGCTTCGCCTGTCCACCCCCCTGCCAATGACTAGCAACAGCAGCAGGCATGGTGTCGAAATCGGCAACCGTAATAATAATAATAATAATAATAATATGAGCATTTGTAAAGCCCCTGGTTACACTGGCTGGTGTGTGTCCACGCTGTGATGAGAGGCTGAATACAGAAGAACCTGAACCACAGAAGAATCTGGAAAACTCAAGAGACCCTACAAGCGCGGAAAGAGATGAGTTTTCAGGTCTTTCCTAAACTTAATCTCAGATACCTCTAACCTAAGGCTCAGAGGAAGTTTGTTCTAGTTCTGAGGAGCCAGGCGGCGAAACGACCGGCCCCCCATCCTAGCCTTCTGAACCTTAGGAACAAGTAGCAGGCCCGTCTCACAGGATCTAAGTAGTCTAGTGGGAACATAGAGGGTCATCAGGTCAGCCAAGTATGCAGGACCCATACCCTGGGAAATGCGATGACACACGCAAAGTGCCTTAAACAGCACCCGTTCTCTAATAGGAAGCCTATGAAGGGTTGCCAGAGCCTTCCTGGAGGGGGCCCGCCTCAGTTGCATGAGGACCAGCCGCGCGGCTGCGTTCTGTAGACATTAAAGTCTATTCAAACATTCAGCCGTAGTGCCCAGGTACAGTATATTTCCGTAATCGAGGCGAGACATCACAAGGACATGTACCATAGTCTTCCTAGCAAGAACGGGCAGCAAATCCAGAGTTTTTCAAAGGCCCTAAAGTATCCCAAAGCAGCTCCCCACCACCCGCCTAGTTTGGTATTCAAAGGAGAGCTTGGGATCCAGCCACACACCCAGGTTCTTCACCTGATCGCTAGGCGTAGGAGTAGGTCCCTGACTCTGGGGCCACCAAGCTGATGACCACACTGACGGGGCTCTCCCCACAACAAGCACCTCGGTCTTATTGCCATTCAACTTCAGGCAGTTATTGGCCAGCCAAGCTGCTAGTTCTTGCAAGCATGACACGAAGTTGACGGCTGCTGAGTCCTGTTCCTCAGTCAGGTAGACCACCAGTTGTGTGTCATCGGCAAAGGACACAACCCTAATCCCGAAGCCATCTGCTATCTTAGCTAGAGGAGCCACATAGAGATTTAACAGGGTCGGGCTCAGGGCCGAACCTTGCTGCACCCCCTGTTTTAGCTTGATGATTTTAGAGTAATGGGGGCCTTGCCTCACCTGGAAGCTGCACTCCGACAGGAAGGATTTCATCCACTCCAGTTCAGGGCCTGAGACACCGCCTTCTTTCAGACACTGAAGCAAGGTATGATGGGCCACAGTGTCAAAGGCGGCACTTAAGTCCAACAGGATTAAGGCCGCTGTCTGCCCGGCATCCGCTCATTGCCTAATAGTTTCCGGGGCAAGGAGCAGAGCCGATTCTGTACAGTGCCTGGCACGAAAGCCCGACTGGGAGAAATGTAAAATATGGTATTTCTCAACATGCGCCATGAGTTGTTTATTCAATACTTTCTGTGTAACCTTAGCGTAAGTAAGGCAGGAGAGAAATCGGGCGCAGATTGTCAAGTTGTTCGGAGCTGATATGAGGTTTCTTGGGTAGCGGGAGAACCACCGTTTTTTTCCAACTGCCAGGAACTGTGCAGGTCACAAAAGACATTTTCAAGAGATGTCAAATGTAGGGCTCAATAGTATTAATGCCCTCCCTCAGTACCTTAGGGGCAGCCGGGTCTCTAGGAGAACCCGACTTAACACTCAGACAGGTTTGGATTAGCAGCTATTGGGGGGTGATTGAGAGGTTACTCATCTCTACTCCCTCCCAGGCCTCTCTAGCCTTTATTCCAGTCTTTTTAGCTTCCCTAGCAGACTCAGGTAAGATGGAGTATATTGTACCAACTTTGTCTGCGAAGAAGTCCGCTACACGGTTGCAGGACTCTGCAGATCCCGAAACCGGAGGAGCTCTGGTGGCCAAAGAGGAGATCTCCTTATAGATCTTAAACAGTTCTTTAGTTGAGTTCTCTGCTGCCCCAATTCTTTCCTGATAATAAGTAGCCTTAGCTTTCCTAATGAGCCCATGATATTCTCTCCGCATGGCATTATACTCCCTACTCCCCTGGTCCAAGAATCCCTTCCTCCATCGCATCTCCAGGCGTTTGCACTCTTTTTTAGACGTGCGCAGTTCGTGATTGTACCAAAGGGGAGATTTTTGCGCCCTTCCAGGATTCTTTCTCGGTGACCAAGGGGCGGTACTGTCCAGTGCCTCAATAATGCGTCTATCTAAGTTGGCGCATGCGCTTTCAATATCAGTGCCCCCCCGGTGGCCCTCCCTGGGTCAGAGCATTATTAAATGTTTCTCGGGAAAAGCCAACCCCCTTCCGGCACCTAACATCCGGCATAGGTTTATCCCGAACCCTCGATACTGGCACCCATAGTGCGAAAGGGATTAGGAAGTGATCTGACCAGGGGACCGGGAGAGGGGTATCGGCTACTATGCCCTCCCAGTTAGAAAAAATGGGGTCAACTAGATGTCCTCCCTGATGGGTGGGTAGTTCAGATATGAGCCTTAGTTGCAGTGTCAGCATTTCCTGGCATAGAGCACCCGCCCCTCCACTTAAGAGCTCCTCAAAGTGTAAGTTTAGATCACCAAGCACTAGGAGTTTGTCGTAGCGTAATGCCCGTTGTGTGAGACCCTCAATCAGGCTAGGTGAGAACCGAGTTGGAGGTCCCTGAGGTCTATAGATCAGGAGCCCCTTCACGATGTAATTAGGGTTCTCCTTAATCGAAAAAGAGCCCACCTCACTATCTGCAATGGTGCTAGGTTCAAGCGAGCATTGAAGGGTGAGTTTAAAGATAAGTGCTACCCCACCTCCTCTACCGGTAGACCTATCAATTCTTATGATCGCGTAGCCGTTGGGTAATGCCTCTACAATCCCTGGCGCGGAATCCGAGTCCAGCCAGGTCTCTGTAAGGAACAGCACGTTAAGCTGACCGTCGGCGAGTAAGTCGAAGATCTCTAATCTGTGCTTCCTGAGAGATCTACAGTTTACCAGGCAACAGTTCAGGTGTGCACTCGCCTCCTCCATCACCCTCCCAGGAGAGGACTTAAATGAGCAGTGCTTACAGTTCCAACCCTGGTTGTTAGCTAGCATACTGTGCCTGGATAGCTCAGCCAAAGGGAAACAGAGGGCACGCAATTCATGAGAGCTGAACTGCAAGACCAGCCCAGGATGACCAGGGGTTTTGGCCCCGGTCCCCGAATGGCCGCGGAGTATAGTAAGGTACTTAGTACACAATGCAATAAATAATCATGCCACACAAATTTTGTTGGAAAACAGTTTGCTGCAGGTTTATTTCATACATGAAGTATGCCAATGTGATGGTTTAACTTACGGACGATCCAAGGGCAGGCAGTGGTTACTGACCTAAGCTGCCCTGGCCATCTGATAAGCCAAACTGCATCGTGGCCAACCCAATCGGTGCTACCATTTATGTGGGGATTATCCCCCTTAAATACCATGGACCACCAGTCCATGACTTTACTCTCGCCTTTCTAGGGATGGAGCGTTGCAAGGCAAGCCCCCAGTTGCTCTGGTTTACAAGCGCCCGAAGGACTAGCGAGTCGCCGACGTTTTTATCCAGGGTCCTGCCATAAAGACTCCTGGGGTTTGGCATAGAGCACCCCTATTATGCTCCTGAAGAGGGTCCCCCTGTGTACCAATCAGCCTCTGGATCGCCCTGTAACTCTGCCAATGCCCTGGCTGTGGGCCCCCCACCATGGCAGGCACCATAACCACCTGCAAGTGCAGATACCAGTCTTTCTAGCTGGACCATTTTCATCTCTACCTGTGGCAGGTGTGCCCTGTCCCTATCGGGGTACCATACAGTGATTGCACTAATGAGGCAAATCCTAATTTACCAAGCCCTTCTTATTTTATGATTTTTAATTTGAGTTGAATCAAGCCCTCCTGCTTGGTGGGCTTGTACATGGCCTACTTTACCCTTCTGTATTAATGTTCGATGGCCTCCCTGGAAGAAGGGAACTACTGTTCTCTTCTGTAATCACAGTTCCGGTGCTTTATTTGCCTTTCAATCAGAATGTTCAATGGCCTCCCCGGACTTTTGGAACTAGTGATATCTCTATGGTGCCCTATGTGCCCATTTGGTCCTTCTGGGAATGTTCAAAGGCCTGGACCTGGCTGTAGCACTACCGTGTGCGTGATTGAGTTGCCAAACAGCATCAAGGGACCCCCATATCTTGCAGTGCCCATGAATTGCTGGATTAACCCCATGTAACTTGCAATGATTTGACTAGCATGCAGCGCTCAGAGATATGAGGCCATAGCCACCCACGAGTTACTACACTGTGGGACGAGGACATGCCCCCGCGGGTGAACGGGTGGGTGAGCCTCATAGTCAGAACTGGCCGGCTGATGGGATATCCCCTCCTTACTGAGGGCTGTTACTGACTGAATAGTGCAGCTGTATGATTGTATGCATCAATCCTTGCTCCAAACGATTACTGTCTGACTTCCGGGCCCTTTGCTCCAGGGTCGCCGCCGAGGAAGGCGCTTGCCTCGCCTGTCCACCCACCTGCCAACAACTAGCAACAGCAGCAGGCAATTTACTAGCTTATGAAAGCTTGACATATGGACCCCCTTTGAAAAAAAGCACATGAGCAGTTTAATACTCCAATCGAGATCCAAACCTACCCCATGGTAACATGTCCCAAGCACAACCTAGATAAGGGTGAACATATTTCACCCTTCGTCCTGCATAATAGTGAGAAGTCAGGAAGCTTTGCTAAGGTTGGCCGACCTTTTCTAATTTCACGCGAGGTGAAGATTCGTGAATATTTAACTTGTGCTGGTGGTTGACTGATTTACGGGATAAAGACTTATTTCGACCCATATTATCAAAAATAAATGAAAGTGGCATAGGTACTGAACAAACATTAGCATTTGCAGAGACATGGCTGCTGACAGTTTCTTACAGATTCCAGTGACCTTTGTCCCCCTACTCTATTTATATCAAACACTTATTTTCAGAAATGCATGGCAAAAGCTGAATTAGATTGCGTAGGAGGGCAAAGGTCACAGGAACGTAGTAAAACTGTCAGCAACAGCTCTGTTTCTGTTAAGACTGTAACAATAAAAACAAAAATCAGTCTAGCCATGGCTTGCATAACACGATCATATTCAAATTCAGCTTTTTAGGTCTGGCGTTATTCAAGGCCTTTTGATTTTACTATAATTGTCACGTACTTGTAGAGGCTTTCAGCCAGCCTTCTCTCTCCATTGGTCTGTTATTGTGTCTTTCACACTTTTATGGCATTAGCCCACTTCAGCTGTTGGGTACCTTCACTCTGAGTGATGGCGTTCTGCCCTTTCTCAAGGAGCACATTCACACACAAAGTAGTTCCCTTCCATACCAGGAAGAATATAGCATGTTACATAGCATGCTATTACATCTTGTTCTAATACAACCTGGTCGTTACAACGACGCGTTGTTAGAATACGATACCTTATATCGCGAATCATTAGATCGACTTGCTGTAGGGGGCGCGCTGGATTTAGGAATAGTATAATTTACTATTCCAACTCCAGCGTGCACAACAGTTGGGAAGGTGTTGGAATAGTAAATTATACTATTCCTTAGGTTAGAGGGCCCCTTACAGCAAGTCGATCTAATGACTTGCGATGTAAAGGCATCACGTTCTAACAACGCGGTCGTTGTAACAACCGCGTTATAAAAGGAATGCAATGTAATGGCAGCGTTGTAAACACTGTTTCCCTACCAGGAACTATTAGGGCTATGAGTAGTTTTTGAGAGTAAAACATATTTTAGCTTTTAACTAGTTTTATTTTTACATTGACAATGCCCAGAAGCTTTCCCAACAATAAAGTTTAGTAAGAGCCATGACCGAACAAAACAAGCATTGACAAAACCAAAAGGCTGGTATCCAAGGCCCGGCCTATTTAATTGGCTTTGCCAGTGCTTGTGTAAGGACAATTTCAGATTCCATGAAGCTGTTTATAAGGACACACGTAGCACCAATGCAACTTTCATTCGACAGAGAACGTATACATCACTGCCTGCAAGAGCAGTGTAAAATGTCTGAGCACAGATTGGTGGATTCAGCTATCATTAGTGCAGCAGGTGCAGCGGATGCAGCTATCGTAAGTACTGCAGGTGCAGTAGCAGCAGTACCAAGGCGTGCAAGTGGTTCACTGCACCCTAATTGTCCCATCTTCTACTAACCAATAGGAGCCTTTTTGCCTATTTTAACCTATTTTGCTTTCAAAATATTCTTCGGCAGAAGTTTTTGGAGAATGGTGGACTTGCTCACAGCTCAGGTCAGATATTACACTTATCTTTAAGAGATGCAAGGGTTGCATATAGCCAGGTTCTGAGCTGGGATGGTGCAGTGAGCTAAAAAACGGTGATGGATCAAGCCTTGATCTTTTGACTGGGTACGAGTGTTCTGTTTAATTCAGATACTCTGTCCATCACCACCCCCACTTTTTGAATTGTTTTAGCCACCACGAGTGTGGCAGGGAATACTCAGATGTGGGACCCTTGCTCACTGCACCATCAGGATTCAAGCAAGCCGGGCCGAAGACGGCTGCAATGCCAGAAACCGGTCCCCGTAAGCTTGCTTCCTTTCCGGTAAAGAATTGGCTTGGTAGTTTGGTCTGCCCTGTTCCCATGATGCACTGGGCCAGGGACAGACTAATTTGCATATAGCCAGGTTCTGAGCTGAGATGGTGCAGTGAGCTAAAAAACAGTGATAGGATCAAGCCTTGATCTTTTGACTGGGTACGAGTGTTCTGTTTAATTCATATATTCTGTCCATGACCACCCCCACTTTTTGAATGGTTTTAGCCACCACAAGTGTGGCAGGGAATACTCAGATGTGAGTCCCTTGCTCACTGCACCATCAGGATTCAAGCAAGCCGGGCCGAAGACGGCTGCAATGCCAGAAACCGGTCCCCGGAAGCTTGTTTCCTTTCCAGTAAAGAATTGGCTTGGTAGTTTGGTCTGCCCTGTTCCCATGATGCACTGGGCCAGGGACAGACTAATTTGCATATAGCCAGGTTCTGAGCTGGGATGGTGCAGTGAGCTAAAAAACGGTGATGGATCAAGCCTTGATCTTTTGACTGGGTACAAGTGTTCTGTTCAATTCAGATACTCTGTCCATCACCACCCCCACTTTTTGAATGGTATCCAAGGCCCGGCCTATTTAATTGGCTTTGCCAGTGCTTGTGTAAGGACAATTTCAGATTCCATGAAGCTGTTTATAAGGACACACGTAGCACCAATGCAACTTTCATTCGACAGAGAACGTATACATCACTGCCTGCAAGAGCAGTGTAAAATGTCTGAGCACAGATTGGTGGATTCAGCTGTCATTAGTGCAGCAGGTGCAGCGGATGCAGCTATCGTTAGTACTGCAGGTGCAGTAGCAGCAGTACCAAGGCATGCAAGTGGTTCACTGCACCCTAATTGTCCCATCTTCTACTAACCAATAGGAGCCTTTTTGCCTATTTTAACTTATTTTGCTTTCAAAATATTCTTCGGCAGAAGTTTTTGGAGAATGGTGGACTTGCTCACAGCTCAGGTCAGATATTACACTTATCTTTAAGAGATGCAAGGGTTGAAACTGGGTAGCACCAGTATTGAAAGTGTGCTGTGCCAGGGATGGAAGTGGGTAATAGCCTCTTAAGAGAAATTTTGGGCACCAGCACTTATGTTTTTTTAACCAATTAGGCACTCGCTATTCTTCCTAACTTTCCTCCCAGTCTGAAGTCCCGCAACAGATTCTGCTGCAGGGATTTGTTTCCCCACTGTCACTCATTAACGACAGCAGTGAGTGACAGCAGGAACATACATTAGCGGCAGTCTTTCTTTTCTGTAAGACTGAGCCTGGGAATTCCCTAATTGGGCAGTGGGCACTTTAACAGGAAGTGGCAACCCTGACAGGCAAGCATCATAATTGTGCCTGAGAACGGCATCAGGAAGGTTCCTACTGTCCTGCAGGATACTTCTTTTGGTTCTTTCTATGTTTTAACTTTGGCAGCTTTGCACTCTGCTATACTTCTAAAGATTTACAAAATACACAAAGCTGGGAATCACTAAGCTTCCCCATCAAGCATTGTTTTAAAAGTAATATGTTGGGTCATTGCAGTGTGCTTTGTTTTTGTTATTTGGTACCTTTTTTATTTTATCACAATTTAATCAGGGCTATCTGACTTCAAAAGCCTATTTCAAATTGAATTTGCAATAGGCCTACATTTGACTATAAAGTGTTAGTCTAATAAGAGCTGTTAATGGGGTGTTCCTTGGATGGTCCTTAGGTGTGACAAAGATACCACCTGAGGACTGTGATGCAAAGCTAGATCTACAATGTTTGTCAGGCCTGGTATTACATAAAAAATAACAGCCCCTTGAAATCAGCATTAAGTAGAAGAAATATATTTCTGCTAACATTCTACACATTGCACATGTACTGCACTGTACAGCACACACCAAAAGTGTGAAATATTTTAAAGTTTGTCTGAGTATAGGAATTTGCAATAAAAGGTTTCTCTTCCATTACAAAACCTATGCCAGACATTTGGAACAAAACTTTGCAATATATTCCAAGTGTGTGTGGCACAAGGCATTTTGTTTGTGCACCAGCAGGCCAAATGTAGTTAATATGGCTGTGTGGTGCAGTCTCTCAACACAGCGCAGTTCAGTAACTTTGCTTGCTGCACTATGGTGCTCTATTTTTATACTGCACCTCAGTCTTTTCTCTGGATCTTTAAGTCCTCTAGTGGGGCAAAGAACCTGAAGCCCACAAACATTCCTCAATTATATGCTGTAATCAAGCTCCAGCTGCTGGTTTGGCACCTTAAAATATCACAAAGACTGCTCTTGTCACATGCCATTTCAGACAAGAGGAGTCTTTCTGATATTTTGTACCTGATTTAATTGTTTGGTTGTACACAATCTTGGAACTTAGGTTCAGAACTTATTGGAACTGATTGTGCGAATACACGACTTCCTCTTTAGTGTACCCCCTGATTTGAAAGGAGGACACTCCTTTGATTTTGTATGATCTTTTGGGTGAAAAAAGAAAAAACAAAAACAAAAACAGTATAATTTTTTATATTAGAATATTGTTTGCTGTTATTATCCTTATTTGTATTTGATTGTGAAATCTTGATGTGTGTATATATGTGTATTTTGTACGATTAATAACATTACATATAAAAAAGAAAATACAACTTTGAAGTACAGATCGCTATACATCAAATTGGTGATCGTGATGATGACTAGGCATGTGATCATAGTGTAATAAGTTAATGAAGTAAGGCTGAGAATTGTGTTCTCAAAGGATGGGAATTTAGAGTCCCTGTACCGCAAAAAAGTTTGATATTGATCCCTCCCCACCACCTTCTGTTTTCTACAGTTTTGTGCTACGTATTTTGGAGACAGCAGGTGTCTATTTTTTTATTATTTATATTCCTTTATTGAGTTTCAGTGCAGCTTACACAATTCCAGGAAAAGTGGAAGTATCGCATATTGCACTACAACAATACTGCACAATGAAATCTTCAGTTGAAATGGCAGGAACATCAATTCGGTTACAGTTCCGCAGTAGTCACCTCCATATTTCCCATTCACATTTATACAATGAATCAACGCAACAACTTTGACGGTGCACATCAGGAAGTACTCTGATCAACTAACAAAGTAGTGATGATTAATAACAGGGGGTACCCGGGAAACCAAACGGCATCTGGGTGAATACAGTGAATTACGAAAAAACTGATGCCACGGTATTTTCTTCAAGAAGATTATTTCTCAAGACAAACACTATTAATTATCTGTCTCGTCACAACATGAATTGTATGGTATATATCTATCATCAAATATAACGTTCATCCAATGGTTATTACCAATAAATACAAATACAAGAAAAGTAGGAAAAACACAACAAAACATATAATCTGATTTGTAAATTATTTTTAAATTATTTTTAAAGATCCTTTTTCATTTTATACATTGTTAGTACAAATCAGCCAACCAAACAATATTCTCAAACATGTAATCCAATCACCAGCATCCGCAGGGTGTATCAACCCACACCAATATTGGGAAACGAGCCAGAGTCTCCTACTACTCGGCGCTTATCTCAGCCTCCGGGAGATGTAATGCCGGGCTAAGAAAGTTTCTTACCACCTTAGTTGAAATCGGCCTTTATATTTGGATAATAACCTACTGGATCACTTATATGAATATTGTTGCCCTTTGTCCTGATGATACAGAAAAGGGGGTGGTGATGAACAGAGTGTCTGAATTAAGCAGACCACTCTTACCCAGTCCAAAGATCAGGGCTTGATCCATCACCGTTATTTATCTCACTGCCCCATGCCAGCTCAGAACCTGGCTGTATGCAAATTAGTCTGTCCCTGGCCCAGTGCATCATGGGAACAGGGCAGACCAAACTACAAAGCCAATTCTTCACCAGAAAGGAGACAAGCTACCGGGGACCGGTTTCTGGCATTTCAGCCTCTTCGACCCGGCTTGCTTGAATCCTGATGGAGCAGTGAGAAAGGGACTCATGTCTGAGTATACCCTGCCACACCTATAGTGGCCAAAAACGATACAGAAAAGGGGGTGGTGATGAACAGAGTGTCTGAATTAAGCAGACCACTCTTACCCAGTCCAAAGATCAGGGCTTGATCCATCACCGTTATTTATCTCACTGCCCCATGCCAGCTCAGAACCTGGCTGTATGCAAATTAGTCTGTCCCTGGCCCAGTGCATCATGGGAACAGGGCAGACCAAACTACAAAGCCAATTCTTCACCAGAAAGGAGACAAGCTACCGGGGACCGGTTTCTGGCATTTCAGCCTCTTCGGCCCGGCTTGCTTGAATCCTGATGGAGCAGTGAGAAAGGGACTCATGTCTGAGTATACCCTGCCACACCTATAGTGGCCAAAAACGATACAGAAAAGGGGGTGGTGATGAACAGAGTGTCTGAATTAAGCAGACCACTCTTACCCAGTCCAAAGATCAGGGCTTGATCCATCACCGTTATTTATCTCACTGCCCCATGCCAGCTCAGAACCTGGCTGTATGCAAATTAGTCTGTCCCTGGCCCAGTGCATCATGGGAACAGGGCAGACCAAACTACAAAGCCAATTCTTCACCAGAAAGGAGACAAGCTACCGGGGACCGGTTTCTGGCATTTCAGCCTCTTCGGCCCGGCTTGCTTGAATCCTGATGGAGCAGTGAGAAAGGGACTCATGTCTGAGTATACCCTGCCACACCTATAGTGGCCAAAAACGATACAGAAAAGGGGGTGGTGATGAACAGAGTGTCTGAATTAAGCAGACCACTCTTACCCAGTCCAAAGATCAGGGCTTGATCCATCACCATTATTTATCTCACTGCCCCATGCCAGCTCAGAACCTGGCTGTATGCAAATTAGTCTGTCCCTGGCCCAGTGCATCATGGGAACAGGGCAGACCAAACTACAAAGCCAATTCTTCACCAGAAAGGAGACAAGCTACCGGGGACCGGTTTCTGGCATTTCAGCCTCTTCGGCCCGGCTTGCTTGAATCCTGATGGAGCAGTGAGAAAGGGACTCATGTCTGAGTATACCCTGCCACACCTATAGTGGCCAAAAATATGGCAGAAACCGGTCCCCGGAAGCTTGTTTCCTTTCCAGTACAAGAATTGGCTTGGTAGTTTGGTTTGCCCTGTTCCCATCATGCACTGGGACAGGAACAGACTAATTTGCATATAGCCAAGTTCTGAGCTGGGATGGTGCAGTGAGCTAAAAAACGGTGATGGATCAAGCCCTGATCTTTGGACTGGGTAAGAGTGGTCTGCTTAATTCAGGCACTCTGTTCATCACCACCCCCTTTTCTGAATCATTTTGTCCACCATAAGCGTGGAAGGGTATACTCAGATGTGAGTCCCTTGCTCATTGCACCATCAGGATTCAAGCAAGCCGGGCCGAAGACGCCTGAAATGGCAGAAACCGGCCCCCGGAAGCTTGTTTCCTTTCCAGTACAAGAATTGGCTTGGTAGTTTGGTTTGCCCTGTTCCCATCATGCACTGGGACAGGAACAGACTAATTTGCATATAGCCAAGTTCTGAGCTGGGATGGTGCAGTGAGCTAAAAAACGGTGATGGATCAAGCCCTGATCTTTGGACTGGGTAAGAGTGGTCTGCTTAATTCAGGCACTCTGTTCATCACCACCCCCTTTTCTGAATCATTTTGTCCACCATAAGCGTGGAAGGGTATACTCAGATGTGAGTCCCTTGCTCATTGCACCATCAGGATTCAAGCAAGCCGGGCCGAAGACGCCTGAAATGGCAGAAACCGGTCCCCGGAAGCTTGTTTCCTTTCCAGTACAAGAATTGGCTTGGTAGTTTGGTTTGCCCTGTTCCCATCATGCACTGGGGCAGGAACAGACTAATTTGCATATAGCCAAGTTCTGAGCTGGGATGGTGCAGTGAGCTAAAAAACGGTGATGGATCAAGCCCTGATCTTTGGACTGGGTAAGAGTGGTCTGCTTAATTCAGGCACTCTGTTCATCACCACCCCCTTTTCTGAAACATTTTGTCCACCATAAGCGTGGAAGGGTATACTCAGATGTGAGTCCCTTGCTCATTGCACCATCAGGATTCAAGCAAGCCGGGCCGAAGACGCCTGAAATGGCAGAAACCGGTCCCCGGAAGCTTGTTTCCTTTCCAGTACAAGAATTGGCTTGGTAGTTTGGTTTGCCCTGTTCCCATCATGCACTGTGACAGGAACAGACTAATTTGCATATAGCCAAGTTCTGAGCTGGGATGGTGCAGTGAGCTAAAAAACGGTGATGGATCAAGCCCTGATCTTTGGACTGGGTAAGAGTGGTCTGCTTAATTCAGGCACTCTGTTCATCACCACCCCCTTTTCTGAATCACTTTGTCCTGATGAGGCCTAAAACTGTTTGAAAGGCCGAAACGCGTCGACAGTTATCATTAATTTCGACACCTGTTTTGATTTGGAGATTGTGTGGATATATTCCCCAGGAGCATCATTTGGTTTTAAAGCCACAAAAACCTGTTTGGCTTCTTATGCTCCTTGTTATATTGTTATTTTGGTGTTCGAAAAGGAAATCAGGCCAAGAAAAGACATTGTCATTTTTTCCTTGTAAATAAATTATTGGGCTTCTTACACAACCCTTGGATTAATGGTCCACAATAATAGGACATTTTGACCTCTTGGATGTTGAAATGCTTGTTTTTGGATTTTGAAACGTCATTCCTCACAAGATTGAATATTGTTTGGTTGGCTGATTTGTACTAACAATGTATAAAATGAAAAAGGATCTTTAAAAATAATTTAAAAATAATTTACAAATCAGATTATTTGTTTTGTTGTGTTTTTCCTACTTTTCTTGTATTTGTATTTATTGGTAATAACCATTGGATGAACGTTATATTTGATGATAGATATATACCATACAATTCATGTTGTGAAGAGACAGATAATTAATAGTGTTTGTCTTGAGAAATAATCTTCTTGAAGAAAATACAGTGGCATCATTTTTTTCGTAATTCAACTAACAAAGTAGGGCATGTTATATATCGCCAAGGGCATGGTTGGTGGGACGGTACGGTCCAGTCCCTGGCTCGTGCACAGAGACGCCATTATGCCAGTGAATGGGTACTCCTTGAGTATGTCATATGCCTAAGGGGGAGGGAGGAGAGTATGCCCACCCGTGGCTAAAGAAGGGGGTTGCCTCGGTGGAAGGGGGCCCTCCGTGGTGCAAGTCTCTCCCTACACAGTCATGATCATTATAGGAAGGCATCTAAGGAGCTGGCGGTTCAGGAAAAGTGCAGAGTAGTTTCGATTCGGTAACTGTGAGATACTTCTTCCAATCCGGTGGGTCGGGGGTGATAGGGCGGCCCAGTATATTGCTACGGGATATCGCATGTTCAGCCACCCACGCTCTGCAAAGGTCAGTGAGCCATATTTGAATGGGAGGTGCTGAGTGCGACTTCCAAGACATAGCTAGACTCCGTTTTGCTAAACCCAATGCTAGGTCTAGGAATTTCATTTAGGGGATTGCGCTTTGTGTTACGTTTTGTGATAGCCCGCAGAAAGTGTGAACTGTGCGATGCGATTGTAGTGCTTGTGTCGTCTGTGAGTGTAGTAGCCACTGTCTCCCAGTACAATGTCAGCTGGGGCAATCCCGCTTGGAGACAGGTGTCTTCCTGCTTTTGTGTCCCAGTAGTAGATGACAGGAGAAAAAGCACTTGACCCCTTGGAGAGCAGCTCTAGACCCTGGGGCCAGTAGGAGTCAAGGGTACTAGAGAAGTGTTTCTTCCAGTTATCCCTTTCTCATGCTTCGATATGAAAAGTGATTTTATTCACAGCTAGGCCGTGTCTCTTTTTATATGTTAAGCACCCGGCCCAGTGGACTTAGACGGCACACTTAGGGGGGTGGCTTAGCCAATATATATATCAAGCACTGGCAAAGTCAAGGCATCAGCTCACATGTGTACCAGTATACACAAAGGTGGACTGATTAGTCCATGCAGTAGAAGAGAACTGTAAGCAACATCACCCACGTCATAATGAATCGCAATGTACTGATTAACAATACGACGTTGCCCTGTACTGCCTACCATTGTGCTGATACAGACATATAAAGCTGACTGTAACCAGATGGGCAAATACGAGTTTCCTACATGGCAAAGTCACTTTTTCTTACGATGTGTCACTGCAGTGTTTTTACATTACAGCCAAGCCGAAGCATAATTGTTCCCTCTGAAGTCATATTTATTAGTATATGTGTTGTTGGTGTAAATACTCACTTCAATAAGCATACAGCGGCCTCTGTGTAAAAGATCATTCCAACCTTGGGCATCCACAGGCTCGTGAATCGGCTGCCATACTAACTAATCAGCAAGATGGCCGACAAGTGAGGTGATCCGGTTGGGAGCTCCCTGGCTAGGGATTACCTTTTTGGCTCTAATCCATTGGAATCTACCCCCTCCATGAACCTTTATAGACACCTGGGGTTCTGTGGACTGCGGTCCTTTGATTGTCCACTACCCGCGATTGAATTTGAAACCAGCCTCAGCAACTTCCGAGGAATTCCATAAATATTCAACCGATTGCAGAGACCTAGCAATATAGCCGATGCCCGGTGGCGCTACCTGGGTAGATATAGAGAAGATTGGCTATGGATCTCCCCCTCGGTTGTCACCTACCCAGCCGAACATTGGACAGACTTTCTTTCATCTCTCCGCCGTGTCTCCTTCCTCCCCTGCCTTCAGACAAATCCGCCGGCTTGTTTGAGTTTCACTTTGTTTTTTTAGTTCCCCTGAATTACTTTCACCCTTGCCGATCTTTCCTGACCCGATCTTCATTCCAACCCCATTTTACTTTTCCCCTCTTCCTTCTATACCCCATAGGATGTGTGTATATGTTTAAACTATGCTCAAGTAACTCGTGTTACTGTGTAACACTGTTTTTTTTACTATGTTATTCTAGGCTCCTGTAACTGACGTAATTTTGTAACTCGCTAATCCTCATGTAAAGCTCTTTGATGCCTCCGGGTCTTGCCAGCGCTATATAAAACTCTGCAAATAAATAAATAAATAGATATTCCTTTTACCACACCATTGGTGCATTTGTTACACTATCTGCCTTAAAGGGAAAGTCACATAAACTAATTAGATGAAACCAATGTACAGTAAAAAATGTAAGAGTAAAGCACACTTGCTCTGCTACTGTTTAGCAATGGTATGGCACAGAGTCCTAAAGCTGGAAAAACCAGACAGGTAAAAGTGGGAGAACAATAACAAAAAATATCTAATTTTTCAAAAATGTTCTACACTTGAATAACAATTATTTGACAAATACTTTGTGAAATATAACTGAATACAGCATTTATGGTGAAGAGAGTTATTGTTATTTAGCCTTTTCAGAATATATGATTTGATATTTTTAGCTTTATTAACCTGTATTGAAATAATGACAAAATAATTAATACACCTTGTAAAATGCAGTGATTGAGGTAAATATATAAATCAGGATTTGTTTAGCACGGCGGCTTCGCCAGTGAGGGTTTCAAGGACCTCGGGTATTATAGACAAGCAAAAATGTTCTACACTTGAATAACAATTATTTGACAAATACTTTGTGAAATATAACTGAATACAGCATTTATGGTGAAGAGAGTTATTGTTATTTAGCCTTTTCAGAATATATGATTTGATATTTTTAGCTTTATTAACCTGTATTGAAATAATGACAAAATAATTAATACACCTTGTAAAATGCAGTGATTGAGGTAAATATATAAATCAGGATTTGTTTAGCACGGCGGCTTCGCCAGTGAGGGTTTCAAGGACCTCGGGTATTATAGACAAGCAAAAGGTATCACCATAGAACTGCTTCAGCACCAAAATAAAGATAAATATATACAAATGGATTACAAATGTTAATAAAGTGAACAATAAATCTGGAAAAACAGGCATAAGGGAATGAAGCATTACTCCAAGAGACAAGATGGCGTGTAGTTGACTGCAGTGAACCTACCTTTCTCGCCTGAATGGATCGATGCTGGAACCAGCGGCTACCTAGACTACAGAGTCAGAGGACGGACATGGCAAGCTGGGTGTTGGACGCTTTGCTACTGCTGCTGCTAATCGTTTGACAGCTTATTGCATCCGGCTCCTGCAGCAGGATAACGAAAGGTTATCCCTGTAGGTTGTGCCGATGGGTCCGCAGAAAGGTCATGGTGGCAAGGGGCAGCAAAACGGTGAAGGTCTGAGCTGCGGGCTCCACAGGAGGCAGTCCCGCACTACCAGTCACTGCCAATTCGAGCGGAGCTAATGAGAACTCTATAGAATTGAAACAACATGCTGGTTCAGACAGAGGAAGGAGAGAGCCCGGTCGCAAAAAAAACAGTGGGGAAACTGGGAAAGCAATTGGAGGAGGATCCAGCGCAGCCCACGCTCATGGCTTTGTTTATCAATCTTTCGGCAGCAGAAACCACAAGCAAGAATCAAGCACTTGCCCAAGTACTTATAGCTCGAGGGACAGAGGAAAGTTTGTACTGTGGGGGGGCAGGGGCCAAAGAAGCTGTGGAAGGTGTTACAGAAACTAGTTACCCCCCAGAAATGTCACTCCTTTGCTTAGAAAGGCTAGAGGGTGGAAAAAAAGAAGAAGAAAGAGGAGACCAAAAGTTGCTGGGTGCAGAAGGGGCCAAGTAGCTAACTCCAAGGAGTGAATCATTGACCCAAAGCAGGGACAAACCAGAAGAAAAGCATGAGAGCCTGGCAAGAGATGGCCTCCCCTCTGCATTGTTGTACCCCTCTGTGGTACGACAAATCAGAGGGGAACTTTCGCCTGATGGAATAGGGGATCGCCTTTTTTCTTCAACCGATGAGACTGATCCCTCCAGCAGTGAAGGGTTCTTGGAGTCGGATAGCTCCTCAGGAAGAAGAGCACTGGGGGAAGTAGAAGGAAAGATAGCCAGAAATGGCATGTGGGCAAGCAGCTGAAATGGAACTGCTCAGATACGCGGCCTGTACAGCAGGTGGATTGGTCAAAGGAGGAGCCAAGCGAAGGGGTGGAGATGGATTCTCAAGAGAAAGAACCACCTCCAATCCTTTCAGCAAATGCAAGAAGAGGTGAGGGCGGATGGGCGTAGAGCTAGAGTGGCAAATAAAAAAGTGGGATTCGGAAGATAAATAAGAAGTGAGGGGACATTGCGGAAAGACTGACGATGGTTGGGACAAGAACAGAGACTCTCGAGGTGGAAATTGAGACACTAAAAGAGCAGAATACTGGGCAGGGGGGTGCTCTGTCGGATGTCATGGTCAAGTTTGAAGAGCGTCAAAATAGACAGTGGAGAAATAACCTGGCTTCTTGGGGGTGCTGGAGGGGGTGTAAGGCAGCAATCAGAGATTATATATTTTTAACTTACTGAAGAATACCTTTCCTGAACAAGTGAAGCTGGACTGGGACAATGAGATCAAATGTGCCTACCGGGTACCCCTAATGATGAAGAAACAGCCCCAAGAACGACAAAGGGCTTTTTTGTTATTTTTGGGAAAATCCCTACTGCCACAACTTGTAAATGACCAAGCCCGACCCAATTCTCCAAAATCGCATGATCGGGTTTCTTTTTTTGTTAAGCAAGACTTTGCCCACTCAAATCGAACGGCGGTGGAGGCTAAGACAGTTGATAACTCCATTTAAAAAAGTAGGGGCAGAGATCTTCTTACAAAATCCGGCCAGACTGAACTTTAAATATGAAGGAATCTCTTGTGTGTTTGTTTCTGAGATTTTAGCGCAGGGCTTTTTGAAAGAAATAACAAGGAAGGGAAAAGGAGGGGAAGCCTCGAAGATTTGAAGGGTAATAATCTTAGAAGCAAATTGGGAAAGTAATGTTGAAAAGTCGCTAATGATTTGGATTTGTGATATTGCAGGGGGAACGGTGCGGCAGTTTATTAGACGCTCATCCCTCAGGCTATGCCTGATAGCCTAGGTTTTTGGGGGATGGGGAGGGGGAGAAATAGACTGGAGTGGCTCGGAGTGGGTTTTGGATATGGGAAGTTGCACTGGGATGATGGGTTGGATAATGATGAAACAAAAATTTTTTCAATGTGGGGCAAAACGAAAAAAAACGTAACAATGAGTAAGTTAAGGATTGCAACGATCCATATATGTGGCCTGAACGATGTAAAAAAGAGACAGATAGTATCTCATGGGCTAAGGTTGTTACAAGCCTTCAAGAAACACACGTAGAAGGGAGCCAAAACGATCTCTTAAAATACTTGGGATATAGTATAAACTCAAGGGACACGTACTCGGGGGTAGCAATATTGGCCCGGAACAAAACGATCCTGCCCTATTGGGATGGTTGTCGAATGAACTATCACATGAGCAATTGTCTATAGCGGTGTGCGGGGATTTTAATATTAATCTTGCTAGTGGCTAGAATCAGGGAGAACCATATATAGGCAAGAAGCGTAACGTTTACCAAGCTTTGTGCAATTTGTGTGATGTCTGGGCAGAATTAAGGCATAAGGATCAAGGCTTTACGTACTACTCAGCACCTCATCAGAAGCATGCAAGACTGGATTATTTTTTTGTCTCACAAACGATCAGACAGAAAAGTACAATTGAAAAGGCCCCCAGACACCTCTCAGACCATAATCTGCTAATACGTGAGGTACACGGAGGGAGTGATCAGGTGAAATCCTTTTCTTCATGGACATTTGAAAGAGCATTATTGGTGGATGAGGCCTATGTGGAGTACATGAAGAAATGGATTCTGGAGTTGCTGGATAGGAACCTAGGCTCTATCTCCCTTGGCACAGTTTGGGACACGTTGAATGCAGGGATACGGGAGAAACAATGCAATATGCAATAAGGAAAAATAAAGCTGAAAAGGTGGAACATCACTCTTTTCAAAGCGGCTTGGCACTGACTGAAGGTAACTTAATTAAGGCCACACAACAGAAGGAAAGCATAGAAGAGGCATGTCTTGGAGTTACATTAAACAAAGCTGCAATAGAGGAGAAATTACTGAAAAAAGCTGTTGACAAAGCAAGCGTGCATCGCGAGGAGATGTATGAGGGCAGCAAAAGGGTTAGTCATCTTCTTTGTATAGGACAAGGCAGGAAGCTACTCGGAAGGAAATCAAGGCAATGAGAGATCCTATGGCAGACTTGAAGTCAGATGTAAGCAAAATCTGAACCGCTTTCTGCAATTTTTATCGGACTTTGCATACAGAAAATAGGGGGAAGGCAGAGGGAAGAACGGATAGGGAGGTATCTGGAACAGCCTCCTGAAGTGCTCTTAACAAGAGAAGAGAGGGACCATTTAGACCAACCACTAGTATGGAAAGAGATTGCAACTGCCCTTGCTAGTTTAGCGAGGGGGAAAGCGACAGGACCAGATCCCCACAGAGTTTTACAAAGTCTTTCAAGAACAGCTGAAAGAAATCATGAAGACCTTGTTTTTAGAAATCACAGAGGAGATGAATCCACCAGCTTCATGGGCTTTGGCAAAGATTATTTTCTCCCCCCCCCCCTAAAAAAACTTAGGTCATCATTAGGATGGCGGGCGGGCTTTGTCCGCCCTTCATCCTCACGGTGAAAGGGACCGCCCGCCATAAGGGCGGGGGTCCCATGGGGGCAATTAGGATGTGCCCGCCACAGTGGCGGGCACATCCCGTATTTTTAACATTGCAGCGGGCGGTGATGAAAACACCGCCCCCCGCAATGCAAAAAATACATGTTGTGCTTTTCGAAGCACAATGTGACAGGCACCGCGCGGTGCCTGCCACATTGTACTTTGAAAGGGTACCCCCCATGTGCACCCCCCACCCGGCCCGGAGTCCATGGGGGCCCGCAACGGGCCCCCCAAGCAGACTCCACATGCCTTTCCGTGGCGGGAAAGGCATTCACAAATGCACATTGTTTTGTGGCTGGCGGTGTCTGAAAGACACCGCCACCATATTGAACCTTTTTCCGCCCGGTCGACATGTCGAGCGGACGGAAAAGCGGCGAACGGTCTTTCCGTCCGCCGCTGACCACACAACCATAATAATATGGCTGGGGGTCTCTTCTACCTGCAGGGAGCTTACCTCGCTAATAAGAGAAATAGAGGTGTTTTTACAGAAGAAGCTGCTGCTACAGGAGAAAGTCACCGCCAGGTAATTATGCTTGATATAAATAACCTGGGTAAAGATAAGGGGGGGGATTTTATCTGTATAGCAATGGCAATTTATAGAATTTGCATAGCGTCAGCATGGTTGGAAGCTAATCCACCAATATTTCATCATTGGTTGGCTCGTTTACTGAGAACATATAGCCTTGAGAAAGCTATTTCCGAGCAATGGGGATATAAGGCCAAAAAGAAAGAGTACAAATATGGCAGCACTTTGCCTATTGGAGGGATCAAGTGGATGGGTAAGCCATACAAGGCAGATGGCGAACATTTTTTTTATATTTGAGTGTTTTCTGGTCAGGGAAAGTGGCTGTGGTAGAGCGCGCGTTAAGTTAGATACACCGGCTAAAGAGATCGATGTTAAAGTGGCCCAGGATGCGGGAAGAGCTTATTGTGTTATACTCCAGAATACTGGGCGAACCTGAAAACAGGAATATGGTCAAGACAGTCAAATGCGTTTAGAAACCTCATATATGCACTTTCTGAAAATTTTGCACTTTAATAATCAGGTTGCTAATACTGTTTACAATTTATGCACATGCACTTTTTGTTATGTTGGACATAGGCTTTGTATGCACTTTCTGAAAATGTTGCACTTTAATAACCAGGCTGCTAATACTGTCTACAATGTATGCACATGCGCTTTATGTTATGTTGGACATAGGCTTTGTAAGTAATACCCATGTAGTAAAGATCTTTCTCTTGAACGGCAAGCTGATGTCTGGAAGGTGTTGTGGCAAAAAGATCTCCAAACTAACTGTACTAGGAAAATTGAGGTGTTTTGTTGAAAATGATAGCGGATATGGGAAATGTATATTACTCCATATTTTAGAATGCTGCTCGAATAGAAAACTAGAAGTATTTATAAGACAGTTAGAAGCTTGTAAGAGGTTTTGTGTATGTTACTTTTGATATGACACACTTTATTTATTAGGCTGCTAACATAGGGGTCAATTAGGATGGCGGACTCAGAGGACGGGACAGTCCGCCACAGGGGCGGAGGTCCCATGCCTCGAATTAGGATGCACCCGCCACAGTGATGGGTGCATCACGCATTTTTAACATTGCGACGGGCGGTGCTGAAAGCACCGCCCGTCGCAATGCTAAAAATGCATGTTGTGAGTTTCAAAGCACAACATGACAGGCACCGCGCGGTGCCTGCAATGTTGTATTTTGAAACGCAGGGGCGAAGTTCCCGTGCCTCGAATTAGGATGAACCCGCCACAGTGATGGGTGCATCCCGCATTTTTAACATTGTGCCGGGCTGTGCTGGAAGCACCGTCCGCCGCAATGCTAAAAATGCATGTTGTGCATTTCAAAGCACAACATGACAGGCACCGCGCGGTGCCTGCCATGTTGTATTTTGAAACACAGGGGGGTACCATAGGTACCACCCATTTGCACCCCCACCCCCCATTCACCCTGGGGGCCCGCAACGGGCCCCCAAAGCAAAGACCGTATGCCTTTTCTTGGTGGCATTGCTGCCATGGAAAGGCATTGCTCACAGCACATCCTAATATAGCTGGCGGTGTCTGATAGACACCGACACCATATTAGACCTTTTCCGCCGCGGTCGCAAGGCGACCGCGGCGGAAAAGAGGCGGACGGTCTTCCCCTCCGCCGCGGTCCCCCTGCCATTGTAATATGGCGGGAGGGGAATACGGGAATACGTGGCGGACGGGCACAGATGGCGGATGGATCCCCACCGCCTGCATGGCGGTGGCGATCCGTCCGCCATCCTAATCGGCCCCCTAGTTAGTATTGTATGCATATGCATTTTCTGTCTGACTTAGATAGGCCATGTATGCACTTTAAACATCTTCTTTGACACTTTATTACAGCAATGAGGAAGCTGCTAACATGAGATGCACTTTATGGATGTTTTTTTGACTGGGATGTAATAACCCAAAGATGCTGCCAAGAAATTGTATTGTATTTAAAGGGAACCAGGAAAAAAAATTGCACAAGAGGTGGTATTGGGTAAGGGAATCATTTCTAGCTTACAAAACTTTCTGATTTAGTATGAATAAGGTACTTAAAAATTTAAAAATTTAATAAGAAGAGCCCACATGAATAATGTCTGGATTGGGGGTAGGTTGGGGGGAGGTTTGAGCACAGGGAGATATTCAAAAAAGGGGTGGGAAAGAGTTAGCAAGTTGATTGTACTGTTTTGTTTCTCTGTTTTCTCTCACTCAATAAAATATTTTTTTTAAAGGAGAAACGGACATAAAGGAAATAATATAAAAGAGAAAAGTAAAAGAAGAAAATAGGTAGAAAGTAAAGAAAAATAAAGAATTAGAGTAACAGATTACAAAAACAAGAGTACATTGGATAAGACAAAATGTGGATGATATAAGAAAACAGTATGGGTGTTTAGGCAAAAAAAATTACATTTGTTATGTGCAATAACGTTGTAATAAAAGTATTTATTATACATTAAACAAATATTCTTATTTGCAGGAAATACAAGAGAGTACAATACATCTAATAGTGCCAAATCGCGTATATTTAAGAACCTTAACTTTGATAGAAGATAATAAAATGAAATTGTATTATTTCACTGCCTTCCTGGGCAAGATCTAGGTGGGCGCAAGTATAACTAATGTCCATTTCATTGTCAGGATATGAAATTTCCAAATTAAGATTTGATAACTATATTTTGAAACCTTTCAAGATTTACACAATAACTTATGGAAGTTTACTCCGACTGCCAGAATATTTTGAATTGCTAGCATAGGCAATACAGATGTGCAGACACAGAAATTTCTTGCATAATCAGCACAACAGAATTATACGTTGTCCCTGTTAGAAATGGGGGTCTCTAGTTGGCAGTGGCTTGCACCCTGTCCAAGTAGGGACCCACTTTAGATATCCTCTGCTCACCCCCTTGGTAGCTTGGCACAAGCAGACAGGCTTATCCCAAAGGCAATGTGTAAAGTATTTGTACCCAAACACACAGTAACACAGTGAAAACACCACACCAGTTTAGAAAAATAAAGTAGGTTTATCTAAACCAAACAAGACCAAAACGACAAAACTCCAACATACACAACTCTAAATATGACTTTTAGAAGGTTTCAAGCAATTCTGTCCATTGAAATCTATGGATGCATGATTTTTACACAAAGTATCTTTACTGCATCAAAATCCACAAGGCAAAACAGCTGCAGAGAGAGGAAGCGCAGGAAGACACAACCAGGTTTCAGTTCCTGAGTCCTTGGGGAAGCGAGTAGTTTCAGAGGACAAAACATGGTTCTTCAATTCATCAGAGGAGGCCCAGGAATGGCTGGAGGGGTGGAGGAGAGTTCCTGGAACGTCGGAGTGACAGTGACGCGACAGATCACAACAAAGAGCGGAAACAAGATGATACAGCCAGGTCCACACCCACGGGGGACAGGAGGCTCTCCCCACCCCAAGAGTACATGAACAAAATGTCAAGGAACTCTACAATGGCTATGTGTAGTTACATGCTGGTAACAACTGAGCAGATATTGTTTGGTTGGGCGCGCATGGTGTTCACTGTTCCCCTCTGCATAGTTAACCTGTTCTGAGGTTGAGGGATGAAAGGCGCTCTGCATGTTTGGGGTGGTGGGCCGCTTAGAAACCGCTTTGCAGGGTGGCAGGGAGGGGAATATGGTTGGGAGTTAGTTATTGTTTTATTTGTGTAGCATGATGCGAAATGGGTCAAGAGATAAATGCCACAAGACATACAGTCACACTAGACTGGAAGGGGCAGATCTCACCGCCTGCCCAGGCCACAGCACGTAAAACATATGTTGGATGTACTAGATAAAGCCCCATTACGCAAATGTCCTGGAACGTCAACGGACTGAGTGACAAAATAAAACAAGGAATAGTACTACAATAATTAAAAGTCATTCACCCAGTGTTGTCTTCCTCCAGGAGATGCACATGACCAATAAAAAAACTTAAAGCTCTGGACAGATGGGGCTACAAAATGCTAGCACATGGCAGCCATGCAGCATGGTTCCCAGGGGGTGGGAACATTGATTAAAAAAACACTGGTATTTCAAGATCATGCCACTCAGGAGGACAAACAAGGGCACTATGGGGCATTTGCAGGTGAATGGGAGGAAACAACCGTCAATCTTGTAAGTAGATACCAAGACTTCAAGACACCACATTGGCAGAACTTAGTGGCAAACTCCTATCCTTCCGGAGGGTGCATTGTGCATGAGGGTGACATGAACTTGGCCCTGGATGACAGTACAGACAGCTGGCCCACACAACAGGGGTCAGTGGGATGTCCCAGCTGTGAGGTTTCCTAAAAGCCATGGGCATGGTTGACATCTGGCGTGCACTTCATCCACTAGAGCGCCAGTACATGTTCCACTCTGGACCCTATGTCTCCCTTTCGATAACAGATTATCTACTGATGCTGTCCCAAGATTTGCCATTGTTCAGAGCCAATAAGCACCTACCAAGAGGCATATCGGACCACTCACCCATATGGGCTATTTATGGAGGGGCAAATGCACACCTTCACCAATGCATGACACTAAACCTCTACCTCCTTAAGGTCCTTAACATCAGAAGCGATGAGTAGCCACCGAACACTAATCTACCAAAAACGAGGCCTCAGTGTCCTCAGCTACGATATTATGGGAGGCACACAAAGTGGTCATCAGAGGCCAAGTAATTTCTTTGGGGGTTGGGCACAAAAGAGAGCACATGTAGAATCCATAGAGGCAGACATAAGCCCACTGGAGGCCCAACTCACAAACGTATAAACCACTGAGGTGTCTCATAAACTATCCCTCAAACAAATGAAATATCGAGAGCTGACAAAGTTGGAAACTGTAGAGAAACATAGAGAGACACTTCATTGTATCTACGAATATGGTAACAAGGCAGGATGTCTCCTTGCCTGGCTAGATATGAGGGAAAAGGCAAAGAACTGGGTCCAAAAGCTGCAAACGTTAAAAGGTAAAGACATAACAGATAGAGCAGAAATAGCAAAATAATTTGCCGCACTCTACAAAGAGTTCTACTCCCGATCCCATGAAGACTGCTGCAAATTGATGAAAAAAACCTTGGAGGAAGATATAACTCAAGTGGAAATAATACAAGCAATTCAGGAATTAAAAACGGGCACAGCACAGTTTGCCGGTAGATCTATACAAGTATACCACAACAAAACTAGCTCCATACTTGCTGGAAATGTGGGAAGAAAGTAGGGAGCAAGGTGTTCTCCCGAGCAAACAACACACCGCCACAATAATACTCGTCCACAAAGTAGGAAGCCCCCAGAGGAGTGCGCCTCATATAGACCTTTATCACTCCTGAACTTTGAAACCAAAGTGCTGGCAAAACTCCTAGCCTCCGGCCTGGTGAAAGTAATCACCATCTGGGTACACCCAGATCAGTCGGGATTCATGTCAGGAAGAAGCACCATGCTCAACCTAAGGAAGCTCCATTTAGTGCTCAGCAGAGCACAAAATATACAGGAAGACGCAGTGATCTTATCCCTGGCTTTCAATACCATAGAATGGCCATTTCTGTTTCAAGTACTTGCAAAGCTGTGGTTTGGTGTCTTGGCTGGATACACTTCCTATACTCAGAGCCCCTCGCGCAAGTGGCGGTAAACAGAAAAATCTCCCAAACCTTTCTGTTGCGGTGTGGCACCCGTCAAGGCTGCCCACTATCCCCCCTCCTTTTTGCCATGGATTTGGGACCGCTTGTGGCCTGGATATGAGTGGACCCCATAAAACAGGGTTTGCGATGGACCCCGCAGTGGGAGGACAGAATATTGCTTCATGCAGAGAACATCCTCTTCTACCTTGCGGAACCCAGACGTTCCCTAGTCAGGGTCATCAACATAATTGAAAAGTTTGGTTAAGTATCAGGATATGCAATCAATTTGGGGAAATCCCAAGTATTAATACTAAGTGTAGCCATACCAGCGCTCCCAAATGGCTATGCAATTCGAGTAAATACAGAGGGTTTCACATATCTGGGAATATTTGCCACCACATATCCCACCTTATCTTATGCCAAAATCCTCATCCCACCATTGAAACAGATGAAGGCAGATGTCCAGCACTGGAGGACACTCTCACTCTGGTTGCTAGGGAGGGTGGCCCTCTTTAAGATAATGACACTACTGCATGCCCTCTACGGCCTTCACAATGCACCCTACCAAGATCCCGATCAATATTTCAAAACAATAAATTCTGAGCTATTAACTTTACTATGGGATGGAGAGCCTGCGCAGATTGCACTCAAGAATCTGACCCAGGGCTGGTATGATGGGGAATTGCCCTGCCTGACGTACAAAGATACTACAGAGTCGCTCAGTTAACTACTATAAATCAATGGGTATACCTACCTGATGACGAGCCCTCAATCAGAATGGATCGCCTGTAAAGCTATCTAAGAGCCCCGTATATGCCTCTCCCGCAAGCCCAGCAGCAGAATCCCACAAACACTACACTCAAAATCTAGCAGACGGCACATTGAGCGCTGGGTTGGGACAATAAATTGACGCAATCCGCCCCCTAGTGGGACTCAAAAGTCTTAGAAACACTGGTAAGGTACTGGGGATTAGACAAATGGGAACTAATAGACCTCTAAGATACTGGGGACCTATGGGTCAAGGGGGCAATGCTCACCTTCATGGACTTCCAGAGAGAATACGATATAGAAGACTCAGAATTCTTCCGATACCTGCAAATCAGGCATGCAATGCAATCTGCAATTCCCGCGACGAACTCCCAGAATACTCACCACTCGAAGACCGTCTGCTTGACAGTCACATGACACGTAAAGCCACTTCCCTCACTTATAAAAACAAACAAACAATATACCTGATAGATTCCTACAACTATGGGAAAAGGGCACACTAGATGTTGGGGGACTAGACGAGGATGAGTGGTCAGAAGCACTCGCATCACCTAGGGAGCTAGCGGTCAGGGCAGGGCTCAGGTGGACCCAGCTTAAGACACTACACAGGGTTTACTACACCTGTACTACACTCCAAATAATAGGTAGAATGGGCACTGAGAATTGTCGCAGAAGGTGCAATCAAAGAGGGACCTTCTTCCATATTTTGTGGGTGTGCCCAACTATACAACCCTATTGGAAAACGGTAGTAGCAAAAATGGACGAGGTATGGGAGGCGTTGATAACCCCAACACCAAAATGGTGTTTCCTAAATATTTGGGAAGAAGTGACACTCCCAACGATGAGGAAAATTTGGATGACGCTGGGACTGATTGTTGCTAAAAGAAATAAAGCTCGTAACTGGGTGGTGACAGACATGGGCACATGTATGATAGCAAAAAAGATGGTTTACTCTAATAGAGGCTGCCCCTGGTAGTGGGTCAAGGTCTGGAGGTCTGGAGGAGGCGGAACGAGGCACGTGGTGCCCCCCCTCATCCCCGAGAGGGTGTCAAGAAATGATAGGAGGGCTAAGAATTGAAAGGGACTTGTCACGGGAACTAAAGTCAAGCCATTCAGAAGCATACAGCACCAGTTGTGGCTGCGCATGCTGGAAACCATTGCTAAAATTGTATTGTTTTGTGAAATGCAAACCTCCAATTAGCTCAACTGCTGTACTATATTGGCACTAAGACCTGATCTACCCAAACTGTTGACTGTATTGAAATTAAATGTTAATAAAAATATATAAAAAAATAAAAATATCTGAGAGGGGCAGAACCTCCCAGATGAAACCTAAGGGAGCAAGAAGGGCCATTCTGAGAAGCTTGATGTGCAATCACTAAGGCCTTAAATTCTATGATGATTGCACCTTTGTCACTATCTGGAACTACAACCCTGTCGACTACCTTGCTGTAAAAGGACTAAAGAGTGGACTCCATGCAGGCTACAGGTTAACATGGCTCACCTGGAACATCACCACCTAGAATCCTCAACCTGGAGCATTACCAGTGGATTTGTAAGGGTTTTGTCCAAGTGGATTGTGGGAGCTGAATTCCTCAACTTTCAAGGACCATCTTGGGGCTTCTAGACACTTGGAGTGAGTTTGAAATACTTTAAGACCCTTTGGGGAATTTCAAGAAAATGTTCCAGAAGTTTGGAGAAGTTTGGAGCAACTTTGGGAAAAAGCTCCATAAGTGGACCGACTAAACCTGGCCAGCCAAACTGCCTGCCTTCAACTGCGAGCTGGCCTGCCGGCCAGGTTTATCTGGCTGAAAAGCTCTGTAGATCCCACTTCCAGAGTTTGACCGGGAGTAGGTGAAACCCGAAGCTGCAAACCCTCACCGAATCTGGCCTGGTGAGGAGCTTAGAGGGACCCCGCAAGAAAAAGCTCAGTAAAAGTTTTTACGTCCGAACGAAGAAAAGGTGACCGCGAGCATCCGCGAGAACCAAGCCCCCTGCCTTCAACCGCAAATTGGCTTGGATCTTTGGTCCGTCCCACTGGAATGACTGGAGGTCAGACTTCCATAAGTTTGACCGGGAGCTGGTCGTAAGGCAATCCAGCAAACCCTCACCAAATCCAGACTGGCTGAGAGCTTCGAGAGACCCCCGAAGAAAAGCTCTCAAAAAGTTTCTAAGTTAGAAGGTAAAAACTTTGACCGAGACTAACTGCAAAGGGTACCCGCACAGGGCTCCATCTCGGTCGGCCTGAAACTTTGACTTTGACCTGGTCTATCGCGACCAGATTTCCCGATAAGGCTCTATAGGTTTCTGTGTGCTAGATACTGCTAAATCTTTAAAAATTCATATCTCCAGTTCCCTACATTGGATTTTTGTCGTTTTGGTATCATTTTAAAGATAGAAATATTTCCTATTTTAATTATTGCTGTTGTATTTTTTTGTGCAGTGTGTCCTAATTATTCACTGAATTGGTGTTTTCAAATGCTTTACTTACCTGTCTTTGAAGTTGTCTGCCTCCTCGCAGTCAAGCTACAAAGATTGAGTATAGGAATAATTTTCTAAGACCTATTCCGAGCCCTATACTATGTCAGTGGCCTTGTTGCCAGCAGCAGATACCTACTAATAATCCACTTTCCAACACTGAGTTTTTTCCTTTCCATGTTGTAGAAGTCCCCAGTTGTATGTTTAAAAAAAAAAATCATCATGTTAAATGATATGGTCCAGTTGGACAGCTAAATATAGGCATCATCATATTTCTATATAAATAATCATCCTAGCATTGACTTTTAGTTATGGACCGTTGTTCTTGTAAAACATTAACGCCCATGGTCCCCGACCACTAATTGAGTTACCTTGTGTTTTGAAAAACTGTTTCTTAAAGTGGGATTTTCAAACACACAATTTAAAAAACACCTTTACTGAAAGGTGTGTTGTTATATTCTGAGTTCGGAGATCCTAAATTCCAAATCTCTAGCTTTTCATTTTTGAAATTTTCACTTGTAAAATGTTACAAGTCGGTTCCAAGATAGCCTATGGAAGAGTTAGTCCTTGCAATAGTGAAAAACGAAATACACAGTATTTCACTATAAGTAAATGTAACCACACCAGTGCATGTCCTACCGTTAACATACACTTCACCCTGCCAATAGGGATATCTTGGGCCTACCTTAGGGGTGACTTACATGTAGTAAAAGGGAAGGGTTATGCCTAGCACGTGGGGGCACTCTCCCGGTCGACATGGTAGTTGAAAACTGCGCGTGCAGACACTGCAGTGGCAGGTCTAAGACCCATTTGAAAGGTTACTTGGGTGGGTGGCACATTCAGTGCTGCAGGCCCACTAATAGATATTGATTTACAGGCTTTGGCACCCTCAGTGCACTTTACTAGGGACCTAGCTGCACCCTCAGTGCACTTTACTAGGGACCCAGCAGTAAATCAAATTGCCAATCATAGATAACCAATCATAATCACGATTTACATAGGGAGCACTTGCACTTTGACACTGATAAGCAGTGAGAAAGTGCCCAACGCATCTAAGCCAGCAAAAACGAAATCCAGCACAATGTGGAAAAGTAAATTTTGCCATGTTCTGTGTCCCTACGCGTCCTCCATCATATGTTATGTGTGCATGATTAATATGCATATGTATTCCCCATGTTCGATTAAAGACGCAATTACAGTTGTGTCCATCTCTAGTATGCCAGTTTCCAGTTCTCGTGAATACTACGAATATCAGGCCTATGTAAAGCTACGTTGCCACGTTTCTCAGTGTGCACGTTATTCCATTGTAAAGTCCCCGTTTCTAGGCCTCAAAAGGGCCTGGACACCAGATTCAGCTTCTGTCTCCTGAGCCTCGCTGAGGAGCGATACAGCCCCCACCTGTGTTCCTGACCCTTCACTTACTTCCTGCCTCACAGTGCCCGGCTCAGCCTGGCTCTGCCTCTGAGTCTGCCAAGAGTATGTTATGATTCTAGTTCTCTGCATTCCTAAGCTACTGAACCGCATCAATAGTTTCCGTCATTGTCTAGCCTTTACGTCTCCATGTAAGAGAAATACTGCATTTAATGGTCATTTAATATTCTTCATCACGCACTACATGTAGAATAATGCATGCTCCAGTCTTAGAGTCTGTTCGCCTCTCCCCTCCTGACTCTTAGTTTATATCAACATGTTCTCTAAACATCAGATACTAGATAGTGTTTAGGTACATGTCGCCCTGACTCTCCAGACTTCAGTCTCTGCTCCTAGCACAGAGTTCGTAGCCCCCAGCTTCTCCTAGTAACACGTCATTGCCAGTTTGCGCGCACCATTAGGTCAGAGGTCCCGGCTCCTTAGGTAGCCCCCTCCATGTTTCCGCCCCATTCATGACATATTCTGTTACGTTTGCATCACATGTCTATGTATACGCCTCTGTTACACCTACTTTCACCCTTATCTTTCGCGACTGCTATTGACCACACCCACTGCTCCGCCTATCGTATGTATTGTAATGCAACTGTTTTAGTATATATGATCGTGTATTGTTATTAAATGTTAGCGCGCTCATCCCAGATCCAGCCCCGGCAGCTGCCGGGCCCTGCCATCCTATTCCTATGCAGGTTGTCCTGTTCCTGTCCTTTATGCTGTAATAAACCTGCAAACTCCTACTACCTCGAATCTTGACTCTTATTTATTGAGCTATCTGTTATTCATTTATCCATTCAAAAATAGAGGTATTATTTATTTATATACCACATAATGGCGCCCGAACAGGGACTTGCCCTTTCCCCACGCGTCGGTGAAGCCACGCCGACCCCCTGACCCTCTGCAGTCGTGACGGAACTCTTCTGCGCACCGGCAGATATTTCTGCTTCAAGTATCCCTCAGGCCCACGGAGGAGACGGAGGAGGCGGTCCAGCATCCAGACGAGACGGTGGAGGAACGCGGCGAGTCCCGACCAGAGCCCAAGCCGAGAGTCCAAGGTCCGAGGTATCCGGAGGCCCACCCGTAACAGAAGTCCGAAGTTCGTCCGTCCGGCGTCGAAGCAGTCCAGTCCAGTCCGAGGCCTTCCGTTCTTGCTGCCCGGTGAGTACCGTTGCTGGGGTAGTATCTAGACAGGGTCAATCTAAATTGTCTCTGGTCCGATGGGTCTGGGTACGCAGATCTGAAACGAAGTGTTCACCTAGGTGGATACGGGTCTTGATGCGTCCCTTTATGGGACCGGTATGTTCCGTGCTGTTTCAGCAGCGCATCCAGTAATTCTAGTCTGTTCCGTTCTCGAGAAATTCATGTGTTTCTGTTCTCAGTGTTCCAGGTAGTATTCTGTCCGAACTGTTGCTTCATAATGTTATTCAATGTATTTTCAATGTCGTGGTATGCCTGAATTGTTTTCTCAATTGTTATTGTTCCTCGTGTATTGTATTGTGTTCAGATTCAAGTTTGCAATGTCCCTCTTTTCGATATTACGTCAGTTAAAAACTAGAAAGGGTCTGCTAGAAGAAGCAGTTCCTGTCCCGCCTAGGGACAGTCCAGGTCATTTTATGTATCAAAAGCATGGCATAAGTGCCATATTATATCTAGATTTATGGGTAGAGTATACCAAAGAGTTAGAAGAAAAGTATAGATGGCCTGTATCAGGCACATGGGATGCCGAGTGCATCATGCGAGTAGAAGAAGCATTATGGAAAAAGAAAGCCAGACAGTCACAGAAAGATGCCATCGAGCTATGGCGCGAAGAATCTCATAAAAGAACCGAAAAAGAAATCAGAAAGTCAGAACTAAGTAGAGAATCCTTAGAACGGGCCCAAGAAAGGGAATTAATCGAGATTGGTGAACGAGTTAAAACAGAACAGTCAGACAGACAGAGGCATGCTCTTATTAAGGGTATGTATCCTCTTCTTGCCGAGGGCTTGCCAAAAGCGACCCCAGAGGCATCCAGTAATTTCCCGCCACCACTAGTTCCGACCAAGCTACGTCACAAACCGACCGCAGCTGATATTTTCATTTCGTCCTATTTGGACGACACAGTCCCGGAATATGCAAATCCCGCTCCGCCAGTCCCTGTAAATCAGGCACTTCCCGCTCCTCCAGACACCGGAGTACCTGTTACGGTACCCCCGGTCCAGCCCGCCATACAAGTCCAGCCTGCATTTCCATTTCTCACTCTGCCAGGACGAAGAGCATCAGTAGACGACTCTAGTTTAGGGGCCGCAGGGGGAGGTCCTCCAGGAACCCCGCCGCCACACAAGCGTTTAACGTTAGCCGAATTACATGCACAAGCGTCACAGCGTACGCCCAGATATCAGTCTGTTGCAGAAATAAGAAAAGCCCTTAACGAATGTGGCTATGATCCAGTCCCAGGCGAGGATAATATGGTTTTATATTCTAGTCACCCTACCAGATATGAAAGGTGATCTAGACAGAATATATCGTTTCATCCGTACAGGGAATGATCCAGAAAGTATTAGTGACGTCATGTGCCAAAGAAAAGTTGAAGTCCAGCTCATGCTATTAAAGTTTCTGATTAATTGTCTAATAAGAGAACAAGATTATCCGACCAAAGATCGAGCCGAAATGAAAGTCCTGACAAGGTGGAGTGATAATATAGCCGAGGGTAAGCATAAGACCATCAGTAGTATAGAGAGTATGTACAAGAAAATCCGTAAAGAAATAATAAAGTTACACGAACAACGTAAAGCAGCACAAGTAAGCGAGAAAGAAAATGACTCTTCTACAGAAGAGGTAGAGGACGAGAATCCCGCCAGAATAGCGTATGTAGGAAAATCTAGATTTCCAGATCGCCATTTGCGTCTAGAATACAAGCCAGTTTTACATCATCCAGCACCAGAACAAGGTTCTCTGGAACAAGTATTTCAAGCTACCGATCACATTCTGAAATCACGAATCGGTTACAGTGAATTAAGTACTATGCATGAACAAGAACTAGCCCGATCAGCAGTCCGATGGATTACTGATTCTACCACTTTTCCAGACGAAATAGTGGCACAAATGTTCCTGAAATTGCCCCCAGCCGAGCAACGACTGGCGGGTATGTATATGATCCAGCACCTCATTACTTTGTATGAGGGTCAACATTCTGATCCAGGTCCGTTACACGATGTCCTGAACGAGTTACTCCAGTATAAATGGAAAGGTTTAGGTACCGATTTAATTAGTGTCATTCTAGAACAGCGCCACAAATATAGTATGTTTCTGAACCCGCATTTTGTTCATGTCTCACCCCCAGAAAGTAAACCCTTTTACATAGACAGACAGAATCCGTTACGAGAAGTGCATCCAGTTAAGACAGAGGGTGGTGAAATGCAACGAGTGTTTGTTTACACCCCTATCACAAAGATGGAACTCTTAGAGATGAAAAAGTTAATTCCCTGTCATGATAAAGATCCAGCAGGGTTCCACCGAGAATTAAAGGACATGCTCCGTATGGGAGAATACACGTATCCAGATATCATTAAAATGTTAAAGGTCTTGTTGCCCGCAGGGGTATATGAGAAACTCAAGGAAAAAGAATGGGAGGTGGGAGAGAAAAAGATCGATTGGGCAGTTCTAGAAGCCGAAGATAAGGCACGAGTACCAGGTACCGGTCTTGGAGATAAATGTAAAGAATTACCAGAATTATTAATACAAGTTTTGCCTAGGTTATTGACAACTAGAAAAGAAGACTGGGATGCAATCTCAGCCTGTAAACAGAAACAAGATGAAGATATTAGTGATTATTATTCTAGATTTGAAAAATGTTTTACCATAAACAGTGGCCTCAAGACGAGTAGCGAGTCATACCCTCATCTTTTTGTTACTAAATTAGTCGAGAATTCAAGTCCACAAATTAAAAACCGAGTTTTGAAAGTCGAAAGTACCTGGCAAGCTAATACCCCATCCCAGATGTTACAGATGCTTCAATACCACCAGAATAGAATCAGAGAAGAGCAAGAACACGAGAGAAAGCGTATGAAAGACACGAAAATGAAAGTACTAGTTGCACAATCTGTCCCACAAGACAGTCAGAAGAGGGGACCGAATCAAGCCAGTCATCCTGCAGCTCCCGTTAAAGGGAACTGCAATTATTGTAAACAGCCAGGTCATTTTATAAACGAGTGTGCAGTTCTGAAACACAACATAGCTACCGGTAAGACTAAAGAAAGACCACGTCCGCCGAGACAAGAACAAGTTACACAGACTCCTCGGTCACAGAATGCACCACAGACAGTCACTGTACCGCAGCCCATCGCTGCAACACAGCATGTTACACAGCAGATGTATCAGTATACTCAGTCAGAGTATCCAGAGTATCAGCCATATTCATGAAACAGCCTAGAGAGGGAGGTAGGCTTGCCTCTCATCGAGATACCTGTAGATCAAGAAGGTCCCTATGTTCATAGTCAAGTATTAGGGAAAGATAGAAAGTTTCTGATTGATACAGGGGCAAGTAGGACCACTATAAGTCACGCCGAAGTTCCAGGGGCTCCGCTCTCAGGCTCTAGAAATGTTTCCCTTGGATTTTCAGGAAAACCTATTGTAAATGAAATATCAAAGCCAGTTACTCTAGAAGTAGGTCCATTGTCCCGCACTACTGATCTGTTACTTACTAAGTCATGTCCAGAAAATCTATTAGGCATTAAGACACTGAAAGAGTTAGGTGCAGTTATATGCTGTTCCCCAGAGGGAATACGATTGTTCCTACGTGACTTCAAGGGTCACTATGTATTACGAGATTTTGATCCGAGATTGTCTAATGTTCCGCAGCATCTATGGGCGCAAGGTCCAACTGATGTTGGCTTTATGCAAATCACACCCCATCGTGTGACTCTCAAGCCAGGTGTAGTCCTGCCACGAATCAGACAGTACAGATTGCCACCTGAGGCTGTAGCAGCCTTATCCAAAATTATTGACGAGCTCATGGCTCAAGGAGTAGTTGTAGAAACTGACTCCAATGTATGTAATTCTCCGATCATTCCAGTCATGAAACGTACTGATCCAAATGCACCCCCAGTATATCGATTAGTGATTGATCTCCGAGAACTTAATAAATGTATTATTCCCCAGTACCCAGTTGTCCCAGATATCTCTTCCCTATTGACAGCCATTGATTCCGAAGCTTCATTTTTCACTGTCATAGACCTCAAGAACGCGTTTTTCAGTGTCCCCATTCATCCAGACAGCCAGTTTCTTTTCGGATTTTGTTTAAATGGAAGGAGCTATATGTTCACACGCGCTCCTCAAGGTTTCACAGAAAGTCCTAGTATTTACAGTCAAGCACTTAAGAGACAACTAGACAATATTCACATGCCAACTGACACTGCCCTGCTCCAGTATGTCGATGATCTACTGATCACAGCCCGTTCTGAACGTGCTTGCGAGCGAGCATCCCTTACAGTCTTGTATTTCCTAGCCGAGATGGGGCACAAGGTGTCCCCTTCTAAGCTTCAATTCAGTGTCCAGCAAGTGGTCTACTTAGGACACTTACTGTCCAAGAGGGGTAGGCAGTTGACACCAGACCGTATCCAGTTAATAGCGAGTCTTCCTCAGCCAAGGACCCAGAAGGAGGTACGTGCTTTTATTGGCCTTACTTCTTATTGCAGACAATGGATTCCTCAGTATGCATTTCTAGCCAAACCACTGATACAGTTAACGACACAGGAGGCAGCCGTATCGACTGTCCTCCCTTGGACATCTGAACATACACTTAGTTTCAATGAGTTAAAGAAAGCCCTATGCCAAGCTCCAGTTCTAGCAACACCGAACTACAGTAAGTCTTTTACACTTTTTGTCACTGAACGCGAAGGTACAGCATTATCTGTTCTCACACAAGATCAAGCAGGACAATACAAGCCCTGTGCTTATTTTTCGAGCACATTAGATCCTGTAGCCCAGGCTCTGCCTGCGTGCCTTAAGTCAGTTGCAGCCACAGCACTTGCTATCAGACAAAGTGATTCCATAGTATTAGGACACTCCCTGACAGTACAAGTTCCACACTCCGTGGAAGTTCTTTTAAACCGAACACAGACTCAGCACTTGACAATTGCACGTTTAACAGGTTATGAACTGACACTGTTCCAGCCACACATAGAAATCAGTCGCTGCAACGTTCTAAATCCTGCTACACTGTTACCATCAGCTAATCCAAAACCTGCCACACATGACTGTGTGGAAGTAGTTAACATTATGACTAAGCCAAGACAAGATCTGACAGATATTCCATTACCAGATCCAGACCTGACACTTTATGTGGATGGTTCATGTATGAGAACAAGTACAGGAGAACTAGTAGCCGCGTATGCAGTGACTACTGACACTGAAGTTATAGAAACACACCGTATTGACACCCTGTCTGCTCAAGCAGCAGAGCTAGTTGCTCTGACTCAAGCCTGCATACACGCCAAGAACCTGAAAGTTAATGTTTACACAGATTCACGTTACGCATTCGGAGTTGTACACGACTTTGGAGTGCTCTGGCAGGAGAGAGGTTTCATGACTTCTCATGGAACCAAGATTCAGCATGGTCTCCTTATTCAAGCTCTGTTAGATGCCATACATTTACCGACATCCATTGCTATCATGAAATGCAAGGCACATACGAAAGTTACTGACACTATTTCCCAGGGTAATGATCTAGCAGATCGCACAGCCAAGCTTACAGCACAGACACCAGACATTCCAGTTAATAAGACACCGACATACACTCCAGATCCGACTACATGTATGACAGTCAAAGACCCTACTCAAGATGTCATAGATATCCAGTTACATGCTACTCCCGATGAAATCAAGAAATGGTCCGAACAAGGAGGGGTCCAGACAGATCAGGGATGGTTAACGAAGGGTAGAGCCACATGGTTTCTCCCCGACTCCATGGTTCAAGTCATTATCAATACCGCACATAGTCCAGCACATTTAGGAGAAAAAGCTATGTTAGACAGTATCCAGAATATTTGGTTCAACAAGCATTTACGAGCTGCAGCCAAGCAGAAAGTCCGTACCTGTATGATATGTTGTCAGTTTAATCCAGGTAAAAGTGTCCCGGTGGAACAAGGTGGATTCCAGCCCCCTGACCACCCTTTTGAAGTCCTCCAAATGGATTACATTCAGATGGAGCGATGTCGAGGTTTCAAGTATGTCCTTGTAGTTGTATGCGCTTTGTCCAGGTGGACAGAAGCATATCCAGTCCCAGATTACACGGCCGCGACCACTGCCAAGCAGTTGGTTCGTGAGTTCTTCCCCCGTTACGGACTCCCTAGGGTCGTATATTCTGACAACGGCCAGCCATTCTCATCTGAGTTGATGAAACATGTTTCCCTGTTGTTAGGGTACCAGTGGAAGTTCCATTGTGTACGCCACCCTAAAGCAGCCGGTCTCGTAGAGAGACATAATCAGACCCTGAAAATTCGAATTGCAAAAGTTTGTCAAGAGAAAGGTGTGGACTGGCTCATAGCTCTGCCAGTTGCCCTGTTCTATATGCGCATGGTCGCACATTCCAGATCAGGTCTGTCCCCGTATGAGGTCGTTTTCGGCCGCCCCCCTAACATGTGGGGTACTCCTAGACCCCGAAGTATTACCGATGTTTCAAGTAATATGCTGACAGATTACCTAGCTTCCTTGATGTCTGCCCTCAACTCTTGTCGTTCACAGGTTGCCGCCGCCTTTCCAGACAATACCGAGGTGGCACCGCATGAAATCGTTCCCGGATCCATGGTCCTAGTGCGAAATTTTGACCGCTCAAGTCCGCTGGAGCCTCGCTGGAAGGAGCCCCGACAGGTCCTCCTGGCCACCCGTACAGCCGTAAAGTTGGAGGGACGCAAAGGCTGGGTGCATCTATCGCATATCAAGAAATTTTATGGATTGAAACCAGTTTCAAAGAACATTTCCGAGGATTTAAAGGACTGCCAAAGTACTATTCTTAAGGACTGTCCCGCAAAAGACATTGCTACGAACCCTTCCCTGTTAGAGAAAACTCCGCAACAGGAGTATAAACTTAAGTTAAGGTCTAGTAAAATAAGTCAGCCAGTTTGATTGTCTAAGTCCTCCCCTAGGTGAAACGGTTAGACCGGTTTCTGACATGTATAAAATAGACCCCCATAGTGAGAGAGTTAGTCAAAACTCAATCCGATGTATCGTTTTTCTAAGTTTCATATGGTTTCTCAGCATTATGATTTCCTGCACCAGTTATGCATTTTACTTGTATTTTCCAGTTTCTCATGTAAATAAGTCTTCTAATGTTACAGTAGAGCACACGTTTAGTGATCTGCCTCCTCATGAACTCTCTTACCGCCTCGCTATGCGTAACAATTCTTTTATCCGCATGTTACATTATTCACACCAGACCAGCAATGCCACTAATTGTTGGGTGTGTGGTCGACTCCCCCCTTTCCGGACGCCGAGGGGAGTTCTGCCACTCTTTCCTTATCCATTTTCACATAATGGTTGGTGTGGAGCATGGTCCACGTTAACGTCATCTTCAACAGATATGTCTTTTCTTAACAGTACATGTTTCCCAGACAAGCAAGGTCTTCCCCACAGAACAGGGTTGGATCTAGAGAATGAAGTTTACAATTTAGGAAATTATTCTTCGAATTTCATGGTCCTGAATGTTCAGTCTGATTCTACTCCAGACTTACCTGCTATTTCCGTATTACCAATCAAAGGCGAATTATGTGTCCGAAATTATGGTTCCGTACATGTAGGACATAGTGATTGTACTACTATTGTCAAGTATAGTGACAGTAGGAAATCTATTTTCAAAGCTTCACGTCATTCTTATTTTATTTGTGGTCAGACCGTATATGTTCGTCTGCCCCTCGATTGGGAGGGAACCTGTTACATTGCCTTCCTACTGCCACCTGTTTTCCTAGCTCCACCTGATTATCAAAGAAACACACATCTAGTACACATTAGACATAGAAGGGAGTCCCCCATTGTCGATTATACTGAAACTGCTCTAGAACAGTATACAGATTTCAATAGAGGTTTCTTCTTTTTTATAGGACCTATCCAGAATAGTAAGCTAATTCGTAGGTTAACCAGAACCCTTGAAGCAGTAGTAAATGAGACTGCCTCTGCTCTAGGTAACTTAACCGAAGAGCAATCTGCTATGAGATTTGTCGTGCTCCAGAATCGTCTCGTCCTTGACGTCATACTGGCCGATAGGGGCGGGGCCTGTAGAGTCATCGGATCTAGTTGCTGCATTTTCATTCCAAATAACGCGCCGTCTGTTTATTCAGCTATTACCAGACTCCATAAAATTGCCCATCTGTTACACCAAGATCCAGGCACCTGGACATGGTCCGGTTGGTTCTGGAATATAATTTCCGCTTGGGGATGGAAAGTCTTGTCCTTTCTAGGTATTGCAGTAGCGATCATATTCAGCTGCTGCCTCTGTATACAATGTGGCCCTGCGATTTGCGGCATTTGTGCTACCTCTTGTATTCCTAGTCCCAAGCCCCGTTTTAAATCCCGTTCCAAGAAAATTCGAGACGAGCAAATGATACTGTATGAAATGATAGATGGTATCATGAATATTGATGTTTCCTGATGGAAACGTAGTGACAAGGAGGGAATGTGGAAAAGTAAATTTTGCCATGTTCTGTGTCCCTACGCGTCCTCCATCATATGTTATGTGTGCATGATTAATATGCATATGTATTCCCCATGTTCGATTAAAGACGCAATTACAGTTGTGTCCATCTCTAGTATGCCAGTTTCCAGTTCTCGTGAATACTACGAATATCAGGCCTATGTAAAGCTACGTTGCCACGTTTCTCAGTGTGCACGTTATTCCATTGTAAAGTCCCCGTTTCTAGGCCTCAAAAGGGCCTGGACACCAGATTCAGCTTCTGTCTCCTGAGCCTCGCTGAGGAGCGATACAGCCCCCACCTGTGTTCCTGACCCTTCACTTACTTCCTGCCTCACAGTGCCCGGCTCAGCCTGGCTCTGCCTCTGAGTCTGCCAAGAGTATGTTATGATTCTAGTTATCAGTCCAGCCCTCCTTCTCTGCATTCCTAAGCTACTGAACCGCATCAATAGTTTCCGTCATTGTCTAGCCTTTACGTCTCCATGTAAGAGAAATACTGCATTTAATGGTCATTTAATATTCTTCATCACGCACTACATGTAGAATAATGCATGCTCCAGTCTTAGAGTCTGTTCGCCTCTCCCCTCCTGACTCTTAGTTTATATCAACATGTTCTCTAAACATCAGATACTAGATAGTGTTTAGGTACATGTCGCCCTGACTCTCCAGACTTCAGTCTCTGCTCCTAGCACAGAGTTCGTAGCCCCCAGCTTCTCCTAGTAACACGTCATTGCCAGTTTGCGCGCACCATTAGGTCAGAGGTCCCGGCTCCTTAGGTAGCCCCCTCCATGTTTCCGCCCCATTCATGACATATTCTGTTACGTTTGCATCACATGTCTATGTATACGCCTCTGTTACACCTACTTTCACCCTTATCTTTCGCGACTGCTATTGACCACACCCACTGCTCCGCCTATCGTATGTATTGTAATGCAACTGTTTTAGTATATATGATCGTGTATTGTTATTAAATGTTAGCGCGCTCATCCCAGATCCAGCCCCGGCAGCTGCCGGGCCCTGCCATCCTATTCCTATGCAGGTTGTCCTGTTCCTGTCCTTTATGCTGTAATAAACCTGCAAACTCCTACTACCTCGAATCTTGACTCTTATTTATTGAGCTATCTGTTATTCATTTATCCATTCAAAAATAGAGGTATTATTTATTTATATACCACAACAGAGTAAAAAAACATACAGGAAATAGAGGCTAACAGTCAGGGAAAACCACACCAAGGATGCCAGCTCTAACAGTCCCTTTTTTTCAACACATTCCTAACAGCATGAGATGAGTTACGTCCTGGAAACTGACAGAAAAGATAGCCTAGCAGATATGTTTAGGCCTGCCTCTTGTCCTAAACACAACCATAACTGACCCTGCAGATAGATATTCTGTGTGCCTTTTTCTGTTGTAATACCACACTGGATTTTGCACTGTTTGTAGTAAAGTTGCCTTACTTCTTTTACATGTTTTGTTATTTTGGGGGTAGTGCAGAGAGGTTCATCTTCTATGCATAACCTTGGACCACATTTAGAAATTGATTGGTTTCTTTATTCTGAGTAGCAGGCTCAAGTCTGGATCAGTGACAGCAAGGAATGATTTCTATGATGTACCCATCAGTTCCTCAGCCAGGTCCGGTTTTCATTTTTGAAGATTAGCCATTTCTCTGGGTCAGATATGAGGGTATGGAGCTGTGAAATGATCCCTTTTATTAAGTAAAGGACCATGTTTTAATAATGTGTAAGACAAGACATTGTTCCTCTCCCCATCCTTTATTTTCCCGGTAATATAACATTTTTGAAGTGGATTTGTGTCAGTGGACACCCTATGAGTTGAGTTGGGATTCAAGATGCTTATTTGTATGTTCACCCCACCTGATTTGGAAGTGAGATTACTGTCAGCTCTGTCGCTGATTTGGAGTGCATAATGGAAACTTGGCCGTGCTGTAAGTCAGCTGGTGCAACTCTCTCCTCACACCAACGATGGGCTACAACTGCTGTATCATTGGTAACGTGAGAGTCAAAACAGAATCTGCCACATTTCAGTGTTCTAGTTGTTCTCGCTGCTTATACATTAGCGGAAACCAGCTACCCTGAGTGTCAGGGATCAATCATCTTGAGTTGGAGGCTGAGGCTTCTCGCTCCGAACAGTGGGACAGATGGTTATAGTTCTCACATGAAGGTGCAGGAGCCTGTTCTGCCTGGTCACTGGTAATAAATGTTCCTGGGTGTATCATCTAATAAGTTTCTAACTTGTTTATCTGTTTGGATATCTGCTTGCTCTTCTGTAAACTTTTCATTTCAGACCTCAAGATGGATGTTAAACCTGGAACACACAAAAGAAAATGTGAGGATGTTTGCAATAGGTCTAACCACTGCCAAAAGCTCAGGTTTGCATTCCAACTCATTGTTCTGTTTCCCACTATGTCACATTACATAAGACCCAGATGTGGGTCTGTTATAACTGGAATCAAGCTACACCTGACTAAAGAGCCCCAATTAGAGCAAAACCAGTATATCAATCAATCAGTCAATCAATCAATCAGAGAAATTGTAGAGCGCACTACATACCCGTGAGGGTCTCAAGGTGCTGGGGGGGGGGGATGGGGGGTGCTGCTACTGCTCGAAAAGCCAGGTCTTGAGTAGTCTTCTGAAAGTGACCAGGTCCTGGGTCTGCCGTAGGAAAATGGGGAGGGTGTTCCAGGTCTTGGTGGCGAGATGGGAGAATGATCTGCCCCCGGAGGTCGCTCTTTGGATGCGGGGGATGGTGGCTAGGGTGAGGTCGGTGGAGCAGAGCTGGCGGTTCGGGGTGTGGAATGTCAGTCGTGTGTTGAGGTATGCTGGTCCAGTGTTGTGGAGTGCTTTGTGTGCGTGGGTGAGGAGCTTGAAGGTGATCCTCTTGTTAACCGGAAGCCAATGCAGGTCTCTCAGTTGGGGTGTGATGTGACTGCGGCGAGGGATGTTGAGGGTCAGGCATGCAGCGGCGTTCTGGATGCATTGTAGTAGTTTCAGGAGTTTGGCCGGGGCTCCAGTGTAGAGGGCGTTTTCATAGCCCAACCTGCTGCTGATGAGGGCCTGGGTGACCGTTCTTCTGGTTTCGGTGGAGATCCACCTGTAGATCTTGCGGAGCATGCAGAGAGTGTTGAAGCAGGAGGATGAGACGGCGTTGACCTGGTTTGACATGGAGAGGGTGGAGTCAAGGACGAATCCCAGGTTGCGTGCATGGTCGTGGGTGTTGGTACAGTTCCCAGTGCGGTTGGCCACCAGGAGTCGTCCCAGGCCGAGGGTGTGGTGCCGAGGATGAGGACTTCTGTCTTGTCCGAGTTGAGTTTCAGGCGGCTCTTCTTCATCCACTCGGCGACAGTTTTCATTCCTTCGTGGAGGTTGGTTTTGGCAGTGAGGGGGTCCTTGGTGAGGGAGAGGATTAGCTGGGTGTCGTCGGCGTAGGAGAGGATGTTGACGTTGTGCAGGCGGGCGACGTGGGTGAGTGGTGCCATGTAGATGTTGAATAAAGCCGGGCTGAGGGATGAGCCTTTAGGGTGCATCGTAGATGATCTCGGTGGCTTCGGAGCGGAAGGGGGGGAGGCGGACACTCTGGGTTCTGCCTGAGAGGAAGGAGGTGGTCCAGTCCAGAACCTTGTCGCGGATCCCAGCGCCGTGGAGGTGCGTGCATAGGGTGCAGTGGCAGATGATGTCGATGGCAGCTAACAGGTCCACGAGGATGAGGGCCGTGGTCTCACCGTTGTTCAGCAGGGCCCTGATGTCATCAGTGGCGGCAATGAGGGCGGTTTCGGTGCTGTGGTAGCTACGGAACCCGGACTGGGACGGGTCCAGGATACTGTTATCCTCAAAGTAGCGGGTCAGTTGTTTGTTGACGGTTTTCTCGATCACCTTTGCCGGGAACGGGAGCAGGGAGATGAGTCGGACGTTCTTGAGGTCCTTCGGGTTGGCATTGGGTTTCTCGAGCAAGGTGTTGATCTCGGCGTGCTTTCAGCTCTCTGGGAAGGTGGCTGTCTTGAAGGAGATGTTGATGGTTTTCCGGAGATGTGGTGCGATGATGGTGCTGACTTTCTTGAAGATGTGTTGAGGGCATGGGTCTGATGGTGAATCAGAGTGAATGGTGTTCATGATTAACTCTGGGCAAAGCACTACGCTATGCTTGCGTAGTTTGCGAAGTTTGCGCAACTTCGCACTACGCGAACTGCACGTAGCACAGTGCAAACATGCGTAGCGTAGTGCAGTAGTCATTTTTTGCTTGTTCGCGGTCCTCAAGGTCAAGTTGGCGACCGCGAGCAAGCAAAATGACATCCTCGCAAGACTTTTTCCTTGTTCGCGATCAGCAACATCAAGTTGCCGATCGCGGGCATGGAAAAGAAACCTCCCGGCGAGATTCTCAACGCGGGAAGGTCAGGTTTCTCATTGCGAGTGGTCGCGCATGCTCGCGACTGCTCGTGATGAGAAACTACTAGTCCGCATTGAGAAAGCTGCAGCTCAAGTAAAAATCTACTCGAGCGGCAGAAAAGTACAGCTCGCACTGTGCAAGATGCCGTTTTCAATGATTGCACAGTGCCGGATGCTTGTCCACACTGTGAAATCATTGAAAACGACATCTTGCACAGTGCGAACATGCTACTACACAGTTCATGTAGTGCTACGCGTACTTTGCGTAGCTATGCATAGCGCTACTTCGCGATCTTTGAAAGAGGTCCCTTTTGTGGATCTGATGAGCTGATGGTGTCTGCGGGTGACATTCTTGTGGGCCGCGTAACTGTCTGGTGTCTGTTTGCTGTGCCATTTCTTCTCAAATTTTCGGCAGGCTTGCTTGGAGGCCTGAAGGTCCTCGGTGAACCAGCTGGCTTTGGGTCTATCGGTTGCTTATGTTCTGGTTTATGGTGGACCTGTACTAACTGGAGCAGGCAAATATAAAACAAAGGGGGATTGAGAAATTACTATTACGGGTTCGCTCGGCTTTCCACTGCTATCCAGTGCCAAATCAAAAAAGAGAGAACTCCAGATTCTTTAAAACTCTGCTTCCTGGTGGTGGATACAAAAAAACCCACTTTTTAAAATGACCCTCACCCACCATTGATATTGGTGACATGCTTCATTCTCTTGTTCTCATGCGTGGTATCTAAGGTACCAGGGTGGGCTTCAAAACTTATCAGTGGAGCTCTTTCATTGTATTTTGTAAGTGATCTACTTTATAATTGGCTGCTGTGAACCTAGTTCACTAAGGGCCATATGTAGGTAAAACTTCATTTGTGAGTTCTTAAGAGTGATTTCTACCGAATCGCTATTAAGAACTCGCAAAGCCCGATGTAGGTAAATATTCGTTAAAAAATAGCAAATCGGTAAAATGAAATACCGATTCCGATTTACCGATTAGCAGTTAGCAATTATGTATTACCGAATCGGTATTAACGAATCGTTATTTTAAGAAATCGCTAACTATTTAAACTACAATTCCGGTGCATTCTGATTACATCACAAGCAGGAAGTGGCCTTACACCTGCGGCTACACTGTGGCTGAAGCTGTGGGAGAGGCAGGGAGCAGACCTTACAACACAGACGCTGCTTTGCAAACATCTTGCAGACACACCAAAGACAAAAATGGACAGCCAGGAGAAGGAAAAGGAGGCAGGAGAGAGAAAAAGAAAGCACAAATTTCGCGAGATGGAGCTGGAGGTGCTGATAGAGGAGGTGACAAAGGACCACGACCAGCTCTTTGGCAAACATTCCCTGCATGTCTCGGAATCCCAAAAGAGGAAAATTTGGCTGGTGATCCAGGAGAGGATAAATACAATTGGTGTAACACAGCGCACAATAGATGAACTAAAGAAGCGCTGGTATGACCTCAGGAAGCGTGTGAAAGAGAGGGTGGCTGAAAGGCTTAAGCAAGCCTCGCAGACAGGTGGTTGGACATCTACTGCGCCTGTACCAACTGCCCTGGGTTTATTGGTGGAGTCCACCATCCAGCCTGACAGCGTGAGTGGCATTGGGGACGCAGACAGCTCAGACAGGGCTGGCAACAGGCAAGGTAAGATGCATGCACAGCATGCTGTGCCCCCACTCCCTAACCCCACTCCACAATCCCCAATGAGCCAGTATGATTCCCACTTCAGTACATGTTTTCCAAAAAAACAGCAATGCATTACGGGAGCTGTAGTCAGAAGTAACACATATCATAACAGTCAGTCCACTGAACCCAAAGGCATGTGACACACATCGGTAAATAGCAAGTGGGGGACAGTCAGTGTGATTGGCAGTCATTAAATGTATTATTCCGCAAATGCTGCCAGACAAGTGAGTAAATGTACATTCTGTCTCCACAGGCGAGGCAGCGCTCAAGGCTGCTGAAGGGGACACAGGAAAGGCACCCAGGAGAGCCAACACACAGGATGAGGAAGTCTTGTCGCCTGCTAAGCACACACCACCACCAACACCACCATCACCACCACCACCATCACTACTACCATAACCACTGCCCCCACCATGAGAGCCAGGAGGCATACAGTGGCTAGCTTCCAGGAAATGGAGGGGTCAGAGGAGGAGAGCAAGGGAGGCCAACATTCCACGCTGGTAGAGGATGATAACAGTGCACAGACACAGTCCCCACCGAGCGCGCCCACACAGGTGTCAGACGCCGCAGATTCGTGGGCAGCCAGTCCTGTTGCACAGGGCAAGGAGTCCAGCATATTCACCGGTCTGGAGGGGGAATATGCTGAAGGTACAGCACCTGCAAGGCAAAGCCATTAGATCAGTTCAACGTCAGATGGTGTACATGAACAGACAGATGCTGGAAATTAAGGAGGGCATAAACAGCATGAACAACACTATGGCTGAGGGCATGCAGGACATGTCAGAGGCTGTGAGGATGCTGTGCAGCAAACTGGATGAAGATCGTGTGGCGAGGAGCAGGGACTGACAGAAATTGTAGGGCTACACTAAGGCAGTGAACTGCCTCTCCACTGCCATCTCTGTTCTGTGCAGGCGCTCGGTGGCCCACTGCAGCCGTGACGTTGCAAGGGGGCTGGTCACAGTTGCCAGTGCTCTGGAAGTGCTCCAGACCACCCAAATAGCCGCAACAGGTGCAGGGGATGGGGGGAAAGTGAGGAGGCAACTAGCCGCAACAGCATCACACCCCCGATAACTGAGTCCAGGAGGCGCAGTGAAAGGCATGGAGCTGCCACAGGACAGACCGCCAGGGAGGACAGTGTGCCCAGGGAACACGGCAGTGCTGTGCGTGGGCACAGAAAATAATGACAGCCATCACCTGGCATTGTGAAATGAGTGATGTAATCCATTTCACCGTTTGAATGTGTATTGAATATTGACATGGCATGTTGAGGCCTTCATGGTGTGGCAGTGTGCTGTGCTATTGCCTGAGTTAAGGTTAATAAAACACCATCACACCATTACAGTTACTGGCTTTGTCTCATTACTTACTCAGAAATAGTTGTATGTGATCTCAGCCCGTCTGTGTTTCCTATCTGGTGTTGCTGCCACACCAGCTGTGCTATGCTCTGGCTCTGGACAATACTCACCCTCATCCTCTGACTCAGTTAGTTCTACTGCTGTTTCTTTCTTTATGGCAAGGTTATGCAGCATGGCACACATTGCTATAATTTTACAGCAGATGATAGGGCGGTACTGCTGTGCACCTCCACTTTTGTGGAGGCAGCGGAACCTGCTTTTTAAGAGCCCAAATGTGCGCTCCACAACGTTGCACGTGGATCTATGTGCCACATTGAATCACCTCTCACTTGGGGAGGATGGGTTGAGATACGGAGTTACGATAAATGCCCGCAAGGCATATTAACTATCACCTGAGTGAGAAAGGAAGAGTCATTAATAACAGTCACCGACACATTCATCTAAGGAATACATCAGGGTGTGTCACATTGATTTACCTACCAGGTATCCTTCGCAGAATTTGCTTCCAGCCAGACGTGTGTAGATCCCACTGTTCCTGAATATGTAGGAGTCATGGGTGCTCCCTGGAAATTTGGCTACGATGTCGGTGATGATGTGGTCCGCATCACAAATTACCTGCACGTTGATAGAATGTGTAGATTTGTGGTTCCAAGATATGTACTCTGTAGCTGCAGGTGGGCAGATTAGTATGTGTGTCCCATCAATGCACCCTATTACATGTGGGAACTGTACCTTTTGATAAAAATCCATCTTGGTTTTATGCAGTTCTGGTTGTGTGCTGGGGAACCATATGTAGTGGTGCATTCTTTGCATCATGGTACAAAAGGGGGTGGTGATGGACCAAGCATCTGAACCAATAAAACACTCACACCCAGTCAACAGATCTGGGTTTACTCCATAATCGTTCTTTAGCCCACTCTGCCACCCCAGTTCAGACATGGCCATATGCAAATCAGTCTGACTCTGTGCCTCATGGGAACAGTCCAGCCCGAACTGCCAAGCCATGCCTTCGCTGGACCGGAAACAAGCTTCCTAGGACCGGTTTCTGGCATTTCAGCCGTCTTCAGCCAGGCTTGCTTGAATCTAGTGGCAAAGTGAGCAATGGACTCACGTCTGAGCATACCCTGCCAACTTATGGCGAACAAAGTGGTACAAAAGGGGGTGGTGATGGACAGAGCATCTGAACCAATCAAACAATCACACCCAGTCAACAGATCTGGGTTTACTCCATCACCGTTCTTTAGCCCACTCTCCCACCCCAGTTCAGACATGGCCATGTGCAAATCAGTCTCACCCTGTGCCTCATGGGAACAGTCCAGCCCGAACTGCCAAGCCATGCCTTCCCTAGACCGGAGACAAGCTTCCTAGGACCGTTTTTTGGCATTTCAGCCGTCTTCAGCCAGGCTTGCTTGAATCCAGTGGCAAAGTAAGCAAGGGAGTCACATCTGAGCATACCCTGCCAACTTATGGCGAACACAGCGTTACAAAAGGGGGGGCATCATGACATCCAGGAAAGTGTTGGAAAAACAGGACAGGCAACTCTGTGACACACCACCTGCCACAGCTATCACCCCCTCATAACTACCTCATGCAAACAGGTGCAGGCTACAAAGCACCTGAACATGTGGTGGTATAGCATGCGCCCTTGGTGTCCGATGCTCTAGGAGTGGGTGCAGGTCCCGGATCAGGTCTAGGATGGTTTGGGGGTGAAGCCTGTACCTCTTATGGTTTTCAGCCTCAGTCAGATGGAATAATATAATGCGCAGTCTGTACACGCGTTCCTCCCGTCACCAGATCCTCATTCCTGCTGCTTGCATCCAAAGCCACCTTGCAATGACATAGAGGGCCACCATTGTGTTCATACTGTTGCATTTTGGAGCTGTTTCAATGCTGAGCACCTGATTACAACCTGCTTTGAGTCAGTGGTAATTTCCGACTCATATGTAACGAATATTTGAAAAATCGGTAATAGCAAAAACAAGGAATATATATCTTTATCCTATTTTAATAAGAACGGTATAACCATACATAAAATTGCCCTATAGTTAAATTGGATCGGGTCGTTGAGTATCTTAACCCATTCCAAGATGGCCGCGACTCATGTGCGATAGCTAAGAGGGCACACAGTTATGGAGCTAAGATCTCGGTTGAACTAAAACTCCCGTGATATCATATAGCGGAAGTGAATTGCCATTTGGATAAATACGCGGACAATGGGGCAGTTCGTTTCTTGCATGAATTCGTGGTTACACGCTACGACACAGAGGTGAGAACAACTCGTGCTGCCGCTCAGATAGTGGGGGGAGGCTTTTTAGCTCTTCTAGATACTCGACCCCCAGCTTATTAACACCACAATTAATGTTAGGAAGTTAGACGCTGCATTAGGGGTTACGGGACCTGATACCCCATATAATTGTGCACACAAAGGATAAAATGTACTGATACCCAGTAAATGAAAAGCGCAATGAACAACAGGCCAGAATTTAAGTGTAGAAAATAGACTTTAACTAGGTTGCAAATAGAGGTATGTTTTATTCTTCCTGGTCCCTCTGACAGCACCCATATACTGCAATGCACAGTAACAAATAATGGTTCTAGTACCCCCTAAAGTACCATCCGGATATTGTCTTTGTATATAATCTGTATAGGGTAATTTAGAATAATAAATAATGGGAGATGTCATTGCGCACTATACTTGAAATGCCTTACATATAGTAAAGATACAGAGATCACTAGATTAACAGCTATAGAACGTAGCATGTCAGCATATAAACGCTCACCGGAAGGGGAAAAGGAGCGACAGCAAATCATCCTCCCTAAAGGGGGAGAATGGCCCATATCAGTAAGAGAACTATCTCTGAAAGAGAAACCTACAAATCGCCTAATATATATAATATACAGATGCAGCATTAATAGATTTTAGAATAGAAAATAGATACATCCTCATCTTATCTTTTAATTTCACCAGGTAGCGGCAACATCATTTATATCGATAGACACATCAGAGAGTCTACGACAAATACAACGTGGGTAGGGTACTACACCCACTGCAGGTTGAAATTTCACCCACTACAACTGTAAAAAACCAATAAGGTAAGCGAGGAAGATTTGAAAAGGAAACTAGAGTGAAAGCAGTTGAAGCCTTTAGAATAAATGCATAATTACATCGGGGTATGTGTTCTTTCTTAGCTCCAGTTGACATAATCACACTGTGTTAACGGGAAGGATTCTGGTTACTGATGTAAAGTGAAAAAGGACCAGATGATTACATAAGAAGAAAAATAACTGTCAAGACTAGAGGGTTGGAGGTAATGATTAGAAAAAAAAACATTAGCACACAGAACCCTATATCCGTAAATAGATGTATAGGGTGTTCCCTTTTCCTTTATAAAATAAATAGGTCCAACATCAAAAAAGGACCCGTGGACAGAAGCGTTTTTTAACCTTATGAATGTCATGGCCTACATCATAGCATGGTCAGTATTAGTATGAGTAGATGTGAGAATCTAGTGATATGAATGGAGTATGACATGAATGGAGGGTGATAATAGCAAAGACTCAGTTCCCTATTTAATTATGTTCTCTTCTCCTTCTGTCTACATAGCACGTAGAGATAGGGATGAGTATTTAAGAACTACAATGAACCCACTTTGAACTATAGTGTCAAATAAAAAAAAGAAAAGTAAAAAAACTAAAATGTAATGCAATGTTTAAAGCTAATAACATTTGTGTAAGGGTGAAATAACTATGAAATGAGATGTCTTTGTGCAATGGGGATAGGATTATATGAAATGTGAGATTAGATTGTCAAGAAGACATCATTTATATAAATTGGTTTACATATGTTTTTTTCTTATGTAGATACATTTTTAAATACCATGAAGAAAATTGACCCATTTATTGATATTTGTACTGATGAAGGTGGTTGTTGCACATTAATTCAACCATTCCACTGAAGCGCGTCGACGCCTTTTGCCTAATGAGAATCCAACAAAGAAAGGGATATTAGATAAGAAAGAGAACTTCTTACAATATATTCCAGAGGATATCAAGTATTGTGATTGGATCACTTGGATGTTTTAACAGATTATTGTGATTTCACTGTGTTTAGGGTCTCTGTACTCATCTATTTGTCTTTTTTGCCTTTTTATACTTTTGTGTGATACATAGGATATGGAATTGTACAAACTATGACTGCCTGATTTTATTTTTATCTTCTGTATTCATTGTACTTATATTGATTATTTTAATGTGAGTGGAGACCTATACTCCTTTTAATAAAAAAACAAAATGTTTTTTTATACAAACACTATTTTTCAGTTGTGAAACTATAATTGTGTTCAAATATATGTTGAAGTTTTCTAGGGTAGGTTTCTAAATTGCTAGTATAATACTGGGATCAAAGAGTAGTGATATTGGACAACCTCTTCCCCCATGTTGGACAATATTAAGTTAGTGATGTGAAGGGTGTATTGTGTGTAGAGTGAATGATGAATAGTACATACCTCCAGGGATATTTCACTGCTTAATAGCGATTTTTGGTACATCGATTTGTGATTTATTTTAAGGATTTCTTATTTTACGAATTGCTATTTAGGGATTTGCCCCCAGATGCATCAACAACCCATTTTGCGATTCCTTAATAGCGAAAAATACTGATTCGCTATTAAGGAATAGCAAAATGGAATGCATCAAGAAATCACTAAAAAAATAGCGATTTCTTAGAATTCCTTAATTGCGACTCGCAAATTGCGAGTCGCAATTAAGGAATACCTCCCCATTCATTCCTATGGGCCTAGAGGCCCATAGGAATGAATGGGAAGATAATCTCAATTTGCGAAATGCAATTAGCGAATCGCAAATTGAGATTGCGATTTCAAGGGTGCAGGGGTGTCCAAAGGACACCCTGTTGCACCCCTGAAATTGATCTGTGCACATATGTTGCACACACACATGCCCTTAGGGCATGTGTGTGCGCAACAATGAAACTTTGAAAAATGCACTTTAGTGCATTTTTCAAAGTTTTTGCAAATTACCATGAAGTTGTACTTCATGGTAATTTGCATGCCCTATTAGCGAATTCGCTATTTTTAAAACTTTCATGCATTGCATTTAAGGAAAATGAATTTGAGATTCCTTAAATGCAAATAATCGCAATTTAGCCATTTCTCAATTTGCGATTTTTGTATTTGGGATGATGCATCCCAAATGCAAAAATACCGGTCGTAAAGGGGCAGATTCTGAGAATCTGCCCCTTTGCGAGCGGAATTTTGTTTGATGCATCTAGCTGTTGATGTTTACTAATCGCAAATTAAGGAATCGCTAACTGGTTTCCCTTATTTTCAGCAATTCCTTATTTTGCAGTAGCGTTTGTCATTACCTACTTTGTACATGGCTATTTACCGGTCGCTGAAAATCTGCAAATTTCAGCGTTATCGCTCGGTATTTGGCCACCTACATCTGGCCCTAAATCTTTTACTTCCCTCCGAGAACCTTTGGCAAGGATAAAAACATAGTTAAATGTTTTTGGAGCATGTAATGAACTCTATAAGTCTACAGGTTTCAGCCACTTTAAAAAGCCCCCACTGAGGGGTCAGTTGGCTTTCTTCAGGACCACAACTATACATCCATATCAGCTTTTCATCACTTTTCAAATATTCTTTGTGCAATAGTTGTCAGTGTTAGTGTTAGTATGAATGACTCATGATATCATTTTATCGCATGCCTTAAAAACCACAATTTAGACATGAACTCATTTTGTATTTCATTTTGAGAAGTTCGAATGCCACCTAGAGAGTTAAAGGTTGGCAGACCCGGTAGACACACTTTCATCAAGTATGCCAGCATCCAAGGACCTAGCTGTGTCATCTAAACCCTGCAAATTCCTGATTGAAGCAGGGTCAATACTGAAATGCATATGGCTGGTGCAAACTGAGTGGCATGTTGGACAAAAGAGTGGGCTGGAATGCTCCCCTGAGCGATTGTCAGTGGTTAGAATTATTGCAAGCATTCCTCCCATCACCTTTTTGTGTTTCATGTCTCAACCTAAGTGGCAAGGGTAAGTCCCGATGAGGAACCTGTGCTCATTGTACTACTGGAACCAAGCTACACCTGACTGAAGAGCCCCAATTAGGGCGGAACCAGTCTTGTGTTCCTGTTCTGGGAGAACCTGGCCTGGCATTTTGGGCTGGACTGTTCTGATTGGAGCAGGGTCAAGACTGTTTTACACAAAGCTGCATCCAAGCTGAGGTGGCAAGGTGGCAAAAGAAAAATAGATTGTAAGGCTATCCTGAGTATTAGACCTGGCTTTTTCAGCTGGTTTATCCCCAGTCTTTTTGCATTTTGGCCTCCTGTTTCTGACCTGTTTTGTTGGTTGTATGACTCTGGGCACTTTACCGCTGCGGATAAGTGCTAAAGTGCATATGCCTGTAAATTGTGTTTATGGATTGGCGTTGCAATGATTGGCTTATTTGATTTACTACTAAGTTCCTAGTACAGTGCACTGTGTGTGTCCAGGGCCTGTAAATCAAATGCTGCTAAAGGGTCTGCAGCACTGATTGTGCCACCCACACAAGCAGCCTTTCAAAGGGTTCTCAGACCTGCCACTGCAGTGTCTGCGGGTAGTTTCTACTGCCATGTATGCATGGCAAACCCTAACCATCCCCTTTCTTACATATAAGACACCTCTCAGATACTGGTTTGTGTGACGTCCTGATAGGGAAAGACAGTGTATTTCTTTTTTCATTATTGAAAGGATATCTGTCCCATAGGATTTAATGGGGAGTACTTTGTAACATCTTAGAAGTATAACTTCCCATGGGGACAAGATAGAAATATGGAGTTTAGTAGGCCTCATCTCAGAATATAAAAATGCAACTTTGAGTAAAAGAGATTTTCTTATAGGATGTGTGTGAAAATACCACTTTTAGAAACTGTCTATTTTCTTGCTTAGCGCTCCTGTGTGCCTCTGCTGGCATGTGTGTACTCCGAATAAAGAAAAGGAATATTTTAGTAAAGATAATTTCTATATTGTGTGTTTGAAAATACCACTTTTATAAAGTGGGTGTGTTATGCTTAGCCATCCTGTATGCCTCTGCTGGTTTGTGTATTGACTGTATGGCTTTGGAGTGACAGGGGCTGGGGATGTTCCTTCTCTGCAGACAGTCACTGGGGGGGGTTGAGATGTGTCCGGCCTTTCCTGGATGAGTCAGGTCTGGGCTGAATAGACCTAGGCTCCATTTAGAGTAGTGGGAGGAGATTTCCCTTCACCTGAATAGGCCTGACCTGGCCTGCCATACACAATGCTACCTCTTGCCAGGAAGCTGGGTCAGAGAAAACAGAACTGGTTTGGACTGAGCTAAGAGACTTTGTGCCACAAGAGAACCAAAGAGATATTCAGTATACATATTGGCGCCCAGACCCAAGAACTTAAGATTACTTCTGGACTCAAGAGGAACCTCTGACAAGGAGAAGTGCTGGGGAAGCTGAAGGAGAAGTACTGCCCCTTTGCTGTGAGCTGTCTGGGCCTCGCCTGCGGTGTCTGGTCTGCCAAGTAGAGGGCCAAGACTTTGCTGTCTGCTGTGCCTCCTGCTTGAAGAAGATCCCCAAAGGCTTGGTGTAGAGCTTGCCTCCTGTTCTGAAGTCTCACGGACACAAAGACTTCATTTCCTCTGTCATCCTGCATCTGGAACTGCTGTTTCAGCTGCCACAGAGGGAAATTGTTTCACCGATGCCGGCCAGTGATGCCGCGACCTGCAACAAAGCCATAGGCACCACTTGTGAAGTGCACAACGCACCACCCTGACTTGCACCTCAGGAACAATACCCGCGGACGCTGCACCATATCCACTCTGACGCTGTCACCGAGGTCACTGCCTGCACCAGAGCCGAGGACACTGCTGGTGATCACCAACCCCACTGATGCTAATGCTTCATCATCGTGAAGCCGATACCTGACGTGGGTGACCTCCCAAATCCACTGACTCTGGTTGTCGTAAGGAACCAACGCCTCAACGCCACTGCGACAGCACCTCCCTGGCAACAATAGGAAACCAATCAATCAGTGATCAATCAATCAGTGAATTTGTAGAGCGCACTACTCACCCGTGAGGTTCTCAAGGTGCTGAGGGGAGGGGGTGCTGCTACTGCTCGAAGAGCCAGGTCTTGAGGAGTCTTCTGAAGGTGAGCAGGTCTTGGGTCTGTCGCAGGTGGGTAGGGAGGGTGTTCCAGGTCTTGGCGGCGAGGAAGGAGAAGGACCTGCCACCGAGGTTGTTAGTTGAATGCGTGGGACGGCGGCGAGGGCGAGGCTGGCGGAGCGGAGCGGAGCTGGCGGGGGTGTAGAAGTTGAGTCTGTTGTTCAGGTAGGCTGGTCCGGTGTCGTGGAGTGCTTTGTGCGCGTGGGTGAGGAGCTTGAAGCAGCCGCGGGCCGTGGAGGGAGTTACGGTGGGGCAGGGAGGCGGGGAGGGGGAGGGGCAGGGTGGAGGGAGCTAAAAACTGGCATATGGATAATTGCAGGTAAGTCCACAATTTAATTAATGAAACGAATTTCGTAGCGCGCACTGCATCGCAAAATGCGATGCTGTGCGCTCTACGAATTTCATTTTATTAATAAAATTGTGTACTTACCTGCAATTATCCATATTCCAGTTTTTAGGTCCCTCCACTCTAACCCTCCCCCTCCCCGCCTCCCTGCCCCACCGTAACTCCCTCCACGGCCCGCGGCTGGCTTGAAGGTGATCCTCTTGTTGACTGGGAGCCAGTGCAGGTCTCTTAGGTGGGAGGTGATGTGGCTGCGTCAAGGGATGTTGAGGATCAGGCGGGCGGAGGCGTTCTGGATGCGTTGCAGCCGTCGTAGGTGTCTGGTCGGGATTCCTGCGTAGAGTGCGTTGCCGTAGTTGAGCCTGCTGCTGACGAGGGCTTGGGTTACTGTTCTTCTGGTTTCGGTCGGGATCCACTTGTAGATCCTGCGAAGCAGGCGGAGGGTGTTGTAGCAGGAGGAGGAGATGGCGTTGACCTGCTTCGACATGGAGAGGGAGACACTAAAATTACATTTATTTAAAGTTTTCCAAGTGTTGGGAGTCTGCTCAGGATTTTCGTGTTTCTGCCATTTCCTAATTGCTTTGGAACTTAAGTCTCCCTCCCTACTTTGCGCTAAGCAGCGTCTCCAATTTCCGGGGTTCTTAGAGCGTGATTGCAAAAAAAGATCATTGGTCAGTTGAGTAGATTGACCGATCTGTGCTAGATCAATTTGCCCCAGGGATTTATGGATCAAGTTATACGAGCCTATCAACAAAAAGTTCCCATGGATTAGACTTGCCATCTCATTCAAAGTTATCCATGATCCATTTTTCACAAAATTCATCAACTTTGAAAACCCACCTCGTCCCCAATTGGCAACAGTTTCAGACCCATTTTTGATACCTATAAAGGAGAAAACGCTGCTTAGTGAAGTTGTTAAATTCAAGAGAGAGAGTGAATATCTTTTAAGCATGGCACCACGTTTAAAAAAAAACAAATCAGGACCTTGTAGCGAACACATTTAGGTGATTTAAGGACCTGAAGCGGGGAGGGAATTTTAATCTCTTGACAAATTAAGTCAAAAAAGAAATTTATAAATAATGTCTGGCCATAGACTGGCTGTTTAAATCTTGACAGATACTGTGCGAAGTATGCGTTATAATAATCTTTAAGGTTTGGTAAAGCAAGACCTCCTTGTTCTGAATCCGCGTAAAGTGTACTGATTGCAATTCGGGGCGTCTTTTTTGCCCAAACAAAGGCTGAAAATAAGGACTCAACTTTTGAAAAGAAGGAGCCAGGCAGAGAACAGGAAATCATGGAAAACAAGAAATTAAATCGGGGGAGCACTGACATTTTAATTAGAGCCACCCTGCCCAAGATGGACAATGGCAGTACGTTCCAGTGTGCAAACATGTTACGAACCTTTTGAATAAGGGGATCAAAATTCAATGAATAGAAATCTCTTACTGAGGCAAAAAAAAGACCCCCAAAAATCTCTTAGGTCTATTATTAATACAGCTGTGTATATCAGGATGAAGTTCGGGATCTATGCCACCACAAACTAAGATCTCAGTTTTCTTTTTATTGATTCGATATGCCCCCAAAGCCACCAACTCTTCGAAGATTAAAAGAGCCTGTGTTTGGGAATGCATCTCAGGTTTGATCAACAACATTATATCGTCCGCATATAATTTAATCTTGGCCATGGAGGTAACGGGAGGGGAAATATATACACAGTTCCGAATTGCGACTGCTAATGGCTCGATAAAGAAAGCGAAAAGGGCAGGTGACAATGGGCAACCTTGCCTCGTGCCTCGCTGAACTACAATCGAGCCCACAATAGTTGCATTAATAATAATATTAGCTTTTGCACCCCTATATAAATTCTGAATTAAATTAATAATTTGTGATGGAATCCCAAAACGCTGTAAAATAAAAAAAAGTGTCTCCTAAACCACCAAATCAAAAGCTTTTTCCGCATCTAAAAGTAAAACTAAAGCAGGAATCTCTCGAGTTTCAAAATAATCCAAAGCTTCAATCAAATAATGTGTGTTAGTGATAAGCTGTCGACCTGCAATGAATCCATTCTGGTCAGGATGAATCAATTCTGCGGAAACAATATTAAAACGAATTGAAAGTAATTTTGTAGCAATTTATAATCAGAATTTAATAATAAGATTGGCCTATAAGAATGAGGATCCTTAGGTTCCTTCCCCCTCTTTAATAAACTGACCACCGTTCCATCTTGAAAGAAGACTGGAAATGGGCCTTCCTCCAGCATAGAGTTTAATAATAACAAAAAAAGTTCAGAAAGGGAACTAAAAAAAACCTGAAAAAACTCAGCAGATAGTCCATCCGGACCACAAGCCTTACCATGGGGAAGACTTTTTACCACCAGCTCTATTTCTTCCCTAGAAAATGGAGTTTTCTATTGTCCGTTGGTCTACTTGAGAAAGAATCGGAAGAGGGTATTTATCTAGAAAGTCATTTAACCTTTGTTGATCTGTGTTATAATATGTGCTATAAATATTCTCATAATGAGAGAGCATTATTGACCCTATCTCTCCGGAGTCTGAAGTTTCCTTATGAGTGATTGGGGATTTTAAGGAGTGAATCATGTTAGCCGCAGCTTGTTCCCTGATCTGCCAAGCTAAAAAATTTCCATTAAAATTACTATGTTCATAGATTTTTTGTGATTGCCTGCAAAAAATTGCCTCACTCCTTGCGAAATAATGCGCACTAAGCTCCCGCTTAGCAGCATTTAATTGGTTCTGTACGCTAACAGAAGGGTTATAATATCTTTGTTCTATTAACGCCTGTATTTTTTGCTGCAGCAAATTCTTCGTATTCCTAGTGATTGACGATTCCATTGCATCTTTTCCTATAACGACCCCCCGAATGAAGGCCTTCAAGGAGTCCCAAACGACATGAAGAGGAGCAGTACCAATATTGCGTGCAATATATTCTCCTATCTCTAATTTAAGTGATGTTACCCATGATTCATCGGAGAGGTATATCTTATTAAAAACCCATAGTTTAGGAGTTTTCTCATTCTCCCCCAAAGAAAACTCGATGACTAACATAGCATGGTCGGAGAAGCCATTATGTAAAGTCTTCCGGTACAGAAAATTAAGTTTTGTAGAAGCAAGAAAAAAATCAATACGAGAGGATGACTTGAATCTTCCCGACCAGCAGGTAAACTCTTTTTTTGAGGGGTTCTGCACACGCCTTGGATCACAAAGATCGAGTGTCTTCACATTGTTAGTAATAGATCTAAATGACTTAGGTTTAGACTGTTTTTTTTTAAATCAGTAGAGGTGTCTAGTTTTAGATTCATGAGAATGTTGAAATCACCTCCGATAACAATGTCCCCTCCCACCATTAATAAAGACTGATATAGGTCCTCATAAATAAGGAAATTATCATTTAGAGAAGCATATAGGCTAACAAAGGTTAAGGGTGTTTGTCTGTTTTTAAATTAACAAGTGGCCCAACACCAACGGCCTTGGCCGCCCTCCTCTGTTTGCATAATTTCAGCGTGCAGATTCTTATTTAAGAAAGTGCAACGCCTCTCTGAGACTCGGTAAATAGGGAAAAGATGCGATATGACGCCCAAGCTTTAAACATAGTAAAATCTTCAACTTTTGAAACTGGAATATGGATTTCCTTTAGCAATATTACTGCGGGATTCTCAGTCATAATCCATGTTTCTATTGCACGCATTTTCTTATTATTATTTAAGCCATTCACATTAAAAGAAACAATTTTCAAACCAGTTCTAGAAGACATTTAACTTTAACAAAAACAACTTTTATTCCCCATTAAGCAAGTCAAAGAACCCCCGCATTCTGTATCTGTCAAAAAACCAATTCTTTGTCCTCTGTGCCTGGCAAAAGAGAATTTTATAACATCAAGGACTTCATTTTTTATTCTTTTTTCCCCCCAGCACCCGTCGACCCAACCCCAGCACCCCCCCCAGCTTGTGGCCCTTCTCCTACTCTAATTTCCCTCCACCACGCTAGCCACAAAGCTCTATCCCTTACCATTGAGGGGTCGTGTTATTACACCCCTTCAGCCCAACGGCCGTCCCCCTCAATTCTCCTCCCCCCCATACTCTCAAAAAAAAAAAAAAAAAAGCATGATGATGATATTCAAAGATAGAATGATGAAATCTTTCAGCCTGTCTAACCATCCTCAATCTCTTTAAGCAGCTCCTGCACTTCCTCAACATCCGACAACATATAAAACTTGCCCTTAATCAAAACTCTTAACTTCGACTGCTGAGCTATCATAGCTTGAGCCCCCTTAGCTTTGAATAGGTGGAGAATCTTAACGAACTCCTTCCTTCGTCTAGCCGCAGCGGCGGACATGTCGGAGAAGAGTCAACATTTCACCGTTGCATTTACTGGAAACTGCCTCTGTTTAATAGCCTTCGAAAGACTCTGTTCTTTAATCCTAACATCCGCGAAATTTAACAAAATAGTACGAGGAAGGGTAGAGTTTGGGAATGGGTGAGCCGGAACCCGATGGGTTCTGGTGATAGTTAAGTCGCCTTTAAATTCAGGAATCACTCCCTGCTGAAGGAATGATGTGACCCAGAGAAGCATATCAGATCCCTCGATTTCTTCTGGAACCCCCACTATTCGAAGATTAGATCTTCGATTATAATTTTCTATGTCATCAAGTTTAACCTCCAATGCCCTTGTTGTCTTAAATACGCTTTTAGCCTCCTTTTTGACCTCCGTCATTTGGTCTTCCAAATTAGAAATTCTCTCCTCAGCTTCTGATAGACGAGCAGGAAGGGTGGAAACTAGTTCCTCAATTTTATCCATTTTATCCAGTCTCTGGTGTATAGAGGCCAGTTCCGTTTTTGGGACCTCTTCATCTCCCTCACCTCGTCTAAAATTAAATGTAACATGTCTTTAACGGACATCCTCATTTCACCCACAGTCTCAGTCTCCATATCTAGAATAGGGCTAAAAAAGTCCACCACATTTTCAGATTTTGCATTATGTACTACCGAAGTACAAACTGTACTCACTGGGTCTTCCGTTTTTTGGTCTATGGTGGCCAAACTTTTAATTCCGTGAGAGGGGGTGCTTGCAGAAGTAGTATTGGGTGCCAGTATGGTCTTTGAATTATCTAAAGGCACAGTACCAGACGGCATATCTGGAAGCTGATCTAATATCGAATTGGAAGTCAGGGGAGTCAGGCTACTGGGAGGAGGCACAGTAAATTTCTTATCAAACAGCGGGAATTGTTTTGAGGGCTGGGGAGGCCCGGGTGTCTTGACCTTATTTTCCATATTCGAATCGTGATGAGTAAATTGATTAGACGACACCTTCCCAATGTTGAGTTTCCCAGTTTCAACTTTCCCAAAATTATCTCCTGGGCTGGGTTGAACAGGACGTTCTGTCAGTGATTCCTCCAGCTCATCTGAGCTTGTCAAGGAGTGTACCGAATTTTCTTCCCTGGAGTCCCCTTTGTCTGCTAATTTAGCTGCTGTTTCTTTGGTCTGCTGTCGCCGAGCCCACGCCTTGCTTTGAGCTGTTAAAAGCTTACCCATGTTACACACGACAGCTATATAGGTTACAGGACCTAATTAATGTTAGGGGGGCTTACCGATCAGCAAATGCAGATTAGAGGTAATTTTGTGCCCACGATGTAAAAACAATGTCCAGATCCAGACGACTCTAGTGGGTAAATATACTTTTTCCCCACAGCCGTCACTCCCAGAGCCGTCACTCCCCTCACGTGTTGAGTTTAATGTTAACTTTTGTGTAAAAAAAAAAAAAGAACACGAACAGCCGTAGTAGAGGTCGCCTTAAATGTTCTTAAATGGTTTTTTTTTTCCTCTTTTGCTTCCCCACAGCCGTCACAGCCGTCACTCCCAACAGCCGTCACTCCCTTCACGTGTTAAGTGATTTGTTTAAGGGATTTGTTTTAACTTCGTGCTCAAAAAGAAACCCGAGCTGCCGTAATGAATTCTTCAGCTCCAGGCGCGTGATGTCAGCATGATATCAGCCGATATCAGCTGTGTAGCTGTGTAGCCGTGTAGTCCAAATCACCTGTTGTCCTCCGTGGTGCACTTTTTTCTCTCTGCTTGGGAGAGATAAAAGGTAGGAAGCCCACCAAAGATGGAAGTTTTCTTTCCTCAATTACTGCAGTTTTTCCATTCACTTTACCACGCTGCTCCTACCGTGCTGATGATAGCTTAATATATCCCAAAAAGAAAGCAAGCAAACAAGGCAGACGGCAAGCTGTTCACGTTGTTTTTTACGCTGTAAAATATCCAGGGTATCCTTAGCAAGCCGTTAAGAAGCCGGAACTGGAGCTTCTGAGACGCCAGCAGCTTTCCGCCATCATCATCCTCGTGGAGGGAGCTAGGAGCACCGTTCCCAGGTGCTACATGGAGGCGTGGAACTCCACCGTGGCTGTAGTGTTTTGAGAGGCGCCAATTGGCGAAGAATGCTTTTCGTTAGTAAATGGCTCTTATATCGTACTCCAGCTGTCATTTCTAAAATGTATATTAATACTCCATCTACCTGTTTTAGATGTAGACAACAGGATCTGGCTAATTGGTCCCATATAATGGCCCACTGTCCTAAAATTAGGATATTCTGGCAGGGAATTTTTGCTTTGCTTCAAATTTATCTAAAGATTGTGGTTCCCTGCTACGTTAATTTAATATTATATGGTTTTGATTCAGAACTTAAATTGTCTGAATCATTAGCAAAACTTGAGTGGCTTCAAAAAATTAAAAGAGTCAGGAAAAGTGAACATGCATATGCACAAAGGATCGGGGGGCTGAGAAAACTTTCAAAAATATGGGAATCATATTTTGATTAGTGGTTATGATTGTTAGTAGATTAAGACAAGTAAAGTAAAGCTTTGTATCTGATGCCTGCACTATTAGTTTCGCTATATGGGTTATGTTAAGTCTTATTATCCAATGTGTATTACTCGTTATGATGTATAATGTCAAGTACTTCAATAAAACATTTTTTTTTTTAAAGACATGGAGAGGGAGGAGTCGAGGATGAATCCTAGGTTGTGTGTATGGTCCGTGGGTGTTGGTACTGTTCCCAGTGTGGTTGGCCACCAGGAGTTGTCCCAGGCAGAGGGCATGGGGCCGAGGATGAGGACTTCCGTCATGTCCAAGTTCAGTTTCAGGCGGCTGCTCCTCATCCAATCGGCGACAGCCTTCATTCCCTCGTGGAGGTCGGTTTTGGCGGTGTGCGGGTCCTTGGTGAGGGAGAGGATGAGCTGGGTGTCGCCGGCGTAGGAGATGATGTTTAGGTCGTGCTGGCTGGCTACTTGTGCGAGGGGGGCCATGGAGACGTTAAGCAGGGTCGGGCTGAGGGATGAGCCTGGGGTATGCCGCAGATAATGTCAGTGGCTTCGGAACGGAAGGGTGGGAGGCGGACTCTCTGGGTTCTGCTGGAGAGGAAGGACATGGTCCAGTCCAGGGCCTTCTTCTGGATTCCGGTTTCTTGGAGGCGTGTTCTTAGTGTGCGGTGGCAGACTGTGTCGAAGGCAGCTGACAGGTCGCCGTCTAGTTGGTGTCGGATGTTGTCTGTGGCGGCGATGAGGGCTGTCTCAGTGCTGTGGTTTCATCTGAATCCGGACTGGGATGGGTCTAGGATGTTGTTGTCCTCGAGGTGGCGGGTCAGCTGTGTGTTGGTGATTTTCTCGATGACCTTCGCCGGGAAGGGGAGCAGGGAGATGGGCCGGAAGTTCTTGAGGTCCTTGGGGTCCGCCTTGGGCTTCTTGAGGAGGGCGTTTATTTCAGCGTGCTTCCAACTTTCCTTGGAATGTCGCTGTGTCAAAGGAGATGTTGATGACCTTCCGTAGTTGGGGTGGGATGGTTGCGACTGCTTTGTTGAACACGTGGTGTGGGCAGGGTCTGACGGGGAGCCGGAGTGGATGGAGTTCATGACCTTGCGTGTCTCGTCGTTGGTGACGCAGGACCAGGAGGTCAGCTGGTTGGTGCAGGTGGCATTCGGGATGGGGTTTGTTGTGCTCAGGGCGGACGAGGTGTTAAAGCGGTCGTGGATGTCAGCGATCTTGTGATGGAAGAAGGTGGCCAGTGAGTCACACAGATCTTGCGAGGGTGGGATGTCGTTAGTGTTGGCGCTTGTGTTGGAGAGTTCCTTCACTAAGTTGAAAAGTTCTTTGCTGTCGTGTGCGTTGTTGTCCAGGCGGGTTTTAAAGGAAGATCTCTTGGCTGTTCTGATGAGGTGGTGATATCTGCGGATGGCGTCCTTGTGGGTTGCGTGGCTGTCTGTTCTGCGGTCGTGGAGCCATTTCTTCTCCAGCTTCCGGCATGTACGTTTCGAGGTCTGGAGTTCTTCGGTGAACCAGGCGGCTTTCTTGCTGGAGTGGTTGATGGAGGGTTTCTTGAGCGGGACGAGAGTGTTGGTGCAGTTGTCGATCCACTGCCTGAAGTTACAGGCGGCGGCGTCTGGGTTGGTGGGGTCGGTCGGTGGGTTCTGGGCGAGGGTGGAGGTCAGCTGGTCTTCTGTGATTTTGCTCCAGCAGCATGAGGCAGCTGTTTGGTGCGGTGGTGCGTTGTTGGTTTCTTGTAGGTGAAGTGGATGTAGTAGTGGTCGGTCCAGTGGAGTTCGGTGGTGTGGTTGAAGGTGACGTGGGTGCTTGTGGAGAAGACGGGGTCGAGCGTGTGGCCGGCGGCATGGGTGGGTTCGGTGACGAGTTGTCGGAGGTGATGGAGCGAGATAGAAAACAAAATTTTGTTTAAACTCGCAAAGTCACATTTCCATAACATGAATAATAATATTAATAATTTGTAATGTATCGTGTTAATACAACCTAGATTAAACTTTACACATGGGGGGACTAACATGTGTGCTCATAAACGTGCATAAATGTTGCATCTTTTTGTTCGTGCAAAATAATAAAAATAATTTGTCGTTTTCGTTTTTGTCATTACTAACAGCAGCAAACTTAAAAGAGGCATGTGCTTATTTTGCTTTTCCTTGTCTATGTGATGTCATTTCTACTATTCTAGGTGCACATAAGTCTCATGGATTAATGAAGACTGGTAGATATAAACGCTGCTTTATTTGTTTGCATTTGCTAGGTAACATCAGACTAATTGGGAGGGTTAATTAATTAGTAAACCTAGGGTGGATACAGAACCAACATTATTTCTTTAATTAATACTTTTCTTGTTTTTGTTTATTACTAGAAAGCATAAGTTGACTGCTTTTGGGCCTAGTTTACTCGAGTTTGCTAAAAGCTGAATTTTACTTCTGCACAAGTCACGAGAAGCCCATTCTGAAAAAAGTGTTCGTCAAAGCTGCATTCACAAAGCAAAAACTGATGTGCTGTCATCATTCTGTCGGACGTGGCCAAGGACGAATATGTGATAAAGGACAATTTTGTCAGCTTTAACTTGGCATCCGCGGAAACGAAATGAACACTGTGAGAATATTGATTTACAATTGTTGCAAACCAAGGAAGCTCCTGGTTGCATTCGGAAAAGACAATGGTCTTTAAGAAACGTGACCTAATGGAACTTTTGAAATATGGGTGACATGTCACTTGTCACTCTCAGCCAATGGGACTTCGAGGATTTTTGAAAACTTTCCTTTGCTCAATTTAGCTAGCATAGAAAGGTATAAAAAGTCATGCCCTTAGGGATGGGCTGGCTGTTGCTTTCTGACTTTCCGATGAGGGTGAAGTGCTGCTGGACTTTGCGTGGAGCACGTAAGAATCCTCAAAGAACTTTACTATATTTTCCATTTATTTAGCTTAGCTAGGGACTTAGGCTTTAGAAATGCTAAACTTTTAAAATCTTACTTAAACTTTGAATTTCTCACTAAAATGTATTTTTCTTATGAAACTTTTCAAACATGCTTACTTTAATGCAAATAAAAATGCATTTATAAAATTACAATTTGAAATACCATAATTTAGTAAATAAAATCTTACTTTTGACAAACAAGCTGGTCTTGGTTATTCAGAAGTGCAGGTTACTATTAGCTAGATCCCATCGCCAATGGTGGTCGTTTAAATGATTAGGAATTATTCTAATGACAATATTCTTTCCACAGATGTATAAAATTGTATATAGTTTGTAGATAATGTGTATAAAGATTTAGTCTGACCACCTGATTCAGTAGGCCCAAAATATGTCATGTTTATAAATGGGTCCATAAGTTAGTGTAGAATTTTGTTTATAGGTTATGAAGTTGGGTAGCGTTGTTTATGATATATTTTCTGTAGGCCGCTGGATCAATTCTCTGGTAGCAGAAATTGATGGTTGCTAAGGGTAACCAAGGTAATATGTTGGTTGCTAAGGGTTACTAAAGTGTTATGGTATGGAAATAGGATCGATGTTTTAACACATGTTGAGTTTGTTTTTCGTGCTATCTGTAAGCTATACCGGTATAGATTGTGTGGCGAGAAATTAGTCACGCAAGTCATCTGTTCTGTTTGCAGTGATATCGCCGAGTATCACAAGAGGTACCGCCGTATACCATAGTGTTGTCGCCGAGCAGCACAGTGTTAGGGCTAGGTGTGAATCTTGTAAAGTGAGGGTTTTCTAAGAAATTAGAGCAGCATGAGAATAGGGACAAAGCGCCTTCCATAAAACTCACTGTAATAAGAGTATTAGTTATATTCGAGCTTGAGTGAAGGGTAGGATAACGTCGGTGCATGATTATCTATAAACAGGTTAGAGTCCTGTACGGGTACATGTTTTATATCTATAAACAGGTTAGAGTCCTGTACGGATAACGTCGTTATTTTGCTAACGGTGCATGATTTCTATAAACAGGTGAGAGTCCTGTACGGATTTCATGTATGTTTGAAATTAGGGAATTTTCCGTGTGAAAGTGCGAATTTGATTTGTAATTTATGTTCAAGTGGAACTCTTAGAACTGTCACTTCGCGGTGCGTTCAGAGGAAAACGAGTTCATAATTTTACGTGTTAGAAGGGTGGGGTAAGAGTTACTCTACTGACGATTGAAAATTATCCTTAGTGTGAATAGCGCCGACTATTCCGAAGTGTGGATACTTGAATGTATGTAAACTATCCTAAATAGTGAAACGAACAGATGAGTCCTTATTGTCATTGTTAAAGAATTAATTTACACTGAAAAGTGCCCTTAAAATGGCGCTGTGAAAAGATTTTGTGAAGGAGGGGTAAGCGCTAGGAGTGAGAAACGAGAAACCGCAGCTGCTGTGTACGTCACAGAGCCGCGCTGGGATTGGGTGACCTACGTCACAAGCTATATTCTGATTGGCTCTTGAGTCTCTGACGACCTGTAAGCTGATTGGTCCTTCAGAAAAACTCCATTTTTATTCGTTGAGCAGGAAACTGACGTAGCTCAACTGTTATTGGCTTGTTGGTGTGTTTCGCGCACGGATTGGTTGCCTTGCGGAACATCCCGGAAAAATTTTACGAACGATTTTGCGAATTAAATTTAACTTTTAAAAATGAGTTATCATTTTAAACATGTTGAGAAAAAGCCAACATTATTTCAGAAACTTAAAAACTTATTCTCACCTGACAAGAAAATCGAAACGCGAGGTGGTAAATTACTTCATAAGTATAAAACACCTGCAGCGTACATGGAAGGTGAATATGGATATCATACTGTTTTATGGTTTGATAGCTGGAAACGCTATACAAAGAACGACGGTGTTCTAACTTGGCCTGATGATGGTTCATTTAATGTAAAAGTCTTGAGAAATTTAAGAGAGAAAATGAATGCTCTTATTCCAAAACCGAGACCAACTCAATTTGAAGCTTTAGTTGAGTGGGAAGATGAGATGTATCAGTTACAAAGAGAAGCTAGTGGAATTAAAAGACCTACTAAAACTCCACCTTGGAGAAGAGAAACTCATGAAGACAGATTGCGAATGTGGAGGCAGGGAAACATGAGTGAAGGATTATATTTAATTCAGGAAATGGTTATGGGTACTCCTGCTGGGAAATCTATAGAAAGCGAATCTGAAGATGCAGTTATGGAAGAAATATACACTACAGCTAGAAAGAATCAACCTTTGAGACCTCCTAGATCATGGTCTACTCCGGTGGTTTCTACTGAAACTTCACCGAGTGCACCTCCAATTAATGAAGCTCCAAAACTTTATCCAAATAATTGTGAAATTATTGAAACCCCAAGAAGACCAGAATTTGATAATGTTCGAAATGAAGGTAGACATTTTGCAATGACCCCAAGAGCAAGAGAAGCTCCAAAAGACTATGCAAGAGAAACAAGAAATGTTGAGGCTGTTGATTCTGCTGAATATTTTAAATCTAAAGAAGAATTAATTAAACGAATGACAAAAAGCATGGAAGCTGTGACAGTTCCAGTAACGATTGGTCCTGTTCAGCCTGTATTTGACCAAAGAGAATCAAACAAAACAGGGTTAACTATTCCTTTAAATGCAGAAATTCAAAAAGCTGCTGAAAAATTTTACTCAGACATATCCGAAATAAACTCTTCGAGATCGAGAATGCCAGATTTAACCTTTAATGAAGATTTATCTCCAAAAACACCAATGGGTGCTATTTCAGATGTAGGAAGTCCTGAAGTTAGGGTAACTACTCCAAAACTTGATGTGGCTAAATTAAAAGCAAATATCGAAGAATTAATAATTGGAACAATTGGTCCAGATAGTTTAAATTATTATCGAGATGATGAACTACTGTTCATTTGTAAAAGTATTCAGTGGAAAACTAAAAATAAATATGATCAATTAGAAGATCTAGCAGCGGAACTTGAAATCGATGTGAGTAAACAAAAGAATTTTGCAAAACATTACAGACTAGACTTTTCAGAAAGTGACATTGAGAGTTTGAACTCAATGGGAAGAATAGTGCATATAAAAGATTTGATTGTTTACATCAAAAAGCTGGGAGAACTCAATAAATGGAGAGTAAAATGGACGAAAAAGAAGGAAGATGAAAGATTGGAAAAATTGTCAAAACAATTTCCAATGAGAGAGATTGCAGGTGGAGGATATGTTCATGTCCCTTGGTCAAGACAGGACATACTACTATTCACAAATGATTTTCCAAAATTGAGGGAGAAACCGGTAGAGTGGTATAGACAAGTGGATAGATTTATCAAAGTGTCAAAAGTTCTGTGGATTGATTTAGATGGATTTTTCGACATTGTCGTACCATCAGATCTTTGGACAGAATGTAAAATATCAATAAGTTGGCCAAAAACAGAACCTGAACGAATCAAAGAAACAGGTGCCCCAAATCCTCTTGTAATGGATTTTTACGAAAAAGTGATCGTTTGGATGAAAAACAAAATTCCACCCAAAGAAGTTGATTGGGTTAAAATAGAAAGGACAAATCAGGAAACAAAAGAATCAGTTCATTCCTTTTATGAGAGGTTACTGTTAATTTTTAAACAATACAGTGGCTATGAAAAATTAGATGAAAAGGACATGAGTCATTTTATCTATAGATTCGTTTATGGACTAAAACCTGAAATTGCAGATATGATTAGGAATAGCATTGTAGGATGGCAATCACTTTCTGTGGACGATATTCTAAGAAAAGCTAAGTATTGCAGTGATGAGTTAGAAGTGAGACAAAAGAAGCTCAAGGAGAAAGCCATGTGGGCTCAGGTAAAGGTAGCTGAGCAACAAATTGCCAGCATGGGTAATAAGAACACAAATTTTGTTCAAACTGGAAATACGAACCAGATACAAGGAAAGCTTAAAGGTAATATTTTTCCAAGAAAATTTAGCCCAAAGATCGAGGAGTTGAAACAAAGATTACCTTGTTTTAATTGTGGCGAAATTGGACATTGGAGAGACGAGTGTCCTAAACCTCCTAGAAACTTAAAGAATCCCTTATTAAATCCACAGATGCAGAATGGTGTTGACCTGCAGCAACAGCTACAGATGCAACAGGGATTAAACGAGTTAAACATTCAGCGACAGCAACAACAACAGGTGAATAACTGCCAGGATCAATTGCCACAACCACCATTTCCAAATTGTGGGGGAGTTCAAAAATATAATCCAAACGTGGGATTTCAGGGAAATGAGCAAGTAATAAGACCACAAAAACAGCAAAAACAACAAAAAGTGCAAATGCAAAATGCTTCACAACAATTTTTGTTAACAGAAAGCCAAGACAGTGATTCTGATGATTATTGCTGACGGTGCCCGAGAGAGGAGGAAGAGTGTGTTGTTGGAGCCACTCTTGAGGTTGACCAGTCCGGTCCATTTGTAAATGGGAAAGTTAACGATGTAGACATCACTTTTCTAGTGGACACTGGTGCTACCCGTTCTACTGTTAGATCAGTGGAAATTGAAAACCTACCTCTCTCTGGGGATACCATCCAAGTTGTTGGAGTAAGCAATCAACAAATTAAAACTGATTTAACTGATCCAGTTCCAGTTGAAATTGGAAATTATAGAGACAAACACAGATTTGTGGTTTGTAATAGTAGTCCAGTAAATTTACTAGGCAGAGATATTCTGTGTAAAATTAATTGCAGAATATATTGTTCTCCTGATGGAGTTGAGTTACAAACAATGGAGGAAGATGGTTTGTACAGAATGACAATGATGATGATGGAAGCAGAAGAAACAAAATTGTTTCCTGCATTTGAAGAGAAAGATTTGCCTGAAGAGCTCAAGGAAACAGTGAAATCTGATATATGGGATTTTACTGGAAACGAGATGGGTCTGATGAAAAACGTAGATCCAGTAAAAATTACATTGAAACAGGGAATAGAATTTCCTAACATTCCACAGTATAAAATGAAAGCAGAAACAATCGAAGGTATTACACCTATAATTGAAAAATTAATCAAACAAGGTGTATTAAAAGAAATGGAGAGTAGTCCTTGTAATTCACCAATTATGGGAGTTAAAAAGTCTAATGGAACATTTAGAATCGTACAAGATTTGAGAAAGGTTAATCAAATTGTTGTTCCATGTTGTCCTGTGGTTCCAAATCCAGCAGTAATTCTGTACCAGATTCCACATGATGCTGAATGGTATACTGTCATTGATCTTTGCAATGCATTCTTTACTGTTCCCTTACATCCAGACAGTTATGAAATCTTTGCTTTCAGATTCCAAGGTAAGACCCTCGGATGGTCAAGAATCCCACAGGGCTATACAGAAAGTCCTTCAATCTTTAATGAGTTGTTAAAAAGATCTTTGGAAAACTTGGATTTACCAGGTAGGTCTACGTTAGTGCAGTATATTGACGATTTGTTGATAGCTGCAAAGACAAGAGAAAATTGTGTGACAGACACAATAATACTGTTAAATCGCCTTGCAGAAGAGGGACATAAAGTGTCTCCAGCAAAATTACAATTTTGCAAACAAGAAGTAAAATATCTTGGTCACAGAATTGTAAAGGGAAAAAGACAAGTAACAATTGAGAGAATAAAAATGATACAAGCAATGTTACCTCCAAGAACACAGAGACAGGTCAGAATGTTCTTAGGAATGGTTGGTTACTGTCGACAATGGATAAGTGGATTCTCAGTAATTGCAAAACCACTACAAAGACTGACAAAATCAGATGTAAAAGATCCAATTATTCTCAATGATGCTGAGATGGAATCTTTTGAGAACCTGAAAAAGAGCTTATGCCAAGCTCCTGCTTTAGGAATGCCGAATTATGAGAAAGATTTTGAACTGTATTGCAGTGAGAGAGAAGGATGTGCATTGTCTGTATTGATTCAGAGACATGGGAATTTAAAGAAGCCTATTGCATACTTCTCTGCAGTTCTTGATCCCATTGCAAAAGCATTACCAGGCTGCTTGAAAGCAGTTGCAGCTACAAGTGTTAGTCTTGAGCAAAGTGAAGGAATCATTATGGGATTTCCTGTGAAAGTTTTTGTGCCTCATTCAGTTGAAATATTGCTGACAAGAGGTAAAACTCAGCATCTGACAAGTAGCAGATTGACAAAGTATGAGAAAATCATACTAGGAGCAGATAATGTTTCAATTTCAAGATGTTTGAATCTGAACCCTTCTACATTACTGCCTGATTCTGAGATCATTGATAACATCGAAACAGAACATGAATGTTTAGATGTTATGGAATTCTGCACGAAACCAAGACATGATATCAAAGATAGACCTCTACCTGAATCAGATTTTGTCTACTTTGTGGATGGCTCTTGTTTAAGATCAGAAGGAGGTGTCTTGAAAGCCTCATATTCAGTCTGTACAGTTAAAGAGGTTGAAGAAGCATCATGTCTTGAAGGAGTTCGATCAGCACAAGTGGCTGAATTGATTGCTTTAATTCGTGCTTGTGAAGTATCAAAGGATATAAGAGTTACCATCATTACTGATAGTCAGTATGGGTATGGAGTTGTACATGATTATGGACAACTCTGGTCTCAGAGAGGCTATATGACATCAGCAGGATCTCCAATTAAAAATGCAATTTTCATTAGGAGATTAATTGAAGCAATACAATTGCCGAAAGAAATCGCAATTGTCAAGTGTGCAGCACACACAAAAGGAGTTGATTATATCTCAAAAGGCAATGCATTTGCAGATGAAACGGCAAAGTTCTGTGCAAGAAAAGGTTATTCTTACAATCGGGAAAGGAGTAAAGAAACTGATTCAAATTCATTAATGCTAACAACAGTTGTAGAAACATGGAATGAGATTAGAGAATTACAAAATGAAGCAGATGATGAGGAAAAAGATCTGTGGTTAAGATCAGATTGTAGACCACGTGAAGAAGATGGAGTGTGGGTTTACAAAGATGGCAGAATAGTCTTACCAAATTGTTTAATTGCAGATATGGCCAGATTATATCATGGTCCAGCACATCTTGGAAGAGATTCTATGATTAGACTTTTCAGAGAAACTTGGTTCAATACTAAATTCAGAACAATTGCAGAATCTTTTTGTCAAAGGTGTTTGTCTTGCCAACAAATGAATCCAAACAGAAAATCATTGGTGGGGACAGGAATAATTGGTCGAGAGGGTGGTCCTTTTACCAGGTTACAGATGGATTTCATTGAAATGCCCTTACACAATTGCTTAAAATATGTTCTTGTAATCGTTTGTTTATTTTCAAGATGGGTAGAAGCATTTCCTACAAGACATTGTGATTCAATTACAGTAGCAAAACTACTGCTCAGAGAAATTATCCCAAGGTACGGTTTTCCAGTCACTATTGAGAGTGATGGAGGAAGCCATTTCGATAACAAACTGATGAAGTTAATTTGTGAAGCTTTGAGCATTGAGCAGAAAATACACTGTGCATACAGACCAGAGGCATCAGGGGTAGTTGAACAGATTAATGGAACGATTAAAAACAGAATTGGAAAAATGTGTCTTGAAACAGGTGTAAAGTGGACAGATGCTCTTCCACTTGTTTTGATGTCATTAAGAAGTACACCAGATAAAAAGACAGGTTTGAGTCCTCATGAAATTTTAATGGGAAGAGTTATGAGACAAGCTTTTGTACCTGTAGGTAAACTGTTGAGCATAAATGACAGTGCTATTTTGGATTACTGTAAAAGGTTATCTGATATAGTGACTTCTGTGTCTAATCAGGTGGGAACTGAAGCACAATCAAATGAGAAAGTTTTGACACATGACCTGAGACCTGGTGACTGGGTCAGAACAAAAGTACATCGGAGAAGAAATTGTTTGGCTCCTAGATGGCAGAAGCCTAGGCAAATAATTTTGATCACTACTAATGCTGTAAAATGCAAAGGATTGAAACGTTGGATTCATCCAAGTCATACTATTCCAGTACCGACTCCTGAAAGTTCTGATGTTGAAAGTGATACTACAGATGATTCTGATTCTGAAGCAGAAGGTGAAATAAATCCAGATCTTGAAGATCGACAAGAAGGTCGACATCTGGAACCTGTATCTGTGAATGAAAATTCAACAAGAAAAGACTTGGAAATTATTGAAATCGATTCTGAAGGTGAAGAGAATCTGTTAAAAGGAAAGATAACTGAGGATTCAGTTATTACTATTGAAGACAGAGAAGCGAAACAAAAAGAAGTTTCAGACCAGGAGAGTATCGAAAAGCAGAAAACAAACTCTGAAGTAAGGAATAGAGATCCAAAGTCTGGGAAGTTGGAGGTAATTGAAGAAGAAGAAGAAGACGAATTACCAAGTACCAGTATTGGAAATCAGAGAAGTGTTCCTGAAGGAGTAAAACTGCCGAATAGAGAAGTTCCTGAGTCAATTGAAATTTCAGACAACGAATCTGAAGAAAGTGACGTGGATGGTGCAAGTGAAAACAGAAAGAAAAGGGCTTGGAAGTCAGAATCAAATGCTTCTGAACCAAAGAAGAAATACGTGAGAAAAGCAGACTACTGGCCTGGTGGAAGATTGAGAGTTAGGTTGATCAAGAAACCTAAAGAACAAGTTGAAGAAATCAGTAGTCAAAAGAGTCCTGGAAAAGAAGTGGGAGTTGGAAGGAAAATTGAAGTAGTGTCGAGAAAAGGAAAAAGAATAGTGAGACCAAACCAGAAATACAAGTCACCTGAGTGGACTTATTTAGTAATTCCAACCGTTATTGACATTTATGGTAGTAGTGAAGAAGAAAACGAAATAGAGGAAATTAGTGACAATGATTGAAATACAGAAATTTTAATTTGGCAAAAGGCTGAAGAAATTTTGTTAGCTGACATAAGGTCGAAGAAAAACTGTTTAGTTGAAGAAATCTTATGTATGACATAAGGTCGAAGAAAACTTGTTTAGGGTTTTAAAAATAAAATTATTTTAAAAGGGGGGTATAAATAGTTTAAGTCAATTTTAAAATTAATTTTCTTTTTAATTTTGTGGCAAAACTAACCAAAATGCCTTATGTTAAGGAGAGCACTTCAAAGTGTTCTGTTTTTAAGAGATGCTGTAAGATGACTCTGGTGTGTCTGCTCATTTTAATTCTGCTCTGGTTAGTTTTAGCTGTGATCATCCCATTAGAGATGAATAGAGAATTACACAAAGTTAACATGACAAGCAAAGCTTTGGTTAGTCAAACTAAACATAGTGCATCTGCTAAAGTTATTGATCATCAACCTAACTTTCATCAAGATAAATCTATTAGTGATTTTTCAAGTAATACATTTACAAAGCTTTTGAGTGAATATGTCAAGGTAATGGATGCAAAAGACTGCTATGTCTGCGTCAAGTTACCTGCTTCTGTTTCTGAGGGAGTAACATACAATATGCTTCCTCTCACATATGGTGTAACATGTAGTGTGTTAACTAGCTTATTTTATCAAACTGGACGCTTAGAATATTACTATTCAGATTTTGACGAGATTTTTGCGAATATAAAGATTGATGGTGCTTTAAATAAGCACAAGAAAGCAAAACAATTGAGAGAATTTTTCCTTGTTACTAACGAACTCACTTATGAGTATGCTTACAAGAATAATCTAACATGCAAATTGAGTACTGAGGGAAAGAAATTTTTGAATATGGTTGAAGAGAGAAGAGCAATTTACAAAAGAAATGAATTAGTCAAGCAGACTAAGTCAAAATTCTGGCAAAAAGAGGATGAGAAATTAAATGGCAAAATGCTTGAAAATGTTGCAATTCACATAGATAAACCAGTTAGTGGAAAGCTTTGCATTAGAAGAGATAATACACTTTTTGATAATTATTTTGTAGGTGCAAGTAACTGTGAAGATACTTATCAGATTTTGGGAGGTTGGGGATTCAAAGGTGGAAAAGATCCAATCTTCCCTGGGATTTATTTTGTTTGTGGTGACAAAGCCTACTACAACCTTCCAGACCACTGGTATGGAACTTGTTATGTGGGAATTGTTTTTCCTAAAGTGTTTCATGTTGATAGAGATTCAGAAGGATTGTTCAAAATTCATAATTATGTAAATAGAGTCAAAAGAGAAACTTTTACAGAAGTTCTGGGAGATATTTTTCAAGCAGTGATACCTTTTGTTGGTATAACCCTAAATGCAGGGAGAATTAGAAAATTGTCCACAATTGTTGACAGATTGTCAACAGACACTGCTGATGGATTCCAATTAGTGAATGTTGAAGTAGTTGCAATCAGATCTATGGTGATTCAAGATCGTCTTGCTTTAGACATACTCCTAGCAAAAGAGGGAGGAGTCTGTGGCATTTTACATGTACAACATTGTTGCACATATATACCTGATGAAAGTAAGAATATAGAGATGTACATTAAAAACATCACACAAATGCATTCAGAGATAATTCCTTTAGAAGAAGATGATTTTACAGGGAAACTTTCAAAAAGGTTCCAAGCAATTAAAAATTGGTTTCATGATATTGGTAGTTCAATTCTTGGCAAGATTTTGGCACCTTTGATTATAATAGTATTCATTTTTATTTTGACAAAAATAGGTTGTTTGTTGCATAAGAGAAAGAAGCAGTTGAAAGAAAAGAAAAGAATCTATAAACTTAGAAAAGAAGAAGAAAGGGAGATCGAATTACAGGAGTTACATAGAGAGCGTTATGCTAATTCCAAAGATTATGCAGAAACAGACTTTTAGGATTACTGATACAAATGAATTTGAATCGATTTCTCGGAAATTTAAATTACCAAAATTTTGGGTGTTGGTGTGGTGATTTGTTAATCACCAGATGAGGGAGTTGATGGAGCGAGATAGAAAACAAAATTTTGTTTAAACTCGCAAAGTCACATTTCCATAACATGAATAATAATATTAATAATTTGTAATGTATCGTGTTAATACAACCTAGATTAAACTTTACACATGGGGGGACTAACATGTGTGCTCATAAACGTGCATAAATGTTGCATCTTTTTGTTCGTGCAAAATAATAAAAATAATTTGTCGTTTTCGTTTTTGTCATTACTAACAGCAGCAAACTTAAAAGAGGCATGTGCTTATTTTGCTTTTCCTTGTCTATGTGATGTCATTTCTACTATTCTAGGTGCACATAAGTCTCATGGATTAATGAAGACTGGTAGATATAAACGCTGCTTTATTTGTTTGCATTTGCTAGGTAACATCAGACTAATTGGGAGGGTTAATTAATTAGTAAACCTAGGGTGGATACAGAACCAACATTATTTCTTTAATTAATACTTTTCTTGTTTTTGTTTATTACTAGAAAGCATAAGTTGACTGCTTTTGGGCCTAGTTTACTCGAGTTTGCTAAAAGCTGAATTTTACTTCTGCACAAGTCACGAGAAGCCCATTCTGAAAAAAGTGTTCGTCAAAGCTGCATTCACAAAGCAAAAACTGATGTGCTGTCATCATTCTGTCGGACGTGGCCAAGGACGAATATGTGATAAAGGACAATTTTGTCAGCTTTAACTTGGCATCCGCGGAAACGAAATGAACACTGTGAGAATATTGATTTACAATTGTTGCAAACCAAGGAAGCTCCTGGTTGCATTCGGAAAAGACAATGGTCTTTAAGAAACGTGACCTAATGGAACTTTTGAAATATGGGTGACATGTCACTTGTCACTCTCAGCCAATGGGACTTCGAGGATTTTTGAAAACTTTCCTTTGCTCAATTTAGCTAGCATAGAAAGGTATAAAAAGTCATGCCCTTAGGGATGGGCTGGCTGTTGCTTTCTGACTTTCCGATGAGGGTGAAGTGCTGCTGGACTTTGCGTGGAGCACGTAAGAATCCTCAAAGAACTTTACTATATTTTCCATTTATTTAGCTTAGCTAGGGACTTAGGCTTTAGAAATGCTAAACTTTTAAAATCTTACTTAAACTTTGAATTTCTCACTAAAATGTATTTTTCTTATGAAACTTTTCAAACATGCTTACTTTAATGCAAATAAAAATGCATTTATAAAATTACAATTTGAAATACCATAATTTAGTAAATAAAATCTTACTTTTGACAAACAAGCTGGTCTTGGTTATTCAGAAGTGCAGGTTACTATTAGCTAGATCCCATCGCCAATGGTGGTCGTTTAAATGATTAGGAATTATTCTAATGACAATATTCTTTCCACAGATGTATAAAATTGTATATAGTTTGTAGATAATGTGTATAAAGATTTAGTCTGACCACCTGATTCAGTAGGCCCAAAATATGTCATGTTTATAAATGGGTCCATAAGTTAGTGTAGAATTTTGTTTATAGGTTATGAAGTTGGGTAGCGTTGTTTATGATATATTTTCTGTAGGCCGCTGGATCAGAGGCCGAAGTTGTCGCACAGGGTGGTGAATTTGGCGTTGTTGTTGTTCTCGAGGTGGAGGTTCAGGTCCCCGAGGAGAATGTAGTCTGTGGAGGTGAGTGCGTGGGTGCTGGCGAGGTCGGCGACAGAGTCTCTGAAAAGTGCCCGGGGTTCAGGAGGTCTGTAGACGAGTGTTCCTCTGAGGGTGGTGTTGGAGTCGGTGTGGATCCGGAAGTGAAGGTGTTCGGCGGATTTGAGGGAGTCATCTGCGAGGGTGTGGACCTGGAGGGTGGACTTGTGGACGATGGCTATTCCTCCTCCAATTCCGTTGTTGCGGTCTTTGTGGGAGAACTTGTAGCCGTCCGGGATGGCTATGGCGATGTCAGGTGCCGAGGAGTCGTTCCACCAGGTCTCGATCAGGAAGGCAACGTCTGGGGTGGTGGTGTCGAGCAGGTCCCAGAGCTCAACGGCGTGTTTGCGTGCAGAGCGGGTGTTGAGGAGTATGCAGCGAATGTGGTTGGGTCTGGTCCTTGGAGTTTTGGTGGTTCTGTCACAGGTAAAGTTGCAGGTGTGGCAGGAGAAGGGCCCGTGGGTGTGTTTCAGGGCGGCTTGGAAGCAGCGTTGGTCTCGGCCGGTGTTGAGAGAGTGGAGGGTGTTGGCGTTGTATTGGAGGCGTGTGCGGGGTCCAGTGGTTCTGGCACTAGCCGCGGTCCAGGCGCGGATGGGCGCAGACGGGCTGGCCTCTGGTGCGCCCGCTGCGCGGCCGCCATTTAAGGCGGCGAGGGAGGGAGGATCAGCTGGGAGGCGGGAGCGGGGAGGTGAGGGGGCGGGGCCACAGGGACCAGCGGCGGGAAACAGGCAGGGGTAGCAGAAGAAAAAAGGGGGGAAGGGAGAGCGAGGCAGAATACAAGGTGAAAGGTAAGGGCAGCAATAACAGAACAGTACAGTAAATTTAAGTAACACAGCTAATAGGCACAACAACGGAGACACCTTACCACAGAAACAGTACAGTAAGATTTAAGGAGCGCAGCTCACAGGACCAACATCGGAGACACCTCACCACTGGGCAGTGGCAGGGCACAAACTCACATCCGGGGAGGCAGCGGCAGCGTTTAGATAAAGATTTTCTATTATTCTAAACTGGTGTGGTGTCCATTTGTAGTGCTTTCCCTGTGTTACTCTATGTGTGCACTAATGCTTTAGACCTTGCCTCTGAGATAAGCCTGTCTGCTCATGTCAAGCTACCAAGGGGGTGAGCAGAGATTTTCTAAGTGCGTAACTCCCTTACCCTGACTCGAAGCAAGGGTCCTTACTTGGACAAAGATGCACACTATTGCCAACTAGAGACCCCCATTTCTAACACTGAGCAACTGTCAGTGATTAGATATATTGAGATCATTTCTCCAAAATCCGCTACGCTCGCGGATTTTGCGAATTTTCAGTAAATCCGCGATCCGCGAACTCTCGCGAATTTACCGAAAATTCGCAATCCGCGAGCGGCAGATTCCGAGGCCAAAAGTTCAAGCCTTCCTGGCCTGTTGTTGTAACTAATTTACGATGGCGCCGGCAAGCTGCCAGCGCCATCGTAAAATAGTTACTAAATTAGCTTCAACAGGAAGCACTAATAGATAAAATCAAGCAGGCGCTCGTGCATTTGCTTTATTTTATCTATTCGAGCTTCCTGTTGAAGCTAATTTAGTAACTATTTTAGGATGGCGCTGGCAGCTTGCCGGCGCCATCGTAAATTAGTTACAACAGGCACAAAACGGTGGCGTCTTCTTGAATTAATATGAAGGGCAGGGTTCATTCTGGCACGACGGTCCTGGCACAAAAATTAAACATCAACCGCAAGCACTTTCAGATATCGATTAAGCATGTGCCCTAGTTGAAGCTTAAATTCAGTGACTCATTCATTGGCCCAAAAACAATCGTGAGCGTTGTCAAGGCTAGGCAGATGTGCCTTCTTCCCTAATATACCATCGCAAATCAGCTGTGATGCTGGACAGAGGCCTTTGCATCCTTGACTTTCACGAGCGCAATCCTCGTGCTGTTCCTGTGGTCAGGAGCTTCTGTATCTTCATCTGTTGCTCTGATCGGTCTCTGACCTTTGCTTTAATGCACACAAGAGGCATGTGCACTCGCATGGAAGCCCTCTCCGTTTGGCCCCGCCCACACACTCGCGGTGTGCACCGTCTTCCCGCCATTTACCCACTATGATGGACAGCTCACTCAAGGGACCCCTGCGCCCTTCGGCGCGATTGCATAGTAACACACACCTGGTCGCTGTAGACAACTCTCTGGCACTTTAGGCAGCTGTAGTGTAGTAAAAGCACTATACATCTACCCAACGAGGTAGCACTTACAGATTATCTAGTAGAAAGTACTCCAGTTGAGTAGAGGTATGGCACAAAACGGTGGCGTCTTCTTGAATAAATATGAAGGGCAGGGTTCAATCTGGCACGATGATCCTGGCATGGAAGCCCCGCCCCAAATCCGCCGATCCGCAAAATCCGCGGATTTGGCGGATCCACGATCCGTGAATACGCAAATCCGCGAATCGTGGATCCGCAAAATCATGCTTACCTATCACTGTTTGTGTGTTGGATGTTAAACCACACATGGTTCCAGCTTTAACTGGTAGGTTCAAACTGTTTTGCTCTCTCACTGTAGTACATGACTTCCATTCAATGTGAATGGCACTAATAACATTGTTATTTATCACCAGGCTGCAAGCAGTTGGCAGTATGTGCTAAAGAAATATATGTTTTTATCTTGGATCAGGTTACTTATGTTTTTAATTCTGTGTACTGTTTTCTGGAATCTATGCCAGGAAATTCCTTTTTAGAAACAGTACAGGCATTAATTATCGGCAGAATATTAAGTGACGGGTTGCTCAATCTTATCATAGTATTAAAGGAAATTATAAAGTATAGCTTTTGATGATCCTTATTTGGTCTATGGTTTTTCAAGACATAACGAGACAGTTTGTACTTACATTATAGCAGCTTACCTATTGAGCAAAAGTTGCGATTTTTGAATGGAAATGTTTCCTGTTCAGTGAATAAATTCGCCCTGCAGGGGAGCTTGCAGCCAGGTGTCATGTGAAGGGTCATTGTCCTGTGTTGATGAGGTACATGTCATTTTATTTTTTTCACGGCTATGAATTTAGCTCTTTTGGTGCTATGGGTGTCATCATTTTTGTTAATCTTGCATGCAACAGCGCATGCTTTGCATGCGCTCTTGCTTGCAAAAGATATTGTATACAACAAAGGGAATGCAGTTCTCCCACTGCTTGACATTTATTCGCTTCATTGTCTCTCTTATTTGCTGCCTTCTAATTGGCCAGTGCGTACAGGCTTCACTTCCTCTTCTTTCGACTAGACAAAGTACTGATTACTTAGCTTGATTGCTGTCCTTCTGCTGGCACGCTTTGATTGAGGCACTACTTTTATTATTTGTCCTGCTCCTTTGTCCTTGTTGATCCTCCTGCTGTTTGTAGCTATGCTTTAGTATGCCACGCATACTTCAAAGAAACTCTTTTATCTTTCAAAATGGATGTTTATTGTGATAATAGATGTTATGTGCTTTTATTGTGACAACAGATTTTATTTGCTACCACGTATTTTCACTAAGGCATGGACATGGGCACAATTACTTTTTTATGTGATAGGATCTGTTGCTAAATGTCATATCTGTTTCATTTTCAGGCATGGGGAAATTAACTGGGAAATTAACTGATGTGCTCAGTCAAAGGACTGCTGTGCTGAGACCTAATAAGCATTGGCAAAGGCAAAGCCATAAATAAGTTTCACCTTTGAGACTAATGCCTCTGCGACTGATTAGCGTTCAGGCTGCGCAGCATGGGCATTGCTGACTTTCAATGATGTGTAGCCATTCTGTATAGCAACTTAATTGCCCTGCAGCATGGCTAAAAAATAATTTAAAAAAGGACTATAATCTATCCAGCACAAACTAACTTTAAAAAAAATAACCCCATTAGCCCTGGGTGTGTCATAGCTTTTCTTTTTAAGGAGTTTTAGCCACATTACAAACTATCCATGCTGCATACATCATAGGGACAAAACATTTCCAAAGGCAATAGCTCTCATAGGTGAGACATATTGGCTTTGCCAATGCTTGTTGTTAGCACAGAGGAAACTAAAAACACACCTGAAAGAGTTGGTTGGATAATATTAGTTCAAGTTTTTGGAAACCATAGACTTATGGAGAAGACACCAGTTTACTGCCTCTCTTAAGGCATATGAAGTCATAAATCACAAGCACCAGAAATCCCCTCAACAGTACCCAGAACTCTTTTCCTAATAATGCCTGTGACACAAAGTGTATAAACAATTGGACTGTTCTCATATTGATGTGATGGATATATCGGAGAAGCCGCGCGAGATCACATCAGACTGGACAGGGAGTTTTATGTTTTGGGTAAGTCAGCTGCTCATGCACAAAAGCTGAAATGCCATGAGGATGTGGGCATTTAATACATCCATCTACTGGATTATGAGCTTCCTGTCACTGGTGATATGATGAAGATATTAAAGAGGAGAAGAGGGAATTAATGCAATTGATAGGAATTTTTTTATCTACTGCCTAATACTGTAGTTGTGCCCAATCTGGGAGATGTTAATACAGGAATTACTATTGCCTCATTAAATGGTACTCAGTGTATTGCTTTTGGAGTCATACAAAATTAAGGTGTCCTTGGAAGTTATGACCTGCAGGTCACACACAGGAATTAGCAGCGAGTTCTTAAAAGACTGATCAATCTTGCTAGTTGAGATGGGGTAGTCTAAGTCTAACCACCTTAACTGAAAAATACAATCTCACGCAGCCAATATTTGTTCATGAAAAATGTAAACAGAAAGTTTATTATTTTGGAAACCAAATTAATGATCTACCTAGCTTGTTTACACGCTTTCTCTAATACATGGTGTGTTGTATCAGTGGTGGCCATCACTAACAAAGGGTGGTGTGCGTGCTTGGGGGCGCACGCTGGGTGGGGGCGCTTAGGGGATGTTATCAATAATAAAAATAAGTACTTACCTGAAGCCGCCAGTCTCCTCCTGCATCACTTCACTCCTGCTGTCCTCTTCCTGGTCCCAGCAGCCGCTTGGACAGACTCCCCTCCAATCCCTGTGCTGCAGAGCAGTACGGGGACTGGCCTGAGTGGGCTGGAAAGACGCTCAGGTCAGGGAGTCTGTGAATGCAGCTGGCTGGAGAAACCTAAGTGCGCAGGTGTGTTTTGATCGGCCTGAGATGGCCAGTCAAACACATATGCGCATGTAGGGAGTGCGCAAGCGCTCCTCCCTCCCTCTCCCATGCCCTGCCCCTCACTGCACAAGCTGGCTCAAGGTGGGCAAATTAAAAATAAAATGATGCTAGAACATTATTTTATTTTTCATTTGCTCGCTCTGCGTCAGGTAGTGGGACGATGCTCCTCCGCCATTGCGGAGTAGCCACAACTGTATTGTATTAAACATCAATGTAATGAACAGATTCAGCCATTGATTAAACCATGTGAGGCGGAGTTGTGATTTACTACCCCTGCCAATGACACCAGCAGGGTGAAGACTTCCTTATCCATCTTTCTGAAGGACAGGTATGAAAGTGGGCATACAACAAACCAAGCAGCCAAGTTCCCTCCTTCGACAATTGAGGTACATGCTTGCATACATCATGTCACAGAATCTTATAACCAGGCAATAAAAATCTTCGACCTTATGAAGTAACACAGTTCACCAGAGTCAGTTCAATGAACACATTTGGGGCAGCATTGATCAGCCGACTCACGATCTATTCAGCAATAAGAACCACTGGCACATCATATAAGTTTGGTGTAAAAGCCACTGAGTTTTGCACGGTTCAAGGCTGAGTTGTATGAAACATCCACTTGTTTGGTGAGTATGAATGGACTGTGTGAGTGGGAAGTTCCAGAGTGTACATGATAACTGAGACCACACATTGAAAAACTGGTGACAGTGTATATACACTCCAACAGCATCTGTTGACCCACTTCCACTACTCTGTGACATGGCCCAAGTTGAATTTCAACAATGAATTTACATTCACCTGAGGGATCGTTATGTCTGTATTTAGCGTTTTAAAATGCAAATGCAGTTTTATGTCCCTGGATCACAAGTGACACTCTCCTCTACTCCATATCTGTTGAATAACAAGTGAGGCACCAGGGATGACACATGGACATTAGAAGAGATCTCAAGCCAAATTCTCCAGGAGGCTACGACACTGGGTTAAAGGATCCTGACCCCCCCCCCCCCCCCCACAAGTATAAATATGCTCCATGAGGTTAACTGTTCATTATGTTTGTCGTACCAAATAAAGTTGATGGATGCCAGGGATAATAAGTGGACAGTTAAGACTTTTTCACAATAAAATGGAGTTCCTCTTCCTATCGCTAAATAAAAACTGCCAGCTCAGCAATGATTGGCTTGCTGGGAGTGGTTTTTAGCCCTGCCAGATCCCTAGGCATTCTATTAGACAAGAACTTCAAGCAGGAGTCTCATGTTAAAAATCTTTCAGACACCGCAGGCCATTCATTGTCAAAGGTGATCCTAAAACTGCAGTCCAATCTGTGGTACTCTCCTCTATGAACTCTAGAAAGGGACTGCTAATTCACCTCCCCAAAAAGCTGATATCACTCCATTCAGTTCTCCATGCAGCAGCACCCTTAGTCAACTTCAACCACACATTTAACTGCATCATACATTGCTAACCTCACTTAAATAGCTACCTGGTTAAGCAATATTTAACCAGGCTCAACACTAAAACTCATCCCCATATCTTGCCAATAAAAGTGAAGACCTACAGCTGCTTCAAGAAACTAGAAATCAAGTGTACCCGTCCCCGTAATTATGAATCAACTCACAAGCCGGGACCTTTTCTGGTAATTTGCAATGCTGACCAAACACAAATAGGCCTGGTACCTAGCCTGCTACTAGTGCTTATTGAAAGACCACCTCCTGACCAACCACCCTCAAAGGTCTATTCCCTGACGCGTTCTGTTTTCTACACTCTTTGTGCTGTAGCCTTATCTGTTTCTTCTTCTCAATCTTTTGTATCTTGACTCTATAATACCCTCTTTCTACATTAATTTTTGATCTTTTCCTCCCTGTTCAGATTTCTCAAACAGGTCATTGGTGCACCCATTTTCCGTTTACCTGTCTGCACCATGCTCTACCAATTAAATTAGCAATGCTCTTTGATGTCTATTAATCCATATCGCTGCACAGAAAATAACTTGGTACACTGTCCGCTCAGGTACCTGACTGCAATTCTTGTTACCTTGCCTTTCCTTCAAAATGTTATCACGCTCATTATTGTTCATCTCCCTGATTGGGTATATTTTTTCATGCTGCTTGGTCATTGCTTCCTTTACTCGCTCTTAAGGTCTGTTTCACACTTGCAAAATCTCTAACCACTAACTTCTCTTTTAAAAGACCACACAGTCAACAGAAGGATGTAGCAGTGACAAAGACTCCTGTAGAAGAAAATGTCAAAAGACTGAAAACTTATCAATGTAATTAGTAGTGAGAGAGCAACAAGACTATACATGTACAAAAGCACGCAACTTAGGGCCTCATGGGGATGTCGGTCAGAACCACAGTTCGGAGGCTTTCCAACCGACATCCCTGGTTGACTTCCGACTGCCTAATAAAATGTACATGGTTGGACAATTAAGACTTTTTCACAATAAAATGGAGTTCCTCTTCCTATCGCTAAATAAAAACTGCCAGCTCAGCAATGATTGGCTTGCTGACAGTGTTTTTTAGCCCTGCCAGACCCCTAGGCATTCTATTAGACAAGAAATTCAAGCAGGAGTCTCATGTTAAAAATCTTTCAGACACCGCAGGCCATTCATTGTCAAAGGTGACCCTAAAACTGCAGTCCAATCTGTGGTACTCTCCTCTATGAACTCTAGAAAGGGACTGCTAATTCACCTCCCCAAAAACCTGATATCACTCCATTCAGTTCTCCATGCAGCAGCACCCTTAGTCAACTTCAACCACACATTTAACTGCATCATACATTGCTCACCTCACTTAAATAGCTACCTGGTTAGGCAATATTTAACCAGGCTCAACACTAAAACTCATTCCCATATCTTGCCAAGAAAAGTGAAGACCTACAGCTGCTTCAAGAAACTAGAAATCAAGTGTACCCGTCCCCGGAATTATGAATAAACTCACAAGCCAGGACCTTTTCTGGTAATTTGCAATGCTGACCAAACACAAATAGGCCTGGTACCTAGCCTGGTACTAGTGCTTATTGAAAGACCACCTCCTGACCAAACCACCCTCAAAGGTCTATTCCCTGATGCGTTCTGTTTTCTACACTCTTTGTGCTGTAACCTTATCTGTTTCTTATTCTCAATCTTTTGTATCTTGACTCTATAATACCCTCTTTCTACATTCATTTTTGATCTTTACCTCTCCGTTCAAATTTTTCAAACAGGTCATTGGTGCACCCATTTTCAGTTTACCTGTCTGCACCATGCTCTACCAATTAAATTAGCAATGCTCTTTGATGTCTATTAATCCATATCGCTGCACAGAAAATAACTTGGTACACTGTCAGCTCAGGTACCTGACTGCAATTCTTGTTACCTTGCCTTTCCTTCAAAATGTTATCAAGCTCGTTATTGTTCATCTCCCTGATTGGGTATATTTTTTCATGCTGCTTGGTCTGTGCTTCCTTTACTCGCTCTTAAGGTCTGGTTCACACTTGCAAAATCTCTAACCACTAACCTCTCTTTTAAAAGACCACACAGTCAACAGAAGGATGTAGCAGTGACAAAGACTCCTGTAGAAGAAAATGTCAAAAGAGTCAAAACTTATCAATGTAATTAGTAGCGAGAGAGCAATAAGACTATACATGTACAAAAGCACGCAACTTAGGGCCTCATGGGGATGTCGGTCAGAACCACAGTTCGGAGGCTTTCCAACCGACATCCCTGGTTTGACTTCCGACTGCCTAATAAAATGTACATGGTTGGAAATCAAAGTGCTGGTCATACCGATGGCTTCCAATGGGCTCGAGGAGCCCATCGGCCAGCTGGAAACTGCAACATAATCCCTTTGGACGGCGTTTCCGCTGGCAGGATTATGATGTTGGTTTCAGGCAGGCTTTCCATGTCAGGCTTTCTGACATGGAAAGCCTGTCATAAAGCGGCTTTGGGGGCCTCTAGCAGGGCCCCCTTCTCCCTGTGGCATCTGGTTGGGGGCCGAGGGGGCACCCATGATGCCCCCCTGTAAATCCCTGAAACGTGTGGCAGGCACCATGAGGTGCCAGCCACACGGTGCAAAGATTTACACAAACTCCCGTTTCTTTATGGGAGCTTGTGCTGCGGGTGAAAACCACCCGCTGCCCAAGCTCACATAGAGAATTCGGAGCTTGCGACTGCACCATCATAAAGTGGTGTTCGGAACCGCCGACCTACTGTTGGTCGGTTACCACACTGAAACGGTGTTGTGTGGACTTAAGTCTGTCAGCCATCTTAATTAGGGCCTTAGTATCCAAAAGAAAGAAATAGTCCATTCTCCCAGCATTTTCTGTCCCCCCAAGCCCATTAAACCACTGCAAGAAAGATCTACTAGGTGAACAAATATTTACAAAGACACTTAAAATTAAGGACGTATCCAACCAATATCAGGTTTTGGGACTGTGTACTTACGTTTTAATGATCACACAAATTTGCCACAGCAATTGGCAATTGAAGCTCACTTGGTGATGATACACAGTTTTTCACAATTATGAATTGTAAATATGGTTGCAATGTTTAAAATTACTAATAGGTGCAAAAGAAAATATTCATACTTTTTTCTAAAATCTCATTGTTTGGTGATTTTGTATGTTTTTAGGGTAATACTTCAGAATTATCTTTTCATTAATCTGTGAAACAACTACATTACCTCATGGTGTTGCAGGGATTATGCTGGTAACCTAGAACAGTGTGTTAGGACAACAGGATGTCAGAATATAGGGACTGAGTCTCTCTACAATGTTGGTACCTGCCAGTCCGAATCCTGGCTCGTTTACTCCTAGTCTTACCAGAGTAACATGCGATTTTGGCAACCTGGAAAATGACTCTCTAGTCCCTATGGGAACCATGCAAACAGCTCTTTCCCTTTCATTTCTCACTCACTCATGCATGCCTGTAGTTAACATAAAAATTACACGAAGAAAGTTTACAATACATTTATTGAAACTACCATAGTCTATTATGAAGCAAATGTGCTGCGTTCATTAGCCAGAATTAACTAAACAACATAACTAACATTACTAAAAGGGTGTAGAGGACAAACATCCCAACCATGGCAAATGATCTATCTGTATAGGTCTACTCTTACTGGATGGGCACAAGGATATTACATGATCTCTGGGATTAGCTTCTGACCCCATACCTGGTGTAGGCAGTAGGTGGTCCACATCATGAGTGTAAACTTAGTTTATGCAGGGCTGCATGTCAGGCACTGCTTTTGTTCCAGAACAGTCCTCTCTGCCATAGTTTTCCTCTCTGCCCCAAAAGGACGAAACATAGTTTATATGATAAGAACAGCATTTGCTGAACGAGCAAATAAAAAAGTACACTATGTTATTATGTATTCCAAGCAACCTGGCTGAATACCAAGAAGAGTCCATAACAAACAACATGCACAGTGTATTCCTAGAACAATGTTGTGAAACCGAATGTGGCTATGCAGAGCAGAGGCAGCCTAAAATGCTAGGAAGCAAAACGAAGGAAGAACTAAAGTAGGCCCAGAAGGGAAATCACTACACCCTCTACTTGGTCACGAGATTACTCAGCTACTAACAAAAATAATAAAAATCACAAGCCAAGCAAATTCAGTGCAGTGCTGTTATATATACTAGTCAAAAAATGTAGGAATAATACTAAATGGGTCAGAAAATTTTGAAAATGGGCCAAATTAAGTTGAAACAAAGGTACCTAAGATTTTTTCCACATAGTCAATGTTTATTAAATCCAGAACGGGTTCCGCAGACGATGATTCAGCAATAGCCCTATTCATAAGCTCGAATGAGCTCCAATGATCCTCGTTATCAGACGATGCTGAGGGTGTATTTTCCTGTGCTGCATCTGGGTTATTAGAGCCAGAGTTCAAAAGTCTACGAGGCAAAGGACCCATCTCCCAAGAAGGGAGTAGGTCATACCAGGCATCTTGAATCAACTGCACGTTTATGGGACAACTCTGAAAATGGGTCGTTATTGGACTCATCAATTGGTCCATGTCCACAGGACTAATAAATTACATTACAAAACAAACATTGAATGCCCACTCAAAGGTACACCATAGGCAATAATACATGCATTGCATGCAGGTCAACTGGCGGGTCTGAGTAACAATGACTAGTCAGTGTTCAGTTCCTGGAGCAGAGGAACTACAAAGAATCATATCATGCATTCATGGCACGGCTAAACTGATGGAAATTCCATACCAGTGGCCTTCGACATGCAACATCCATTGTGGAGCAGCAAAAACATAGTCAAAATGTTGCAAATGAGGAATAGCACCAAGGGCATGCCCCTGAAAAAACTCGAAAACAGCGAATGCATTAAGGCCAGTATTACTCCAAAGATTTTCTGGATGCTACTGAGTAAGCCAGTGATAATTGTTAAACAATTTTTATTTGGTTACATCAACTATAGACATTTGCGGTTACAGCAGGATGAAAACAAAAACAGGTAGTATTCTTCTAGTACATTTCAATTTTGATACATGATGAAACTAGAGTTTTTTCAAATAGAATGTAAAACAAATAGCAAGTAACAATAGAATGTGAATTTCAGCTTGTGCAACACTATGCAGGCTAGGAATGAAAGACACCGGCTTATAATATTGAGAAATATCAGAATCCTTCAGTTACACGCAGTGCTGATTACTTTAAAAAGGTGAGCTATACTGGCAGTATTGGAAGCTTTAAAAATGTGATGCACAAGCTCACTGAAATGCAGTGGGAAGTTAGTGCTTAAAATTGACTGTATTTCGCTGAATGTACCTGCAACCTGTATTCCAAAGGTTTCAGGGGCTGATGTTAGAGCCACGTCTTTTTGAAGCAATAAGGTTCAGAGTCTCCTAACCTGGTTGAAATCTGCCTACAAAGTTTGGATTGAAGGCCACATGAAAATATCAGAAACTTCATGCGTTGAAGGGAGGAGCACATCATTAGAGCAAGCCATTATCTGTGAAACAAACAGGACATACGGGATACCGGCCCTCATCTCAAAACAATCTTGGATATTTACCATCAATTAACTTCCATTGGAAAGTACAGTAATAAGGAGAGACTTGAAAGGGCTGATATTCCCATTAAAAACAAGTCAAATTTGCTACTGAAAGTATTACATGCTTCATGAATTGTAATGTGTTTGCAAAGTGGTCGACAGAAAAATCGCATTACTTTCCAGTAAGGAATACCTCTATGTCCTCCCTTTCACATTAGTAATCTAAAGTAAATGACCACAACTCGTGGATAAAGCTCCTTCTGGGGGGTTAGATCTGCCTACTGGGAAATGTTTCATGCAAGATGTAAACTGGAATGTTGACATGGGCAACGATATCACGCCATACATTAACCACACTGCAGAGGCAGTTTCAACTTCTGTGAAACTAAGTTGTTCTAACTTCTCGATGTGTACCATTGTGTAAGTGCCATTCTTTTTTTGCCAAAAGTCACTGTTTACATGTCACGTTAAAAGGGAAGAATAGTTGCATGGAATTTACATAATGCCATGGCACTCGGACAGATTTTAGTACCTTGAAGTGTCCAACTAAATTGCATAATAGATCTAAGCTGAGTTTGCCCAATGTATGTATAATAAAGACATGTAATTTTGCATATTATCAATTACAGAAGACAAAATGTTATTTAAATTGCAAATGTGAAAAGACAACTTATTTATGCTATTATTGACAAAAGCAACTACTTTAGCTAAATTATCTCGATCTATTTCCTTTAAACGTGCAGCTGCTTCCATCTGTGACAATTTCCAAATGTCATTGTAAGTTGCATGAATGAATCTTTTAGAGCAGGGAGACTGAGGACCCAACAAGAAATCTGATAGCTCCATGTCCTCCGATAGGTGGGAGAGATGTTGTTTTACTGCAGACAGTGTGGAATGTTCCAGCCAATGTTGACACAATTTCCCTACTGAGTAGGTGGTAATTATCCCTGAGTGTTGAGATTGGGAATAACCAGGGTCCAGCCTGCTTGCCTTAAACCCGTGTGTCGAATAAAAAATGAGCATGACAACCATCTGTGTCCACTGGCCACAATAACCACCCATTTGTTCATTAAAGTGTAGAGTTGAATGTACCATTCTGCACCATACCATTGAGTGGTAATTTGCTGTAATGTGTCAAATGTTGCCAATTGTCAAATTAGGCATCAGAAGGAATATTAGGTGATTTAATGTCTTTAATTTTAAAAAGTCCAAGACATGTAGACTGTTGAACTGTTCCATTTAGAAAAATACATTGCGTTGGAATCAAGCACGATCTAAATAAGGTGTCTGTTCCCTAAACCTGCCAATGTTTGGTACCCTAAATGTATTTCAATTAAATGGTATCTTTCCAATACTCATAGGCTATCACAACTAATTGTGTGACAAACAAATCTGGATGTATTAGCATGGTTTGTGTTATCAAATATTTCTCTGGATGTGTGGGGACAAGTTCAAAATAGAGGGATTTCGAGTGTAATCAATCATGGCCAGAAAAGTATGTGTATCTCTATATGTTTTTGACTCCCTTTTGGGGAAGTAGGTCAATGTTCCCATTGTGTGTAATAAAAAAAATGTATTGAACACTAGCTCTATGTAAATAATAATAATAACAATTCCTATTTGTAATTTGCAAACATATCACCCTGTAAGCGTTTCAAGGTGCAGGGGGCCATCGGAGAGATTAAGTGAACTATTGCCAGGAGTCACATGATGCTGAGCTGAGCCCTGTGCTCCAGAGTCAGCCGCTCAGGCCACTGCACCACAACTCTCAAAGCGGATATGCATAATGATAATAACAAAACATTTCATCATAATTATCAGAATTTAGATACAAATTCTCCCTTTAAAAAACAGCATAGTCTTCTAGCTAGTGTCAACATCCCAGTCATCCGAATGTAACTCAGGTATAACATCATCACCAATAGGCACCTTAAGTACTGGAGGGATATGCAAAATTTCAGTGGGCCTGAAAATAACATAAAGGACATTAGCCCAAAAAATTCCATCAGTTGAAATGTTCACACGGGTCAGATCTCTCCTGAGTTTATGTGAGGATGAGTGAGGCTTTAACACCTCATTCATCAGTTCTGCAGCAGAGCATTCTGGATGATAGTGTTCATTTATTAGCAAGAAAAAAACATTCACAAATCCAATACACAGAAAAAGAAAAGCCAAGGAAAGTGTTATCCAAACATATATCCACGGTGATACCAGATAAGCTTGTTGAAGCCGTGAAATAAAAACACAGGCATGTGTAGGTGTAGTGTCTAAAATGTTAGAAGTGTCAGAAGTGTCCGTTGAATAATCATCTAGTACTCCAAACTAACCAGGAGCAATTTGTTAAAAAACAGGAGCCACAGGTGAAGAGAGAGAGAGCAGGTAGACACCTCAAAAGGTGGATCATCATAAACAACTTTATCTGCAGAAGGCGCAGTAGCAAGTATAGTACTCACTTCTGTTATATGGCTGGCATTTGTAGCGGCATCATGAATTAACTGAAGTTTATTCACCGCCATTCACCGCCTCTCCCCGCTGGGGTGAACAGCTTTGATGTTGCTCACAAGCTGTAGAAGAAATTCCTGTGTTGTAGCGAGAGGAGTTAGCAAACTAACAAAATAAAAAGATTCCCTTTGGACACACCAATATTAATTCGCTTCATTCAATCACAAACTTATTCAGGAAAACATATGGTAAGCTTGGAACACCTCGTTAAGAAATACAATGAAGCAAAGGTTAAAAAAATATACATTTAATAAAAAACTCAAGATAAAAACTCACAATATCAAGTCATTAAATTCAAGACATTAATAAAAAAGTACATACAGTTTTTACTAGACAAATGTCCTATATAGGACAATACACAGTGATGGCGAACCCTAAATCTTGAATAGAAGGAAAAAATGAGGAATGCCAACTATGCCTTCACAAGGTTAATTCAAAATTGTTGTAAACAAATCAAGGGGCAGAAGAATCTGGCCTCCGTATTCCTTGTCCAAGTTCGAATTTAACAATATATAAAGCGTCAACACGTTTCAGTGGACCAAATTGATAATGGCACCTTCTTCAGGACTTCCATAAATAATATTCCTTCATTTGATTCAAAACCGTATATCTTAGTTGGGATCCTATTATATCATCTGTTCAAGAAGATCTGATTCGTCAGAGCCGACTGAACATTGTGGAGGGCTAAAGCCTCTGTGGTTTACTATGAAGGAAAAAGATAACCTTCGTGTAAAAAAACCTCTGGTATCCCATAGATACGGAAAAATCTACTCATCCTGGAATCCTTAGGAAAAGGTCCACAATCTCATATTCATAGCGCTGTCAATGATGTTTGCGGCGCTTACATCGTTCAAAGACCAGCTTTGGTAAGCACTCCTCTTGTGTAAGGGGCAAGCCTGGGCTTGTAATCCTCTCGCAGCGGTGTTTTTAAACCTCCGTGCACCAACTTATCTACGCGGTGCACAGGGTTACAATACACCGCTGCGATCTTGTAAATAAACATCAAGAAATTTACCTATGGATGGTGGATAACCGGACAGGATACTTCAAGATGCTGTAACTAAATGTGCTCAAAAGAATCACCAAGATTTGTTACAACTCACAAGGAAATCAGAACAATCGAGGACAGTTGTCATATCAAGATTTTCCACCTTACGCTACCAATACAAACTAATTATAAATAAACATTGGCCAATACCAGTTCAAGAGCAGGATTTCAAAGGGATTTTCAGCAATACACTGATATTTGCACATACCAGGAGTCGAAACATTCAATAAATCCTCAAACCAACCAACATACCTGAAAATATCCAACACAAAGGGACTATGCACTGTTATAATTGCAGCAACTGCAACAACATAATTAAAGGGAATACAATCACCCATCCATTAAGAGGCACAGCAATCAAACTGCAAGTGACAGCGACTTGCGATACTTCAAATGTGATTTACCTGCTTAAATGCTCTTGTGGCTTAGTTTATGTAGGCAAAACCAGCAGAAAACTAAAAACCCGCATACTGGAACACAAAAGTAATATAAGAACCAAAAAGACAAAGTCCACTGTTGCAACCTACTTCAATGAGAGATCTCATAATATAGCGCAACTCAAGTTCACCATCTTGGAGATAATCCAGAAAACTGAAGATAAAGACAATAACAACATTCTCCTGCAGAGGGAGAACATCTGGATATATAAGATGTACTCTATAAAGCCGAAAGGACTGAATGACCGCCTGGAATTCGCCTGCTATTTGTAATAGAATTGAATATCTCTTCATGTTGATATATGCTTGTTTTTAAACCATTGCCATAATACACTAACACATGTGTAACTTGATCCAGCACTATACACCACTTAACATACCTATGATGTATCATTTACATTATGGTTGCACATATTATAACCATATTATATCCGAGTACATCATAATAGCAACATTTTGGCCATAATGTCATGATCAGATGACATATCTGTGAACATGTTCCTTTACTAATAGATTCCGTAAACACATTCTAAGATGGCCCCCACTATCCAAACACGATCACATGACCGTTAGTCCTTTTTCTGTGTTAACTCACCATCATTTATCGACCCGACACACACGCGATTACGTTCAGAAAAATGTCTTCGCAACTCTGCCGAAAATAGGACAAACGGAACATGAGGTAAGCTTGATCCGGGAAATAAACTCGTTAAGAGAGCCAGAAATGTGAGCCGTTAACAATCCGCTTCACGCATAGAATACACCGGTTACATTACGTTAAAACTCAGGAGTTTGAATATAGATTAATGGTACGAAACCTGGCGCCTTGGTCGAATAGTGTTTGTATTATAATCTGTGACACTGTCAGGAAATTTCAATCGTAAACATAAAACTCTGAGACACACAATGTCGCCATGCTCACATGGATCGGCACATGCTTTAAAATCGCACAGGACCGACTAGAGTCAATTCATGTTTACTATACATATACAATTAGTGTCAACTCAGCATCTTTATTGACAAAACAAACACAACACTGAATACATGTATCCCCCTCACCGCTTCACACATGTTTTAAACATATAAGCATACAATTTTGGACTATATATTCATACGCTATTCAAATATGTAATCTGTTTCAAATACAAAGATTGATTAGCATGAACATAATAATTCTGACAATGTGATTAATGACGATACCTTGTATAATAATGATATAATGTGCATGGAGTGGAACTCATTTTGTTTATTATTTTGATTTAACCTAGATTCCCCTGAAGAAGTGCACATAAGTGCACAAAATGCATTGGGAACTCAATCTCTAATCAGTTTGAATTATCTTGGAACATGTAATTCATAAAAGCGATGTGGATGAACAACGTAATATGAATGAATTTATGAACTTATGAGTTAAATAAAATCACAATTTGAAATTGAACATTGTGGTATAATATTTCAAGGAATAACGGATCAACTGCTTTTACAATCGCGCATAGCGAAGTCAACCGTTGTGCTCAGAGGGTCAATCTCTACGTTTCGAGACCGCTTACAGATCTTCAAATAGACAACACTATTGAAGTCAGAGAGTGATACCTCTGAAGCACACAACAAAATAGCAAAAATCCACATCAGAGACAGCTTGTGCGCAGTCACAAATCATCAATTTTCTTCATTCAGTCTGACCTATAGATGTAGACACCTCAGTGATAATTATAGGTAGCTCATATTCCTGGTTGACTGATGCAACCAGAGTGAGCCGTTGGCATACAGGCAAAGATGCTGCTTCACCCTTTATGTTGGATAGAATAATTGAGGAGACTACGGAAAAAAATTCCCATTCATTTCATCCCGAAATCCAAGGCAAAAGCTGCCCCGTATTCAATCTGTATTGGTTTCAACACCTCCGGCAAGACTAACATAGACGGAGTACCATGCATAATAGTATAGAGGGCAGCAAAGACTGTGCCCCAAGTAGTGCAGTCACCTATTTGGGGAACCATCCTAAGGGATAAGCAGATAGTTAATATTCTATGTGTTATCTTGTGGTCCTGTAAGAGGAAATACGGCTTCAATTTGATTAATCGTTGAACAATCCAAAAAGGAATTTCATCACTTTTTTGGGAAATTGTACCCGTAATTGCATGTATGATTACTAGACTAATTTTAGGTACCGCAGGCAACTGTGGTTACCCTGCTAGTGCTGCCTGCACTGAGACTGCCAATAAGATCATACTGACTAGACCAATGTATAATTGTCGCATCTCATTATCTTTGAGGTTTTGGGTGTCGGGGTATGGTGTAACCTGCTGGTTATTTCCAGGTGGCCCTTTCACTACTAAGTAGGCCTGTGAGTACATGTTATAGGATGTGTACTCGGGGACCGTGGAACCAATTTTGATGTTCCCAAACAGATAGTCGCATTTCTGACTTCTGATATGCTCTGTATTGTTGTGGTGGTGGAACATTAGTATATGTAGGAAATGTTTTTGTGTTAGCATCCACAGATGGAAAATTGATTAAAAAATAAAACACTTCCAAGCAAAAGGTTTGTGGGCTTCAACCGCGATGGTTACATCACCATCCACATTGCCAAGTCCATGCAAAGTTAAATGTGTAGACAGCAGGCCTGCTATTAGCAGTTATAAGTATAGGCTGCTGCAACACCATTAATAAATAATTGAAGGAAGCAGAGCAGAAACACTAATGTGGATATCCTTTTAAAGTTTCAAGCTTGAACAGCCAACAGGAAAAAGGTAGGTTCTTCCTAAAATACTGTGGCGGAATAATCCCTAACACCACAGATGTCTCCCGTAGAGGTGTATAGGGTAGCACACACTTGTGCTACTCAGGCAGACCTGTGAAATAAGTAGCTGACCAATGTTGATAGCACCATGTTGTATGGATTCTGCTGGTAATGCAGAATTGTGTATTAAGGTGACAGGACGTCAGAATGTTAGGACTAGGTTTCTCTACAATATCGGTACCTGACGGCCCAAATCCTGGCTAGCGCACAGTGCCTCAACTGAACATCTAATCTTCCCACCGTAACAGGTGATTTTGCCAACCTCGAACATGACCCTCTAGTCCCCATGGAAACTGTGGAAACAGATCCTTCCATTGTGTTACTCACTCACTTATTCATGCATGCCAGTAGTAAACAGAGTAAAGTTATGAGGAAAGCTTACAATACATTTATTGAAACTATCATGAAGCAAATGTTCTGTGATCATTAGGCAGATGCAACAGGGTGTATGGGACAAACATCCTAACCATGGCAAATTATCTATCTGTCTAGGTCTACCAATAATATATGAGAATGGGGATATGCACATGATTTCTGGGATCAGCCTCAGACTCCATACCTGGTGTATGCAGTTAAGTGATCCGCATCATGAGTGTAAACTTAATTTACGCAGGCTGCATGTCAGGCACTGCTGTCATTCGAGAACAGTCCTGTCTGCCGGAATTTTCCTCTCTGCCCCCAAAGGGGCGAGACACCGTATATATGATAAGAACTACTGTGTTGGATGCAGTTGTGCGAATGTGGTGTGCCTAAAATGTAAGAAGTTGTTGCTCAATGAGCATAGAAAACACAACACCTTGTTGTTATTTATTACAACATTCTACAAGATGTGCAGGCTGAATCCCAACAAGAGTCCCTGAAAAACAGACATGTACAGTGTATTCCTAGAATAATGTTACAAAAACAAATGAATTACCTGTGGCTATGCAGAGCAAAGGCAAACTCAAACGTCCAAGATGCAAAACTAAAGGAGAATGTGGGCCCAGAAGGGAAATCACTACAATGGTTTGCAGCAAAGGAGCAAAGAATGTGTCCTCTCGATAAACAGTAGCTTAGGAAATGTAGGGACATCCTGGAGATCTCGTTATGTCTATTCAATCAATTGACTTAATCAATTGACTCAATATACGGTGCTAGCCAGAAGTCAAATTACACACATCTATTAGATAAGATGAGCTCTTCTTTGAGTGCAACACTATTACACGTTTCATGAAGCTCCCTGACCTTACCTGTTCTCTGTTGTAAATTACTAACGAAAATTGATTACCTATAGGGCTCTACGGTTCCAGTCTATCCTCAATGGTTTAATCTTTTAAAATGTGTCCATTGTAAATGAAGATGTAGAAATCTGGCGTTTGTCATGGCTGAATAATGGTGAACAAGTGTGAGAAGCACAAGCCCTTGTTTGTGCGCGCTGGGGTTGCATGCAAATACGGTGTTTTATTTTGCGCTGTCGCTAACAACAGACGCATTCTGCCTCACACTATATCTTTTGTTCTCTTGCCCATCTTCACCAAATTTCCATAACTGTTCTTGGATTACTACACTTTTTTTTGTAAAGTGGAAAGCGGCTCAAACGCATCCAGAACGTCTCTGCAAGGCTGATCCTTGACATCCCTCGCCGCTGCCACATCACACCCCAACTGAGAGACCTGCACTGGCTCCCGGTCAACAACAGGATAACCTTCAAGCTCCTCACCCACACACACAAGGTCCTCCACAACACCGGACCAACGTACCTCAACAGACGACTCAGCTTCTACACCCCCACCCGCCTGCTCCGCTCTGCCGACTTCGCCACAGTCCCCCGCTTCCGAAGAGCAACCACCGGCGGCAGATGGTTCTCCCACCTCACCGCCCAGACCTGGAACACCCTCCCCATCCACCTACGGCAGACCCAAGACCTGCTGACCTTCAGAAAACTCCTCAAGACCTTGCTTTTTGAGCAGTAGCAGCATTTCCCACCCCAGCGACTTGAGACCCTCACGGGTGAGTAGTGCGCTTTACAAATGATATGATCGATTGATGGTGGTCGGGACAAACTTTATTTAAACTTTCACTAATCTATCTATCTATCTATCTATCTATCTATCTATCTATCTATCTATCTATCTATCTATCTATCTATCTATCTATCTATCTATCTATCTATCTATCTATCTATCTATCTATCTATGTATCTATCTATCTATCTATCTATGTATGTATCTATCTATCTATCTATCTATCTATCTATCTATCTATCTATCTATCTATCTATCTATCTATCTATCTATCTATCTATCTATCTATCTATCTATCTATCTATCTATCTATCTATCTATCTATCTATCTATCTATCTATCTATCTATCTATATGCCTGTCTGTCTGCCTAACTATCTAAATGCCTGACTAACTGACTGCTTTAAGTACAGCCTGTCCTCCTATCCATTTCTCCACTTGTCTATCTATGACACGAATATTTCAGACAAAAGTTCCTACTATTCAAAAATATAACAAAAAAATTCCCATGACGGATTTGTGTAATAAAAGACATCCGATGTTCTCAATTTTGATATTAGATTTTCAGTTTCCTAGTCCTGCACGCTTCAATAGCTAAAATGTAATGGTATTAATTTATCTGTCTTCCGCCTTCGGTGGCTGTGGCAGAAGTCAGCTGTTGCCAATACCTTTCATTTCAGTGTATAAATATATCAAGATCCTGATACTAACGTCTGTCAACTTTGGGATAAGAATTGGAAACAAGCCCCGAATGCACACTATGAACTTATGCCTCAAGCACGCATTGATTAATTGCATTGCTCGAGTTACATCATTTTGACTGAATTTTCAAACTGAACGGACCTGCAAGGGGTCTTGGTCAAGTGCCATTAGCACCTGCGTCTTGCCGAAATACGTTTATGGAAATTGTGCGTTTGTTTCTTGGATGCATTTATTCACCTCTTTTTTATTTTTGTGTTTCGCATTTTCTTTTAATTTCTTCATAATATTTTTTTCTATTGAGAGAAGGTGCTTGTTTATTGGTAGCTTGGATGTGGAAACATATTTTATAATGCACTCTGATGATTACTCGTTCTTTCATGAATATAATTTAAATTAATAAAGTGTTTCCATAAATGTACATGCATAATGCAATTGAGCGTCAGAAGGAGTCATTGGTTTGCCAGTGGTATTCACTTTGTAGGCAGAAATTCAACACCCGGGTCTACATAAAGGCAGCCAATTATTTACATTCTCTTCAAGGGCCCTTAAGACTCTGCAGCCAGGAATCCAGTTCACGCGGAAATTGTGCTTTGCACTCGGATCAGGAGTCCTGGATGTATGGGAATTTAGGCACCCGCATATTTTTCCAACGCGATATGCAGGGGAAACTCGCGCCATTTCGCACCTCATAATGGGAAAGCACAGTATTACTGCTTTATCCCCATAAAGGGACGCAGAACGCCGAGATTGATGTGGAAATACTGCACCCTCTGTATACTGCACCACACTGAGTTATTTTTTACTGGGTGTCATAAAAGCAGTAATATCAGCCTGGTTGTAATTAGAGTGAATAGGTTTAATTCAGCCTTATTATTGTATTTCTTATTTGTGGTCTTTGATTGACTCCAATGGCGCCGTGTAGCTTCTAGCGCTAGATAATTATTATTTGAGTTGATATTACGCTACACAACATACAATGGGTCCTTTCAATGCATTCTGGCGTTTCTAATCAGAACATTGAATTCACTGCCCTGCACTTCATGCCTTAACAGAAGGACCTTCAAGGATCATCACATGTTATCCTAAGGGTAGCCTTTAGATAGTCCAGGTTAAATGGAAGAGGTAAGCTAAGACATTCCCTATACAGTCTACCAGCAAGCTCCTTCTACTGGTCTCCAAGACCTACCATTGGAGGTGATTTGTTTGTTAGGTCTGGCCTACAAACAGCTTTAGCTTGCACTAACAGTGCATGAGCTTGATAACACAAACAGAATGCGGGTGTAATACAGCCCCCTTCAGCCATTGCTTTCCTGAAGTGCCATTCAGTTTCTTCGGCCCTCACGTAGCATCTGTAGAGTGTGGCAATGGGTTATTATTCGTATCTCAGACAATACGAGTGACAGCATTTTGCTGCATTACATTACACCAGACACTTTGGCATCAGCAGCAGCAACATCACCTTTGGGACTCTTCTACATTGTGTGGCTGTCTTAAACCTAATGCTGCTTTTGAGGCACTGTGACATAAACATGCATACATGGATGGATGGATGCATGGATAAGTCCATGAGTGCCCAATGAAGGATGCTTATATGATGAACGGGGGAGTGAATGGATGGATGAATAGTTGGGGGTGCAAATTGATAGTTAGATGCTTGGATGATTAGATGAGTGTTATGTTACGTTAGCTCATATTTATAAAGCGCACCGCTACTCGTTGGAGTGTCCCGGCGCTGGAGAAAAACATAGGTCACATAACAAAGAGCAATGCAAAGTACTGCTAAGGGGCTCATAACTGGAAGATCCACGTTTTAAGACTCTTCCTAAAAGTAAGGAGGTCTGGGCTCTGTCTGACGGAAAACGGTAGCCTATTCCACAGCCGTGAAGCAACTGCATGAAAAGATCTATCCCCTATCCAGGAAAGTTGCACCTTAGGGGTAATGATCAGAAATTGAGATGAAGATCTCAAGGTGCGCTGAGGAAGATAAGGTTGGAATCTATCCCTAAGTTAAGGGGCTCCAATCTTGTGGAAGGCTTTAAAAACCAGAACCAGGGCTTTAAACTGATTTCTTTTCCATACCGGAAGCCAATGTAGTGAAGACAGGAGCTGGGTGGTATGGGTTCTAGGTCCTGTCAGAAAAATGGCTCTAGCCGCTGCGTTCTGAATCACTTGTAGTCGGCCCAAAAGATGTTCAGGGACGCAGAGATACAAGGAATTAACACAGTCCAATCTAGACATTATCAAGGCCTGAACCACTGTCTTCCTGTAGGGGATAGAGAGCAAGGGGAGAACATTTCGTAACATTCTCAACAGCCCGAAGCAGACCCCAGCTACCGAATGCACTTGGGCCTTCATAGAGAGGGTTGAATCCAACTTGATTCCTAAATTTTCCCAGTGGAAATGGCTGACACAGGGGGGGGGGGACATGTCCTGAGGCCACCATACAAGCCAAGCTCTGGATGGCCGTGGGCCAAAGAAGATAATTTCCGACTTCTCTGAGTTGCATTTTGGATGGTTATAACTTAACCAGGAGAAGACTTTTAAGAGACAGGTGTTAATTAAATTGCCATTGAATTCAGCTCCCTTCTCGCAGGTGAACAACAGCTGAGTGTCATCAGCTTACGACACTATTTTAGCACCAAATTTCTCGGCAAGAGGAGCAAGGTGGGCCATATACAAATTAAATAATGTGGGATTCAAGATTAAGACCCTGGGGCACCCCAACATTCATAAGAGGAATCGCCACCGAGAAAGGAGGAGACCAGATGGTTTGGGCGCGGTTGGCGAGAAAGGACGGAAACCAACTCAACATCGTGCCACCAATACCTCTTTCGCTGAGTCTTTGCAGTAATCTAGACTGGGGCACGGTATTGAAGGCTGCAGAGAGGTCCAGTAAAACCAGAACGGCATTACCTCCTCTATCCAATGTAGCTTTAATAGTTTCTGCAACTTCTAGCAGAGCCGTTTCGGGGCTGAAATTGGCCTTAAAGCCTGACTGGCTAGCATGCAGCAGATCGTTATTCTCCACATAATTCGTTAAGACTCCATTTACAAATTTTTCCATAACCATCGAAAAAAAAGGCAGGAGAGAAATGGGTCTATAATTACAAGCTGCCCCAGGGTCTGCCGTAGGTTTTTTAAGTAGCGGAAGAATTTTAGCGTGGTTCCACGATTGTGGCATTAACCCTTCCGATAAAGCAGTGTTCAAGATAGGATTCACACAGGGGTTGATCACTTCCGCTAATAAAGACAAGACCTTCGCTGGGCAGGGATTAGAGGGCGAGCCAGATTTCAAAGATTTCATGAGCACCAAAGATTGCTCCAGGGTGATTGGTAGATGAATGGTAAGGTGATAAGTAAGGGCATAGATTGCCACAATCATGTAGGGAGCAGAAGTATATTCTCCAACGTTGGCTTGTCTACTCAGTAAATCATTTCTCCATCCTCCCTCTCAGTCACTCTCCCATTCATTCAACCTCAATTACCCATACTCACCCAGTCAAATAACCCCCATATTTAGTGAATTATCCATCCTTACAAATCCACTCAAATACACAACCAAAGCCGCCCATCAATTTACAAAGCATTTTCACACTACTAGCTTTACCTATGCTTGTACTGTTAAAGATTGCAGGGATCGCTGTTAGCATGAGCTGAAAGCCATTTTGTACTTGGCAGCCATCTTAGTTAGCCATGCATGCTGTTATGTGCCAGGACCCCCCCCCCCCTTGGTTTTATGCTGAATATGTAACCTCTTCGAAAATATGATCAAATGCACAGAATCGTCCAAATTAGCATTTCTTTATTGAGCACCCAATGCATTTCTGGCTTATGTCCAGCCCTTTGTCAGGGGTAACTGTAAGTTTACATTTGAAGAAAGTACACAATTACTGAATTGTCCTCTGTGTAGCATTACCAATGATATTCATATATATCCATGATACATTTTGCGCATGCTTGTTACTCAAAACAATAATCAAAATCAGTTGTGTTTAAAGTCAAACAAACTCGCTCCCCTTAACGCTGATTTGAATGATTCTGTACATTTTGATCGTATTTTCGAAGAGGTCCGGATGGGCACACTTAAATATGGGAAGCATTCAAAATACACAAAGCCATACAGGTGGACAATTTAAAGGATAACAAGGAAATCTTTTGCCAACATTGTGGACTAAATGCGATGAATTAGGAGTAAAGACAAATGTTGAATTTGCAGCAGGATCTAGTATCCAATAAACGCTGTGCATCTGGGGGTGGAGTGCCTAAACGCGCTCCCCACAGTATCATTCCTGTTCTTAGCACACATTGTAGAATTTGTTGCTTTCTTGAAGGTACCATAATGGAATTAGAATGGAATCAGCCGGCTCCCCTAGAGGGGATACTTAAATAGGTCTAGGTATAAAAACGTATTTCTTCCTTGGTGACTATGTACCCCATGGAATTAAATATGTACATAAAAAAGGATCCTGATTTGTACACTTTAAACTTTTATAAGTAGTGATATGCAGAGCGCTTTTCGAGTGTTCTGCCATCCAAAACTAGCAAATTTGGTGTATTTTGGCTTCTTGAACATGGAACAGTCTTTGGGCTGTTTTTTGTGCAGTCCTTTGGGCTACGCTTGAGAAGATTTTCTTGTAAATATGACTTATAATTAGTATTTACAAATGGTTTGGTTTAAGTACAGTCTTTGGGCTGTCTCTTGTTTCTGTCCTAAGTGTTGATTTGTGGGTTAATCGTGTGTTTAAATGTCTATGCGGTTTGACATCGGTGGTACTTGTGTGAGTAAATACGATTGCGCTTTTTGTGTAAGAATGGCTAATCTTAAGCACACTGTACTGTGTATTCTGAGTGTTGGACCCATTCTGTAAATGTCTGGTATGAGCCCAAGGTGTTTTTTTTTGTCATCATTCTGTTATGCAAAATATAATTAAATAAAATACATATTAAATAAAAATCCAGAAATGAATTATGTAACATATGCTAAATAGCAGCACGCTATCATTAACATTGACAAATTAGGAAACTATAGAGATCTGCGCATTGCCACAATGCTTAAGATACAATTAGAATTCACATTCAATAGGAATAAAATAGGCCTCAAAAACCAAATTGTGTACTTTGTGATAATTATGACTAAAATACAAAATGTTACAGCATTCTTCTTAGATACATTGTATTAGATATTAAAAGGCATTCACATCATCTGAGTGAGTTGGTTGTTGCTAAACTAAACACACATTACAGAACAATAGATTTGTGCTGGCTTGAAAGGCGTGAGAATTTGAAGCCTGCTGGTCACAGCAGCAGCTGCGTCAATAGCACATGGCTATTCCTCACCGCAAGCCACAAGGAAACTGCTGAGTCAACTAGATTTTAAGTCAGTGTAAACCTGGTATAGAGGCCTGCATGCTTTTAAAGGTTACCCAAAACAGTTTCTTTATTTAGGATCACAGAGAAAAAATTGAAAGTAGGGATTTTCCTGATGTTAAATAATAACTGTCCTTTAAAAAGTGGTGCAGATTTTTTATATTTCAAGTAAGGCTTCCGTGCTTAGGGTTATAAATGAATGTGTTTAAATATGATAGGAAAGGAATGGAGCTTGCTTTTCATATGTGGAACCATCAAAAGGGTTGGTGTTATTAAAAAAAATGTTTTTGATTATATGAAAAAAAATGTTATTAACAATAAGTGCACTAAATTCGTTTTTTAATCTCTATACTGCCTAATTGTCATACTGTGAACTCCTAGCAACAAAGTTGAATTGAAGCAGTGCTGTACCGCAATAGGGGGGAACTACAATGTGAAATGTCACTTTACCCAGGCGTACAAAAGTCATTTTTATAAGGGTGTACCTTATACATTTCTGATTCCCCATCTCTGGGATATGTAGAGGACATTCTGGGGATGACAATATGCCAAAACTTTGTAGAGTATTCATTTTTAAGTGCCCCAAACACCAAGGTCAAAATTGGGCAAAATTCACTATTTAAAAGCAGTTCTGCCACTCAGAGCAGCTTTAAAACTGCTCTTAGGCTTCAGTAAATGCACACATTTAAGTATAACACAAATATATGACTCTATACTGCTAGAAAAGCACACCACACACTGCAAACAAATGAAACAAAATATAAAAAACCAGAAGAGGTTATTAAGCGTACCTCTAAATTACTGGAAAACAGGAATAACAGGACTGCCTTTCAGCTATTATTCTTCATAGATGCTATGAATTGGAAAAGCCGCATGGAAAGCCTTCCACAAAAATAGGACAGCTGGTAAGGGTTAAAGGTCGAGTTCTGCATTTAGCAGCCTGGCAGGGCTCAGAGCAAGGTTTGCTTTCACACTTCGACCTCTGAATCTTTTTGAAGGACAAGATGACAGTGCAGGGAGAGGAAGAGAAGTTTTGCTTACTATTTTTGGCAAAAGCAAGTTTTTGTGCACTCACATGAACAGAAGGCAATATAATGGTATATGTGAGCTCTGAATAAGAGAATAGCTCTGCCATGTATACAGCACTAATGCTTTTAGTTTGAAGACTACTGTGCAAAGGCTGTGATAAGGAGGCAATGGGATTTAGTTTGAATTAATTCACACTTATGTTACAACTAGTATACTTGCTAAGAGATTGGTGGGAGGTTATTAATGTGTTCTAGCTAGGTACATGTGCTATTTACCTCCTACAAGTGTATTTGTGCCCAGCTGCCACAAATAGAAGTAGATAGTGTCAACAGAAGTGAAACCTGTTTCAGGTTTTCCTACTGTCAAAATGGGGGGAGGAGGCTAGCTACTCCACAAATTAAGGGTAGGTAAATTTATGTTTTCTCTCTCTTTTTCTCAATCTGTTTTGAGCCTGTCTAAACTGTCTAGGAAACAGCCATGAAACATTTAATTGGCTATTCAGTAATACTGTTTTAAAAATAGTTAGCATTAATAAAATGAATAAATAAATATGCTATGTTACTGTCCATCCTGTCCGATGAAATTATGAAAGGATGAGTAATCTAGATTAGTGTTCCCTTATTTGACCTTTAAGGGGAACTAGATGTGGGTAGTTTTTGTTCTAAAATTCCCAGGTGATAATAGCATTATTATTAGCTAGTCTGTGTAAACAAACTGACAGTCCTTATTAGAGCTGATGTTGCATAGTTTGGATCGTGAAAAGTAGAATGCAGGAAAGACGCCCATGTGATCCTTACCAAACATTTTTGAAGAAAATATTATTCTATAGGAGTTTGTTTGTCACAACATGTTCTGCTGGAGAAAATGTACCCACTATGTTCAAGTTTTTTTTAGTTCTTTATTTAATAAGAATCCCTGTTAAATTAGCAGTGTTAGATTTTCCTGCTGCACCTATAACACGAGAGCATGGTCCTAAGTGTACAATATAGGTGTTTTTATTAAGAGAAATCATTTTAGAAGTGTCTGCAGTCCTGTACAAGTAATGTAAAGTCCATGAGTAAAAGTGTAGAACATTTCCTTTTTTCTTGAGGGTCTTCAGATTAGTAATATTGGAATACACAAATGTAAGGATTTGGAGTATGTCTGTATTCTTTTTCTCTTTTCCTCAGAATTTAGTAAATGAACACAGACTTCCTCAGCTGCTTAAAATAGAGTAATAGGTCCAGGGTTTTTACTCTCAGATAGATGAAGTGATTCTTGGATGCCTTGCTAATATATGGGGCGTCCCAAGACTAGGAAGTTTTCTGAGACTATCCTCTCTGTTGATAGATTATTTCTGTGCCTTGTCTAAAGACCTTTTGCTCTGTCCACCAATAGATATTTGCTGTGTTACAACCATTGCCAGAGGGGCCCAGACTTCAGATCCAGCCTGGGAAGTCAGTACCAGTCCAGCTTGAAGCCAAGATTAAGGTAACCAGCACAGGCGTTGCTGGCAACTAGGACCTCAGGGAAGGCGGAAGCACTAGGATGTGAAGAGTGTACCCCTGCCACTGTCTTGGGCGAAAGACGGGGTCACAAGTCAGAAAGGAGAAATCGTGGATCAAGTTTTTGATGTCCAGCTGAGAGTCACAGACCGACCAGAAAGGCAACGAGGCTTTCGCTTGAGGGGACCCCTTTGGAAACAAGGGTTGCTTCAGAGATCCTAGCATCAGGCCTTTGAGCAATACAGGAGTTGGGGAAGGACTTGAGTTTAGTGTACAGGTGCTGTGTCTTTGGTGCCTGTTAGATTGTAGTGATGAAAACTGGTGCCCTGCCTGAGACACTGGACAGGATAGTTGAGGTCATTTGCCCAAGGGGGGGAGGGGGTGATTGCCCTATTCTGAAAGAAACTGGGCTGTGATTCCTGATTTGCGATTTGTGCAGCTCCACCGTGGGAACAACAAGAGCCTGCCTGTGAGGCTCAAATGGACACAGGGAGAAGACTCCCCTCTGGCTGGTTGTACAGCGGCTTCAATTTCCCCAAGGACTTTTTTGTTAATAATGTACCTCTTTGGATGTCCCATTTTTGAGGAGGAGCAGCCCTTTGTGGCTCCTCGTCCTAAATCCTATGACCCTGTGCGGACCTCCTGGTCCCTTGGAGCCAGGATTATTTTTGTAATAATTTGTTTCACAGCTTTAATATTTGTATTAGGTATAATAATTTTTTGCGAGAGAAACATTCTTCTGAGCAGTTAACAAATGCGACTTTGCCCTCCTCCTAAAAGTAAAATGATTGATATTCTAGCCCTCAGAATAGTCTATTGAAAATGTTTTTATTAGATATGTGCTGTTGGCTATTCTGAAATTGAAATGGATAGTCACAGAAATGCATAGGAGCCCTGAAAATGTTTTTTACATAGAATTGGACTAGATAGTTCTAGGATTTGCCTTTTGCTTAGGGCTGGAAAGATTGATAATTCAGTTTGTGATAATAGTCATTACTATCTCCTGTTAATTATGACCCAATGCTTTGTTCCCTTTGTACTCCTGCCTATACCTTATATATACCCACTTAATGAAATGTTTAGAATGAAAAATGCCCACCTAGCAATGAATTAGGATATTGATAAATTCATGAGAATAAATGTGCAAAATATTTTCTATGTTCCTACTAGATCATAGGAATGTCTTTAGCTCATGCTAAAAGGACTATCCGTTAAAGATTGCAGGGATCGCTGTTAGCATGAGCTCAAAGCCATTTTGTACTTGGCAGCCATCTTAGTTAGCTATATGCTTGCCATGTGCTTTCTCCCTCTTCCGTTCCCAGGATGATTGTTTACGGTCCAGGGAAGACATGGCTTGGCAGTTCGGGCTGGACTGTCCCATGAGGCACAGGGTCAGACTGATTTGCATATGGTCATGTCTGAACTGGGGTGGCTGAGTGAGCTAAAGAATGGTGATGGATTAAACCCAGATCAGTTTACTGGTGGTGAGTGTTTGATTTGCTCAAACGCTCAGTCCATCATCCCCTTTTGTATCGCTTTGTTCGCCCTAAGTGTGGCAGGGTATGCTCAGACGTGAGTCCCTTGCTAACTTGGCCACTGGATTCAAGATAGCCTGGCTGATGAGGATTATGAATCCAAAACCGGTCCCAGGATGATTGTTTCCGGTCCAGGGAAGACATGGCTTGGCAGTTCGGGCTGGACTGTTCCCATGAGGCACAGGGTCAGACTGATTTGTATATGGCCATGTCTGAACTGGGGTGGCTGAGTGAGCTAAAGAATGGTGATGGATTAAACCCAGATCAGTTGACTGGGGGTGAGTGTCTGATTTTCTCAAACGCTCCGTCCATCATCCCCTTTTGTATACGCTTTGTTCGCCCTAAGTGTGGCAGGGTATGCTCAGATGTGAGTCCCTTGCTCACTTGGCCACTGGATTCAAGATAGCCTGGCTGATGAGGATTATGAATCCGAAACCGGTCCCAGGATGATTGTTTCCGGTCCAGGGAAGACATGGCTTGGTAGTTCGGGCTGGACTGTTCCCATGAGGCACAGGGTCAGACTGATTTGCATATGGCCATGTCTGAACTGGGGTGGCTGAGTGAGCTTAAGAATGGTGATGGATTAAACCCAGATCAGTTGACTGGGGGTGAGTGTTTGATTTGCTCAAACGCTCCGTCCATCATCCCCTTTTGTATCGCTTTGTTCGCCCTAAGTGTTGCAGGGTATGCTCAGACGTGAGTCCCTTGCTCACTTGGCCACAGGATTCAAGATAGCCTGGCTGATGAGGATTATGAATCCGAAACCGGTCCCAGGATGATTGTTTCCGGTCCAGGGAAGACATGGCTTGGCAGTTCGGGCTGGACTGTTCCCATGAGGCACAGGGTCAGACTGATTTGCATATGGCCATGTCTGAACTGGGGTGGCTGAGTGAGCTAAAGAATGGTGATGGATTAAACCCAGATCAGTTGACTGGGGGTGAGTGTTTGATTTGCTCAAACGCTCCGTCCATCATCCCCTTTTGTATCGCTTTGTTCGCCCTAAGTGTGGCAGGGTATGCTCAGACGTGAGTCCCTTGCTCACTTGGGCACTGGGTTCAAGAAAGCCTGGCTGATGAGGATTATGAATCCGAAACCGGTCCCAGGATGATTGTTTCCGGTCCAGGGAAGACATGGCTTGGCAGTTCGGGCTGGACTGCTCCCATGAGGCACAGGGTCAGACTGATTTGCATATAGCCATGTCTGAACCGGGGTGGCTGAGTGAGCTAAAGAATGGTGATGGATTAAACCCAGATCAGTTGACTGGGGGTGAGTTTTTGATTTGCTCAAACGCTCCGTCCATCATCCCCTTTTGTATCACTTTGTTCGCCCTAAGTGTTGCAGGGTATGCTCAGACGTGAGTCCCTTGCTCACTTGGCCACTGGATTCAAGATAGCCTGGCTGATGAGGATTATGAATCCGAAACCGGTCCCAGGATGATTGTTTCCGGTCCAGGGAAGACATGGCTTGGCAGTTCTGGCTGGACTGTTTCCATGAGGCACAGGGTCAGACTGATTTGCATATGGCCATGTCTGAACTGGGGTGGCTGAGTGAGCTAAAGAATGGTGATGGATTAAACCCAGATCAGTTGACTGGGGTGAGTGTTTGATTTGCTCAAAGGCTCCGTCCATCATCCCCTTTTGTATTGCTTTGTTCGCCCTAAGTGTGGCAGGGTATGCTCAGACGTGAGTCCCTTGCTCACTTGGCCACTGGGTTCAAGAAAGCCTGGCTGATGAGGATTATGAATCCGAAACCGGTCCCAGGATGATTGTTTCCGGTCCAGGGAAGACATGGCTTGGCAGTTCGGGCTGGACTGCTCCCATGAGGCACAGGGTCAGACTGATTTGCATATGGCCATGTCTGAACTGGGGTGGCTGAGTGAGCTAAAGAATGGTGATGGATTAAACCCAGATCAGTTGACTGGGGGTGAGTGTTTTATTTGCTCAAACGCTCCGTCCATCATCCCCTTTTGTATCGCTTTGTTCGCCCTAAGTGTGGCAGGGTATGCTCAGACGTGAGTCCCTTGCTCACTTGGCCACTGGATTCAAGATAGCCTGGCTGATGAGGATTATGAATCCGAAACCGGTCCCAGGATGATTGTTTCTGGTCCAGGGAAGACATGGCTTGGCAGTTCGGGCTGGACTGTTCCCATGAGGCACAGGGTCAGACTGATTTGCATGTGGCCATGTCTGAACTGGGGTGGCTGAGTGAGCTAAAGTATGGTGATGGATTAAACCCAGATCAGTTGACTGGGTTGAGTGTTTGATTTGCTCAAACGCTCCGTCCATCATCCCCTTTTGTATCTCTTTGTTCGCCCTAAGTGTGGCAGGGTATGCTCAGACGTGAGTCCCTTGCTCACTTGGCCACTGGATTCAAGATACCCTGGCTGATGAGGATTATGAATCCGAAACCGGTCCCAGGATGATTGTTTCCGCTCCAGGGAAGAATTGGCTTGGCAGTTCGGGCTGGACTGTTCCCATGAGCACAGGGTCAGACTGATTTGCATATGGCCATGTCTGAACTGGGGTGGTTGAGTGAGCTAAAGAATGGTGATGGATTAAACCCAGATCAGTTGACTGGGGGTGAGTGTTTGATTTTCTCAAACGCTCCCTCCATCATCCCCTTTTGTATCGCTTTGTTCGTCCTAAGTGTGGCAGGGTAAGTTCAGACGTGAGTCCCTTGCTCACTTGGCCACTGGATTCAAGATAGCCTGGCTGATGAGGATTATGAATCCGAAACCAGTCCCAGGATGATTGTTTCCGGTCCAGGGAAGACATGGCTTGGCAGTTCGGGCTGGACTGTTCCCATGAGGCACAGGGTCAGACCGATTTGCATATGGCCATGTCTGAACTGGGGTGGATGAGTGAGCTAAAGAATGGTGATGGATTAAACCCAGATCAGTTGACTGGGGGTGAGTGTTTGATTTGCTCAAACGCTCCGTCCATCATCCCCTTTTGTATCACTTTGATCGCCCTAAGTGTGGCAGGGTATGCTCAGACGTGAGTCCCTTGCTCACTTGGCCACTGGATTGAAGATAGCCTGGCTGATGAGGATTATGAATCCGAAACCGGTCCCAGGATGATTGTTTCCGGTCCAGGAAAGACATGGCTTGGCAGTTCGGGCTGGACTGTTCCCATGAGGCACAGGGTCAGACTGATTTGCATATGGCCATGTCTGAACTGGGGTGACTGAGTGAGCTAAAGAATGGTGAAGGATTAAACCCAGATCAGTTGACTGGGGGTGAGTGTTTGATTTGCTCAAACGCTCCGTCCATCATCCCCTTTTGTATCGCTTTGTTCGCCCTAAGTGTGGCAGGGTATGCTCAGACTTGAGTCCCTTGCTCACTTGGCCATTGGATTCAAGATAGCCTGGCTGATGAGGATTATGAATCCGAAACCGGTCCCAGGATGATTGTTTCCGGTCCAGGGAAGACATGGCTTGGCACTTCGGGCTGGACTGTTCCCATAAGGCACAGGGTCAGACTGATTTGCATGTGGCCATGTCTGAACTGGGGTGGCTGAGTGAGCTAAAGAATGGTGATGGATTAAACCCAGATCAGTTGACTGGGGGTGAGTGTTTGATTTGCTCAAACGCTCCGTCCATCATCCCCTTTTGTATCGCTTTGTTCGCCCTAAGTGTGGCAGGGTATGCTCAGACTTGAGTCCCTTGCTCACTTGGCCATTGGATTCAAGATAACCTGGCTGATGAGGATTATGAATCCGAAAACGGTCCCAGGATGATTGTTTCCGGTCCAGGGAAGACATGGCTTGGCACTTCGGGCTGGACTGTTCCCATAAGGCACAGGGTCAGACTGATTTGCATGTGGCCATGTCTGAACTGGGGTGGGTGAGTGAGCTAAAGAATGGTGATGGATTAAACCCAGATCAGTTGACTGGGGGTGAGTGTTTGATTTGCTCAAACGCTCCGTCCATCATCCCCTTTTGTATCACTTTGTTCGCCCTAAGTGTGGCAGGGTAAGCTCAGACGTGAGTCCCTTGCTCACTTGGCCACTGGATTCAAGATAGCCTGGCTGATGAGGATTATGAATCCGAAACCGGTCCCAGGATGAATTTTCCGGTCCAGGGAAGACATGGCTTGGCAGTTCGGGCTGGACTGTTCCCATGAGGCACAGGGTCAGACTGATTTGCATATGGCCATGTCTGAACTGGGGTGGCTGAGTGAGCTAAAGAATGGTGATGGATTAAACCCAGATCAGTTGACTGGGGGGGAGTGTTTGATTTGCCCAAACGCTCTGTCCATCATCCCCTTTTGTATCGCTTTGTTCGCCCTAAGTGTGGCAGGGTATGGTCAGACGTGAGTCCCTTGCTCACTTGGCCACTGGATTCAAGATAGCCTGGCTGATGAGGATTATGAATCCGAAACCGGTCCCAGGATGATTGTTTCCGGTCCAGGGAAGACATGGCTTGGCAGTTGGGGCTGGACTGTTCCCATGAGGCACAGGGTCAGACTGATTTGCATATGGCCATGTCTGAACTGGGGTGGCTGAGTGAGCTAAAGAATGGTGATGGATTAAACCCAGATCAGTTGACTGGGGGTGAGTGTTTGATTTGCTCAAACGCTCCGTCCATCATCCCCTTTTGTATCGCTTTGTTCGCCCTAAGTGTGGCAGGGTATGCTCAGACGTGAGTCCCTTGCTCACTTGGCCACTGGATTGAATATAGCCTGGCTGATGAGGATTATGAATCCGAAACCGGTCCCAGGATGATTGTTTCCGGTCCAGGAAAGACATGGCTTGGCAGTTCGGGCTGGACTGTTCCCATGAGGCACAGGGTCAGACTGACTTGCATATGGCCATGTCTGAACTGGGGTGGCTGAGTGAGCTAAAGAATGGTGATGGATTAAACCCATATCAGTTGACTGGGGGTGAGTGTTTTATTTGCTCAAACGCTCCGTCCATCATCCCCTTTTGTATCGCTTTGTTCGCCCTAAGTGTGGCAGGGTATGCTCAGACGTGAGTCCCTTGCTCACTTGACCACTGGATTCAAAATAGCCTGGCTGATGAGGATTATGAATCCAAAACCGGTCCCAGGATGATTGTTTCGGGTCCAGGGAAGACATGGCTTGGCAGTTCGGGCTGGACTGTTATCATGAGGCACAGGGTCAGACTGATTTGCATATGGCCATGTCTGAACTGGGGTGACTGAGTGAGCTAAAGAATGGTGAAGGATTAAACCAAGATCAGTTGACTGGGGTGAGTGTTTGATTTGCTCAAACGCTCCGTCCGTCATCCCCTTTTGTATCGCTTTGTTCGCCCTAAGTGTGGCAGTGTATGCTCAGACTTGAGTTCCTTGCTCACTTGGCCATTGGATTCAAGATAGCCGGGCTGATGAGGATTATGAATCCGAAACCGGTCCCAGGATGATTGTTTCCTGTCCAGGGAAGACGTGGCTTGGCAGTTCGGGCTGGACTGTTCCCATGAGGCACAGGGTCAGACTGATTTGCATATGGCCATGTCTGAACTGGGGTGGCTGAGTGAGCTAAAGAATGGTGATGGATTAAACCCAGATCAGCTGACTGGGGGTGAGTGTTTGATTTGCTCAAATGCTCCGTCCGGCATCCCCTTTTGTATCGCTTTGTTCGCCCTAAGTGTGGCAGGGTATGCTCAGACGTGAGTCCCTTGCTCACTTGGCCAATGGATTCAAGATAGCCTGGCTGATGAGGATTATGAATCCGAAACCGATCCCAGGATGATTGTTTCCGGTCCAGGGAAGACATGGCTTGGCAGTTCGGGCTGGACTGCTCCCATGAGGCACAGGGTCAGACTGATTTGCATATGGCCATGTCTGAACTGGGGTGGCTGAGTGAGCTAAAGAATGGTGATGGATTAAACCCAGATCAGTTGACTGGGGGTGAGTGTTTTATTTGCTCAAACGCTCCGTCCATCATCCCCTTTTGTATCGCTTTGTTCGCCCTAAGTGTGGCAGGGTATGCTCAGACGTGAGTCCCTTGCTCACTTGGCCACTGGATTCAAGATAGCCTGGCTGATGAGGATTATGAATCCGAAACCGGTCCCAGGATGATTGTTTCTGGTCCAGGGAAGACATGGCTTGGCAGTTCGGGCTGGACTGTTCCCATGAGGCACAGGGTCAGACTGATTTGCATGTGGCCATGTCTGAACTGGGGTGGCTGAGTGAGCTAAAGTATGGTGATGGATTAAACCCAGATCAGTTGACTGGGTTGAGTGTTTGATTTGCTCAAACGCTCCGTCCATCATCCCCTTTTGTATCTCTTTGTTCGCCCTAAGTGTGGCAGGGTATGCTCAGACGTGAGTCCCTTGCTCACTTGGCCACTGGATTCAAGATAGCCTGGCTGATGAGGATTATGAATCCGAAACCGGTCCCAGGATGATTGTTTCCGCTCCAGGGAAGAATTGGCTTGGCAGTTCGGGCTGGACTGTTCCCATGAGCACAGGGTCAGACTGATTTGCATATGGCCATGTCTGAACTGGGGTGGTTGAGTGAGCTAAAGAATGGTGATGGATTAAACCCAGATCAGTTGACTGGGGGTGAGTGTTTGATTTTCTCAAACGCTCCCTCCATCATCCCCTTTTGTATCGCTTTGTTCGTCCTAAGTGTGGCAGGGTAAGCTCAGACGTGAGTCCCTTGCTCACTTGGCCACTGGATTCAAGATAGCCTGGCTGATGAGGATTATGAATCCGAAACCAGTCCCAGGATGATTGTTTCCGGTCCAGGGAAGACATGGCTTGGCAGTTCGGGCTGGACTGTTCCCATGAGGCACAGGGTCAGACTGATTTGCATATGGCCATGTCTGAACTGGGGTGGATGAGTGAGCTAAAGAATGGTGATGGATTAAACCCAGATCAGTTGACTGGGGGTGAGTGTTTGATTTGCTCAAACGCTCCGTCCATCATCCCCTTTTGTATCACTTTGATCGCCCTAAGTGTGGCAGGGTATGCTCAGATGTGAGTCCCTTGCTCACTTGGCCACTGGATTGAAGATAGCCTGGCTGATGAGGATTATGAATCCGAAACCGGTCCCAGGATGATTGTTTCCGGTCCAGGAAAGACATGGCTTGGCAGTTCGGGCTGGACTGTTCCCATGAGGCACAGGGTCAGACTGATTTGCATATGGCCATGTCTGAACTGGGGTGACTGAGTGAGCTAAAGAATGGTGAAGGATTAAACCCAGATCAGTTGACTGGGGGTGAGTGTTTGATTTGCTCAAACGCTCCGTCCATCATCCCCTTTTGTATCGCTTTGTTCGCCCTAAGTGTGGCAGGGTATGCTCAGACTTGAGTCCCTTGCTCACTTGGCCATTGGATTCAAGATAGCCTGGCTGATGAGGATTATGAATCCGAAACCGGTCCCAGGATGATTGTTTCCGGTCCAGGGAAGACATGGCTTGGCACTTCGGGCTGGACTGTTCCCATAAGGCACAGGGTCAGACTGATTTGCATGTGGCCATGTCTGAACTGGGGTGGCTGAGTGAGCTAAAGAATGGTGATGGATTAAACCCAGATCAGTTGACTGGGGGTGAGTGTTTGATTTGCTCAAACGCTCCGTCCATCATCCCCTTTTGTATCGCTTTGTTCGCCCTAAGTGTGGCAGGGTATGCTCAGACTTGAGTCCCTTGCTCACTTGGCCATTGGATTCAAGATAACCTGGCTGATGAGGATTATGAATCCGAAAACGGTCCCAGGATGATTGTTTCCGGTCCAGGGAAGACATGGCTTGGCACTTCGGGCTGGACTGTTCCCATAAGGCACAGGGTCAGACTGATTTGCATGTGGCCATGTCTGAACTGGGGTGGGTGAGTGAGCTAAAGAATGGTGATGGATTAAACCCAGTTGACTGGGGGTGAGTGTTTGATTTGCTCAAACGCTCCGTCCATCATCCCCTTTTGTATCACTTTGTTCGCCCTAAGTGTGGCAGGGTAAGCTCAGACGTGAGTCCCTTGCTCACTTGGCCACTGGATTCAAGATAGCCTGGCTGATGAGGATTATGAATCCGAAACCGGTCCCAGGATGAATGTTTCCGGTCCAGGGAAGACATGGCTTGGCAGTTGGGGCTGGACTGTTCCCATGAGGCACAGGGTCAGACTGATTTGCATATGGCCATGTCTGAACTGGGGTGGCTGAGTGAGCTAAAGAATGGTGATGGATTAAACCCAGATCAGTTGACTGGGGGTGAGTGTTTGATTTGCTCAAACGCTCCGTCCATCATCCCCTTTTGTATCGCTTTGTTCGCCCTAAGTGTGGCAGGGTATGCTCAGACGTGAGTCCCTTGCTCACTTGGCCACTGGATTGAATATAGCCTGGCTGATGAGGATTATGAATCCGAAACCGGTCCCAGGATGATTGTTTCCGGTCCAGGAAAGACATGGCTTGGCAGTTCGGGCTGGACTGTTCCCATGAGGCACAGGGTCAGACTGACTTGCATATGGCCATGTCTGAACTGGGGTGGCTGAGTGAGCTAAAGAATGGTGATGGATTAAACCCATATCAGTTGACTGGGGGTGAGTGTTTTATTTGCTCAGACGCTCCGTCCATCATCCCCTTTTGTATCGCTTTGTTCGCCCTAAGTGTGGCAGGGTATGCTCAGACGTGAGTCCCTTGCTCACTTGACCACTGGATTCAAAATAGCCTGGCTGATTAGGATTATGAATCCAAAACCGGTCCCAGGATGATTCTTTCGGGTCCAGGGAAGACATGGCTTGGCAGTTCGGGCTGGACTGTTATCATGAGGCACAGGGTCAGACTGATTTGCATATGGCCATGTCTGAACTGGGGTGACTGAGTGAGCTAAAGAATGGTGAAGGATTAAACCCAGATCAGTTGACTGGGGTGAGTGTTTGATTTGCTCAAACGCTCCGTCCGTCATCCCCTTTTGTATCGCTTTGTTCGCCCTAAGTGTGGCAGTGTATGCTCAGACTTGAGTTCCTTGCTCACTTGGCCATTGGATTCAAGATAGCCGGGCTGATGAGGATTATGAATCCGAAACCGGTCCCAGGATGATTGTTTCCGGTCCAGGGAAGACGTGGCTTGGCAGTTCGGGCTGGACTGTTCCCATGAGGCACAGGGTCAGACTGATTTGCATGTGGCCATGTCTGAACTGGGGTGGCTGAGTGAGCTAAAGAATGGTGATGGATTAAACCCAGATCAGTTGACTGGGGGTGAGTGTTTGATTTGCTCAAACGCTCCGTCCATCATCCCCTTTTGTATCGCTTTGTTCGCCCTAAGTGTGGCAGGGTATGCTCAGACTTGAGTCCCTTGCTCACTTGGCCATTGGATTCAAGATAACCTGGCTGATGAGGATTATGAATCCGAAAACGGTCCCAGGATGATTGTTTCCGGTCCAGGGAAGACATGGCTTGGCACTTCGGGCTGGACTGTTCCCATAAGGCACAGGGTCAGACTGATTTGCATGTGGCCATGTCTGAACTGGGGTGGGTGAGTGAGCTAAAGAATGGTGATGGATTAAACCCAGATCAGTTGACTGGGGGTGAGTGTTTGATTTGCTCAAACGCTCCGTCCATCATCCCCTTTTGTATCACTTTGTTCGCCCTAAGTGTGGCAGGGTAAGCTCAGACGTGAGTCCCTTGCTCACTTGGCCACTGGATTCAAGATAGCCTGGCTGATGAGGATTATGAATCCGAAACCGGTCCCAGGATGAATGTTTCCGGTCCAGGGAAGACATGGCTTGGCAGTTCGGGCTGGACTGTTCCCATGAGGCACAGGGTCAGACTGATTTGCATATGGCCATGTCTGAACTGGGGTGGCTGAGTGAGCTAAAGAATGGTGATGGATTAAACCCAGATCAGTTGACTGGGGGGGAGTGTTTGATTTGCCCAAACGCTCTGTCTATCATCCCCTTTTGTATCGCTTTGTTCGCCCTAAGTGTGGCAGGGTATGGTCAGACGTGAGTCCCTTGCTCACTTGGCCACTGGATTCAAGATAGCCTGGCTGATGAGGATTATGAATCCGAAACCGGTCCCAGGATGATTGTTTCCGGTCCAGGGAAGACATGCTTGGCAGTTGGGGCTGGACTGTTCCCATAAGGCACAGGGTCAGACTGATTTGCATGTGGCCATGTCTGAACTGGGGTGGCTGAGTGAGCTAAAGAATGGTGATGGATTAAACCCAGATCAGTTGACTGGGGGGGAGTGTTTGATTTGCCCAAACGCTCTGTCTATCATCCCCTTTTGTATCGCTTTGTTCGCCCTAAGTGTGGCAGGGTATGCTCAGACTTGAGTCCCTTGCTCACTTGGCCATTGGATTCAAGATAGCCTGGCTGATGAGGATTATGAATCCGAAACCGGTCCCAGGATGATTGTTTCCGGTCCAGGGAAGACATGGCTTGGCACTTCGGGCTGGACTGTTCCCATAAGGCACAGGGTCAGACTGATTTGCATGTGGCCATGTCTGAACTGGGGTGGCTGAGTGAGCTAAAGAATGGTGATGGATTAAACCCAGATCAGTTGACTGGGGGTGAGTGTTTGATTTGCTCAAACGCTCCGTCCATCATCCCCTTTTGTATCGCTTTGTTCGCCCTAAGTGTGGCAGGGTATGCTCAGACTTGAGTCCCTTGCTCACTTGGCCATTGGATTCAAGATAACCTGGCTGATGAGGATTATGAATCCGAAAACGGTCCCAGGATGATTGTTTCCGGTCCAGGGAAGACATGGCTTGGCACTTCGGGCTGGACTGTTCCCATAAGGCACAGGGTCAGACTGATTTGCATGTGGCCATGTCTGAACTGGGGTGGGTGAGTGAGCTAAAGAATGGTGATGGATTAAACCCAGTTGACTGGGGGTGAGTGTTTGATTTGCTCAAACGCTCCGTCCATCATCCCCTTTTGTATCACTTTGTTCGCCCTAAGTGTGGCAGGGTAAGCTCAGACGTGAGTCCCTTGCTCACTTGGCCACTGGATTCAAGATAGCCTGGCTGATGAGGATTATGAATCCGAAACCGGTCCCAGGATGAATGTTTCCGGTCCAGGGAAGACATGGCTTGGCAGTTGGGGCTGGACTGTTCCCATGAGGCACAGGGTCAGACTGATTTGCATATGGCCATGTCTGAACTGGGGTGGCTGAGTGAGCTAAAGAATGGTGATGGATTAAACCCAGATCAGTTGACTGGGGGTGAGTGTTTGATTTGCTCAAACGCTCCGTCCATCATCCCCTTTTGTATCGCTTTGTTCGCCCTAAGTGTGGCAGGGTATGCTCAGACGTGAGTCCCTTGCTCACTTGGCCACTGGATTGAATATAGCCTGGCTGATGAGGATTATGAATCCGAAACCGGTCCCAGGATGATTGTTTCCGGTCCAGGAAAGACATGGCTTGGCAGTTCGGGCTGGACTGTTCCCATGAGGCACAGGGTCAGACTGACTTGCATATGGCCATGTCTGAACTGGGGTGGCTGAGTGAGCTAAAGAATGGTGATGGATTAAACCCATATCAGTTGACTGGGGGTGAGTGTTTTATTTGCTCAGACGCTCCGTCCATCATCCCCTTTTGTATCGCTTTGTTCGCCCTAAGTGTGGCAGGGTATGCTCAGACGTGAGTCCCTTGCTCACTTGACCACTGGATTCAAAATAGCCTGGCTGATGAGGATTATGAATCCAAAACCGGTCCCAGGATGATTCTTTCGGGTCCAGGGAAGACATGGCTTGGCAGTTCGGGCTGGACTGTTATCATGAGGCACAGGGTCAGACTGATTTGCATATGGCCATGTCTGAACTGGGGTGACTGAGTGAGCTAAAGAATGGTGAAGGATTAAACCCAGATCAGTTGACTGGGGTGAGTGTTTGATTTGCTCAAACGCTCCGTCCGTCATCCCCTTTTGTATCGCTTTGTTCGCCCTAAGTGTGGCAGTGTATGCTCAGACTTGAGTTCCTTGCTCACTTGGCCATTGGATTCAAGATAGCCGGGCTGATGAGGATTATGAATCCGAAACCGGTCCCAGGATGATTGTTTCCGGTCCAGGGAAGACGTGGCTTGGCAGTTCGGGCTGGACTGTTCCCATGAGGCACAGGGTCAGACTGATTTGCATGTGGCCATGTCTGAACTGGGGTGGCTGAGTGAGCTAAAGAATGGTGATGGATTAAACCCAGATCAGTTGACTGGGGGTGAGTGTTTGATTTGCTCAAACGCTCCGTCCATCATCCCCTTTTGTATCGCTTTGTTCGCCCTAAGTGTGGCAGGGTATGCTCAGACTTGAGTCCCTTGCTCACTTGGCCATTGGATTCAAGATAACCTGGCTGATGAGGATTATGAATCCGAAAACGGTCCCAGGATGATTGTTTCCGGTCCAGGGAAGACATGGCTTGGCACTTCGGGCTGGACTGTTCCCATAAGGCACAGGGTCAGACTGATTTGCATGTGGCCATGTCTGAACTGGGGTGGGTGAGTGAGCTAAAGAATGGTGATGGATTAAACCCAGATCAGTTGACTGGGGGTGAGTGTTTGATTTGCTCAAACGCTCCGTCCATCATCCCCTTTTGTATCACTTTGTTCGCCCTAAGTGTGGCAGGGTAAGCTCAGACGTGAGTCCCTTGCTCACTTGGCCACTGGATTCAAGATAGCCTGGCTGATGAGGATTATGAATCCGAAACCGGTCCCAGGATGAATGTTTCCGGTCCAGGGAAGACATGGCTTGGCAGTTCGGGCTGGACTGTTCCCATGAGGCACAGGGTCAGACTGATTTGCATATGGCCATGTCTGAACTGGGGTGGCTGAGTGAGCTAAAGAATGGTGATGGATTAAACCCAGATCAGTTGACTGGGGGGGAGTGTTTGATTTGCCCAAACGCTCTGTCTATCATCCCCTTTTGTATCGCTTTGTTCGCCCTAAGTGTGGCAGGGTATGGTCAGACGTGAGTCCCTTGCTCACTTGGCCACTGGATTCAAGATAGCCTGGCTGATGAGGATTATGAATCCGAAACCGGTCCCAGGATGATTGTTTCCGGTCCAGGGAAGACATGGCTTGGCAGTTGGGGCTGGACTGTTCCCATGAGGCACAGGGTCAGACTGATTTGCATATGGCCATGTCTGAACTGGGGTGGCTGAGTGAGCTAAAGAATGGTGATGGATTAAACCCAGATCAGTTGACTGGGGGTGAGTGTTTGATTTGCTCAAACGCTCCGTCCATCATCCCCTTTTGTATCGCTTTGTTCGCCCTAAGTGTGGCAGGGTATGCTCAGACGTGAGTCCCTTGCTCACTTGGCCACTGGATTGAATATAGCCTGGCTGATGAGGATTATGAATCCGAAACCGGTCCCAGGATGATTGTTTCCGGTCCAGGAAAGACATGGCTTGGCAGTTCGGGCTGGACTGTTCCCATGAGGCACAGGGTCAGACTGACTTGCATATGGCCATGTCTGAACTGGGGTGGCTGAGTGAGCTAAAGAATGGTGATGGATTAAACCCATATCAGTTGACTGGGGGTGAGTGTTTTATTTGCTCAAACGCTCCGTCCATCATCCCCTTTTGTATCGCTTTGTTCGCCCTAAGTGTGGCAGGGTATGCTCAGACGTGAGTCCCTTGCTCACTTGACCACTGGATTCAAAATAGCCTGGCTGATGAGGATTATGAATCCAAAACCGGTCCCAGGATGATTGTTTCGGGTCCAGGGAAGACATGGCTTGGCAGTTCGGGCTGGACTGTTATCATGAGGCACAGGGTCAGACTGATTTGCATATGGCCATGTCTGAACTGGGGTGACTGAGTGAGCTAAAGAATGGTGAAGGATTAAACCCAGATCAGTTGACTGGGGTGAGTGTTTGATTTGCTCAAACGCTCCGTCCGTCATCCCCTTTTGTATCGCTTTGTTCGCCCTAAGTGTGGCAGTGTATGCTCAGACTTGAGTTCCTTGCTCACTTGGCCATTGGATTCAAGATAGCCGGGCTGATGAGGATTATGAATCCGAAACCGGTCCCAGGATGATTGTTTCCGGTCCAGGGAAGACGTGGCTTGGCAGTTCGGGCTGGACTGTTCCCATGAGGCACAGGGTCAGACTGATTTGCATATGGCCATGTCTGAACTGGGGTGGCTGAGTGAGCTAAAGAATGGTGATGGATTAAACCCAGATCAGCTGACTGGGGGTGAGTGTTTGATTTGCTCAAATGCTCCGTCCGGCATCCCCTTTTGTATCGCTTTGTTCGCCCTAAGTGTGGCAGGGTATGCTCAGACGTGAGTCCCTTGCTCACTTGGCCAATGGATTCAAGATAGCCTGGCTGATGAGGATTATGAATCCGAAACCGGTCCCAGGATGATTGTTTCCGGACCAGGGAAGACATGGCTTGGCAGTTCGGGCTGGACTGTTCCCATGAGGCACAGGGTCAGACTGATTTGCATATGGCCATGTCTGAACTGGGGTGGCTGAGTGAGCTAAAGAATGGTGATGGATTAAACCCAGATCAGTTGACTAGGGGTGAGTGTTTGATTTGCTTAAACGCTCCGCCCATCATCCCCTTTTGTATCGCTTTGTTCGCCCTAAGTGTGGCAGGGTATGCTCAGACGTGAGTCCCTTGCTCACTTGGTCACTGGATTCAAGATAGCCTGGCTGATGAGGATTATGAATCCGAAACCGGTCCCAGGATGATTGTTTCCGGTCCAGGAAAGACATGGCTTGGCAGTTCGGACTGGACTGGTCCCATGAGGCACAGGGTCAGACTGATTTGCATATGGCCATGTCTGAACTGGGGTGGCTGAGTGAGCTAAAGAATGGTGATGGATTAAACCCAGATCAGTTGACTGGGGGTGAGTGTTTGATTTGCTCAAACGCTCCGTCCATCATCCCCTTTTGTATCGCTTTGTTCGCCCTAAGTGTGGCAGGGTATGCTCAGACTTGAGTCCCTTGCTCACTTGGCCATTGGATTCAAGATAGCCTGGCTGATGAGGATTATGAATCCGAAACCGGTCACAGGATGATTGTTTCCGGTCCAGGGAAGACATGGCTTGGCACTTCGGGCTGGACTGTTCCCATAAGGCACAGGGTCAGACTGATTTGCATGTGGCCATGTCTGAACTGGAGTGGCTGAGTGAGCTAAAGAATGGTGATGGATTAAACCCAGATCAGTTGACTGGGGGTGAGTGTTTGATTTGCTCAAACGCTCCGTCCATCATCCCCTTTTGTATTGCTTTGTTCGCCCTAAGTGTGGCAGGGTAAGCTCAGACGTGAGTCCCTTGCTCACTTGGCCACTGGATTCAAGATAGTCTGGCTGATGAGGATTATGAATCCGAAACCGGTCCCAGGATGAATGTTTCCGGTCCAGGGAAGACATGGCTTGGCAGTTCGGGCTGGACTGTTCCCATGAGGCACAGGGTCAGACTGATTTGCATATGGCCATGTCTGAACTGGGGTGGCTGAGTGAGCTAAAGAATGGCGATGGATTAAACCCAGATCAGTTGACTGGGGGTGAGTGTTTGATTTGCTCAAACGCTCCGTCCATCATCCCTTTTGTATCGCTTTGTTCGCCCTAAGTGTGGCAGGGTATGGTCAGACGTGAGTCCCTTGCTCACTTGGCCACTGGATTCAAGATAGCCTGGCTGATGAGGATTATGAATCCGAAACCAGTCCCAGGATGATTGTTTCCGGTCCAGGGAAGACATGGCTTCGCAGTTCGGGCTGGACTGTTCCCATGAGGCACAGGGTCAGACTGATTTGCATATGGCCATGTCTGAACTGGGGTGGCTGAGTGAGCTAAAGAATGGTGATGGATTAAACCCAGATCAGTTGACTGGGGGTGAGTGTTTGATTTGCTCAAACGCTCCGTCCGTCATCCCCTTTTGTATCGCTTTGTTCGCCCTAAGTGTGGCAGGGTATGCTCAGACGTGAGTCCCTTGCTCACTTGGCCAATGGATTCAAGATAGCCTGGCTGATGAGGATTATGAATCCGAAACCGGTCCCAGGATGATTGTTTCCGGTCCAGGGAAGACATGGCTTGGCAGTTCGGGCTGGACTGTTCCCATGAGGCACAGGGTCAGACTGATTTGCATATGGCCATGTCTGAACTGGGGTGGCTGAGTGAGCTAAAGAATGGTGATGGATTAAATCCAGATCAGTTGACTAGGGGTGAGTGTTTGATTTGCTTAAACGCTCCGCCCATCATCCCCTTTTGTATCGCTTTGTTCGCCCTAAGTGTGGCAGGGTATGCTCAGACGTGAGTCCCTTGCTCACTTGGCCACTGGATTCAAGATAGCCTGTCTGATGAGGATTATGAATCCGAAACCGGTCCCAGGATGATTGTTTCCGGTCCAGGAAAGACATAGCTTGGCAGTTCGGACTGGACTGGTCCCATGAGGCACAGGGTCAGACTGATTTGCATATGGCCATGTCTGAACTGGGGTGGCTGAGTGAGCTAAAGAATGGTGATGGATTAAACCCAGATCAGTTGACTGGGGGTGAGTGTTTGATTTGCTCAAACGCTCCGTCCGTCATCCCCTTTTGTATCGCTTTGTTCGCCCTAAGTGTGGCAGTGTATGCTCAGACTTGAGTCCCTTGCTCACTTGGCCATTGGATTCAAGATAGCCTGGCTGATGAGGATTATGAATCCGAAACCGGTCCCAGGATGATTGTTTCCGGTCCAGGGAAGACATGGCTTGGCAGTTCGGGCTGGACTGTTCCCATGAGGCACAGGGTCAGACTGATTTGCATATGGCCATGTCTGAACTGGGGTGGCTGAGTGAGCTAAAGAATGGTGATGGATTAAACCCAGATCAGCTGACTGGGGGTGAGTGTTTGATTTGCTCAAACGCTCCGTCCGTCATCCTCTTTTGTATCGCTTTGTTCGCCCTAAGTGTGGCAGGGTATGCTCAGATGTGAGTCCCTTGCTCACTTGGCCACTGGATTCAAGATAGCCTGGCTGATGAGGATTATGAATCCGAAACCGGTCCCAGGATGATTGTTTCCGGTCCAGGGAAGACATGGCTTGGCAGTTCGGACTGGACTGGTCCCATGAGCCACAGGGTCAGACTGATTTGCATCTGGCCATGTCTGAACTGGGGTGGCTGAGTGAGCTAAAGAATGGTGATGGATTAAACCCAGATCAGTTGACTGGGGGTGAGTGTTTGATTTGCTCAAACGCTCCGTCCATCATCCCCTTTTGTATTGCTTTGTTCGCCCTAAGTGTGGCAGGGTATTCTCATACGTGAGTCCCTTGCTCACTTGGCCACTGGATTCAAGATAGCCTGGCTGATGAGGATTATGAATCCGAAACCGGTCCCAGGATGATTGTTTCCGGTCCTGGGAAGACATGGCTTGGCAGTTCGGGCTGGACTGTTCCCATGAGGCACAGGGTCAGACTGATTTGCATATGGCCATGTCTGAACTGGGGTGGCTGAGTGAGCTAAAGAATGGTGATGGATTAATCCCAGATCAGCTGACTGGGGGTGAGTGTTTGATTTGCTCAAACGCTCCGTCCGTCATCCCCTTTTGTATCGCTTTGTTCACCCTAAGTGTGGCAGGGTATGCTCAGACGTGAGTCCCTTGCTCACTTGGCCAATGGATTCAAGATAGCCTGGCTGATGAGGATTATGAATCCGAAACCGGTCCCAGGATGATTGTTTCCGGTCCAGGGAAGACATGGCTTGGCAGTTCGGGCTGGACTGTTCCCATCAGACTGATTTGCATCTGGCCATGTCTGAACTGGGGTGGCTGAGTGAGCTAAAGAATGGTGATGGATTAAACCCAGATCAGTTGACTAGGGGTGAGTGTTTGATTTGCTTAAACGCTCCGCCCATCATCCCCTTTTGTATCGCTTTGTTCGCCCTAAGTGTGGCAGGGTATGCTCAGACGCGAGTCCCTTGCTCACTTGGCCACTGGATTTAAGATAGCCTGGCTGATGAGGATTATGAATCCGAAACCGGTCCCAGGATGATTGTTTCCAGTCCAGGGAAGACATGGCTTGGCAGTTCGGACTGGACTGGTCCCATGAGGCACAGGGTCAGACTGATTTGCATATGGCCATGTCTGAACTGGGGTGGCTGAGTGAGCTAAAGAATGGTGATGGATTAAACCCAGATCAGTTGACTGGGTTTGAGTGTTTGATTTGCTCAAACACTCCGTCCATCATCCCCTTTTGTATCGCTTTGTTCGCCCTAAGTGTGGCAGGGTATGCTCAGACGTGAGTCCCTTGCTCACTTGGCCACTGGATTCAAGATAGCCTGGCTGATGAGGATTATGAATCCGAAACCGGTCCCAGGATGATTGTTTCCGGTCCAGGAAAGACATAGCTTGGCAGTTCGGACTGGACTGGTCCCATGAGGCACAGGGTCAGACTGATTTGCATATGGCCATGTCTGAACTGGGGTGGCTGAGTGAGCTAAAGAATGGTGATGGATTAAACCCAGATCAGTTGACTGGGGGTGAGTGTTTGATTTGCTCAAACGCTCCGTCCATCATCCCCTTTTGTATCGCTTTGTTCGCCCTAAGTGTGGCAGGGTATGCACAGACGTGAGTCCCTTGCTCACTTGACCACTGGATTCAAAATAGCCTGGCTGATGAGGATTATGAATCCAAAACCGGTCCCAGGATGATTGTTTCGGGTCCAGGGAAGACATGGCTTGGCAGTTCGGGCTGGACTGTTCCCATGAGGCACAGGGTCAGACTGATTTGCATATGGCCATGTCTGAACTGGGGTGGCTGAGTGAGCTAAAGAATGGTGATGGATTAAACCCAGATCAGTTGACTGGGGGTGAGTGTTTGATTTGCTCAAACGCTCCGTCCATCATCCCCTTTTGTATCGCTTTGTTCGCCCTAAGTGTGGCAGGGTATGCTCAGACGTGAGTCCCTTGCTCACTTGGCCACTGGATTGAATATAGCCTGGCTGATGAGGATTATGAATCCGAAACCGGTCCCAGGATGATTGTTTCCGGTCCAGGAAAGACATGGCTTGGCAGTTCGGGCTGGACTGTTCCCATGAGGCACAGGGTCAGACTGACTTGCATATGGCCATGTCTGAACTGGGGTGGCTGAGTGAGCTAAAGAATGGTGATGGATTAAACCCAGATCAGTTGACTGGGGGTGAGTGTTTTATTTGCTCAAACGCTCCGTCCATCATCCCCTTTTGTATCGCTTTGTTCGCCCTAAGTGTGGCAGGGTATGCTCAGACGTGAGTCCCTTGCTCACTTGACCACTGGATTCAAAATAGCCTGGCTGATGAGGATTATGAATCCAAAACCGGTCCCAGGATGATTGTTTTGGGTCCAGGGAAGACATGGCTTGGCAGTTCGGGCTGGACTGTTATCATGAGGCACAGGGTCAGACTGATTTGCATATGGCCATGTCTGAACTGGGGTGACTGAGTGAGCTAAAGAATGGTGAAGGATTAAACCCAGATCAGTTGACTGGGGGTGAGTGTTTGATTTGCTCAAACGCTCCGTCCGTCATCCCCTTTTGTATCGCTTTGTTCGCCCTAAGTGTGGCAGTGTATGCTCAGACTTGAGTTCCTTGCTCACTTGGCCATTGGATTCAAGATAGCCGGGCTGATGAGGATTATGAATCCGAAACCGGTCCCAGGATGATTGTTTCCGGTCCAGGGAAGACGTGGCTTGGCAGTTCGGGCTGGACTGTTCCCATGAGGCACAGGGTCAGACTGATTTGCATATGGCCATGTCTGAACTGGGGTGGCTGAGTGAGCTAAAGAATGGTGATGGATTAAACCCAGATCAGCTGACTGGGGGTGAGTGTTTGATTTGCTCAAATGCTCCGTCCGGCATCCCCTTTTGTATCGCTTTGTTCACCCTAAGTGTGGCAGGGTATGCTCAGACGTGAGTCCCTTGCTCACTTGGCCAATGGATTCAAGATAGCCTGGCTGATGAGGATTATGAATCCGAAACCGGTCCCAGGATGATTGTTTCCGGACCAGGGAAGACATGGCTTGGCAGTTCGGGCTGGACTGTTCCCATGAGGCACAGGGTCAGACTGATTTGCATATGGCCATGTCTGAACTGGGGTGGCTGAGTGAGCTAAAGAATGGTGATGGATTAAACCCAGATCAGCTGACTGGGGGTGAGTGTTTGATTTGCTCAAATGCTCCGTCCGGCATCCCCTTTTGTATCGCTTTGTTCACCCTAAGTGTGGCAGGGTATGCTCAGACGTGAGTCCCTTGCTCACTTGGCCAATGGATTCAAGATAGCCTGGCTGATGAGGATTATGAATCCGAAACCGGTCCCAGGATGATTGTTTCCGGTCCAGGAAAGACATGGCTTGGCAGTTCGGACTGGACTGGTCCCATGAGGCACAGGGTCAGACTGATTTGCATATGGCCATCTCTGAACTGGGGTGGCTGAGTGAGCTAAAGAATGGTGATGGATTAAACCCAGATCAGTTGACTGGGGGTGAGTGTTTGATTTGCTCAAACGCTCCGTCCATCATCCCCTTTTGTATCGCTTTGTTCGCCCTAAGTGTGGCAGGGTATGCTCAGACTTGAGTTCCTTGCTCACTTGGCCATTGGATTCAAGATAGCCGGGCTGATGAGGATTATGAATCCGAAACCGGTCCCAGGATGATTGTTTCCGGTCCAGGGAAGACGTGGCTTGGCAGTTCGGGCTGGACTGTTCCCATGAGGCACAGGGTCAGACTGATTTGCATGTGGCCATGTCTGAACTGGGGTGGCTGAGTGAGCTAAAGAATGGTGATGGATTAAACCCAGATCAGTTGACTGGGGGTGAGTGTTTGATTTGCTCAAACGCTCCGTCCATCATCCCCTTTTGTATCGCTTTGTTCGCCCTAAGTGTGGCAGGGTATGCTCAGACTTGAGTCCCTTGCTCACTTGGCCATTGGATTCAAGATAACCTGGCTGATGAGGATTATGAATCCGAAAACGGTCCCAGGATGATTGTTTCCGGTCCAGGGAAGACATGGCTTGGCACTTCGGGCTGGACTGTTCCCATAAGGCACAGGGTCAGACTGATTTGCATGTGGCCATGTCTGAACTGGGGTGGGTGAGTGAGCTAAAGAATGGTGATGGATTAAACCCAGATCAGTTGACTGGGGGTGAGTGTTTGATTTGCTCAAACGCTCCGTCCATCATCCCCTTTTGTATCACTTTGTTCGCCCTAAGTGTGGCAAGGTAAGCTCAGACGTGAGTCCCTTGCTTACTTGGCCACTGGATTCAAGATAGCCTGGCTGATGAGGATTATGAATCCGAAACCGGTCCCAGGATGAATGCTTCCGGTCCAGGGAAGACATGGCTTGGCAGTTCGGGCTGGACTGTTCCCATGAGGCACAGGGTCAGACTGATTTGCATATGGCCATGTCTGAACTGGGGTGGCTGAGTGAGCTAAAGAATGGTGATGGATTAAACCCAGATCAGTTGACTGGGGGGGAGTGTTTGATTTGCCCAAACGCTCTGTCTATCATCCCCTTTTGTATCGCTTTGTTCGCCCTAAGTGTGGCAGGGTATGGTCAGACGTGAGTCCCTTGCTCACTTGGCCACTGGATTCAAGATAGCCTGGCTGATGAGGATTATGAATCCGAAACCGGTCCCAGGATGATTGTTTCCGGTCCAGGGAAGACATGGCTTGGCAGTTGGGGCTGGACTGTTCCCATGAGGCACAGGGTCAGACTGATTTGCATATGGCCATGTCTGAACTGGGGTGGCTGAGTGAGCTAAAGAATGGTGATGGATTAAACCCAGATCAGTTGACTGGGGGTGAGTGTTTGATTTGCTCAAACGCTCCGTCCATCATCCCCTTTTGTATCGCTTTGTTCGCCCTAAGTGTGGCAGGGTATGCTCAGACGTGAGTCCCTTGCTCACTTGGCCACTGGATTGAATATAGCCTGGCTGATGAGGATTATGAATCCGAAACCGGTCCCAGGATGATTGTTTCCGGTCCAGGAAAGACATGGCTTGGCAGTTCGGGCTGGACTGTTCCCATGAGGCACAGGGTCAGACTGACTTGCATATGGCCATGTCTGAACTGGGGTGGCTGAGTGAGCTAAAGAATGGTGATGGATTAAACCCATATCAGTTGACTGGGGGTGAGTGTTTTATTTGCTCAAACGCTCCGTCCATCATCCCCTTTTGTATCGCTTTGTTCGCCCTAAGTGTGGCAGGGTATGCTCAGACGTGAGTCCCTTGCTCACTTGACCACTGGATTCAAAATAGCCTGGCTGATGAGGATTATGAATCCAAAACCGGTCCCAGGATGATTGTTTCAGGTCCAGGGAAGACATGGCTTGGCAGTTCGGGCTGGACTGTTATCATGAGGCACAGGGTCAGACTGATTTGCATATGGCCATGTCTGAACTGGGGTGGCTGAGTGAGCTAAAGAATGGTGATGGATTAAACCCAGATCAGCTGACTGGGGATGAGTGTTTGATTTGCTCAAATGCTCCGTCCGGCATCCCCTTTTGTATCGCTTTGTTCGCCCTAAGTGTGGCAGGGTATGCTCAGACGTGAGTCCCTTGCTCACTTGGCCAATGGATTCAAGATAGCCTGGCTGATGAGGATTATGAATCCGAAACCGGTCCCAGGATGATTGTTTCCGGACCAGGGAAGACATGGCTTGGCAGTTCGGGCTGGACTGTTCCCATGAGGCACAGGGTCAGACTGATTTGCAAATGGCCATGTCTGAACTGGGGTGACTGAGTGAGCTAAAGAATGGTGAAGGATTAAACCCAGATCAGTTGACTGGGGTGAGTGTTTGATTTGCTCAAACGCTCCGTCCGTCATCCCCTTTTGTATCGCTTTGTTCGCCCTAAGTGTGGCAGTGTATGCTCAGACTTGAGTTCCTTGCTCACTTGGCCATTGGATTCAAGATAGCCGGGCTGATGAGGATTATGAATCCGAAACCGGTCCCAGGATGATTGTTTCCGGTCCAGGGAAGACGTGGCTTGGCAGTTCGGGCTGGACTGTTCCCATGAGGCACAGGGTCAGACTGATTTGCATATGGCCATGTCTGAACTGGGGTGGCTGAGTGAGCTAAAGAATGGTGATGGATTAAACCCAGATCAGCTGACTGGGGGTGAGTGTTTGATTTGCTCAAATGCTCCGTCCGGCATCCCCTTTTGTATCGCTTTGTTCGCCCTAAGTGTGGCAGGGTATGCTCAGACGTGAGTCCCTTGCTCACTTGGCCAATGGATTCAAGATAGCCTGGCTGATGAGGATTATGAATCCGAAACCGGTCCCAGGATGATTGTTTCCGGACCAGGGAAGACATGGCTTGGCAGTTCGGGCTGGACTGTTCCCATGAGGCACAGGGTCAGACTGATTTGCATATGGCCATGTCTGAACTGGGGTGGCTGAGTGAGCTAAAGAATGGTGATGGATTAAACCCAGATCAGTTGACTAGGGGTGAGTGTTTGATTTGCTTAAACGCTCCGCCCATCATCCCCTTTTGTATCGCTTTGTTCGCCCTAAGTGTGGCAGGGTATGCTCAGACGTGAGTCCCTTGCTCACTTGGTCACTGGATTCAAGATAGCCTGGCTGATGAGGATTATGAATCCGAAACCGGTCCCAGGATGATTGTTTCCGGTCCAGGAAAGACATGGCTTGGCAGTTCGGACTGGACTGGTCCCATGAGGCACAGGGTCAGACTGATTTGCATATGGCCATGTCTGAACTGGGGTGGCTGAGTGAGCTAAAGAATGGTGATGGATTAAACCCAGATCAGTTGACTGGGGGTGAGTGTTTGATTTGCTCAAACGCTCCGTCCATCATCCCCTTTTGTATCGCTTTGTTCGCCCTAAGTGTGGCAGGGTATGCTCAGACTTGAGTCCCTTGCTCACTTGGCCATTGGATTCAAGATAGCCTGGCTGATGAGGATTATGAATCCGAAACCGGTCACAGGATGATTGTTTCCGGTCCAGGGAAGACATGGCTTGGCACTTCGGGCTGGACTGTTCCCATAAGGCACAGGGTCAGACTGATTTGCATGTGGCCATGTCTGAACTGGAGTGGCTGAGTGAGCTAAAGAATGGTGATGGATTAAACCCAGATCAGTTGACTGGGGGTGAGTGTTTGATTTGCTCAAACGCTCCGTCCATCATCCCCTTTTGTATTGCTTTGTTCGCCCTAAGTGTGGCAGGGTAAGCTCAGACGTGAGTCCCTTGCTCACTTGGCCACTGGATTCAAGATAGTCTGGCTGATGAGGATTATGAATCCGAAACCGGTCCCAGGATGAATGTTTCCGGTCCAGGGAAGACATGGCTTGGCAGTTCGGGCTGGACTGTTCCCATGAGGCACAGGGTCAGACTGATTTGCATATGGCCATGTCTGAACTGGGGTGGCTGAGTGAGCTAAAGAATGGCGATGGATTAAACCCAGATCAGTTGACTGGGGGTGAGTGTTTGATTTGCTCAAACGCTCCGTCCATCATCCCTTTTGTATCGCTTTGTTCGCCCTAAGTGTGGCAGGGTATGGTCAGACGTGAGTCCCTTGCTCACTTGGCCACTGGATTCAAGATAGCCTGGCTGATGAGGATTATGAATCCGAAACCAGTCCCAGGATGATTGTTTCCGGTCCAGGGAAGACATGGCTTGGCAGTTCGGGCTGGACTGTTCCCATGAGGCACAGGGTCAGACTGATTTGCATATGGCCATGTCTGAACTGGGGTGGCTGAGTGAGCTAAAGAATGGTGATGGATTAAACCCAGATCAGTTGACTGGGGGTGAGTGTTTGATTTGCTCAAACGCTCCGTCCGTCATCCCCTTTTGTATCGCTTTGTTCGCCCTAAGTGTGGCAGGGTATGCTCAGACGTGAGTCCCTTGCTCACTTGGCCAATGGATTCAAGATAGCCTGGCTGATGAGGATTATGAATCCGAAACCGGTCCCAGGATGATTGTTTCCGGTCCAGGGAAGACATGGCTTGGCAGTTCGGGCTGGACTGTTCCCATGAGGCACAGGGTCAGACTGATTTGCATATGGCCATGTCTGAACTGGGGTGGATGAGTGAGCTAAAGAATGGTGATGGATTAAATCCAGATCAGTTGACTAGGGGTGAGTGTTTGATTTGCTTAAACGCTCCGCCCATCATCCCCTTTTGTATCGCTTTGTTCGCCCTAAGTGTGGCAGGGTATGCTCAGACGTGAGTCCCTTGCTCACTTGGCCACTGGATTCAAGATAGCCTGGCTGATGAGGATTATGAATCCGAAACCGGTCCCAGGATGATTGTTTCCGGTCCAGGAAAGACATAGCTTGGCAGTTCGGACTGGACTGGTCCCATGAGGCACAGGGTCAGACTGATTTGCATATGGCCATGTCTGAACTGGGGTGGCTGAGTGAGCTAAAGAATGGTGATGGATTAAACCCAGATCAGTTGACTGGGGGTGAGTGTTTGATTTGCTCAAACGCTCCGTCCGTCATCCCCTTTTGTATCGCTTTGTTCGCCCTAAGTGTGGCAGTGTATGCTCAGACTTGAGTCCCTTGCTCACTTGGCCATTGGATTCAAGATAGCCTGGCTGATGAGGATTATGAATCCGAAACCGGTCCCAGGATGATTGTTTCTGGTCCAGGGAAGACATGGCTTGGCAGTTCGGGCTGGACTGTTCCCATGAGGCACAGGGTCAGACTGATTTGCATATGGCCATGTCTGAACTGGGGTGGCTGAGTGAGCTAAAGAATGGTGATGGATTAAACCCAGATCAGCTGACTGGGGGTGAGTGTTTGATTTGCTCAAACGCTCCGTCCGTCATCCTCTTTTGTATCGCTTTGTTCGCCCTAAGTGTGGCAGGGTATGCTCAGATGTGAGTCCCTTGCTCACTTGGCCACTGGATTCAAGATAGCCTGGCTGATGAGGATTATGAATCCGAAACCGGTCCCAGGATGATTGTTTCCGGTCCAGGGAAGACATGGCTTGGCAGTTCGGACTGGACTGGTCCCATGAGCCACAGGGTCAGACTGATTTGCATCTGGCCATGTCTGAACTGGGGTGGCTGAGTGAGCTAAAGAATGGTGATGGATTAAACCCAGATCAGTTGACTGGGGGTGAGTGTTTGATTTGCTCAAACGCTCCGTCCATCATCCCCTTTTGTATTGCTTTGTTCGCCCTAAGTGTGGCAGGGTATTCTCATACGTGAGTCCCTTGCTCACTTGGCCACTGGATTCAAGATAGCCTGGCTGATGAGGATTATGAATCCGAAACCGGTCCCAGGATGATTGTTTCCGGTCCTGGGAAGACATGGCTTGGCAGTTCGGGCTGGACTGTTCCCATGAGGCACAGGGTCAGACTGATTTGCATATGGCCATGTCTGAACTGGGGTGGCTGAGTGAGCTAAAGAATGGTGATGGATTAAACCCAGATCAGCTGACTGGGGGTGAGTGTTTGATTTGCTCAAACGCTCCGTCCGTCATCCCCTTTTGTATCGCTTTGTTCACCCTAAGTGTGGCAGGGTATGCTCAGACGTGAGTCCCTTGCTCACTTGGCCAATGGATTCAAGATAGCCTGGCTGATGAGGATTATGAATCCGAAACCAGTCCCAGGATGATTGTTTCCGGTCCAGGGAAGACATGGCTTGGCAGTTCGGGCTGGACTGTTCCCATCAGACTGATTTGCATCTGGCCATGTCTGAACTGGGGTGGCTGAGTGAGCTAAAGAATGGTGATGGATTAAACCCAGATCAGTTGACTAGGGGTGAGTGTTTGATTTGCTTAAACGCTCCGCCCATCATCCCCTTTTGTATCGCTTTGTTCGCCCTAAGTGTGGCAGGGTATGCTCAGACGCGAGTCCCTTGCTCACTTGGCCACTGGATTTAAGATAGCCTGGCTGATGAGGATTATGAATCCGAAACCGGTCCCAGGATGATTGTTTCCAGTCCAGGGAAGACATGGCTTGGCAGTTCGGACTGGACTGGTCCCATGAGGCACAGGGTCAGACTGATTTGCATATGGCCATGTCTGAACTGGGGTGGCTGAGTGAGCTAAAGAATGGTGATGGATTAAACCCAGATCAGTTGACTGGGTTTGAGTGTTTGATTTGCTCAAACACTCCGTCCATCATCCCCTTTTGTATCGCTTTGTTCGCCCTAAGTGTGGCAGGGTATGCTCAGACGTGAGTCCCTTGCTCACTTGGCCACTGGATTCAAGATAGCCTGGCTGATGAGGATTATGAATCCGAAACCGGTCCCAGGATGATTGTTTCCGGTCCAGGAAAGACATAGCTTGGCAGTTCGGACTGGACTGGTCCCATGAGGCACAGGGTCAGACTGATTTGCATATGGCCATGTCTGAACTGGGGTGGCTGAGTGAGCTAAAGAATGGTGATGGATTAAACCCAGATCAGTTGACTGGGGGTGAGTGTTTGATTTGCTCAAACGCTCCGTCCATCATCCCCTTTTGTATCGCTTTGTTCGCCCTAAGTGTGGCAGGGTATGCACAGACGTGAGTCCCTTGCTCACTTGACCACTGGATTCAAAATAGCCTGGCTGATGAGGATTATGAATCCAAAACCGGTCCCAGGATGATTGTTTCGGGTCCAGGGAAGACATGGCTTGGCAGTTCGGGCTGGACTGTTCCCATGAGGCACAGGGTCAGACTGATTTGCATATGGCCATGTCTGAACTGGGGTGGCTGAGTGAGCTAAAGAATGGTGATGGATTAAACCCAGATCAGTTGACTGGGGGTGAGTGTTTGATTTGCTCAAACGCTCCGTCCATCATCCCCTTTTGTATCGCTTTGTTCGCCCTAAGTGTGGCAGGGTATGCTCAGACGTGAGTCCCTTGCTCACTTGGCCACTGGATTGAATATAGCCTGGCTGATGAGGATTATGAATCCGAAACCGGTCCCAGGATGATTGTTTCCGGTCCAGGAAAGACATGGCTTGGCAGTTCGGGCTGGACTGTTCCCATGAGGCACAGGGTCAGACTGACTTGCATATGGCCATGTCTGAACTGGGGTGGCTGAGTGAGCTAAAGAATGGTGATGGATTAAACCCAGATCAGTTGACTGGGGGTGAGTGTTTTATTTGCTCAAACGCTCCGTCCATCATCCCCTTTTGTATCGCTTTGTTCGCCCTAAGTGTGGCAGGGTATGCTCAGACGTGAGTCCCTTGCTCACTTGACCACTGGATTCAAAATAGCCTGGCTGATGAGGATTATGAATCCAAAACCGGTCCCAGGATGATTGTTTTGGGTCCAGGGAAGACATGGCTTGGCAGTTCGGGCTGGACTGTTATCATGAGGCACAGGGTCAGACTGATTTGCATATGGCCATGTCTGAACTGGGGTGACTGAGTGAGCTAAAGAATGGTGAAGGATTAAACCCAGATCAGTTGACTGGGGGTGAGTGTTTGATTTGCTCAAACGCTCCGTCCGTCATCCCCTTTTGTATCGCTTTGTTCGCCCTAAGTGTGGCAGTGTATGCTCAGACTTGAGTTCCTTGCTCACTTGGCCATTGGATTCAAGATAGCCGGGCTGATGAGGATTATGAATCCGAAACCGGTCCCAGGATGATTGTTTCCGGTCCAGGGAAGACGTGGCTTGGCAGTTCGGGCTGGACTGTTCCCATGAGGCACAGGGTCAGACTGATTTGCATATGGCCATGTCTGAACTGGGGTGGCTGAGTGAGCTAAAGAATGGTGATGGATTAAACCCAGATCAGCTGACTGGGGGTGAGTGTTTGATTTGCTCAAATGCTCCGTCCGGCATCCCCTTTTGTATCGCTTTGTTCACCCTAAGTGTGGCAGGGTATGCTCAGACGTGAGTCCCTTGCTCACTTGGCCAATGGATTCAAGATAGCCTGGCTGATGAGGATTATGAATCCGAAACCGGTCCCAGGATGATTGTTTCCGGACCAGGGAAGACATGGCTTGGCAGTTCGGGCTGGACTGTTCCCATGAGGCACAGGGTCAGACTGATTTGCATATGGCCATGTCTGAACTGGGGTGGCTGAGTGAGCTAAAGAATGGTGATGGATTAAACCCAGATCAGCTGACTGGGGGTGAGTGTTTGATTTGCTCAAATGCTCCGTCCGGCATCCCCTTTTGTATCGCTTTGTTCACCCTAAGTGTGGCAGGGTATGCTCAGACGTGAGTCCCTTGCTCACTTGGCCAATGGATTCAAGATAGCCTGGCTGATGAGGATTATGAATCCGAAACCGGTCCCAGGATGATTGTTTCCGGTCCAGGAAAGACATGGCTTGGCAGTTCGGACTGGACTGGTCCCATGAGGCACAGGGTCAGACTGATTTGCATATGGCCATCTCTGAACTGGGGTGGCTGAGTGAGCTAAAGAATGGTGATGGATTAAACCCAGATCAGTTGACTGGGGGTGAGTGTTTGATTTGCTCAAACGCTCCGTCCATCATCCCCTTTTGTATCGCTTTGTTCGCCCTAAGTGTGGCAGGGTATGCTCAGACTTGAGTTCCTTGCTCACTTGGCCATTGGATTCAAGATAGCCGGGCTGATGAGGATTATGAATCCGAAACCGGTCCCAGGATGATTGTTTCCGGTCCAGGGAAGACGTGGCTTGGCAGTTCGGGCTGGACTGTTCCCATGAGGCACAGGGTCAGACTGATTTGCATGTGGCCATGTCTGAACTGGGGTGGCTGAGTGAGCTAAAGAATGGTGATGGATTAAACCCAGATCAGTTGACTGGGGGTGAGTGTTTGATTTGCTCAAACGCTCCGTCCATCATCCCCTTTTGTATCGCTTTGTTCGCCCTAAGTGTGGCAGGGTATGCTCAGACTTGAGTCCCTTGCTCACTTGGCCATTGGATTCAAGATAACCTGGCTGATGAGGATTATGAATCCGAAAACGGTCCCAGGATGATTGTTTCCGGTCCAGGGAAGACATGGCTTGGCACTTCGGGCTGGACTGTTCCCATAAGGCACAGGGTCAGACTGATTTGCATGTGGCCATGTCTGAACTGGGGTGGGTGAGTGAGCTAAAGAATGGTGATGGATTAAACCCAGATCAGTTGACTGGGGGTGAGTGTTTGATTTGCTCAAACGCTCCGTCCATCATCCCCTTTTGTATCACTTTGTTCGCCCTAAGTGTGGCAAGGTAAGCTCAGACGTGAGTCCCTTGCTTACTTGGCCACTGGATTCAAGATAGCCTGGCTGATGAGGATTATGAATCCGAAACCGGTCCCAGGATGAATGCTTCCGGTCCAGGGAAGACATGGCTTGGCAGTTCGGGCTGGACTGTTCCCATGAGGCACAGGGTCAGACTGATTTGCATATGGCCATGTCTGAACTGGGGTGGCTGAGTGAGCTAAAGAATGGTGATGGATTAAACCCAGATCAGTTGACTGGGGGGGAGTGTTTGATTTGCCCAAACGCTCTGTCTATCATCCCCTTTTGTATCGCTTTGTTCGCCCTAAGTGTGGCAGGGTATGGTCAGACGTGAGTCCCTTGCTCACTTGGCCACTGGATTCAAGATAGCCTGGCTGATGAGGATTATGAATCCGAAACCGGTCCCAGGATGATTGTTTCCGGTCCAGGGAAGACATGGCTTGGCAGTTGGGGCTGGACTGTTCCCATGAGGCACAGGGTCAGACTGATTTGCATATGGCCATGTCTGAACTGGGGTGGCTGAGTGAGCTAAAGAATGGTGATGGATTAAACCCAGATCAGTTGACTGGGGGTGAGTGTTTGATTTGCTCAAACGCTCCGTCCATCATCCCCTTTTGTATCGCTTTGTTCGCCCTAAGTGTGGCAGGGTATGCTCAGACGTGAGTCCCTTGCTCACTTGGCCACTGGATTGAATATAGCCTGGCTGATGAGGATTATGAATCCGAAACCGGTCCCAGGATGATTGTTTCCGGTCCAGGAAAGACATGGCTTGGCAGTTCGGGCTGGACTGTTCCCATGAGGCACAGGGTCAGACTGACTTGCATATGGCCATGTCTGAACTGGGGTGGCTGAGTGAGCTAAAGAATGGTGATGGATTAAACCCATATCAGTTGACTGGGGGTGAGTGTTTTATTTGCTCAAACGCTCCGTCCATCATCCCCTTTTGTATCGCTTTGTTCGCCCTAAGTGTGGCAGGGTATGCTCAGACGTGAGTCCCTTGCTCACTTGACCACTGGATTCAAAATAGCCTGGCTGATGAGGATTATGAATCCAAAACCGGTCCCAGGATGATTGTTTCAGGTCCAGGGAAGACATGGCTTGGCAGTTCGGGCTGGACTGTTATCATGAGGCACAGGGTCAGACTGATTTGCATATGGCCATGTCTGAACTGGGGTGGCTGAGTGAGCTAAAGAATGGTGATGGATTAAACCCAGATCAGCTGACTGGGGATGAGTGTTTGATTTGCTCAAATGCTCCGTCCGGCATCCCCTTTTGTATCGCTTTGTTCGCCCTAAGTGTGGCAGGGTATGCTCAGACGTGAGTCCCTTGCTCACTTGGCCAATGGATTCAAGATAGCCTGGCTGATGAGGATTATGAATCCGAAACCGGTCCCAGGATGATTGTTTCCGGACCAGGGAAGACATGGCTTGGCAGTTCGGGCTGGACTGTTCCCATGAGGCACAGGGTCAGACTGATTTGCATATGGCCATGTCTGAACTGGGGTGGCTGAGTGAGCTAAAGAATGGTGATGGATTAAACCCAGATCAGTTGACTAGGGGTGAGTGTTTGATTTGCTTAAACGCTCCGCCCATCATCCCCTTTTGTATCGCTTTGTTCGCCCTAAGTGTGGCAGGGTATGCTCAGACGTGAGTCCCTTGCTCACTTGGTCACTGGATTCAAGATAGCCTGGCTGATGAGGATTATGAATCCGCAACCGGTCCCAGGATGATTGTTTCCGGTCCAGGAGAGACATGGCTTGGCAGTTCGGACTGGACTGGTCCCATGAGGCACAGGGTCAGACTGATTTGCATATGGCCATGTCTGAACTGGGGTGGCTGAGTGAGCTAAAGAATGGTGATGGATTAAACCCAGATCAGTTGACTGGGGGTGAGTGTTTGATTTGCTCAAACGCTCCGTCCATCATCCCCTTTTGTATCGCTTTGTTCGCCCTAAGTGTGGCAGGGTATGCTCAGACTTGAGTCCCTTGCTCACTTGGCCATTGGATTCAAGATAGCCTGGCTGATGAGGATTATGAATCCGAAACCGGTCACAGGATGATTGTTTCCGGTCCAGGGAAGACATGGCTTGGCACTTCGGGCTGGACTGTTCCCATAAGGCACAGGGTCAGACTGATTTGCATGTGGCCATGTCTGAACTGGAGTGGCTGAGTGAGCTAAAGAATGGTGATGGATTAAACCCAGATCAGTTGACTGGGGTGAGTGTTTGATTTGCTCAAACGCTCCGCCCATCATCCCCTTTTGTATTGCTTTGTTCGCCCTAAGTGTGGCAGGGTAAGCTCAGACGTGAGTCCCTTGCTCACTTGGCCACTGGATTCAAGATAGTCTGGCTGATGAGGATTATGAATCCGAAACCGGTCCCAGGATGAATGTTTCCGGTCCAGGGAAGACATGGCTTGGCAGTTCGGGCTGGACTGTTCCCATGAGGCACAGGGTCAGACTGATTTGCATATGGCCATGTCTGAACTGGGGTGGCTGAGTGAGCTAAAGAATGGCGATGGATTAAACCCAGATCAGTTGACTGGGGGTGAGTGTTTGATTTGCTCAAACGCTCCGTCCATCATCCCTTTTGTATCGCTTTGTTCGCCCTAAGTGTGGCAGGGTATGGTCAGACGTGAGTCCCTTGCTCACTTGGCCACTGGATTCAAGATAGCCTGGCTGATGAGGATTATGAATCCGAAACCAGTCCCAGGATGATTGTTTCCGGTCCAGGGAAGACATGGCTTGGCAGTTCGGGCTGGACTGTTCCCATGAGGCACAGGGTCAGACTGATTTGCATATGGCCATGTCTGAACTGGGGTGGCTGAGTGAGCTAAAGAATGGTGATGGATTAAACCCAGATCAGTTGACTGGGGGTGAGTGTTTGATTTGCTCAAACGCTCCGTCCGTCATCCCCTTTTGTATCGCTTTGTTCGCCCTAAGTGTGGCAGGGTATGCTCAGACGTGAGTCCCTTGCTCACTTGGCCAATGGATTCAAGATAGCCTGGCTGATGAGGATTATGAATCCGAAACCGGTCCCAGGATGATTGTTTCCGGTCCAGGGAAGACATGGCTTGGCAGTTCGGGCTGGACTGTTCCCATGAGGCACAGGGTCAGACTGATTTGCATATGGCCATGTCTGAACTGGGGTGGCTGAGTGAGCTAAAGAATGGTGATGGATTAAATCCAGATCAGTTGACTAGGGGTGAGTGTTTGATTTGCTTAAACGCTCCGCCCATCATCCCCTTTTGTATCGCTTTGTTCGCCCTAAGTGTGGCAGGGTATGCTCAGACGTGAGTCCCTTGCTCACTTGGCCACTGGATTCAAGATAGCCTGGCTGATGAGGATTATGAATCCGAAACCGGTCCCAGGATGATTGTTTCCGGTCCAGGAAAGACATAGCTTGGCAGTTCGGACTGGACTGGTCCCATGAGGCTCAGGGTCAGACTGATTTGCATATGGCCATGTCTGAACTGGGGTGGCTGAGTGAGCTAAAGAATGGTGATGGATTAAACCCAGATCAGTTGACTGGGGGTGAGTGTTTGATTTGCTCAAACGCTCCGTCCGTCATCCCCTTTTGTATCGCTTTGTTCGCCCTAAGTGTGGCAGTGTATGCTCAGACTTGAGTCCCTTGCTCACTTGGCCATTGGATTCAAGATAGCCTGGCTGATGAGGATTATGAATCCGAAACCGGTCCCAGGATGATTGTTTCCGTTCCAGGGAAGACATGGCTTGGCAGTTCGGGCTGGACTGTTCCCATGAGGCACAGGGTCAGACTGATTTGCATATGGCCATGTCTGAACTGGGGTGGCTGAGTGAGCTAAAGAATGGTGATGGATTAAACCCAGATCAGCTGACTGGGGGTGAGTGTTTGATTTGCTCAAACGCTCCGTCCGTCATCCTCTTTTGTATCGCTTTGTTCGCCCTAAGTGTGGCAGGGTATGCTCAGATGTGAGTCCCTTGCTCACTTGGCCACTGGATTCAAGATAGCCTGGCTGATGAGGATTATGAATCCGAAACCGGTCCCAGGATGATTGTTTCCGGTCCAGGGAAGACATGGCTTGGCAGTTCGGACTGGACTGGTCCCATGAGCCACAGGGTCAGACTGATTTGCATCTGGCCATGTCTGAACTGGGGTGGCTGAGTGAGCTAAAGAATGGTGATGGATTAAACCCAGATCAGTTGACTGGGGGTGAGTGTTTGATTTGCTCAAACGCTCCGTCCATCATCCCCTTTTGTATTGCTTTGTTCGCCCTAAGTGTGGCAGGGTATTCTCATACGTGAGTCCCTTGCTCACTTGGCCACTGGATTCAAGATAGCCTGGCTGATGAGGATTATGAATCCGAAACCGGTCCCAGGATGATTGTTTCCGGTCCTGGGAAGACATGGCTTGGCAGTTCGGGCTGGACTGTTCCCATGAGGCACAGGGTCAGACTGATTTGCATATGGCCATGTCTGAACTGGGGTGGCTGAGTGAGCTAAAGAATGGTGATGGATTAAACCCAGATCAGCTGACTGGGGGTGAGTGTTTGATTTGCTCAAACGCTCCGTCCGTCATCCCCTTTTGTATCGCTTTGTTCACCCTAAGTGTGGCAGGGTATGCTCAGACGTGAGTCCCTTGCTCACTTGGCCAATGGATTCAAGATAGCCTGGCTGATGAGGATTATGAATCCGAAACCGGTCCCAGGATGATTGTTTCCGGTCCAGGGAAGACATGGCTTGGCAGTTCGGGCTGGACTGTTCCCATCAGACTGATTTGCATCTGGCCATGTCTGAACTGGGGTGGCTGAGTGAGCTAAAGAATGGTGATGGATTAAACCCAGATCAGTTGACTAGGGGTGAGTGTTTGATTTGCTTAAACGCTCCGCCCATCATCCCCTTTTGTATCGCTTTGTTCGCCCTAAGTGTGGCAGGGTATGCTCAGACGCGAGTCCCTTGCTCACTTGGCCACTGGATTTAAGATAGCCTGGCTGATGAGGATTATGAATCCGAAACCGGTCCCAGGATGATTGTTTCCAGTCCAGGGAAGACATGGCTTGGCAGTTCGGACTGGACTGGTCCCATGAGGCACAGGGTCAGACTGATTTGCATATGGCCATGTCTGAACTGGGGTGGCTGAGTGAGCTAAAGAATGGTGATGGATTAAACCCAGATCAGTTGACTGGGGGTGAGTGTTTGATTTGCTCAAACACTCCGTCCATCATCCCCTTTTGTATCGCTTTGTTCGCCCTAAGTGTGGCAGGGTATGCTCAGACGTGAGTCCCTTGCTCACTTGGCCACTGGATTCAAGATAGCCTGGCTGATGAGGATTATGAATCCGAAACCGGTCCCAGGATGATTGTTTCCGGTCCAGGAAAGACATAGCTTGGCAGTTCGGACTGGACTGGTCCCATGAGGCACAGGGTCAGACTGATTTGCATATGGCCATGTCTGAACTGGGGTGGCTGAGTGAGCTAAAGAATGGTGATGGATTAAACCCAGATCAGTTGACTGGGGGTGAGTGTTTGATTTGCTCAAACGCTCCGTCCATCATCCCCTTTTGTATCGCTTTGTTCGCCCTAAGTGTGGCAGGGTATGCACAGACGTGAGTCCCTTGCTCACTTGACCACTGGATTCAAAATAGCCTGGCTGATGAGGATTATGAATCCAAAACCGGTCCCAGGATGATTGTTTCGGGTCCAGGGAAGACATGGCTTGGCAGTTCGGGCTGGACTGTTCCCATGAGGCACAGGGTCAGACTGATTTGCATATGGCCATGTCTGAACTGGGGTGGCTGAGTGAGCTAAAGAATGGTGATGGATTAAACCCAGATCAGTTGACTGGGGGTGAGTGTTTGATTTGCTCAAACGCTCCGTCCATCATCCCCTTTTGTATCGCTTTGTTCGCCCTAAGTGTGGCAGGGTATGCTCAGACGTGAGTCCCTTGCTCACTTGGCCACTGGATTGAATATAGCCTGGCTGATGAGGATTATGAATCCGAAACCGGTCCCAGGATGATTGTTTCCGGTCCAGGAAAGACATGGCTTGGCAGTTCGGGCTGGACTGTTCCCATGAGGCACAGGGTCAGACTGACTTGCATATGGCCATGTCTGAACTGGGGTGGCTGAGTGAGCTAAAGAATGGTGATGGATTAAACCCAGTTCAGTTGACTGGGGGTGAGTGTTTTATTTGCTCAAACGCTCCGTCCATCATCCCCTTTTGTATCGCTTTGTTCGCCCTAAGTGTGGCAGGGTATGCTCAGACGTGAGTCCCTTGCTCACTTGACCACTGGATTCAAAATAGCCTGGCTGATGAGGATTATGAATCCAAAACCGGTCCCAGGATGATTGTTTCGGGTCCAGGGAAGACATGGCTTGGCAGTTCGGGCTGGACTGTTATCATGAGGCACAGGGTCAGACTGATTTGCATATGGCCATGTCTGAACTGGGGTGACTGAGTGAGCTAAAGAATGGTGAAGGATTAAACCCAGATCAGTTGACTGGGGGTGAGTGTTTGATTTGCTCAAACGCTCCGTCCGTCATCCCCTTTTGTATCGCTTTGTTCGCCCTAAGTGTGGCAGTGTATGCTCAGACTTGAGTTCCTTGCTCACTTGGCCATTGGATTCAAGATAGCCGGGCTGATGAGGATTATGAATCCGAAACCGGTCCCAGGATGATTGTTTCCGGTCCAGGGAAGACGTGGCTTGGCAGTTTGGGCTGGACTGTTCCCATGACGCACAGGGTCAGACTGATTTGCATATGGCCATGTCTGAACTGGGGTGGCTGAGTGAGCTAAAGAATGGTGATGGATTAAACCCAGATCAGCTGACTGGGGGTGAGTGTTTGATTTGCTCAAATGCTCCGTCCGGCATCCCCTTTTGTATCGCTTTGTTCACCCTAAGTGTGGCAGGGTATGCTCAGACGTGAGTCCCTTGCTCACTTGGCCAATGGATTCAAGATAGCCTGGCTGATGAGGATTATGAATCCGAAACCGGTCCCAGGATGATTGTTTCCGGACCAGGGAAGACATGGCTTGGCAGTTCGGGCTGGACTGTTCCCATGAGGCACAGGGTCAGACTGATTTGCATATGGCCATGTCTGAACTGGGGTGGCTTAGTGAGCTAAAGAATGGTGATGGATTAAACCCAGATCAGCTGACTGGGGGTGAGTGTTTGATTTGCTCAAATGCTCCGTCCGGCATCCCCTTTTGTATCGCTTTGTTCACCCTAAGTGTGGCAGGGTATGCTCAGACGTGAGTCCCTTGCTCACTTGGCCAATGGATTCAAGATAGCCTGGCTGATGAGGATTATGAATCCGAAACCGGTCCCAGGATGATTGTTTCCGGTCCAGGAAAGACATGGCTTGGCAGTTCGGACTGGACTGGTCCCATGAGGCACAGGGTCAGACTGATTTGCATATGGCCATGTCTGAACTGGGGTGGCTGAGTGAGCTAAAAAATGGTGATGGATTAAACCCAGATCAGTTGACTGGGGGTGAGTGTTTGATTTGCTCAAACGCTCCGTCCATCATCCCCTTTTGTATCGCTTTGTTCGCCCTAAGTGTGGCAGGGTATGCTCAGACTTGAGTCCCTTGCTCACTTGGCCATTGGATTCAAGATAGCCTGGCTGATGAGGATTATGAATCCGAAACCGGTCACAGGATGATTGTTTCCGGTCCAGGGAAGACATGGCTTGGCACTTCGGGCTGGACTGTTCCCATAAGGCACAGGGTCAGACTGATTTGCATGTGGCCATGTCTGAACTGGAGTGGCTGAGTGAGCTAAAGAATGGTGATGGATTAAACCCAGATCAGTTGACTGGGGGTGAGTGTTTGATTTGCTCAAACGCTCCGTCCATCATCCCCTTTTGTATTGCTTTGTTCGCCCTAAGTGTGGCAGGGTAAGCTCAGACGTGAGTCCCTTGCTCACTTGGCCACTGGATTCAAGATAGTCTGGCTGATGAGGATTATGAATCCGAAACCGGTCCCAGGATGAATGTTTCCGGTCCAGGGAAGACATGGCTTGGCAGTTCGGGCTGGACTGTTCCCATGAGGCACAGGGTCAGACTGATTTGCAAATGGCCATGTCTGAACTGGGGTGGCTGAGTGAGCTAAAGAATGGCGATGGATTAAACCCAGATCAGTTGACTGGGGGTGAGTGTTTGATTTGCTCAAACGCTCCGTCCATCATCCCCTATTGTATCGCTTTGTTCGCCCTAAGTGTGGCAGGGTATGGTCAGACGTGAGTCCCTTGCTCACTTGGCCACTGGATTCAAGATAGCCTGGCTGATGAGGATTATGAACCCGAAACCAGTCCCAGGATGATTGTTTCCGGTCCAGGGAAGACATGGCTTGGCAGTTCGGGCTGGACTGTTCCCATGAGGCACAGGGTCAGACTGATTTGCATATAGCCATGTCTGAACTGGGGTGGCTGAGTGAGCTAAAGAATGGTGATGGATTAAACCCAGATCAGTTGACTGGGGGTGAGTGTTTGATTTGCTCAAACGCTCCGTCCGTCATCCCCTTTTGTATCGCTTTGTTCGCCCTAAGTGTGGCAGGGTATGCTCAGACGTGAGTCCCTTGCTCACTTGGCCAATGGATTCAAGATAGCCTGGCTGATGAGGATTATGAATCCGAAACCGGTCCCAGGATGATTGTTTCCGGTCCAGGAAAGACATAGCTTGGCAGTTCGGACTGGACTGGTCCCATGAGGCACAGGGTCAGACTGATTTGCATATGGCCATGTCTGAACTGGGGTGGCTGAGTGAGCTAAAGAATGGTGATGGATTAAACCCAGATCAGTTGACTGGGGGTGAGTGTTTGATTTGCTCAAACGCTCCGTCCATCATCCCCTTTTGTATCGCTTTGTTCGCCCTAAGTGTGGCAGGGTATGCTCAGACGTGAGTCCCTTGCTCACTTGACCACTGGATTCAAAATAGCCTGGCTGATGAGGATTATGAATCCAAAACCGGTCCCAGGATGATTGTTTCGGGTCCAGGGAAGACATGGCTTGGCAGTTCGGGCTGGACTGTTCCCATGAGGCACAGGGTCAGACTGATTTGCATATGGCCATGTCTGAACTGGGGTGACTGAGTGAGCTAAAGAATGGTGAAGGATTAAACCCAGATCAGTTGACTGGGTGTGAGTGTTTGATTTGCTCAAACGCTCCGTCCGTCATCCCCTTTTGTATCGCTTTGTTCGCCCTAAGTGTGGCAGTGTATGCTCAGACTTGAGTCCCTTGCTCACTTGGCCATTGGATTCAAGATAGCCTGGCTGATGAGGATTATGAATCCGAAACCGGTCCCAGGATGATTGTTTCCGGTCCAGGGAAGACATGGCTTGGCAGTTCGGGCTGGACTGTTCCCATGAGGCACAGGGTCAGACTGATTTGCATATGGCCATGTCTGAACTGGGGTGGCTGAGTGAGCTAAAGAATGGTGATGGATTAAACCCAGATCAGCTGACTGGGGGTGAGTGTTTGATTTGCTCAAACGCTCCGTCCGTCATCCTCTTTTGTATCGCTTTGTTCGCCCTAAGTGTGGCAGGGTATGCTCAGATGTGAGTCCCTTGCTCACTTGGCCACTGGATTCAAGATAGCCTGGCTGATGAGGATTATGAATCCGAAACCGGTCCCAGGATGATTGTTTCCGGTCCAGGGAAGACATGGCTTGGCAGTTCGGACTGGACTGGTCCCATGAGCCACAGGGTCAGACTGATTTGCATCTGGCCATGTCTGAACTGGGGTGGCTGAGTGAGCTAAAGAATGGTGATGGATTAAACCCAGATCAGTTGACTGGGGGTGAGTGTTTGATTTGCTCAAACGCTCCGTCCATCATCCCCTTTTGTATTGCTTTGTTCGCCCTAAGTGTGGCAGGGTATGCTCAGACTTGAGTCCCTTGCTCACTTGGCCATTGGATTCAAGATAGCCTGGCTGATGAGGATTATGAATCCGAAACCGGTCACAGGATGATTGTTTCCGGTCCAGGGAAGACATGGCTTGGCACTTCGGGCTGGACTGTTCCCATAAGGCACAGGGTCAGACTGATTTGCATGTGGCCATGTCTGAACTGGAGTGGCTGAGTGAGCTAAAGAATGGTGATGGATTAAACCCAGATCAGTTGACTGGGGTGAGTGTTTGATTTGCTCAAACGCTCCGTCCATCATCCCCTTTTGTATTGCTTTGTTCGCCCTAAGTGTGGCAGGGTAAGCTCAGACGTGAGTCCCTTGCTCACTTGGCCACTGGATTCAAGATAGTCTGGCTGATGAGGATTATGAATCCGAAACCGGTCCCAGGATGAATGTTTCCAGTCCAGGGAAGACATGGCTTGGCAGTTCGGGCTGGACTGTTCCCATGAGGCACAGGGTCAGACTGATTTGCATATGGCCATGTCTGAACTGGGGTGGCTGAGTGAGCTAAAGAATGGCGATGGATTAAACCCAGATCAGTTGACTGGGGGTGAGTGTTTGATTTGCTCAAACGCTCCGTCCATCATCCCTTTTGTATCGCTTTGTTCGCCCTAAGTGTGGCAGGGTATGGTCAGACGTGAGTCCCTTGCTCACTTGGCCACTGGATTCAAGATAGCCTGGCTGATGAGGATTATGAATCCGAAACCAGTCCCAGGATGATTGTTTCCGGTCCAGGGAAGACATGGCTTGGCAGTTCGGGCTGGACTGTTCCCATGAGGCACAGGGTCAGACTGATTTGCATATGGCCATGTCTGAACTGGGGTGGCTGAGTGAGCTAAAGAATGGTGATGGATTAAACCCAGATCAGTTGACTGGGGGTGAGTGTTTGATTTGCTCAAACGCTCCGTCCGTCATCCCCTTTTGTATCGCTTTGTTCGCCCTAAGTGTGGCAGGGTATGCTCAGACGTGAGTCCCTTGCTCACTTGGCCAATGGATTCAAGATAGCCTGGCTGATGAGGATTATGAATCCGAAACCGGTCCCAGGATGATTGTTTCCGGTCCAGGGAAGACATGGCTTGGCAGTTCGGGCTGGACTGTTCCCATGAGGCACAGGGTCAGACTGATTTGCATATGGCCATGTCTGAACTGGGGTGGCTGAGTGAGCTAAAGAATGGCGATGGATTAAACCCAGATCAGTTGACTGGGGGTGAGTGTTTGATTTGCTCAAACGCTCCGTCCATCATCCCCTATTGTATCGCTTTGTTCGCCCTAAGTGTGGCAGGGTATGGTCAGACGTGAGTCCCTTGCTCACTTGGCCACTGGATTCAAGATAGCCTGGCTGATGAGGATTATGAATCCGAAACCAGTCCCAGGATGATTGTTTCCGGTCCAGGGAAGACATGGCTTGGCAGTTCGGGCTGGACTGTTCCCATGAGGCACAGGGTCAGACTGATTTGCATATAGCCATGTCTGAACTGGGGTGGCTGAGTGAGCTAAAGAATGGTGATGGATTAAACCCAGATCAGTTGACTGGGGGTGAGTGTTTGATTTGCTCAAACGCTCCGTCCGTCATCCCCTTTTGTATCGCTTTGTTCGCCCTAAGTGCGGCAGGGTATGCTCAGACGTGAGTCCCTTGCTCACTTGGCCAATGGATTCAAGATAGCCTGGCTGATGAGGATTATGAATCCGAAACCGGTCCCAGGATGATTGTTTCCGGTCCAGGGAAGACATGGCTTGGCAGTTCGGGCTGGACTGTTCCCATGAGGCACAGGGTCAGACTGATTTGCATATGGCCATGTCTGAACTGGGGTGGCTGAGTGAGCTAAAGAATGGTGATGGATTAAATCCAGATCAGTTGACTAGGGGTGAGTGTTTGATTTGCTTAAACGCTCCGCCCATCATCCCCTTTTGTATCGCTTTGTTCGCCCTAAGTGTGGCAGGGTATGCTCAGACGTGAGTCCCTTGCTCACTTGGCCACTGGATTCAAGATAGCCTGGCTGATGAGGATTATGAATCCGAAACCGGTCCCAGGATGATTGTTTCCGGTCCAGGAAAGACATAGCTTGGCAGTTCGGACTGGACTGGTCCCATGAGGCACAGGGTCAGACTGATTTGCATATGGCCATGTCTGAACTGGGGTGGCTGAGTGAGCTAAAGAATGGTGATGGATTAAACCCAGATCAGTTGACTGGGGGTGAGTGTTTGATTTGCTCAAACGCTCCGTCCATCATCCCCTTTTGTATCGCTTTGTTCGCCCTAAGTGTGGCAGGGTATGCTCAGACATGAGTCCCTTGCTCACTTGACCACTGGATTCAAAATAGCCTGGCTGATGAGGATTATGAATCCAAAACCGGTCCCAGGATGATTGTTTCGGGTCCAGGGAAGACATGGCTTGGCAGTTCGGGCTGGACTGTTCCCATGAGGCACAGGGTCAGACTGATTTGCATATGGCCATGTCTGAACTGGGGTGACTGAGTGAGCTAAAGAATGGTGAAGGATTAAACCCAGATCAGTTGACTGGGTGTGAGTGTTTGATTTGCTCAAACGCTCCGTCCGTCATCCCCTTTTGTATCGCTTTGTTCGCCCTAAGTGTGGCAGTGTATGCTCAGACTTGAGTCCCTTGCTCACTTGGCCATTGGATTCAAGATAGCCTGGCTGATGAGGATTATGAATCCGAAACCGGTCCCAGGATGATTGTTTCCGGTCCAGGGAAGACATGGCTTGGCAGTTCGGGCTGGACTGTTCCCATGAGGCACAGGGTCAGACTGATTTGCATATGGCCATGTCTGAACTGGGGTGGCTGAGTGAGCTAAAGAATGGTGATGGATTAAACCCAGATCAGCTGACTGGGGGTGAGTGTTTGATTTGCTCAAACGCTCCGTCCGTCATCCTCTTTTGTATCGCTTTGTTCGCCCTAAGTGTGGCAGGGTATGCTCAGATGTGAGTCCCTTGCTCACTTGGCCACTGGATTCAAGATAGCCTGGCTGATGAGGATTATGAATCCGAAACCGGTCCCAGGATGATTGTTTCCGGTCCAGGGAAGACATGGCTTGGCAGTTCGGACTGGACTGGTCCCATGAGCCACAGGGTCAGACTGATTTGCATCTGGCCATGTCTGAACTGGGGTGGCTGAGTGAGCTAAAGAATGGTGATGGATTAAACCCAGATCAGTTGACTGGGGGTGAGTGTTTGATTTGCTCAAACGCTCCGTCCATCATCCCCTTTTGTATTGCTTTGTTCGCCCTAAGTGTGGCAGGGTATGCTCAGACTTGAGTCCCTTGCTCACTTGGCCATTGGATTCAAGATAGCCTGGCTGATGAGGATTATGAATCCGAAACCGGTCACAGGATGATTGTTTCCGGTCCAGGGAAGACATGGCTTGGCACTTCGGGCTGGACTGTTCCCATAAGGCACAGGGTCAGACTGATTTGCATGTGGCCATGTCTGAACTGGAGTGGCTGAGTGAGCTAAAGAATGGTGATGGATTAAACCCAGATCAGTTGACTGGGGTGAGTGTTTGATTTGCTCAAACGCTCCGTCCATCATCCCCTTTTGTATTGCTTTGTTCGCCCTAAGTGTGGCAGGGTAAGCTCAGACGTGAGTCCCTTGCTCACTTGGCCACTGGATTCAAGATAGTCTGGCTGATGAGGATTATGAATCCGAAACCGGTCCCAGGATGAATGTTTCCAGTCCAGGGAAGACATGGCTTGGCAGTTCGGGCTGGACTGTTCCCATGAGGCACAGGGTCAGACTGATTTGCATATGGCCATGTCTGAACTGGGGTGGCTGAGTGAGCTAAAGAATGGCGATGGATTAAACCCAGATCAGTTGACTGGGGGTGAGTGTTTGATTTGCTCAAACGCTCCGTCCATCATCCCTTTTGTATCGCTTTGTTCGCCCTAAGTGTGGCAGGGTATGGTCAGACGTGAGTCCCTTGCTCACTTGGCCACTGGATTCAAGATAGCCTGGCTGATGAGGATTATGAATCCGAAACCAGTCCCAGGATGATTGTTTCCGGTCCAGGGAAGACATGGCTTGGCAGTTCGGGCTGGACTGTTCCCATGAGGCACAGGGTCAGACTGATTTGCATATGGCCATGTCTGAACTGGGGTGGCTGAGTGAGCTAAAGAATGGTGATGGATTAAACCCAGATCAGTTGACTGGGGGTGAGTGTTTGATTTGCTCAAACGCTCCGTCCGTCATCCCCTTTTGTATCGCTTTGTTCGCCCTAAGTGTGGCAGGGTATGCTCAGACGTGAGTCCCTTGCTCACTTGGCCAATGGATTCAAGATAGCCTGGCTGATGAGGATTATGAATCCGAAACCGGTCCCAGGATGATTGTTTCCGGTCCAGGGAAGACATGGCTTGGCAGTTCGGGCTGGACTGTTCCCATGAGGCACAGGGTCAGACTGATTTGCATATGGCCATGTCTGAACTGGGGTGGCTGAGTGAGCTAAAGAATGGTGATGGATTAAATCCAGATCAGTTGACTAGGGGTGAGTGTTTGATTTGCTTAAACGCTCCGCCCATCATCCCCTTTTGTATCGCTTTGTTCGCCCTAAGTGTGGCAGGGTATGCTCAGACGTGAGTCCCTTGCTCACTTGGCCACTGGATTCAAGATAGCCTGGCTGATGAGGATTATGAATCCGAAACTGGTCCCAGGATGATTGTTTCCGGTCCAGGAAAGACATAGCTTGGCAGTTCGGACTGGACTGGTCCCATGAGGCACAGGGTCAGACTGATTTGCATATGGCCATGTCTGAACTGGGGTGGCTGAGTGAGCTAAAGAATGGTGATGGATTAAACCCAGATCAGTTGACTGGGGGTGAGTGTTTGATTTGCTCAAACGCTCCGTCCGTCATCCCCTTTTGTATCGCTTTGTTCGCCCTAAGTGTGGCAGTGTATGCTCAGACTTGAGTCCCTTGCTCACTTGGCCATTGGATTCAAGATAGCCTGGCTGATGAGGATTATGAATCCGAAACCGGTCCCAGGATGATTGTTTCCGGTCCAGGGAAGACATGGCTTGGCAGTTCGGGCTGGACTGTTCCCATGAGGCACAGGGTCAGACTGATTTGCATATGGCCATGTCTGAACTGGGGTGGCTGAGTGAGCTAAAGAATGGTGATGGATTAAACCCAGATCAGCTGACTGGGGGTGAGTGTTTGATTTGCTCAAACGCTCCGTCCGTCATCCTCTTTTGTATCGCTTTGTTCGCCCTAAGTGTGGCAGGGTATGCTCAGATGTGAGTCCCTTGCTCACTTGGCCACTGGATTCAAGATAGCCTGGCTGATGAGGATTATGAATCCGAAACCGGTCCCAGGATGATTGTTTCCGGTCCAGGGAAGACATGGCTTGGCAGTTCGGACTGGACTGGTCCCATGAGCCACAGGGTCAGACTGATTTGCATCTGGCCATGTCTGAACTGGGGTGGCTGAGTGAGCTAAAGAATGGTGATGGATTAAACCCAGATCAGTTGACTGGGGGTGAGTGTTTGATTTGCTCAAACGCTCCGTCCATCATCCCCTTTTGTATTGCTTTGTTCGCCCTAAGTGTGGCAGGGTATTCTCATACGTGAGTCCCTTGCTCACTTGGCCACTGGATTCAAGATAGCCTGGCTGATGAGGATTATGAATCCGAAACCGGTCCCAGGATGATTGTTTCCGGTCCTGGGAAGATATGGCTTGGCAGTTCGGGCTGGACTGTTCCCATGAGGCACAGGGTCAGACTGATTTGCATATGGCCATGTCTGAACTGGGGTGGCTGAGTGAGCTAAAGAATGGTGATGGATTAAACCCAGATCAGCTGACTGGGGGTGAGTGTTTGATTTGCTCAAACGCTCCGTCCGTCATCCCCTTTTGTATCGCTTTGTTCACCCTAAGTGTGGCAGGGTATGCTCAGACGTGAGTCCCTTGCTCACTTGGCCAATGGATTCAAGATAGCCTGGCTGATGAGGATTATGAATCCGAAACCGGTCCCAGGATGATTGTTTCCGGTCCAGGGAAGACATGGCTTGGCAGTTCGGGCTGGACTGTTCCCATCAGACTGATTTGCATCTGGCCATGTCTGAACTGGGGTGGCTGAGTGAGCTAAAGAATGGTGATGGATTAAACCCAGATCAGTTGACTAGGGGTGAGTGTTTGATTTGCTTAAACGCTCCGCCCATCATCCCCTTTTGTATCGCTTTGTTCGCCCTAAGTGTGGCAGGGTATGCTCAGACGCGAGTCCCTTGCTCACTTGGCCACTGGATTTAAGATAGCCTGGCTGATGAGGATTATGAATCCGAAACCGGTCCCAGGATGATTGTTTCCAGTCCAGGGAAGACATGGCTTGGCAGTTCGGACTGGACTGGTCCCATGAGGCACAGGGTCAGACTGATTTGCATATGGCCATGTCTGAACTGGGGTGGCTGAGTGAGCTAAAGAATGGTGATGGATTAAACCCAGATCAGTTGACTGGGGGTGAGTGTTTGATTTGCTCAAACACTCCGTCCATCATCCCCTTTTGTATCGCTTTGTTCGCCCTAAGTGTGGCAGGGTATGCTCAGACGTGAGTCCCTTGCTCACTTGGCCACTGGATTCAAGATAGTCTGGCTGATGAGGATTATGAATCCGAAACCGGTCCCAGGATGATTGTTTCCGGTCCAGGAAAGACATAGCTTGGCAGTTCGGACCGGACTGGTCCCATGAGGCACAGGGTCAGACTGATTTGCATATGGCCATGTCTGAACTGGGGTGGCTGAGTGAGCTAAAGAATGGTGATGGATTAAACCCAGATCAGTTGACTGGGGGTGAGTGTTTGATTTGCTCAAACGCTCCGTCCATCATCCCCTTTTGTATCGCTTTGTTCGCCCTAAGTGTGGCAGGGTATGCACAGACGTGAGTCCCTTGCTCACTTGACCACTGGATTCAAAATAGCCTGGCTGATGAGGATTATGAATCCAAAACCGGTCCCAGGATGATTGTTTCGGGTCCAGGGAAGACATGGCTTGGCAGTTCGGGCTGGACTGTTCCCATGAGGCACAGGGTCAGACTGATTTGCATATGGCCATGTCTGAACTGGGGTGGCTGAGTGAGCTAAAGAATGGTGATGGATTAAACCCAGATCAGTTGACTGGGGGTGAGTGTTTGATTTGCTCAAACGCTCCGTCCATCATCCCCTTTTGTATCGCTTTGTTCGCCCTAAGTGTGGCAGGGTATGCTCAGACGTGAGTCCATTGCTCACTTGGCCACTGGATTGAATATAGCCTGGCTGATGAGGATTATGAATCCGAAACCGGTCCCAGGATGATTGTTTCCGGTCCAGGAAAGACATGGCTTGGCAGTTCGGGCTGGACTGTTCCCATGAGGCACAGGGTCAGACTGACTTGCATATGGCCATGTCTGAACTGGGGTGGCTGAGTGAGCTAAAGAATGGTGATGGATTAAACCCAGATCAGTTGACTGGGGGTGAGTGTTTTATTTGCTCAAACGCTCCGTCCATCATCCCCTTTTGTATCGCTTTGTTCGCCCTAAGTGTGGCAGGGTATGCTCAGACGTGAGTCCCTTGCTCACTTGACCACTGGATTCAAAATAGCCTGGCTGATGAGGATTATGAATCCAAAACCGGTCCCAGGATGATTGTTTCGGGTCCAGGGAAGACATGGCTTGGCAGTTCGGGCTGGACTGTTATCATGAGGCACAGGGTCAGACTGATTTGCATATGGCCATGTCTGAACTGGGGTGACTGAGTGAGCTAAAGAATGGTGAAGGATTAAACCCAGATCAGTTGACTGGGGGTGAGTGTTTGATTTGCTCAAACGCTCCGTCCGTCATCCCCTTTTGTATCGCTTTGTTCGCCCTAAGTGTGGCAGTGTATGCTCAGACTTGAGTTCCTTGCTCACTTGGCCATTGGATTCAAGATAGCCGGGCTGATGAGGATTATGAATCCGAAACCGGTCCCAGGATGATTGTTTCCGGTCCAGGGAAGACGTGGCTTGGCAGTTCGGGCTGGACTGTTCCCATGACGCACAGGGTCAGACTGATTTGCATATGGCCATGTCTGAACTGGGGTGGCTGAGTGAGCTAAAGAATGGTGATGGATTAAACCCAGATCAGCTGACTGGGGGTGAGTGTTTGATTTGCTCAAATGCTCCGTCCGGCATCCCCTTTTGTATCGCTTTGTTCACCCTAAGTGTGGCAGGGTATGCTCAGACGTGAGTCCCTTGATCACTTGGCCAATGGATTCAAGATAGCCTGGCTGATGAGGATTATGAATCCGAAACCGGTCCCAGGATGATTGTTTCCGGACCAGGGAAGACATGGCTTGGCAGTTCGGGCTGGACTGTTCCCATGAGGCACAGGGTCAGACTGATTTGCATATGGCCATGTCTGAACTGGGGTGGCTGAGTGAGCTAAAGAATGGTGATGGATTAAACCCAGATCAGCTGACTGGGGGTGAGTGTTTGATTTGCTCAAATGCTCCGTCCGGCATCCCCTTTTGTATCGCTTTGTTCACCCTAAGTGTGGCAGGGTATGCTCAGACGTGAGTCCCTTGCTCACTTGGCCAATGGATTCAAGATAGCCTGGCTGATGAGGATTATGAATCCGAAACCGGTCCCAGGATGATTGTTTCCGGTCCAGGAAAGACATGGCTTGGCAGTTCGGACTGGACTGGTCCCATGAGGCACAGGGTCAGACTGATTTGCATATGGCCATGTCTGAACTGGGGTGGCTGAGTGAGCTAAAAAATGGTGATGGATTAAACCCAGATCAGTTGACTGGGGGTGAGTGTTTGATTTGCTCAAACGCTCCGTCCATCATCCCCTTTTGTATCGCTTTGTTCGCCCTAAGTGTGGCAGGGTATGCTCAGACTTGAGTCCCTTGCTCACTTGGCCATTGGATTCAAGATAGCCTGGCTGATGAGGATTATGAATCCGAAACCGGTCACAGGATGATTGTTTCCGGTCCAGGGAAGACATGGCTTGGCACTTCGGGCTGGACTGTTCCCATAAGGCACAGGGTCAGACTGATTTGCATGTGGCCATGTCTGAACTGGAGTGGCTGAGTGAGCTAAAGAATGGTGATGGATTAAACCCAGATCAGTTGACTGGGGGTGAGTGTTTGATTTGCTCAAACGCTCCGTCCATCATCCCCTTTTGTATTGCTTTGTTCGCCCTAAGTGTGGCAGGGTAAGCTCAGACGTGAGTCCCTTGCTCACTTGGCCACTGGATTCAAGATAGTCTGGCTGATGAGGATTATGAATCCGAAACCGGTCCCAGGATGAATGTTTCCGGTCCAGGGAAGACATGGCTTGGCAGTTCGGGCTGGACTGTTCCCATGAGGCACAGGGTCAGACTGATTTGCATATGGCCATGTCTGAACTGGGGTGGCTGAGTGAGCTAAAGAATGGCGATGGATTAAACCCAGATCAGTTGACTGGGGGTGAGTGTTTGATTTGCTCAAACGCTCTGTCCATCATCCCCTATTGTATCGCTTTGTTCGCCCTAAGTGTGGCAGGGTATGGTCAGACGTGAGTCCCTTGCTCACTTGGCCACTGGATTCAAGATAGCCTGGCTGATGAGGATTATGAATCCGAAACCAGTCCCAGGATGATTGTTTCCGGTCCAGGGACGACATGGCTTGGCAGTTCGGGCTGGACTGTTCCCATGAGGCACAGGGTCAGACTGATTTGCATATAGCCATGTCTGAACTGGGGTGGCTGAGTGAGCTAAAGAATGGTGATGGATTAAACCCAGATCAGTTGACTGGGGGTGAGTGTTTGATTTGCTCAAACGCTCCGTCCGTCATCCCCTTTTGTATCGCTTTGTTCGCCCTAAGTGTGGCAGGGTATGCTCAGACGTGAGTCCCTTGCTCACTTGGCCAATGGATTCAAGATAGCCTGGCTGATGAGGATTATGAATCCGAAACCGGTCCCAGGATGATTGTTTCCGGTCCAGGGAAGACATGGCTTGGCAGTTCGGGCTGGACTGTTCCCATGAGGCACAGGGTCAGACTGATTTGCATATGGCCATGTCTGAACTGGGGTGGCTGAGTGAGCTAAAGAATGGTGATGGATTAAATCCAGATCAGTTGACTAGGGGTGAGTGTTTGATTTGCTTAAACGCTCCGCCCATCATCCCCTTTTGTATCGCTTTGTTCGCCCTAAGTGTGGCAGGGTATGCTCAGACGTGAGTCCCTTGCTCACTTGGCCACTGGATTCAAGATAGCCTGGCTGATGAGGATTATGAATCCGAAACCGGTCCCAGGATGATTGTTTCCGGTCCAGGAAAGACATAGCTTGGCAGTTCGGACTGGACTGGTCCCATGAGGCACAGGGTCAGACTGATTTGCATATGGCCATGTCTGAACTGGGGTGGCTGAGTGAGCTAAAGAATGGTGATGGATTAAACCCAGATCAGTTGACTGGGGGTGAGTGTTTGATTTGCTCAAACGCTCCGTCCATCATCCCCTTTTGTATCGCTTTGTTCGCCCTAAGTGTGGCAGGGTATGCTCAGACGTGAGTCCCTTGCTCACTTGACCACTGGATTCAAAATAGCCTGGCTGATGAGGATTATGAATCCAAAACCGGTCCCAGGATGATTGTTTCGGGTCCAGGGAAGACATGGCTTGGCAGTTCGGGCTGGACTGTTCCCATGAGGCACAGGGTCAGACTGATTTGCATATGGCCATGTCTGAACTGGGGTGGCTGAGTGAGCTAAAGAATGGTGATGGATTAAACCCAGATCAGTTGACTGGGGGTGAGTGTTTGATTTGCTCAAACGCTCCGTCCATCATCCCCTTTTGTATCGCTTTGTTCGCCCTAAGTGTGGCAGGGTATGCTCAGACGTGAGTCCCTTGCTCACTTGGCCACTGGATTGAATATAGCCTGGCTGATGAGGATTATGAATCCGAAACCGGTCCCAGGATGATTGTTTCCGGTCCAGGAAAGACATGGCTTGGCAGTTCGGGCTGGACTGTTCCCATGAGGCACAGGGTCAGACTGACTTGCATATGGCCATGTCTGAACTGGGGTGGCTGAGTGAGCTAAAGAATGGTGATGGATTAAACCCAGATCAGTTGACTGGGGGTGAGTGTTTTATTTGCTCAAACGCTCCGTCCATCATCCCCTTTTGTATCGCTTTGTTCGCCCTAAGTGTGGCAGGGTATGCTCAGACGTGAGTCCCTTGCTCACTTGACCACTGGATTCAAAATAGCCTGGCTGATGAGGATTATGAATCCAAAACCGGTCCCAGGATGATTGTTTCGGGTCCAGGGAAGACATGGCTTGGCAGTTCGGGCTGGACTGTTATCATGAGGCACAGGGTCAGACTGATTTGCATATGGCCATGTCTGAACTGGGGTGACTGAGTGAGCTAAAGAATGGTGAAGGATTAAACCCAGATCAGTTGACTGGGGGTGAGTGTTTGATTTGCTCAAACGCTCCGTCCGTCATCCCCTTTTGTATCGCTTTGTTCGCCCTAAGTGTGGTAGTGTATGCTCAGACTTGAGTTCCTTGCTCACTTGGCCATTGGATTCAAGATAGCCGGGCTGATGAGGATTATGAATCCGAAACCGGTCCCAGGATGATTGTTTCCGGTCCAGGGAAGACGTGGCTTGGCAGTTCGGGCTGGACTGTTCCCATGACGCACAGGGTCAGACTGATTTGCATATGGCCATGTCTGAACTGGGGTGGCTGAGTGAGCTAAAGAATGGTGATGGATTAAACCCAGATCAGCTGACTGGGGGTGAGTGTTTGATTTGCTCAAATGCTCCGTCCGGCATCCCCTTTTGTATCGCTTTGTTCACCCTAAGTGTGGCAGGGTATGCTCAGACGTGAGTCCCTTGATCACTTGGCCAATGGATTCAAGATAGCCTGGCTGATGAGGATTATGAATCCGAAACCGGTCCCAGGATGATTGTTTCCGGACCAGGGAAGACATGGCTTGGCAGTTCGGGCTGGACTGTTCCCATGAGGCACAGGGTCAGACTGATTTGCATATGGCCATGTCTGAACTGGGGTGGCTGAGTGAGCTAACGAATGGTGATGGATTAAACCCAGATCAGCTGACTGGGGGTGAGTGTTTGATTTGCTCAAATGCTCCGTCCGGCATCCCCTTTTGTATCGCTTTGTTCACCCTAAGTGTGGCAGGGTATGCTCAGACGTGAGTCCCTTGCTCACTTGGCCAATGGATTCAAGATAGCCTGGCTGATGAGGATTATGAATCCGAAACCGGTCCCAGGATGATTGTTTCCGGTCCAGGAAAGACATGGCTTGGCAGTTCGGACTGGACTGGTCCCATGAGGCACAGGGTCAGACTGATTTGCATATGGCCATGTCTGAACTGGGGTGGCTGAGTGAGCTAAAAAATGGTGATGGATTAAACCCAGATCAGTTGACTGGGGGTGAGTGTTTGATTTGCTCAAACGCTCCGTCCATCATCCCCTTTTGTATCGCTTTGTTCGCCCTAAGTGTGGCAGGGTATGCTCAGACTTGAGTCCCTTGCTCACTTGGCCATTGGATTCAAGATAGCCTGGCTGATGAGGATTATGAATCCGAAACCGGTCACAGGATGATTGTTTCCGGTCCAGGGAAGACATGGCTTGGCACTTCGGGCTGGACTGTTCCCATAAGGCACAGGGTCAGACTGATTTGCATGTGGCCATGTCTGAACTGGAGTGGCTGAGTGAGCTAAAGAATGGTGATGGATTAAACCCAGATCAGTTGACTGGGGGTGAGTGTTTGATTTGCTCAAACGCTCCGTCCATCATCCCCTTTTGTATTGCTTTGTTCGCCCTAAGTGTGGCAGGGTAAGCTCAGACGTGAGTCCCTTGCTCACTTGGCCACTGGATTCAAGATAGTCTGGCTGATGAGGATTATGAATCCGAAACCGGTCCCAGGATGAATGTTTCCGGTCCAGGGAAGACATGGCTTGGCAGTTCGGGCTGGACTGTTCCCATGAGGCACAGGGTCAGACTGATTTGCATATGGCCATGTCTGAACTGGGGTGGCTGAGTGAGCTAAAGAATGGCGATGGATTAAACCCAGATCAGTTGACTGGGGGTGAGTGTTTGATTTGCTCAAACGCTCCGTCCATCATCCCCTATTGTATCGCTTTGTTCGCCCTAAGTGTGGCAGGGTATGGTCAGACGTGAGTCCCTTGCTCACTTGGCCACTGGATTCAAGATAGCCTGGCTGATGAGGATTATGAATCCGAAACCAGTCCCAGGATGATTGTTTCGGGTCCAGGGAAGACATGGCTTGGCAGTTCGGGCTGGACTGTTCCCATGAGGCACAGGGTCAGACTGATTTGCATATAGCCATGTCTGAACTGGGGTGGCTGAGTGAGCTAAAGAATGGTGATGGATTAAACCCAGATCAGTTGACTGGGGGTGAGTGTTTGATTTGCTCAAACGCTCCGTCCGTCATCCCCTTTTGTATCGCTTTGTTCGCCCTAAGTGTGGCAGGGTATGCTCAGACGTGAGTCCCTTGCTCACTTGGCCAATGGATTCAAGATAGCCTGGCTGATGAGGATTATGAATCCGAAACCGGTCCCAGGATGATTGTTTCCGGTCCAGGGAAGACATGGCTTGGCAGTTCGGGCTGGACTGTTCCCATGAGGCACAGGGTCAGACTGATTTGCATATGGCCATGTCTGAACTGGGGTGGCTGAGTGAGCTAAAGAATGGTGATGGATTAAATCCAGATCAGTTGACTAGGGGTGAGTGTTTGATTTGCTTAAACGCTCCGCCCATCATCCCCTTTTGTATCGCTTTGTTCGCCCTAAGTGTGGCAGGGTATGCTCAGACGTGAGTCCCTTGCTCACTTGGCCACTGGATTCAAGATAGCCTGGCTGATGAGGATTATGAATCCGAAACCGGTCCCAGGATGATTGTTTCCGGTCCAGGAAAGACATAGCTTGGCAGTTCGGACTGGACTGGTCCCATGAGGCACAGGGTCAGACTGATTTGCATATGGCCATGTCTGAACTGGGGTGGCTGAGTGAGCTAAAGAATGGTGATGGATTAAACCCAGATCAGTTGACTGGGGGTGAGTGTTTGATTTGCTCAAACGCTCCGTCCATCATCCCCTTTTGTATCGCTTTGTTCGCCCTAAGTGTGGCAGGGTATGCTCAGACGTGAGTCCCTTGCTCACTTGACCACTGGATTCAAAATAGCCTGGCTGATGAGGATTATGAATCCAAAACCGGTCCCAGGATGATTGTTTCGGGTCCAGGGAAGACATGGCTTGGCAGTTCGGGCTGGACTGTTCCCATGAGGCACAGGGTCAGACTGATTTGCATATGGCCATGTCTGAACTGGGGTGACTGAGTGAGCTAAAGAATGGTGAAGGATTAAACCCAGATCAGTTGACTGGGTGTGAGTGTTTGATTTGCTCAAACGCTCCGTCCGTCATCCCCTTTTGTATCGCTTTGTTCGCCCTAAGTGTGGCAGTGTATGCTCAGACTTGAGTCCCTTGCTCACTTGGCCATTGGATTCAAGATAGCCTGGCTGATGAGGATTATGAATCCGAAACCGGTCCCAGGATGATTGTTTCCGGTCCAGGGAAGACATGGCTTGGCAGTTCGGGCTGGACTGTTCCCATGAGGCACAGGGTCAGACTGATTTGCATATGGCCATGTCTGAACTGGGGTGGCTGAGTGAGCTAAAGAATGGTGATGGATTAAACCCAGATCAGCTGACTGGGGGTGAGTGTTTGATTTGCTCAAACGCTCCGTCCGTCATCCTCTTTTGTATCGCTTTGTTCGCCCTAAGTGTGGCAGGGTATGCTCAGATGTGAGTCCCTTGCTCACTTGGCCACTGGATTCAAGATAGCCTGGCTGATGAGGATTATGAATCCGAAACCGGTCCCAGGATGATTGTTTCCGGTCCAGGGAAGACATGGCTTGGCAGTTCGGACTGGACTGGTCCCATGAGCCACAGGGTCAGACTGATTTGCATCTGGCCATGTCTGAACTGGGGTGGCTGAGTGAGCTAAAGAATGGTGATGGATTAAACCCAGATCAGTTGACTGGGGGTGAGTGTTTGATTTGCTCAAACGCTCCGTCCATCATCCCCTTTTGTATTGCTTTGTTCGCCCTAAGTGTGGCAGGGTATGCTCATACGTGAGTCCCTTGCTCACTTGGCCACTGGATTCAAGATAGCCTGGCTGATGAGGATTATGAATCCGAAACCGGTCCCAGGATGATTGTTTCCGGTCCTGGGAAGACATGGCTTGGCAGTTCGGGCTGGACTGTTCCCATGAGGCACAGGGTCAGACTGATTTGCATATGTCCATGTCTGAACTGGGGTGGCTGAGTGAGCTAAAGAATGGTGATGGATTAAACCCAGATCAGCTGACTGGGGGTGAGTGTTTGATTTGCTCAAACGCTCCGTCCGTCATCCCCTTTTGTATCGCTTTGTTCACCCTAAGTGTGGCAGGGTATGCTCAGACGTGAGTCCCTTGCTCACTTGGCCAATGGATTCAAGATAGCCTGGCTGATGAGGATTATGAATCCGAAACCGGTCCCAGGATGATTGTTTCCGGTCCAGGGAAGACATGGCTTGGCAGTTCGGGCTGGACTGTTCCCATGAGGCACAGGGTCAGACTGATTTGCATCTGGCCATGTCTGAACTGGGGTGGCTGAGTGAGCTAAAGAATGGTGATGGATTAAACCCAGATCAGTTGACTAGGGGTGAGTCTTTGATTTGCTCAAACGCTCCGCCCATCATCCCCTTTTGTATCGCTTTGTTCGCCCTAAGTGTGGCAGGGTATGCTCAGACGCGAGTCCCTTGCTCACTTGGCCACTGGATTTAAGATAGCCTGGCTGATGAGGATTATGAATCCGAAACCGGTCCCAGGATGATTGTTTCCAGTCCAGGGAAGACATGGCTTGGCAGTTCGGACTGGACTGGTCCCATGAGGCACAGGGTCAGACTGATTTGCATATGGCCATGTCTGAACTGGGGTGGCTGAGTGAGCTAAAGAATGGTGATGGATTAAACCCAGATCAGTTGACTGGGGGTGAGTGTTTGATTTGCTCAAACACTCCGTCCATCATCCCCTTTTGTATCGCTTTGTTCGCCCTAAGTGTGGCAGGGTATGCTCAGACGTGAGTCCCTTGCTCACTTGGCCACTGGATTCAAGATAGCCTGGCTGATGAGGATTATGAATCCGAAACCGGTCCCAGGATGATTGTTTCCGGTCCAGGGAAGACATGGCTTGGCAGTTCGGGCTGGACTGTTCCCATGAGGTACAGGGTCACACTGATTTGCATATGGCCATGTCTGAACTGGGGTGGCTGAGTGAGCTAAAGAATGGTGATGGATTAAACCCAGATCAGTTGACTGGGGGTGAGTGTTTGATTTGCTCAAACGCTCCGTCCGTCATCCCCTTTTGTATCGCTTTGTTCGCCCTAAGTGTGGCAGGGTATGCTCAGACGTGAGTCCCTTGCTCACTTGGCCAATGGATTCAAGATAGCCTGGCTGATGAGGATTATGAATCCGAAACCGGTCCCAGGATGATTGTTTCCGGTCCAGGGAAGACATGGCTTGGCAGTTCGGGCTGGACTGTTCCCATGAGGCACAGGGTCAGACTGATTTGCATATGGCCATGTCTGAACTGGGGTGGCTGAGTGAGCTAAAGAATGGTGATGGATTAAATCCAGATCAGCTGACTGGGGGTGAGTGTTTGATTTGCTCAAACGCTCCGTCCGTCATCCCCTTTTGTATCGCTTTGTTCACCCTAAGTGTGGCAGGGTATGCTCAGACGTGAGTCCCTTGCTCACTTGGCCAATGGATTCAAGATAGCCTGGCTGATGAGGATTATGAATCCGAAACCGGTCCCAGGATGATTGTTTCCGGTCCAGGGAAGACATGGCTTGGCAGTTCGGGCTGGACTGTTCCCATGAGGCACAGGGTCAGACTGATTTGCATATGGCCATGTCTGAACTGGGGTGGCTGAGTGAGCTAAAGAATGGTGATGGATTAAATCCAGATCAGCTGACTGGGGGTGAGTGTTTGATTTGCTCAAACGCTCCGTCCGTCATCCCCTTTTGTATCGCTTTGTTCACCCTAAGTGTGGCAGGGTATGCTCAGATGTGAGTCCCTTGCTCACTTGGCCAATGGATTCAAGATAGCCTGGCTGATGAGGATTATGAATCCGAAACCGGTCCCAGGATGATTGTTTCCGGTCCAGGGAAGACATGGCTTGGCAGTTCGGGCTGGACTGTTCCCATGAGGCACAGGGTCAGACTGATTTGCATCTGGCCATGTCTGAACTGGGGTGGCTGAGTGAGCTAAAGAATGGTGATGGATTAAACCCAGATCAGTTGACTAGGGGTGAGTCTTTGATTTGCTCAAACGCTCCGCCCATCATCCCCTTTTGTATCGCTTTGTTCGCCCTAAGTGTGGCAGGGTATGCTCAGACGTGAGTCCCTTGCTCACTTGGCCACTGGATTCAAGATAGCCTGGCTGATGAGGATTATGAATCCGAAACCGGTCCCAGGATGATTGTTTCCGGTCCAGGGAAGACATGGCTTGGCAGTTCGGGCTGGACTGTTCCCATGAGGTACAGGGTCACACTGATTTGCATATGGCCATGTCTGAACTGGGGTGGCTGAGTGAGCTAAAGAATGGTGATGGATTAAACCCAGATCAGTTGACTGGGGGTGAGTGTTTGATTTGCTCAAACGCTCCGTCCGTCATCCCCTTTTGTATCGCTTTGTTCGCCCTAAGTGTGGCAGGGTATGCTCAGACGTGAGTCCCTTGCTCACTTGGCCAATGGATTCAAGATAGCCTGGCTGATGAGGATTATGAATCCGAAACCGGTCCCAGGATGATTGTTTCCGGTCCAGGGAAGACATGGCTTGGCAGTTCGGGCTGGACTGTTCCCATGAGGCACAGGGTCAGACTGATTTGCATATGGCCATGTCTGAACTGGGGTGGCTGAGTGAGCTAAAGAATGGTGATGGATTAAATCCAGATCAATTGACTAGAGGTGAGTGTTTAATTTGCTTAAACGCTCCGCCCATCATCCCCTTTTGTATCGCTTTGTTCGCCCTAAGTGTGGCAGGGTATGCTCAGACGTGAGTCCCTTGCTCACTTGGCCACTGGATTCAAGATAGCCTGGCTGATGAGGATTATGAATCCGAAACCGGTCCCAGGATGATTGTTTCCGGTCCAGGAAAGACATAGCTTGGCAGTTCGGACTGGACTGGTCCCATGAGGCACAGGGTCAGACTGATTTGCATATGGCCATGTCTGAACTGGGGTGGCTGAGTGAGCTAAAGAATGGTGATGGATTAAACCCAGATCAGTTGACTGGGTGTGAGTGTTTGATTTGCTCAAACGCTCCGTCCGTCATCCCCTTTTGTATCGCTTTGTTCGCCCTAAGTGTGGCAGTGTATGCTCAGACTTGAGTCCCTTGCTCACTTGGCCATTGGATTCAAGATAGCCTGGCTGATGAGGATTATGAATCCGAAACCGGTCCCAGGATGATTGTTTCCGGTCCAGGGAAGACATGGCTTGGCAGTTCGGGCTGGACTGTTCCCATGAGGCACAGGGTCAGACTGATTTGCATATGGCCATGTCTGAACTGGGGTGGCTGAGTGAGCTAAAGAATAGTGATGGATTAAACCCAGATCAGCTGACTGGGGGTGAGTGTTTGATTTGCTCAAACGCTCCGTCCGTCATCCTCTTTTGTATCGCTTTGTTCGCCCTAAGTGTGGCAGGGTATGCTCAGATGTGAGTCCCTTGCTCACTTGGCCACTGGATTCAAGATAGCCTGGCTGATGAGGATTATGAATCCGAAACCGGTCCCAGGATGATTGTTTCCGGTCCAGGGAAGACATGGCTTGGCAGTTCGGACTGGACTGGTCCCATGAGCCACAGGGTCAGACTGATTTGCATCTGGCCATGTCTGAACTGGGGTGGCTGAGTGAGCTAAAGAATGGTGATGGATTAAACCCAGATCAGTTGACTGGGGGTGAGTGTTTGATTTGCTCAAACGCTCCGTCCATCATCCCCTTTTGTATTGCTTTGTTCGCCCTAAGTGTGGCAGGGTATGCTCATACGTGAGTCCCTTGCTCACTTGGCCACTGGATTCAAGATAGCCTGGCTGATGAGGATTATGAATCCGAAACCGGTCCCAGGATGATTGTTTCCGGTCCTGGGAAGACATGGCTTGGCAGTTCGGGCTGGACTGTTCCCATGAGGCACAGGGTCAGACTGATTTGCATATGGCCATGTCTGAACTGGGGTGGCTGAGTGAGCTAAAGAATGGTGATGGATTAAACCCAGATCAGCTGACTGGGGGTGAGTGTTTGATTTGCTCAAACGCTCCGTCCGTCATCCCCTTTTGTATCGCTTTGTTCACCCTAAGTGTGGCAGGGTATGCTCAGACGTGAGTCCCTTGCTCACTTGGCCAATGGATTCAAGATAGCCTGGCTGATGAGGATTATGAATCCGAAACCGGTCCCAGGATGATTGTTTCCGGTCCAGGGAAGACATGGCTTGGCAGTTCGGGCTGGACTGTTCCCATGAGGCACAGGGTCAGACTGATTTGCATATGGCCATGTCTGAACTGGGGTGGCTGAGTGAGCTAAAGAATGGTGATGGATTAAACCCAGATCAGTTGACTAGGGGTGAGTGTTTGATTTGCTTAAACGCTCCGCCCATCATCCCCTTTTGTATCGCTTTGTTCGCCCTAAGTGTGGCAGGGTATGCTCAGACGCGAGTCCCTTGCTCACTTGGCCACTGGATTTAAGATAGCCTGGCTGATGAGGATTATGAATCCGAAACCGGTCCCAGGATGATTGTTTCCAGTCCAGGGAAGACATGGCTTGGCAGTTCGGACTGGACTGGTCCCATGAGGCACAGGGTCAGACTGATTTGCATATGGCCATGTCTGAACTGGGGTGGCTGAGTGAGCTAAAGAATGGTGATGGATTAAACCCAGATCAGTTGACTGGGGGTGAGTGTTTGATTTGCTCAAACACTCCGTCCATCATCCCCTTTTGTATCGCTTTGTTCGCCCTAAGTGTGGCAGGGTATGCTCAGACGTGAGTCCCTTGCTCACTTGGCCACTGGATTCAAGATAGCCTGGCTGATGAGGATTATGAATCCAAAACCGGTCCCAGGATGATTGTTTCCGGTCCAGGGAAGACATGGCTTGGCAGTTCGGGCTGGACTGTTCCCATGAGGTACAGGGTCACACTGATTTGCATATGGCCATGTCTGAACTGGGGTGGCTGAGTGAGCTAAAGAATGGTGATGGATTAAACCCAGATCAGTTGACTGGGGGTGAGTGTTTTATTTGCTCAAACGCTCCGTCCATCATCCCCTTTTGTATCGCTTTGTTCGCCCTAAGTGTGGCTGGGTGTGCTCAGACGTGAGTCCCTTGCTCACTTGACCACTGGATTCAAGATAGCCTGGCTGATGAGGATTATGAATCCGAAACCGGTCCCAGGATGATTGTTTCCGGTCCAGGGAAGACATGGCTTGGCAGTTCGGGCTGGACTGTTCCCATGAGGCACAGGGTCAGACTGATTTGCATACGGCCATGTCTGAACTGGGGTGGCTGAGTGAGCTAAAGAATGGTGATGGATTAAACCCAGATCAGTTTACTGGGGGTGAGTGTTTGATTTGCTCAAACACTCCGTCCATCATCCCCTTTTGTATCGCTTCTCCCTCTTCCAGAGCATTGCACATGCTCAAAAAGTTCTAGCTGATAGAATGCACCTGCTCCTAGTATAGAACTGTCAGGCTATTCTTCCTGATGTATTTAACATCTAATATTGCTTGGCACTAGAACGCACTTCTGAATTATCAAGCGCCGGGAAACCCTTTGGTGGGTAGCTGATTTGCGCTATATAAATTAAATAAATAAATAAATAAATAAAGATGTAAGGGGAAATATCTCTCCTCCCACTTTGTTGAGCAAGAAAATATTGTATAGCCATATTAGACAGTAAGCATGCTGTTTTGAGACAGGACCTCCCCTTAGTTTTTTGCTGACCATGTAACCTATGTATATACAAGGCCCCTGTTCTCTGTACTCCTTAGAATGCCTACTACAGTAGCCCAAGGGTACTGTGTGACGTAGTCTCCCTCATCTGAGGTTAATAAAAATGTTTTCTTGATATTACAGCTTCTGTGCCAATCTCTTCTTTGTTGGTTAAAAGGACCAGGTTTATTAGTGAACCCCTTAGAAGGTTTATATTTCTTCAGTACTATCTTGTGGCCAAACTGCAACTTTCTTCCCATGCCACTTAATGCCTGACTCCCAGCAGTTTTATACAGGAACACACGCCTGACTTCTTAAAATCTTGTTAGCTTCCCATGCTCAGGTTTTCAGTTCAGTTTATTTTAAGTACTAGGAGATCCATTTATTTGGTCAGTCCACTTTATAAAAACTCAAACCAAATTCAATATTTATTTGGCAATTTGGCCTGAGTAGCAAGTCAAATCTCCATATAAATGTATTTGAGATCAGCTGGGACACTAATACGATAAAAAAATTAATACTTTAAAGAAACAAGTAGGATGTAAAAAATACAAATGTAATTAGCAAAATTCGACATAAATGTAGGTAGATGCACGTGTAAGGGTTTCTAAGATGTTAAAATTGCAAAACCGTTGGCATAACCATGCATTAAAATTATAGGAAAAGCATAATACCATGAACAAAGACAAAATCGGATCGTGTAGACCTACTGGGATTTACGGATCAAATGTGGCTTAACCGGGAGTGCATGCAGTCGGGTAGAAGTTGACACATGACTCGTGAAGGAGGATGTCCAGCCAGTGGTAGCAGCATCTGGCACAAGAGAAATGAAGCTACAGATCCACACATCCAAGGCTAAATAAGCACACTTTGCCAAAATATACATCATAAGCGTGAGGAGAGTCTTTTCCAATTGGTATTAAGTTTGTTTCTTTCACCGATGGATCTTGCAGGTGCCATCTATCTATAAAAGTTTGCAAGGTGGATTGTTTCCCCCCACATTTTGTAATTTGTAGGTGAATGATAAAAAGCGTGTACAAGCAGCATTAACAAGATTTGATTCTTATAACAACACATTTTTAGCTCTTCATGAGGTGTGTCCTACCATTTGTGTAATGTCTTTCAAGTTCTATGAACTCGCTTTCTGTCAATGGAAGTCCTGTAAGGCATATTCTGTCCAAATCAAGATGGCGGAGGCCTCCCGTAAAGAGCCAGACATCTGGAAATTACACCGACCTGCACAGCTTCTTGCTAAATTAAGTACTGGCAAAGCCTATAGATTTTGCAAATGCAAAATCTATTGGTTTGTCAATAAATGTTTATGTTACATAGAAGAGCCAGCTTCTAATTGGGTGTGCGGAAGTGTATGTGTCTAAAGATCACTGTGAGCATGCTGTTTGTGTGTGTGAGTGCATCAGTGGTTGTCTTCAGTGTCCCAGTGTGAGTCTGTACGGAATCTGGATAGGATTGTGCACATGACAGAGTGTATGTAAGAGAGTGAGATTGCTTGAAGTCTGACTGTGATTATGTGAGTTTAGAAGTGCAGTACCTGTGGGTGCAAGTGTGTGAACATTTGTGCCGGAGTGTGAGTGACAATGTTTGAGTCTGTAGGTAAGTGCATGGCGCGGCGTGCAGGGGAGTGCTATCGGGTAGAGTATTCCAGGCAGAATGTTGTGCTGGGATGAGGTAACCCTCAAAATGTAATTAATAATAAGATCAGTAAAGGGTTTGTAGGGGGTGAATCAAAACGGGCGAAGAGGTTAACGCATTGAGAGGGGTCGGGTGAGTGAAACAACAACGATCGTGAGGGAGGAAGGAAAAGGACTGATAATAGTGGGGGGTTGGGGAGGGACTGCAGAGACATGCACTCAATAAGAGTCATGTGGAAAAGTAACAAAAGAGAGCTTGAGTCCACTGGAAGGACACTATCCACAGGAAGCAGTACGTAGTCCAGGCTACACAGCAGGACAAAGAAGACTTGATGGCCAGGAAGAAGATGGAGGCGAGGAGGAGTTGCTGACCAATTGAAAGCAGGGAAACAAGAATTATTTGAGAGCCATGTGAAAGCAAGCCAATGGTAAGTAAAGTGAGGTAGGAGCCATGTAGGAGCCAGTCAATGGTAGGTATATGTAAGTAATGGGCGGGACCTGAGCTCCTTTAGCTCCTTTCAAGATTCTCTTTTTCAAAATGCAACAGATTTCACATGCTCAGCGAAAGCACTGTGCAGATGAAACCTAACAAGCACAGCACATGTGCTGTGCAGGCAAACCCAAACAAGCACAGCACAAAGCCTGTGCAGGCAAAACCTAAAAATAGTATTACTGGGATTTGTCCCCACGTGCAGGTGTATTGACACTGCACTGAAACACCATTAATAAAACCCGCATATTGGTAAAGCAATGCTTCTCAGAGAAGAGAGCATTAGTGTAGATCTTCTGCTAGCCATGGGGCCAGCACCTATTAAATAGATAGAATGTATGGAGTTGGAGAGGATCATGCATAAATCTACTGACAGCACTGAGTTAAGTATACGCTTGGAACACGTGTCAAAACACAGGTCGTTATTCGTATAGAGTGGATCCATGTATGGAGCGAGCTTAGGGAGCAGTTGAGGATGCACAATACAGCAGAATATGTGCAATAGTGCCATATCATGAGCATATAAACCAAGACAGTGGTTCCTTCAGGAGGCATTGCAAGAAAATAAATTCCAACTGATAAGGAAATTAAATAGACCCTCGACAGAGATTACTTATTCAATCTACTTCTGCATGTATAGAATTAATTCTGAAAGCACATGTTAGACCTGGCATCCTGGTTTCCCCAGTCTTTTTGAGACTACCTCCTGTATTTGTGATAGTATGATGGACTTCGTTTTTGCTGGTATATGTGCTCTGGGCACTTTACCACTGCTTATCAGTGCTAAAGTGCAAGTGCACTCTGTGTAAAATGTAATTATGCTGGTTTATTCATGATTAGCACAGTTTATTTACTGGTAAATCACTAGTAAAGTGCACTGTGTGTGCCCAGGGCAGGTATATCAAATGCTACTGGTGGGCCTGCAGCACTGGGCTTATTAGATTCCCCTTCATTTCCCCTTAGAGTCCGAAGACATATTAGGTGCAGGGTGAGATTATTGATGCATTCACCTGCACAAGGCATAAGCAGAAACACTCATTTTAGCATTAAAATTCCCACACATATGCAGGCCTGGCCGGCAAGATGTCGACAAGAAGTACTTCATCCTGGACACAAAATTGTAATTTTTAGGTCCCAAGCTGAATTCTGCAGTACCTGCCACCCGGGTTAGGACTGAGAGCCTAAAGAGGGGGCTAATGGCAGAAACCAAGTTGTGTGAGGCCTGCAGCAACGCACTGGTGCAAAGGCCCCTGAGGAGGAAACTCCGAAGTGGAGGCTGGGTGAAGGAGGGCTGACCCAGTGGAGGGCGATGTCTTTTTGCGAGGGTGCTTTGGGGGACTGAACAGCCCCTGGCAAGAACCTGCTGCTCTGCGGTCAAGACAGGCAATCGGTCATAACACAGGGGCCTGCCTGGATCACCCCTAGGGATTCGGGTTAATGCCAGCCTGGGGACGTGTTTGCTATAAGGCGTCATTGGAGGCAGCCAAAAACAGCCGGACTGCAGCATAAGAGGAGTGGATCCCTGGAGAGGTTCTCTTGGTGCCACTGGTGGAGGAGTGGGATGTGGGGAGCAAGATTTGAGACATGGAAAGACAATCCAATACTCACCAGTGCAGAAATAATGTTAAATACTGGTATATGTTGTCTCCGCTTCAGGTTTGGGAATGTTACTGCTAAAGGTTAAAGGGAACACCACTCGCATGTCAAAGTCTTTGTTCGCTCTCCGCTGGAAGGGGCACAGAGCAGTGGCGGCTGGTGACATTTGAAAGTGGTGGGGCGTAAATACTGCACTGTGGCGAGCGAGTGCAGCAAGCGAGGTCGAACCACCTACGGGGGGTTCGGGGGTTCTCCCACAAGAACATTTTGAAAAAAGGGTGGGCAAATGGTGTATTCTCAAGCACATTTGAGAAAGAGGTGGCTTGGCGAATACATCTCTGGGAGTAGCCAGACAAGTCTCTTTGCACAGATACATCTCTCTCCCTGCATTCACATAGGCACAGTCACCCTGCACTCATAGACCCATTACTCACCCTTCCCTGACACATTACTAAGCCAGCAATCACCCATCCACATCACTCACTCTGGGCTCACACAGGTACACTTGCTCACCCTGCACTCACACAGACATCACTCACCCTGGATTCACACAGGCACACTGTTCACCCTGCACTCACACAGGCACACTGCTCACCCTGCACTCACACAGACATCACTCACCCTGCACTCACACAGGCACACTGCTCTATGCTCACCCAGCACTCACACACACATCACTCACCCTGGACTCACACAGGCACACTGCTCAACCTGCACTCACACAGACATCACTCACCCTGCACTCACACAGGCACACTGCTCAACCTGCACTCACACATACTCAGTCGCCCCAGAAGCAGACTGATGATGGCAGGCAGCACTTATCTACTGTAGAAGAGGCAGAGCCGAGGGCCGAGGCCCGAGGCCTGTGTGCATAGTGCAGATGTGCACAGTGCACGTTCGGTCACAACTGGGTGTGGTGAGGGGGAAGCTGTCAGCACACACTTGCATTAGAAACGCTGTGACTGAGGCATGTTTCCATAGTGCAGAGGTGCACCTAGGCCTGTGTGTGCTGTGTGCATGGTGCACTGCAGAGATGCAAGCTCAGTTAACATCGCTACTGTAGTAGAAGAGCCGAGGCTTGTGCCTGGCTCGTGCACACGGTGCACCCACTGCCCTGGCCTGCACTGTGCGCAGGCAGTGCCTGCGCTGGATAGCAAGCAACACTGAGGCGCCAAGGAGCGATGAAGATTGCCAGCGGCGCTATATGACTGGTCAGAAATATTGTTTTCCCATTGAGTGAAGGAGAAACCTGAAAGAGGGCGCAAGTCCTCAGAAAAATAGTGTGGCGACTAATTCAAAGGAAGTGACGCCACAAAAATCTCAATCCTCACAACGCAAAGCGCCTCTTTTACGAAAATAAGTTAACATAACCAATTTAACCATGCAAAATAAAAACAAATGTATTTGGTTGTTTGACTATTTTATAAATCATATTTAGGTTTTCCACACATCAACCTGTAGTAGAGCCCAGAAATGGCTGAAAGGGACAGTATATTTATTCAAACGCGTGGAACTAGAGATTACATTTTAAACTGTATTTAAGACAAAAACGAAACGCGCTGATGCATTTTTTAAATAGTCTATCTTTCAGTTAATCCAAGTAGCTGCTATGCTGAAGCACAAGGCACACCTCCAGTCAGGGGAACGGAGTCCCCTTTATAAAAAAAAAACTGTGGGGAGACTCAGTCCACCCGCGTCCACCCGGGACTTGTGCCCGGGTTTGAAGGCACATCCAGTACCATCTCCTTCTCTTGGTTGGGGGAGTTGTGTGAGGGGGGAGGGGGTGGTCAGTGTCCGACTCGAGCACAGTGGCGGATGCTGCTCCCAGCCACTCTCTCTATAGCTCCTTTTGAGCCCTCCTCCACCTCGGGGCCTCCAAGCACATATCCGAGCCTGCCCAGTGCCCACAATCTCAGAAGGAGCCCCTTGTCATTCCGTCTTCATGACCATAAATACTGCAGAGAACATGCGCAGGGGCGTGGCAGAGCTGTAGAAATGCCCTTCCTCTACCCTCCCCTGGTTACAACCCTCACCTAGTCTACCTGTTTTTTACTCTTACCACCTTCCGCCACTCACCCTCGTAGCTGGAGACGCACGTTCTAACATATAATTGTATTCTCATATAGCGCTTTGAAGAGCTGTAAACACGTCCCAACTGCTATCCACAGTACTCCCTTCTTCAATGCTGTATCAAGTGATTTACAGGTTACACAGAACTTAGCAGCAGGTACTCCACCTGCTGAGCTAGTGTTTTGTTTATGTTTGAATAGGTTTAATTATGTTTTGCTATGCTACGTTTATATGTGTGGCGCGCATCCTGGAAACAAACAACAGATCCGTTTTTGCAATGTCATGATCTGTATAACTTACGTCACGTGGGTGCGGGACGCGATCCGGTCGTGCTAATCGATCATCGATGGTCCGGACCCGAATGTAGTCACTAGTCAGCAGTACTGCCTGGTAGTCAGATGATCAGATCACCACCAGGCCCGCAGATCACACGACGACTTACGCTGCTGCAGCAGCAGCAGCAGTGAGTCAGTGCACAAACATGCACCGTGCACGCAATTGCAAGGGGCTGCTAAAGCAGGCCCGGGCCGTCCAGGCAGCAGGCGGTCCGACTGAGTCCACACCCACGCAGGCAGGCACGACGACGACCTCAATCAGTCCCACAACCGTCCTCTTCGTCGACCTATCCTCACCCAGTCACGCGCCCCACTGACTCTCTCTCTAGTGACTACATCACATGATCTCATCTCGACTTACTTATTGGATAAAGAGCAGACTGAAATCTGCCCATTTTGAGACCTGGGGCCCGGAGTCAATGCCTATAACTATAGTGGTAGAGGGGGGGTGGGGTGGGAGGTCTGAAGTGTGCGCATGCGCTGGCCAGTCGAAATCTCGACAACTCCGGCCTTTTACATGCGCACGGCACTCGCAGTACACGTCACCCTCTGCCTGCCCTGTGCGCAGGCTGCCTGCCTGTCACTCTGCGCAGCCCCACCCCCCACGGGCCGGCCCACTTCCTTATGAATGCCCGATCCTGTCGGGCTTCTCCCGGGGCCTTGGTGCGCGCGGCGCTCCGATTTTTAATCGAATTGGAATTTGCTTTAGAAAACATATTTTATTATGCTGCAGTGCAGTCGGCGGTCGTCCAGGGTAGTGGGGCAACGCCCCAACGCCCCCAATGGACGCACCGCCACTGGCACAGAGTCAGTGATTGGCAGCCTTGTCCTCTGGCTCCACAGGTGTACAAATGGGGCACTGATCGCCCCACTAAAGAGCTAGCTGGAACATTAAAAACCACACACTCGTGATTAGATATAGATTATTCTGAAGTCGGCAATGTTTTCAACTCCAAGGCACGTTTTTTCTCTGAATACCTTGAGCTTAAGTATACATATTTATTAAAAGCATGCATCTTAAAAGCATGCACACTTACCAACAAGCACTGACATGCCTATTTTACCACAGCGTTGCCCTCTTTCAAATCATAGAAACCAGAGTCCTCCTGGCCACAACGAATGGCTCCCTCGGCAAATGATCCACCCAGGCTAAATTCAAACTCAGCAGCTGCACAGTGTGTTTTCTGGGCTACAGCGGCCACTGCGGATCCATGGAGTTGGGTTGCAACTGTGGCAGGGAACATTCATGATTATTGTTAAATTACTGCACTGCCGTGTAAGCACTGCACTGCCATTGCCACAGCCTACCTAAAACTTTACATGGGGTCCGGCCTAATGCCAGGTGCAGCCATGAGGATTACTTCCTATTTTTATTATTACATTGTAGCCGGCAGCCCGCAAAGCCTACCAGGAGCAACGTTCTCGCACAGGCTTGCTGCCACTCCACTTACAGTATAGCGGCACTGTGGTTTAACAGCTGAGGCAGGCGCTATGCCAATTGTGAGTGAATTTGCATTTCAGTGCCCGAATGCGGTGGATGTGATTCGCGTAGGTCACTAGGCGGGGAGTCATCGGAAGAAAGCTTTTTCCGATGTGAAGAAACCCCTGCCACTGACCCATGAAGTGAAACAAACCTTGTCTTCACATTTACATACCTGGAAATACTAGGGTGATCCGGTATTAATAACCGTGAGTTTGGTATTTTTTGTTATCACACTGAGGTTAGGGTGCGCCTTAGCGTGCGTACACCGCCCAGTGTATTTACATTTCTTGTTGATCCTGAAGAAAGCTCGGTCAAAGTGGCCAAAATGAGCAGAAACATGTTGACCATTCGATACATTTAATGGGACAATTTGACTCAAATTCATAGTCAAGCCTGTCCATTAAACATGTTTAGATGCGTGCTTACACTAACCTTTATTAAAATTTGGTTTTGGTTAGAGTTCGCACTCTTTTAATTTTTTTTCACTATCACGTTTCACACTGTTTTTATCCTACAAACCAGCTCCACTGCAATTGCAGGTGTAGTAGCACACCGGGTAGGCACTCGGCCCGCCTGGTGAAAAAAACCCAATGATGAAGCATGTCACCCAATAGACGGGTGAGTGAGGGTTTTACAAAAAACTTTGTGTGTTTCCACACTGCACTTCACTTTCCCCTCCCCCACATTTTCTCTTATTTTCTTTATTGATTAACGATTAGTCACTCCTTTGTTATTAGATATATTCAGACTGGGGTAGAGGAGTGTCCTCCGAGCCCTTGCTCTCTTGTTGTTTATATATATTGTTTTCTAAATGGCCAACCGTGAAAATTGTTGAGAGAGTTGATACTGACTCAGTTTTAAAATTCCTAGATAAAATGTTTGTAATGGAAGGTCTACCAGCAAACATTTTAAGTGACAACGGTGTGCAATTTACATCTAATAAAGCTAAAGAGTATTTCAAAAGAATAGGAATCAAGCACGAAACCACCGCACTTTATAACCCTAGCGGGAATGGCACTGTTGAGCGCTTTAATCCAGTAATTAAGGGTGTTATTCAAGCTGCCATGAACAAAAGACGATTGGAAACTTGAGGTGCAAAAAGCGGTTTGGGCTTATAGAATTACTACACATGATGCTACAGGTGTATCGCCTTTTGTGATCATGAGAAGGAGGAGACCTTGGTGTAAATTTTCTCCGCCTTGGCTTTGTGATGGCACTTTACAACAGTGGTTTCCTGAAGAAGTCAGGGAAAAACTTGTTCAAGTACATGATAGAATCAAATCGTATTATGATAAAACACATGGTGTGAAGGAAGTACGACTCGAGGTTGATGATATTGTTCGAGTGAGGAGGTCTCGTAAGATTGCCAAAGGTGAAAATCAGTTTGGTCCAGCACAAGATGTGACAGAGCTTTTATGCAATGCTGTTCGTTTGGACAACGGTAAAGTATGGAACCTGAAGAGCATTGCTTTATGCTCAGGGAGAAATCCTAGGGCCTCATTTATGAAAAGTGACGCATCGCTGCGTCAAAACAGCGATGCGTCACTTTTCACTGCGCACTCCTTGCGACACCAATGATGCATCATATTAACTGTATGACGCATCATGTCGCAAGGAGTTACAGATACGTCAGTATTTCTGACGCATCTGTAAGCGCAAAAGTGACGCATTGCTCGAGTGTGTCACAAAAGTGACGCAACTCCAGCAATGCACCCTTTCACATGGGGCAAGCCCCATGTGAGAGGGCCGGCGTCAGTCTTACGCCTGCTGTGAGGCAGGCGCACGATTTTGACGCAACGGCGTCCTAAAACTGACGCAGTGAAATCTCATAGATTTCAGTGCGTCACTTCTACGACCCTTCCTTGCGTCATTACGCCCCCTTGCATACATTATACCTGGCGCAGGTATAATATGGCGCAAGGGTTTACAAAGTGACGCATCTACCTAGATGCGTCACTTTGTAAATATGGTGCAACAAGGCAAATTATTTACGCTGCTGGTATGTCACAAAAAGTGACGCACCGGCGGAGTAAAAGTGACGCACGGCCTCATAAATGAGGCCCCTAATGTTTTGTTGGAAGATGTAGGGTGTCTGGATAATTTAAAGGACACTGAATGGATGGAGGAATTTCTTGACCCATCAGCTACGCCCACAAAAAATTGTTTAGAAAGGGAAGTGGTGGTTGAGAGTGCTGGCGGAAAGAGTGTTTCTAGTGACATGTCTAGTGAGGAGTGTGGCGAGAATGTTTTTTGTGAAAAAATTGATTCCTTAAAAAACAAGGATGATACAGAAAAGGTCATATCTGGAACCAGTGATACCATTTCTGACTCTACCAATCCGACTGCTGTAACAGATAGAGTCACTGAGAGTGTAACCAGGAGGAGAGTACTTCCTGGGTGGCTCAAGGAGTATGTCATGTGGTTGTTGAGAGAAATATATATATATATATATTTTTTTGTGCTTGTTAAGGTTATTTTCTTTTATTTGTTTTAAGGAAAAAGTGGGGGATGTGTTATGTTCCTACATTACTGTTCTAATGATGTCTCTTGGTTCCAAGGGCGAGACAGAGAATGCTGGTGGCGTTCTCTCAGGCATTCGGGTCTGGAGTCAGTTACTTTGCTCCGTGGACTGAATGCCGTGCTGCCTGGCCCTCACCTGTTACTGGAATAAACTATTCTGAAATATCATCGAAGTATTCAGCCTCCATCATTCCAACTGTTTTATAGGATTTATGGGCTTGCCATGTCTTTTCTCATTTTATGAATGGAATCCTCAGCCAGTTCTCTTTTATTTTATCCAAAGCCTTGCCCATGCTTGGTTTTTGTGTCATAACAGTGTTAAATGTGAAACTGTTCGCTTTACTCAGACGTTCTGATTGGCTGAAAGGAACTCCAGGTCGCGGGGTTAAATTCCTTTCCGGTTAACTAAGTACCATTAAACTTATTGATAGCACCCCCTATTATTTACAGCGCTCACAAATTTAAAAAGTGCTGAATAAAAGCGCTACATAAAATAAGCTTTTACTGTCCCCGTACTTTCCACCTTTAGACGCCATTCTTTGGCGTCTTCCTTAGGTTGTGTCTGGTGGGATCCTTCTCGAGTAAGTTGTAATAAAAATGTGATCATTTTCATATTGAGAATTGTATAGTTAATTCTGTATACTGAATCTGGGACTGATAAGCACGCCATCACCAGGAGAGATGGTACATATTTCAAATGTTGTTCTGCTTCTAATTAACGCACTGAAGACCCTCTCTGCAAATGTTACATTAAAAATGTACTGATTTCACTGCACTGTTACGTCACCCGATGAGGAAATACACTGTGCCTTTACCCCATCTGATTTCAATGTTGTCGGGAAAAACACCGAGAACTCCTCCCAAGAAATGCAAATACACCTAGTTGGCAAGAACGTTCTGTGTACAATGTCATCAGATTGCACGGTCACATTCCAAGATGCTGCCACGCGTTCTCTCGGGGTGGTTAGAAACTATAATGTTTATCTTTCCGAGCAAAGTACATAGCATAAAATATATGTCAGTGAAATAACTTTCAGCAGTTGAAAATATAGATTTTAAATACTACAATCAATCGGCAATAATTAATTGCCTTTCTATATGAAAAATAATCTAATCTTTCCGTTTTAGGTATTTACATCTTTATACCAAATTATCTGTTCATTCACTTGGTGCAGCAATTGCCTTATAAACTACTGCCTCGTTTTTCTTTGTTTTGCTCAAGATCTGTTTTATGGAATTTTAAAGAGCACAAAATGCGGATCGTATGATACAGAGCACAGATTGCAAGTGACAGTAGTACATGAAAAAAGCGTTGCATTTACATTACTTCTACCGACACGGTGTAGGTGTTGTTATGTAAGCATATATCTATAACAGCTTCCTAAGGGCAAGACAAGCCCACCACCCTTTCAGGCGCCTCACGGTGTAAAAGGTCTGTGGTAACCTGAACTGCCTAGTTTCTAGTTAAAAATTAGCAGGTACATAGATGAATATGCAAGTTACCGCTTTAATCAATGAACTGCCTGGGTGCTTTTTGCAAAGAAATCCACAAGCCAGAATATTTCTGAATTTAAAATACACAAGCCTTTCCCTTTGTGCTAGCTGAGCATCCCAAAATCACTCTTTAAGTACAGCACTTTTGGGAACTCCCACACCCAGCTTGGGCCCACACTGCAGACAGGTGCCACTGGGCCCCAACAGTGGTCGATGTGTCCTGGGTTCTATACTACTATGGCTAGGGAAACTGGGCCAAGTTCAACCATTTCTGCACTTGGCTCTCAGAGTAGCTAGGTCGAGCCTTTACAGGCAGTGCTCAATTTGAGCTATTGGTTGAACGGTTGGGCCCACTGGGGGATTGTATTCATTCATTGGACATTGACCTAAAAAAGGAGAGATAAAGCCAGAAAAAGGGGAAAGTAGGAAAAAGAGAATGACAGAAAAACAGTGAGCAATATAGTTGTGAAGATTCCCTTTGAAGTAAAATAGTACGTTTAACCTAAGACACCAACTGTCATCACACTCACACAGCACTGAGGGCCCGATGTAGGTAAATCCCATTTACCGATTTTGAAATACCGAATTTGACCGATTCGGTATTTCAAAATCGGTAAATGGGATGTAGGTCCCAACATCTGGATTCGTTACCGAATCCTTAACAATTCTTTAATTACCGATTCGGTAAATACCGAATCGGTAATGCCCATTCATTCCTATGGGCTTTGAAGCCCATAGGAATGATTAGGCATTACCGATTCGGTATTTACCGAATCGGTAATTAAAGAATTCACAAGGGTGCAGGGGGTGTCACTTTGACACCCTCTAGCACCCCCAAAACGGGCATGTGTGCAATGTGGCACACAGACATGCCCTAAGGGCACGTCTGTCTGTCACATGGCACATGTGTACATGCACAGATGTGCATGTACACAGGAATCGGTGTTTTACCATGGATTTGTATTCCATGGTAAAATACTGATTCTGTAAGCCATGTGCTGATGGAACATAGGCTACCTACATTGCATTTTCGGTAATTTTACCGAATCGTTATCATTACCGAATCGGTAAATATTACCGAATCGGTAAATTTACCGATTCGGTAATGATAACGAATCGGTAAAATTACCGAAAATGTGCCCCTACATCTCGATAGCCCTTTACCGATCGGAAACGGCCGAAAATCGGTATTTTCGGCCGATTCCGATCGGTAAAGGGCTACCTACATCGGGCCCTGATTCACTAGGAACGGCTCCAATCAGGTTACACGGGTCCTGATATTAAGAAAATAAATGTATTTATTGATAGCTCAAAGATAAAAATCACAATCCCGATTCGTCACATTAAAAAACACAAAATAAAAAAGCATTTCAAAGGGTAACACGGTACCCACCAAAGATTAAAAAACATAGAGTTACCTTTGGTGGGGTAGTGGGTAAGAAGCTAGGGCAAAGTTAGAGTTTGGCAGCCCGGGTACTATCCTGTTCGCAAAACTCTCGGTTTGCCCTACTTATTTCGAGTACCGTAAGGTTTCCATAAACTGAGCCTCCATTGGCTCAGCTGACAGAATGCTTCCTCTGATAGCCTGAGGAAGTAAGGGCCATCAGACGAAAGGCCTAACACCACCCATTCTATTTAGGGTGACATTGTAATATCTGTTTAGGTCACAGCTAACATGACAGTGCAGCTGTCTGGTTTGCTAAAGACATCTTGGGAACATTAAGAAAGTTGACCTAGGAATACATTCCACCTGTTGCTTACATTTGGCTTTGTGGCTTGTAACATATTTAGTGGCTTTCTACTTGCTGACTTTATTTGCTTTAGGCTGTCCAGCTCATGCAAATCATGTGTTACCCCTGGTAAGGTAGTGGGCAAGAAGTAAGGGCCAAATTTAGAGTTTGGCTGACTGGATACTATCCTGTCCGCAAAAACTCTTGACCTGCCCACCTTATTTAGAGAGACGGGAGGACCCTAGGCTTTTCATAAATGGAGTCCCCATTGGCTCAGTTGACGGAAAGCTTCCTCTGATGCCCCCTGCTAAGGCCACAATTCTATCCCTCCAGAGAAGGTCCAAAAACACTCTAGTAGGATAAGGGGGAGGGGCTCAATGACTTATAAAAATAAGATTGGTCCAGTTAATAATAATCACCCTTTCTCCAAAAATCACAAAAAACATTTCCAACAGGGATCACTTCCCAATACCTCACTAGATCGCGACTAGTAGGTTGATGGGATCACACCTCGTGTTAAAAAACAGGTTCTCCAAAACCATTAGGAATGGATCATATGTAACTAAGCTGAATTCACATTCAACAAGTTCTTTCAAAAACAGGTAACTGCATGGGCAACGAAGTGCGCCAACGCCGAATTGTCATCAACCCCTACCACCCATAGGAACAAGGGACATTGTCGAACTTGTGCAAATGAAAGGAGGAAAAGACCACAGGCCATCAGCGAGGAGTCTGCTTAACACCCACGGCCCTCAAGGAGGAGGGGAAAAGTGCCTGGGGGCCGCCATTCCAATATGCAGCCATGCCCTTCCATAGCGATGTCAACCCAGAACTAAAAGCAGCAAACTTTTGTGAACTGGACAGAAGGAACACAGCCACAGAGGAATGCAGACGACTTGCAGGGGACCCATACCTAAAACTGCAATATCGCAACAAAAATTATGTATATTTTTATGGTAATGTGCGATCTGCCTACTATGGATAGCCTTTCACTTGAGTACTACCAAGGAACTGCAGAGTCAAAAGAGATTCACTAAAAGGGAACTACAGCAGCTGCGTCTGGACCTCTTACACATTACCTACCATTACACCAAACAGAACTCCAGTATCCCACCTGCACAGCACAGCACCCTTTTACATAACACATGGTACCAGCTCATGACCACAGTCTTCTCCCAAGCATCAGCCAGTTCATGTTATGTAAGTTCATTGATTCCACATATGGTAGGCGCAGATGGTTTTTATTGTACCAAGAATAAGCCCCTGAGAAAGCAAAATGCTTTATACACCTCTACCTATGTAGAATAAGGGCTAAGATCTAACCCAACAAGATAGTACCACACCGGGTAGTGGAGAACATAACTGTTGGAAAGCGAGGCAGTGTCTGTGAGGCCTTGCACAAATAACATGTCACATTTGTCCTTCACTGGAAACCAAACACCCTATTGTAGCGCTTGACTCTCAGAGGGTAGCGTTGCAGAGCAGTCTAAGGCTTACTCAAGGGGAGGTGGGGTGGGATAGTAATCGCCATTACAGGTGCTTAGAAATAACACTCAATTGATTGTCCAGTCTGTACTTTGCTTTATAAAAGTAAGAGTACATTTATGAAAGTGTGTCCGTATCCTGCAGCCTTTTTCAACGCAGGGAATCACAACGAGGTCGCTACAACGACCGCGTTAGGATTCCGCATACCATTACTCCGCAAGTCGGAACAATGACTTGCGGAGGGGGGCGCTGGATGTTGGAATAGTATAATTTACTATTCCAACTCCAGACTGTGCGGACACTAGGGAAGGTGTTGGATTTTAAATCCAAGTTGTTCCGACTTGCGGAGTAATGGTATGCGGAATCACAACGCAGTCGTTGTAACGACCGCGTTGTGATTCCCTGCGTTGAAAAGTTTTGTGGTAAATGTTGTTTACCTACATTTATTAAACACACACACTACTTACTACTATGCACCAATTTACAAATATACATTAGCTGTTGGAATTACTTTGTGACATTGCATAGCATCTTCACCCCTCCCGCAGGGAGGGTGGGGTCTAGTACTGCCATTCCAATGTATGCACATCATCTTGCCCCCTAATGCAGTGGGATGACACAACCTGGAGTGAGGGCCTTGCCAACTGGCACCATCCCAGTGGTGACCCACCCCATCATCTCAACAAGCATTAAAAATAGGAACACCTGCCCTGGGGACACAAAACCCTGACTGCGCATCTCATACTGACCATACATTATGCACCTCTACATCTTAGTAGCTAACAGTCTGGGTTTTTCCTCCCCTAACGCAGTAGCAAGAATACATGTTTGGGCATCACTTTAAATGAGGTACTTTTCATAGCTGATAACAGTTATAATGCATTGTAGAATTCTGCAATGGATCGCACTCCGCTAGCCCCTCTTCCGGGTCGCCCCTAAGCACTCTGGTATTTGAAGTGCGTGTAGTTCGAAGAACAGAAGTCAAGTTCATAAGTGGTTCACCAAAGTTGGTGCGAGTAGGAACTCGTTGTTCCCAAAATCTCTAGACCCAAGACATGGCTCGGGTTTCGGGATAGTTTCCCTCATCAGTAGAGAACAAGTATGGGGTGGATGAGAAGGCCGCCAAGTAACCGTCACAGGCCTCGATGCCTCTCTGGCTCGCAGGGCGTCTCCAGAAGCTCGTCAGCTTGGCGCTCAAGGGAGCGATAAGTAGAATTCTGCAATGGATCGCACTCCGCTAGCCCCTCTTCCGGGTCGCCCCTAAGCACTCTGGTATTTGAAGTGCGTGTAGTTCGAAGAACAGAAGTCAAGTTCATAAGTGGTTCACCAAAGTTGGTGCGAGTAGGTACTCGTTGTTCCCAAAATCTCTAGACCCAAGACATGGCTCGGGTTTCGGGATAGTTTCCCTCATCAGTAGAGAACAAGTATGGGGTGGATGAGAAGGCCGCCAAGTAACCGTCACAGGCCTCGATGCCTCTCTGGCTCACAGGGTGTCTCCAGAAGCTCGTCAGCTTGGCGCTCAAGGGAGCGATAAGTAGAATTCTGCAATGGATCGCACTCCGCTAGCCCCTCTTCCGGGTCGCCCCTAAGCACTCTGGTATTTGAAGTGCGTGTAGTTCGAAGAACAGAAGTCAAGTTCATAAGTGGTTCACCAAAGTTGGTGCGAGTAGGTACTCGTTGTTCCCAAAATCTCTAGACCCAAGACATGGCTCGGGTTTCGGGATAGTTTCCCTCATCAGTAGAGAACAAGTATGGGGTGGATGAGAAGGCCGCCAAGTAACCGTCACAGGCCTCGATGCCTCTCTGGCTCACAGGGCGTCTCCAGAAGCTCGTCAGCTTGGCGCTCAAGGGAGCTATAAGTAGAATTCTGCAATGGATCGCACTCCGCTAGCCCCTCTTCCGGGTCGCCCCTAAGCACTCTGGTATTTGAAGTGCGTGTAGTTCGAAGAACAGAAGTCAAGTTCATAAGTGGTTCACCAAAGTTGGTGCGAGTAGGTACTCGTTGTTCCCAAAATCTCTAGACCCAAGACATGGCTCGGGTTTCGGGATAGTTTCCCTCATCAGTAGAGAACAAGTATGGGGTGGATGAGAAGGCCGCCATGTAACCGTCACAGGCCTCAATGCCTCTCTGGCTCGCAGGGCGTCTCCAGAAGCTCGTCAGCTTGGCGCTCAAGGGAGCGATAAGTAGAATTCTGCAATGGATCGCACTCCGCTAGCCCCTCTTCCGGGTCGCCCCTAAGCACTCTGGTATTTGAAGTGCGTGTAGTTCGAAGAACAGAAGTCAAGTTCATAAGTGGTTCACCAAAGTTGGTGCGAGTAGGTACTCGTTGTTCCCAAAATCTCTAGACCCAAGACATGGCTCGGGTTTCGGGATAGTTTCCCTCATCACTAGAGAACAAGTATGGGGTGGATGAGAAGGCCGCCAAGTAACCGTCAGAGGCCTCGATGCCTCTCTGGCTCGCAGGGCGTCTCCAGAAGCTCGTCAGCTTGGCGCTCAAGGGAGCGATAAGTAGAATTCTGCAATGGATCGCACTCCGCTAGCCCCTCTTCCGGGTCGCCCCTAAGCACTCTGGTATTTGAAGTGCGTGTAGTTCGAAGAACAGAAGTCAAGTTCATAAGTGGTTCACCAAAGTTGGTGCGAGTAGGTACTCGTTGTTCCCAAAATCTCTAGACCCAAGACATGGCTCGGGTTTCGGGATAGTTTCCCTCATCAGTAGAGAACAAGTATGGGGTGGATGAGAAGGCCGCCAAGTAACCGTCACAGGCCTCGATGCCTCTCTGGCTCACAGGGTGTCTCCAGAAGCTCGTCAGCTTGGCGCTCAAGGGAGCGATAAGTAGAATTCTGCAATGGATCGCACTCCGCTAGCCCCTCTTCCGGGTCGCCCCTAAGCACTCTGGTATTTGAAGTGCGTGTAGTTCGAAGAACAGAAGTCAAGTTCATAAGTGGTTCACCAAAGTTGGTGCGAGTAGGTACTCGTTGTTCCCAAAATCTCTAGACCCAAGACATGGCTCGGGTTTCGGGATAGTTTCCCTCATAAGTAGAGAACAAGTATGGGGTGGATGAGAAGGCCGCCAAGTAACCGTCACAGGCCTCGATGCCTCTCTGGCTCACAGGGCGTCTCCAGAAGCTCGTCAGCTTGGCGCTCAAGGGAGCGATAAGTAGAATTCTGCAATGGATCGCACTCCGCTAGCCCCTCTTGCGGGTCGCCCCTAAGCACTCTGGTATTTGAAGTGCGTGTAGTTCGAAGAACAGAAGTCAAGTTCATAAGTGGTTCACCAAAGTTGGTGCGAGTAGGTACTCGTTGTTCCCAAAATCTCTAGACCCAAGACATGGCTCGGGTTTCGGGATAGTTTCCCTCATCAGTAGAGAACAAGTATGGGGTGGATGAGAAGGCCGCCAAGTAACCGTCACAGGCCTCGATGCCTCTCTGGCTCGCAGGGCGTCTCCAGAAGCTCGTCAGCTTGGCGCTCAAGGGAGCGATAAGTAGAATTCTGCAATGGATCGCACTCCGCTAGCCCCTCTTCCGGGTCGCCCCTAAGCACTCTGGTATTTGAAGTGCGTGTAGTTCGAAGAACAGAAGTCAAGTTCATAAGTGGTTCACCAAAGTTGGTGCGAGTAGGTACTCGTTGTTCCCAAAATCTCTAGACCCAAGACATGGCTCGGGTTTCGGGATAGTTTCCCTCATCAGTAGAGAACAAGTATGGGGTGGATGAGAAGGCCGCCAAGTAACCGTCACAGGCCTCGATGCCTCTCTGGCTCGCAGGGCGTCTCCAGAAGCTCGTCAGCTTGGCGCTCAAGGGAGCGATAAGTAGAATTCTGCAATGGATCGCACTCCGCTAGCCCCTCTTCCGGGTCGCCCCTAAGCACTCTGGTATTTGAAGTGCGTGTAGTTCGAAGAACAGAAGTCAAGTTCATAAGTGGTTCACCAAAGTTGGTGCGAGTAGGTACTCGTTGTTCCCAAAATCTCTAGACCCAAGACATGGCTCGGGTTTCGGGATAGTTTCCCTCATCAGTAGAGAACAAGTATGGGGTGGATGAGAAGGCCGCCAAGTACCCGTCACAGGCCTCGATGCCTCTCTGGCTCGCAGGGCATCTCCAGAAGCTCGTCAGCTTGACGCTCAAGGGAGCGATAAGTAGAATTCTGCAATGGATCGCACTCCGCTAGCCCCTCTTCCAGGTCGCCCCTAAGCACTCTGGTATTTGAAGTGCGTGTAGTTCGAAGAACAGAAGTCAAGTTCATAAGTGGTTCACCAAAGTTGGTGCAAGTAGGTACTCGTTGTTCCCAAAATCTCTAGACCCAAGACATGGCTCGGGTTTCGGGATAGTTTCCCTCATCAGTAGAGAACAAGTATGGGGTGGATGAGAAGGCCGCCAAGTAACCGTCACAGGCCTCGATGCCTCTCTGGCTCGCAGGGCGTCTCCAGAAGCTCGTCAGCTTGGCGCTCAAGGGAGCGATAAGTAGAATTCTGCAATGGATCGCACTCCGCTAGCCCCTCTTCCGGGTCGCCCCTAAGCACTCTGGTATTTGAAGTGCGTGTAGTTCGAAGAACAGAAGTCAAGTTCATAAGTGGTTCACCAAAGTTGGTGCGAGTAGGTACTCGCCTCGAACTACACGCACTTCAAATTCCAGAGTGCTTAGGGGCGACCCGGAAGAGGGGCTAGCGGAGTGCGATCCATTGCAGAATTCTACTTATCGCTCCCTTGAGCGCCAAGCTGACGAGCTTCTGGAGACGCCCTGCGAGCCAGAGAGGCATCGAGGCCTGTGACGGTTACTTGGCGGCCTTCTCATCCACCCCATACTTGTTCTCTACTGATGAGGGAAACTATCCCGAAACCCGAGCCATGTCTTGGGTCTAGAGATTTTGGGAACAACGAGTACCTACTCGCACCAACTTTGGTGAACCACTTATGAACTTGACTTCTGTTCTTCGAACTACACGCACTTCAAATTCCAGAGTGCTTAGGGGCGACCCGGAAGAGGGGCTAGCGGAGGGCGATCCATTGCAGAATTCTACTTATCGCTCCCTTGAGCGCCAAGCTGACGAGCTTCTGGAGACGCCCTGCGAGCCAGAGAGGCATCAAGGCCTGTGACGGTTACTTGGCGGCCTTCTCATCCACCCCATACTTGTTCTCTACTGATGAGGGAAACTATCCCGAAACCCGAGCCATGTCTTGGGTCTAGAGATTTTGGGAACAACGAGTACCTACTCGCACCAACTTTGGTGAACCACTTATGAACTTGACTTCTGTTCTTCGAACTACACGCACTTCAAATTCCAGAGTGCTTAGGGGCGACCCGGAAGAGGGGCTAGCGGAGTGCGATCCATTGCAGAATACTACTTATTGCTCCCTTGAGCGCCAAGCTGACGAGCTTCTGGAGACGCCCTGCGAGCCAGAGAGGCATCGAGGCCTGTGACGGTTACTTGGCGGCCTTCTCATCCACCCCATACTTGTTCTCTACTGATGAGGGAAACTATCCCGAAACCCGAGCCATGTCTTGGGTCTAGAGATTTTGGGAACAACGAGTACCTACTCGCACCAACTTTGGTGAACCACTTATGAACTTGACTTCTGTTCTTCGAACTACACGCACTTCAAATTCCAGAGTGCTTAGGGGCGACCCGGAAGAGGGGCTAGCGGAGTGCGATCCATTGCAGAATTCTACTTATCGCTCCCTTGAGCGCCAAGCTGACGAGCTTCTGGAGACGCCCTGCGAGCCAGAGAGGCATCGAGGCCTGTGACGGTTACTTGGCGGCCTTCTCATCCACCCCATACTTGTTCTCTACTGATGAGGGAAACTATCCCGAAACCCGAGCCATGTCTTGGGTCTAGAGATTTTGGGAACAACGAGTACCTACTCGCACCAACTTTGGTGAACCACTTATGAACTTGACTTCTGTTCTTCGAACTACACGCACTACAAATTCCAGAGTGCTTAGGGGCGACCCGGAAGAGGGGCTAGCGGAGTGCGATCCATTGCAGAATTCTACTTATCGCTCCCTTGAGCGCCAAGCTGACGAGCTTCTGGAGACGCCCTGCGAGCCAGAGAGGCATCGAGGCCTGTGACGGTTACTTGGCGGCCTTCTCATCCACCCCATACTTGTTCTCTACTGATGAGGGAAACTATCCCGAAACCCGAGCCATGTCTTGGGTCTAGAGATTTTGGGAACAACGAGTACCTACTCGCACCAACTTTGGTGAACCACTTATGAACTTGACTTCTGTTCTTCGAACTACACGCACTTCAAATTCCAGAGTGCTTAGGGGCGACCCGGAAGAGGGGCTAGCGGAGTGCGATCCATTGCAGAATTCTACTTATCTCTCCCTTGAGCGCCAAGCTGACGAGCTTCTGGAGACGCCCTGCGAGCCAGAGAGGCATCGAGGCCTGTGACGGTTACTTGGCGGCCTTCTTATCCACCCCATACTTGTTCTCTACTGATGAGGGAAACTATCCCGAAACCCGAGCCATGTCTTGGGTCTAGAGATTTTGGGAACAACGAGTACCTACTCGCACCAACTTTGCTGAACCACTTATGAACTTGACTTCTGTTCTTCGAACTACACGCACTTCAAATTCCAGAGTGCTTAGGGGCGACCCGGAAGAGGGGCTAGCGGAGTGCGATCCATTGCAGAATTCTACTTATCGCTCCCTTGAGCGCCAAGCTGACGAGCTTCTGGAGACGCCCTGCGAGCCAGAGAGGCATCGAGGCCTGTGACGGTTACTTGGCGGCCTTCTCATCCACCCCATACTTGTTCTCTACTGATGAGGGAAACTATCCCGAAACCCGAGCCATGTCTTGGGTCTAGAGATTTTGGGAACAACGAGTACCTACTCACACCAACTTTGGTGAACCACTTATGAACTTGACTTCTGTTCTTCGAACTACACGCACTTCAAATTCCAGAGTGCTTAGGGGCGACCCGGAAGAGGGGCTAGCGGAGTGCGATCCATTGCAGAATTCTACTTATCGCTCCCTTGAGCGCCAAGCTGACGAGCTTCTGGAGACGCCCTGCGAGCCAGAGAGGCATCGAGGCCAGTGACGGTTACTTGGCGGCCTTCTCATCCACCCCATACTTGTTCTCTACTGATGAGGGAAACTATCCCGAAACCCGAGCCATGTCTTGGGTCTAGAGATTTTGGGAACAACGAGTACCTACTCGCACCAACTTTGGTGAACCACTTATGAACTTGACTTCTGTTCTTCGAACTACACGCACTTCAAATTCCAGAGTGCTTAGGGGCGACCCGGAAGAGGGGCTAGCGGAGTGCGATCCATTGCAGAATTCTACTTATCGCTCCCTTGAGCGCCAAGCTGACGAGCTTCTGGAGACGCCCTGCGAGCCAGAGAGGCATCGAGGCCTGTGACGGTTACTTGGCGGCCTTCTCATCCACCCCATACTTGTTCTCTACTGATGAGGGAAACTATCCCGAAACCCGAGCCATGTCTTGGGTCTAGAGATTTTGGGAACAACGAGTACCTACTCGCACCAACTTTGGTGAACCACTTATGAACTTGACTTCTGTTCTTCGAACTACACGCACTTCAAATTCCAGAGTGCTTAGGGGCGACCCGGAGGAGGGGCTAGCGGAGTGCGATCCATTGCAGAATACTACTTATCGCTCCCTTGAGCGCCAAGCTGACGAGCTTCTGGAGACGCCCTGCGAGCCAGAGAGGCATCGAGGCCTGTGACGGTTACTTGGCGGCCTTCTCATCCACCCCATACTTGTTCTCTACTGATGAGGGAAACTATCCCGAAACCCGAGCCATGTCTTGGGTCTAGAGATTTTGGGAACAACGAGTACCTACTCGCACCAACTTTGGTGAACAACTTATGAACTTGACTTCTGTTCTTCGAACTACACGCACTTCAAATTCCAGAGTGCTTAGGGGCGACCCGGAAGAGGGGCTAGTGGAGTGCGATCCATTGCAGAATTCTACTTATCGCTCCCTTGAGCGCCAAGCTGACGAGCTTCTGGAGACGCCCTGCGAGCCAGAGAGGCATCGAGGCCTTTGACGGTTACTTGGCGGCCTTCTCATCCACCCCATACTTGTTCTCTACTGATGAGGGAAACTATCCCGAAACCCGAGCCATGTCTTGGGTCTAGAGATTTTGGGAACAACGAGTACCTACTCGCACCAACTTTGGTGAACCACTTATGAACTTGACTTCTGTTCTTCGAACTACACGCACTTCAAATTCCAGAGTGCTTAGGGGCGACCCGGAAGAGGGGCTAGCGGAGTGCGATCCATTGCAGAATTCTACTTATCGCTCCCTTGAGCGCCAAGCTGACGAGCTTCTGGAGACGCCCTGCGAGCCAGAGAGGCATCGAGGCCTGTGACGGTTACTTGGCGGCCTTCTCATCCACCCCATACTTGTTCTCTACTGATGAGGGAAACTATCCCGAAACCCGAGCCATGTCTTGGGTCTAGAGATTTTGGGAACAACGAGTACCTACTCGCACCAACTTTGCTGAACCACTTATGAACTTGACTTCTGTTCTTCGAACTACACGCACTTCAAATTCCAGAGTGCTTAGGGGCGACCCGGAAGAGGGGCTAGCGGAGTGCGATCCATTGCAGAATTCTACTTATCGCTCCCTTGAGCGCCAAGCTGACGAGCTTCTGGAGACGCCCTGCGAGCCAGAGAGGCATCGAGGCCTGTGACGGTTACTTGGCGGCCTTCTCATCCACCCCATACTTGTTCTCTACTGATGAGGGAAACTATCCCGAAACCCGAGCCATGTCTTGGGTCTAGAGATTTTGGGAACAACGAGTACCTACTCACACCAACTTTGGTGAACCACTTATGAACTTGACTTCTGTTCTTCGAACTACACGCACTTCAAATTCCAGAGTGCTTAGGGGCGACCCGGAAGAGGGGCTAGCGGAGTGCGATCCATTGCAGAATTCTACTTATCGCTCCCTTGAGCGCCAAGCTGACGAGCTTCTGGAGACGCCCTGCGAGCCAGAGAGGCATCGAGGCCTGTGACGGTTACTTGGCGGCCTTCTCATCCACCCCATACTTGTTCTCTACTGATGAGGGAAACTATCCCGAAACCCGAGCCATGTCTTGGGTCTAGAGATTTTGGGAACAACGAGTACCTACTCGCACCAACTTTGGTGAACCACTTATGAACTTGACTTCTGTTCTTCGAACTACACGCACTTCAAATTCCAGAGTGCTTAGGGGCGACCCGGAAGAGGGGCTAGCGGAGTGCGATCCATTGCAGAATTCTACTTATCGCTCCCTTGAGCGCCAAGCTGACGAGCTTCTGGAGACGCCCTGCGAGCCAGAGAGGCATCGAGGCCTGTGACGGTTACTTGGCGGCCTTCTCATCCACCCCATACTTGTTCTCTACTGATGAGGGAAACTATCCCGAAACCCGAGCCATGTCTTGGGTCTAGAGATTTTGGGAACAACGAGTACCTACTCGCACCAACTTTGGTGAACCACTTATGAACTTGACTTCTGTTCTTCGAACTACACGCACTTCAAATTCCAGAGTGCTTAGGGGCGACCCGGAGGAGGGGCTAGCGGAGTGCGATCCATTGCAGAATACTACTTATCGCTCCCTTGAGCGCCAAGCTGACGAGCTTCTGGAGACGCCCTGCGAGCCAGAGAGGCATCGAGGCCTGTGACGGTTACTTGGCGGCCTTCTCATCCACCCCATACTTGTTCTCTACTGATGAGGGAAACTATCCCGAAACCCGAGCCATGTCTTGGGTCTAGAGATTTTGGGAACAACGAGTACCTACTCGCACCAACTTTGGTGAACAACTTATGAACTTGACTTCTGTTCTTCGAACTACACGCACTTCAAATTCCAGAGTGCTTAGGGGCGACCCGGAAGAGGGGCTAGTGGAGTGCGATCCATTGCAGAATTCTACTTATCGCTCCCTTGAGCGCCAAGCTGACGAGCTTCTGGAGACGCCCTGCGAGCCAGAGAGGCATCGAGGCCTTTGACGGTTACTTGGCGGCCTTCTCATCCACCCCATACTTGTTCTCTACTGATGAGGGAAACTATCCCGAAACCCGAGCCATGTCTTGGGTCTAGAGATTTTGGGAACAACGAGTACCTACTCGCACCAACTTTGGTGAACCACTTATGAACTTGACTTCTGTTCTTCGAACTACACGCACTTCAAATTCCAGAGTGCTTAGGGGCGACCCGGAAGAGGGGCTAGCGGAGTGCGATCCATTGCAGAATTCTACTTATCGCTCCCTTGAGCGCCAAGCTGACGAGCTTCTGGAGACGCCCTGCGAGCCAGAGAGGCATCGAGGCCTGTGACGGTTACTTGGCGGCCTTCTCATCCACCCCATACTTGTTCTCTACTGATGAGGGAAACTATCCCGAAACCCGAGCCATGTCTTGGGTCTAGAGATTTTGGGAACAACGAGTACCTACTCGCACCAACTTTGGTGAACCACTTATGAACTTGACTTCTGTTCTTCGAACTACGCGCACTTCAAATTCCAGAGTGCTTAGGGGCGACCCGGAAGAGGGGCTAGCGGAGTGCGATCCATTGCAGAATTCTACTTATCTCTCCCTTGAGCGCCAAGCTGACGAGCTTCTGGAGACGCCCTGCGAGCCAGAAAGGCATCGAGGCCTGTGACGGTTACTTGGCGGCCTTCTCATCCACCCCATACTTGTTCTCTACTGATGAGGGAAACTATCCCGAAACCCGAGCCATGTCTTGGGTCTAGAGATTTTGGGAACAACGAGTACCTACTCGCACCAACTTTGGTGAACCACTTATGAACTTGACTTCTGTTCTTCGAACTACACGCACTTCAAATTCCAGAGTGCTTAGGGGCGACCCGGAAGAGGGGCTAGCGGAGTGCGATCCATTGCAGAATTCTACTTATCGCTCCCTTGAGCGCCAAGCTGACGAGCTTCTGGAGACGCCCTGCGAGCCAGAGAGGCATCGAGGCCTGTGACGGTTACTTGGCGGCCTTCTCATCCACCCCATACTTGTTCTCTACTGATGAGGGAAACTATCCCGAAACCCGAGCCATGTCTTGGGTCTAGAGATTTTGGGAACAACGAGTACCTACTCACACCAACTTTGGTGAACCACTTATGAACTTGACTTCTGTTCTTCGAACTACACGCACTTCAAATTCCAGAGTGCTTAGGGGCGACCCGGAAGAGGGGCTAGCGGAGTGCGATCCATTGCAGAATTCTACTTATCGCTCCCTTGAGCGCCAAGCTGACGAGCTTCTGGAGACGCCCTGCGAGCCAGAGAGGCATCGAGGCCTGTGACGGTTACTTGGCGGCCTTCTCATCCACCCCATACTTGTTCTCTACTGATGAGGGAAACTATCCCGAAACCCGAGCCATGTCTTGGGTCTAGAGATTTTGGGAACAACGAGTACCTACTCGCACCAACTTTGGTGAACCACTTATGAACTTGACTTCTGTTCTTCGAACTACACGCACTTCAAATTCCAGAGTGCTTAGGGGCGACCCGGAAGAGGGGCTAGCGGAGTGCGATCCATTGCAGAATTCTACTTATCGCTCCCTTGAGCGCCAAGCTGACGAGCTTCTGGAGACGCCCTGCGAGCCAGAGAGGCATCGAGGCCTGTGACGGTTACTTGGCGGCCTTCTCATCCACCCCATACTTGTTCTCTACTGATGAGGGAAACTATCCCGAAACCCGAGCCATGTCTTGGGTCTAGAGATTTTGGGAACAACGAGTACCTACTCGCACCAACTTTGGTGAACCACTTATGAACTTGACTTCTGTTCTTCGAACTACACGCACTTCAAATTCCAGAGTGCTTAGGGGCGACCCGGAAGAGGGGCTAGCGGAGTGCGATCCATTGCAGAATTCTACTTATCGCTCCCTTGAGCGCCAAGCTGACGAGCTTCTGGAGACGCCCTGCGAGCCAGAGAGGCATCGAGGCCTGTGACGGTTACTTGGCGGCCTTCTCATCCACCCCATACTTGTTCTCTACTGATGAGGGAAACTATCCCAAAACCCGAGCCATGTCTTGGGTCTAGAGATTTTGGGAACAACGAGTACCTACTCGCACCAACTTTGGTGAACCACTTATGAACTTGACTTCTGTTCTTCGAACTACACGCACTTCAAATTCCAGAGTGCTTAGGGGCGACCCGGAAGAGGGGCTAGCGGAGTGCGATCCATTGCAGAATTCTACTTATCGCTCCCTTGAGCGCCAAGCTGACGAGCTTCTGGAGACGCCCTGCGAGCCAGAGAGGCATCGAGGCCTGTGACGGTTACTTGGCGGCCTTCTCATCCACCCCATACTTGTTCTCTACTGATGAGGGAAACTATCCCGAAGCCCGAGCCATGTCTTGGGTCTAGAGATTTTGGGAACAACGAGTACCTACTCGCACCAACTTTGGTGAACCACTTATGAACTTGACTTCTGTTCTTCGAACTACACGCACTTCAAATTCCAGAGTGCTTAGGGGCGACCCGGAAGAGGGGCTAGCGGAGTGCGATCCATTGCAGAATTCTACTTATCGCTCCCTTGAGCGCCAAGCTGACGAGCTTCTGGAGACGCCCTGCGAGCCAGAGAGGCATCGAGGCCTGTGACGGTTACTTGGCGGCCTTCTCATCCACCCCATACTTGTTCTCTACTGATGAGGGAAACTATCCCGAAACCCGAGCCATGTCTTGGGTCTAGAGATTTTGGGAACAACGAGTACCTACTCGCACCAACTTTGGTGAACCACTTATGAACTTGACTTCTGTTCTTCGAACTACACGCACTTCAAATTCCAGAGTGCTTATGGGCGACCCGGAAAAGGGGCTAGCGGAGTGCGATCCATTGCAGAATTCTACTTATCGCTCCCTTGAGCGCCAAGCTGACGAGCTTCTGGAGACGCCCTGCGAACCAGAGAGGCATCGAGGCCTGTGACGGTTACTTGGCGGCCTTCTCATCCACCCCATACTTGTTCTCTACTGATGAGGGAAACTATCCCGAAACCCGAGCCATGTCTTGGGTCTAGAGATTTTGGGAACAACGAGTACCTACTCGCACCAACTTTGGTGAACCACTTATGAACTTGACTTCTGTTCTTCGAACTACACGCACTTCAAATTCCAGAGTGCTTAGGGGCGACCCGGAATAGGGGCTAGCGGAGTGCGATCCATTGCAGAATTCTTATAATGCATTGTAATTAAAGCCCCTAAAAGGCATCACAATTAAAATCACAGGATTATGCATATACAGCCAGATGCCATACCAGGAGTGTCCAGCAACATAACCCCACTTTGCTTATGACTCCACCTTACGCAGGTACTTCACATTACACATGTGCCTTTCAGTCCCTCTAAAAAGAAATAACATGGGTAAATGCATTGCTGGTGCACTTACACCTCTTCACCTCCAAGGGATGCCCTTCACCAGACATTCCTAGCACAGCCTTCCCCACATGGAGACAATCCTTAAGGCAGAACAAAAGTTCCAGCCCTGAGGAGAGTTGATTGCTGGCTGCACCCTTGAGGGGTTGTTTCTTTTAAGTTCCCATGAGACTAAGGGAGGGACTTTCCTTTTCGTGCTGGGGAGGCTGCGTTGCTCCTGCAGTATCCACTGCACCTTTGCACACCAACAGCATTGGCCCCATCTTCCTTCGGGCCCAACAAACACCAAAATAGCCAGGTTTCCTGGTGCCTGGCAAGGCATTATGGGGCGCTCCTCCCTGTGCCGTGCGTATTCCCGCTGCTCTAGGGAGAGCCGCGCTGCCCCTGGCAGTCTCACGCAGCTTCTGCGTGCTTTGGTGGGGAGCCCGGTCCCACCCGGACCCCCAGGTGAGTCCTGCAGCTCGGGGAGCCCACCTTCGGCTACTCCGTCCGTTGTTCGGGGGCCCGGTCGCACCCAGGCCCCTGGTGCCAACTCTTCTCCTCGATGGGGTCCCATTCCCATCCGGGCCCCTGGCTCCCCCTCTTCTCCTCTGCGGGGTCCCGGTCCCACCTGGGAACCCTGCATGGCTCAATTGTGAGAGTGCAGCCCGGCTCCCCACCCAGCAAGCACCCTCGTGTGCTGCTGCGGGAGCTGGCACCACAGTCCTGGTCTGCCCGATCCGGCATGCAGACGCATAGACTCCTGCCGACCCTGCTGGACCTCGAGGGGGATGCGATGGCACTCCCCGAACCTTCATCAACTTCAGGGCCCAGGGATGAGGACCCGGGCCCCTTGCCCTCTTCACGGGGAGCGCGCCGGCGCTTCCCAACATAGACTCGGGGATCGGAGTTGGGATCCCGGGCCCCAGGGCATCTTCACGGGGAGCGAGACGGTGCTCCCCAGCTTCCGCTCTTCTTTGGGGGCCAGGGTGGGCTCCTGGCACCCCGCAGCCATCTTCACGGGGAGCGCAACGGTGCCCCCTGATTTTCTCTTTGTCTGGGGCCAGGGTGGGCTCCTGGCACCCGCTCGGGCATCTTCATGGGGGAGCGCGATGGCGCCCCTGACTTGACTTCTTGTGGGGGTAGCCCCTGGGACCTGACCCATCCAGGGGCACATCCAAGACCGGTAGCGGAGCTCCACACACTTTGTCGGTCTTCCCTGAGGGCAAAGGTTGCCTACCTTCTGGGGGGCATATCTCATCCCCCAGGGGACCGATCTTCATGATCGTGGCCTCTTCCTACTCCTGGTGGCGTGCCCCAGCCACTGGGAGCACTTTCCTTTGCCCTCCTGGTCTCACAGAGGGTGGCTTCAGCAGGGAGCTATCTCCTTGGGCTCCCTGCAGCAGCCTTTCCCCTGGCTCTTCTCCTGGGCCTCTCTTCTCCTTGCACAGATGCCCATGCTTCTGCTCACTGGTTCTGGACACCCCTCCTACCGCAATTCTGCATCCTGGGACAGTCAGGGGGTTCAACCTTCAAACTACCCATGGCGCCAGGCTCCAGCACCAGACTTCCTCAGCAGAACACCCCCCCGAGAGACCTCCTCTTCCTGTGCAGACTCTTTTTAAAGAATGGAGAGGGGGTTGGCAGGAAGTCTCTGTTTGCCCTATCACACAGCGACACATCACCTCTCTGTCCCTGCTCCCTCCTTCCTGTCCAAGCCTCTGGGTTTGTTTAAAATGGTGTCGTCCAGTGGTCTCATGCCACATGGTCTCTGAGAGCTCCTTCCCCCCTCGCTGTCTTCTCTCCAGAGCAGCTTGGTGCCTGGCACCAATTGTCAGCTGCTGATGGATGAACCTGTAGCTCCACCCGTCTTCTCTTCTTGGAGTGAAGGCCTTCGCCCTTGGAATGCTTGTTGTGCAGGGCTGGGCCTTTGATGCTACAGTTTGGGGAGGAAAGTCATTAATTCAGCCTGGCAGGGTCAGCCCCAGCCAGGCCCTGGTTATGAGGTGACTCAGAGAAATATGACATTTCTGGATGATCCAAAAGCAGTACAACTATGACTTTGGACTCTGCAGAATACTTCTCACATACGTTACAGTGGACTTTAGTGCATGTTTGGAATTTGTAGGCCCTAGGAAAATAAATCTAGCCCATGTGCTGTCCATCCTCATAGGAAAATAATGGAATAAATCAGTAAAGCACACTGACTCTCCCTCAAAGGTTTTTTCCCATTGTACAATTTCTATTCCATTTCACCACTTAGCTCTGCATAAGCCCTGCCACACCATTCGATTTGTAGCTGCGCAGCCCTTACACTTGTGCACATGCATGCACACATGTGTCTGCATGGAACCAGCCCAGTGCCCCTTACTCTGGCTGCAGCGCAGCGGCCTGCTCCACTAGGGGAACACCGGTAAAATACACAAACAGTGCCTTTTATTATGAGTTCACTGTGGGTGAGTCCCAACTTATGAGGCTCTCCCACAGTAAAAGCTCAACAAATAGGTGTTCAGTAAGCGAAAAATCCAGGCGGCTCAGATGGTCAGAACCACCTTATAACAATAACCCTATATGAAACCAATCCAATAGAACTTTACGTCCTAACTGAACCCACTGTTATCCAAACCAAGTTGGACAGGATGTGTAGGAAGTGCCACTAAAGCGAGGATCTTTTTTTTTTTTTTTGAAAAAACGGGGTTGACCCTGTGTCCCTCAAAACCTGGGTAGTTAATGATTAAATATAAAGAGCGGTTCTGTCGGGTAACAACACAACTAATTTGCAAATGCGTGACAATAGTGAATAGTGATCACGTGACAAAAACAATCTATACAACACTAATCAATTTCAATTTCCTGAAGTGGTAAGGCCTATGAAGAAATGTCGACGTTTCGACCTTTAGGAGCGCCAATGTCTGAGGTCGCGGCGGGTCTTTCTCAAGACGGGTTTGAAAGGCACGACAGTCCTAATTCGCAAGTGCTTGTAAGTCACCTGGAGCGAGTTTGCACAAAGTCCTTTAATCAAGCGATTTTAAATGATATTCGCTGTGGTGTACGGCTGCACATCCATCGGCTGCAAAAAGTCAGCTTACTTTTTTTCTTGAGAAAGAAGACCCGCCGCGACCTCAGACATTGGCGCTCCTAAGAGTTGAAACGTCGACATTTCTTCATAGGCCTTACCACTTCAGGATCCCAGTATACTGACAGAAACAAATTAGGATTCTGTAAAAGTCATATTAGTAGATGGCCTACATGAAATCATAACTTGTATATATTTGTACAGATTGTTTATATTGAAATTGATTAGTGTTGTATAGATTGTTTTTGTCACGTGATCACTATTCACTATTGTCACGTTTTGCACTTTATTCAATATATTGACAGTCATTTGTAAATTGTCTTGAATGAACTTGATAAAAATAAAAGATAAAGAACTATATACAGGTTTTCTTTCAATTTATTGTAAGATCCTGTTTAGTATGTATGTCAGAAGGAGGTTCCTCGATTGCATGTAATGGCATTTGCAAATTAGTTGTGTTGTTACCCGACAGAACCGCTCTTTATATTTAATCACTAAAGCGAGGATAGCACATGGAATAGAGATTTCTCAGAGAATCAAAACCCCCAACTCAGTGCACAAGCACGTCTAATCCAGCCTCCATCTGTGGACCGAGAGTGTCTCTTAGTGTAACAGGGAGGTCTTCCTAAACAACAAACGGTCTTCCGATATAGAATCCCAATTGAGGGATGTCCAAATAAGGAGGGTTTAATGAAAGTATGAATACTGCATGTCAGGCAAGTTGGGACACCGAGGTGGGTGGATACACTTGGTTAGAAGGGGGCATCTCTACTTTGATATATTACCACTGACAATGTGGTGAGCATGCCTACACTCAGCTTGTTCCCAGATGGAGGGGACTGTTTTCCCTGGTTACCATGCACACTCCAACCCTAGTCATTTCAGAAGAAGAGCGATCAAATTTCTACCAGCACCCGCTAAGGAAAAAGACAACCTTGCTGATAAAAAGGAGAGTTGTGGACTGTTTGGTCTAGGCATAGTTCAAAGACATTTCATAAGAATTAAGACTGTTCACGGAAGTGCAGCTGGGGGTTTGGGGGTTGATACCCTTCTTCACCCTGAAGACAAAAGCTGATTCCCCCTGGTTACAGCTCAGCAGATGGGAAATGCTCAAAATGATGAACAGCACTGAGCTCAGCCTCAATTTTATCAAGGAAGAAATGTGAGCAGTCTGCCTTATGGTAATGCTGCATAGTTATTCACTGGACTTAATGACCACAATGAAGGGAGGGGTCTGTGCCAAGATTGGAGTGGCCTGCTGCACTTTCATCTCAGGGAATGACATGGACAATAGAACACTGACGCTTGCCATTCAAGCACTGCATAATCTACAAAGAAACATGCGTGAAGAATAAGATGCGCCTGAGCAAGAGTGGTTTTCAAATTGGTTCACCTGACTCCCATGATTGTAGCCGGCTTATGTACATCACTGTTGCTAGTTATTATAATGTTGCTGTTGGTATGCAGGTTATAGGATTGGGGATCACCTGCTGTAAAAATACAGTCCTCAAACTGGAAAGAATGCAGGTAATTAAGAAGGTAATGGTTGTCGAAAGCGAGAATTAGATAGTGTAGTTGAAAAATCAGCAAGAGGGGGCATGCTAATTTGGAAATCGATGAGTTCATTGATAAAAATTAAATCCCAACCTTATTAATAGAAACGCCCTTTGTGAACTCCACATCGACCTCAACTTGCAAAATATGTAGTCAAACATGCCCTGAGACCCAGTAACAAGATTGCTGATTGATAGGTCACAGGTGGGTGGGTGCGTAGCTGGCAGGCAAAAACTTGGGCAGCACAGTCTGTATCATTCCAACAGATAGACACAGTGACATTGCAATGGTCAAGGTAGATTGCCCCAATAAAGCACACATGGCCAGACGAGGTTTGTGAGCTCCTAAAATCACCATAATAAGTGAGATGCCACATGAGTTAGGAACACATAGCCAATCAGGATATAGAACACACAGTGATCAAAGGGCTCCCAATGCCAGACATCTGGACACTTTATCCACTTGTTGTATGGCGTTTTAGGATCCGAGTGAATTTTCCCGATTCATGCCCTTATATAGGTACAATTCACACTGCCCTAATATAGGCATAGAAATCATTCCCTTATTTAGATATAGCCCATGCAGACCAAATACAGGCATGGCTACTTCCACCCGTATCAAAACGTCACAACGATTTCTTGGAAAATCGGCTTCAGCAGTCAGGTACCTTCCCTTGCTTGACTATTGATTTGTCCAAGAACTCATGTACTTTACAAAGAACTACTATTCCCTTGGGGTTCTTTCCTGACGTTATTATGCCCGACTTTACGTCAAACTAGACACCTTCAAGGTATAAATATGCCTTCACTTGCTCTAGCAAGACACGGTGGTTCGGAGCAGTTCTACTATCTACTTGCCCGACGCAGCTCGCTACAGCAAGTGCCGAAGGAAGTCAACCCTTCAGCTGACGCACTGATCGAGAGGCTGCATTTCTCTCGGCGAGAATCCAGCTCCAGTGTTTCCAAGCTCCCCTTGTGGGGTGTTGGGAAATCAAGTACCGAGACTGAGATACCAGACTTCCTTCATTCTAACCTAAGGTATGGAGCTGATTAGAACCTAGGAAACCTTGGATAGATTCTTGGCAAAGAAAACTAAACCTATGCTACACCACACTTACTCCTTCCCGCGTACTAGGCTTAGGTTAGGTACATTGGGGTAGGCGTATTTTAGAAGCATAAGTTGAGTACTTTTAGCCCTTGTTGTTTATGTATGTATTTATATATGGTTTAGAAACCATACAATGCTCTTACAGTATTATTTTATAATATTGTTCTCGATGTACGCATTATACTTTGCAGTCTGCATTACGATTGTAGCAGTTCACTTTACTTGCATGAGAAAGAAGACTGTTCAATAAAACCTTTTATTGAAAACGCCTGTCTCTCTATTTCTCTGCACCTCTGTAGAAACGAAGCATGCACGAGTAACTCAGTGAAATACTTATCTATTGTTTCCCCGACTCTAGAGATACTTTTCTTATTCTTGGGAAACAAAGTTGTCATGTTTATGCGATTGTCAGAAACAAATCTCTTCTTGTGTATTCGAGAGCGTTTCTAGTGACCTCTGAGCTAGCTGGCATTCACTTTTAGGTTTAATATATTCGATAGTGACCTAGTCGACCTCAGTCATACGTCTAAATCTATATGATATATTATTCCAATGCGCAGAGCCTATTGGGAATATAGGAACTACACTACCTGGCGCCCAACGTTTGGTAAGGCACTGATTTAACACTAGATACTAAAGTAACTCAGTCGTGCTTTTCTCAGAGACCCCTTTTTCCCGTAAATTACTCCAATAGACGTTTAGAGTGGGTAAAAGGATAAATTACCTGATATAACTGAGTAGGGAGAAAATCATATGTATTAGATTTAGTTTTTTTCAACGTTGAAAGATACAGTGTTCCAAAATATTGTGCACCTTATCTTTGTTTCCTTGAAACTTGCTCTGCAAACTTTCATTAAACAATTTCGCTTAACGGCGACAATAACGCAACCAGTGGAGCTGCAGCAGCTGCAGCCAACCAGGCTTAGACGTTACAGGTTTCCAACAAGACGACCCGGATGCTAAATCATCCCTGAAAATTTAAGGAAAATCATCATATAACAAATGGCCTGTAATCAAGAGGTGGTAGGGTACTTTTTGTGATAGAAGCACACAAAGATTGGCAGACAGAGGTATTCTATTAATGGATTATCTTCCCTGAAGCAAATTCAGTAACACACATGTTTCACTTGTACAAGGTAGAGAAACATCCAACGGAATACGTTCCTTTCAAGGATATTGAGATTCCACTAACTTACCAAGAGCATGCACTCTGGTTTAAAGGCGCCCTACACCATCAAAATCACATTACCAGGCTCGGTCCAATAGGTAGACAAGGAGCAACATGGCCGTTACTAGCCAGCTATACACCACATCCTGACATTGAAGAAATGTCAGGTGATGAACTATGAGTTCAACTAAAAGAACTAATAAAAATACATAGACAATTGGTTCAATATGTCATGCGGACTCTAACAGTCCAACCACCTATAAGGATTCCTTACCAGGAGAATACAAATAAAATCACACCACAGACTATACAATCAGTCATTGGTAAATTACCTGCAAAAAGGGAACAAATTCCATTCTGGATAGCTAAAAAAATCACTCAAATCGAGGCAGTATTTCCTGATACTACCCCTCATGAGAAAAACAGGATCTTAACAATCTGTTTACCAATGGGGATCGCACCACATCTGGAGGACTGTGACACTTGAGGTACAGACTTTGCTGTAATCTACACCAAAACACATGGTGTTCTGTCTATGGCGGTAATGCCAGACGTCCTGAAACAGATTCAAAATAAATACGGGGCAGAGCCTGCTTTAAATCTAGGTATGAAATTTCTGAAAGATTTCGAACAGGTCTCAACAATAATATTAGCTAATATTAAAGGTGAAGCAGCATCCGTGGCGATCCGCCAAAAGTTAAGAGAATTTGATGTAACCGAGCAACCTCAAGAACTAGCCAGAATAATAGAAAAATCCTATGAAGAACTAGGGAGAGACAGTTTGGGTGGTAAACCAGTAAACCCCAAGCTGACTGAAAGTTCTGAGAAGGTCTTTATTAAAAACACTCTCACTGTTCCTAAAAAGAAGTGGGAAAACACTAAACAGACTTCTAAAGAGAAGCGTTCTCAATCCCGAGGTATGTCTCCTCAGAAGGAGCCCTCTGAAAGGAGGTATAACCCCAGGAATAGGGATAATTTGAGCAAACCTGATAGATATCAAGATACTGATACACGTTCCTCTTGTACCTTTCAGACTTCATCACAGAAATCGGAAAGAAGAGGACGATCAGAACAAAAGGAAGAACGCGTGAAGTCCAAAGATGACCAACACATTCCAAAAAATAAGAAAACTCAATTCACTAAAAAGAAGGAAGCAGGTCTAAAACTCAGACATGCCGAGGATCTTGAGGACTCAACTCAAGAACGGGGAGTGGGCTCAGACAATGTTAGACAGCGCAGCAGAAATAACAGTAGCTCGCAAGATCTTGAAGGATCATCTGGAGACAGTGGACTTTAATGAGTAAATCCAAGTTGAAACTGCTGATACCAGGGTTAGTGTCCTGCACAAGTTATATGAAGTAACATTCCGGATGGAGGGGGACATTATTAGAAAAATAAGAGCGCTCTTTTGGGAGAAGCTCTCTAAGGGTTATGACATTCTTCTAGCTGAACAAGACTGGCCACCTGAATTTGTCATGGAATGCCCACATGGTGAAGAAATCATTATGCCTGCTTTCTCCAACCATATTCCGGTTCATTAAAAATACACATATGCCAGAAAATGGGCAGTCGCCCAGGCTCCTGCCTTATATAAAAATCATGTAGGATGGGATGAGGATTCTCATCAACATAAAATCCAGTTAAAAACTCAACCAACTGCACAAAGGCAGTACCTAGTTAAGCAAGAAGCTAAAAAACAGGTCAGGAAGATCTTAGATCAACTAGAATATCAAGGGGTGATTGAAACTTGCACCTCGTCAATGAACAATCCTTTGTTTCCTGTCTCCAAACCAGACAGTACATATCGCCTAGTTTTAGATTACAGACATCTAAACTCTTGTTGCAAAACTTTTGCAGAGCAAAATGCACACAGTGCAGCACTAATGAATAACATTGAGCGCAAAAAATATAAAACCACATTAAATATTTCTAACAGTTTCTTCTGTCAAAATATTGCACAAGAAAGCAGATATTTGATCGCTTTCTCAATCATGGGGACACAAAGTCAGTTCTGTCATCTCCCCCAGGGATTCAAGAATAGTCCAGGGTTATTTTCATCCAGAGTAACAGAGTTACTACAAACGTATGATGATGAAGCATTATCGTATGTCGATGACATCTACTTAAGAGACGATGACTTGGAAAGGCTCTTGAACAGGGTGAACACCATAATACTTGGCTTCGCCTCTGAAGGGTACAAATTCAATTTTAAAAAATCAAAAATTGCACACCTCAACATCCTGTTTCTAGAATATGAATTATCAAGTGAAGGCAAAAGCCTGGCAGCAAACTTTCTAGAGAAATGTGCCCTGCTCCAACCTCTAAAAATACTGAAAAACTTACTGTCAATTCTAGGTTTTCTAAATTTTGGAAGAACTTACATTCTAGATTACGCAGAAAGGGTTAAACCTCTCTACGAATTAATCAAACCAGATTTCAAACAAATTAATTGGACTCAAAAACACACCAAAATTTTGCATTCAGTGTAAACAAACATGTTAGCAACCACACATTTACAAACATGCGTAAATATACGCAACTTAGTAATCCAAATCATTCCAGGAAGATGCAGATTTACGTACTTCACCTTTAATGAAGGTGAAAAAGTACCAATTGCTTATAAATCACACTTGTACACACAAGCAGAACTGAAATTCACTTCTTCAGAACAAATTCTGACCGTGGTTCAAACTGCAGTAGCAAAAGAGAGAGCCCTCGCAAAGGGAAAAGGAATTATGGTCGCTACTCCTGTACCTGCTTTAGAAGCAGTAACAAAAGTGAGCATTTCAAATGCAAAAGCTTTACATCTGAGATGGATACAATGGGTTAATTTTCTTGCTGCCACAGAAGGTGAAAACATTTTTGACCCCTGTTTGAAAACACAAGAATTTCTACAATACGAACAAGAATGACCTCTGCCTATTGAGATTCTGCCTCTATAACAGTACAGATGTATAATTTATACAGATGGATCAGCACAACCCGCAAATGAGGGTAAACAAGCTTATAGTGCTGCATGTGCAATCGTTAAAGGTCGCTGGCACGATGGTAAATTTCGACCTATGGTCATAAAAACACAATCTCTCGGAGATTGTACAGCTCAGCGAGCTGAACTACAGGCTTTCAAGATGGCGCTCGAAAATACAGATCGCGAATTTCCCACACTTATAGTGTGGGATTCATATTATTGCGTTCAATCTTATACCAAATACTTGCAGAACTAGATTGAAAACGGTTTCAAAGATGCAAAAGGTGGCACAATTAACAAGTTGTTCAGTTACGAAAAGAACTACAAAAAGCTCACGTGATCCATACACTGAATCATCAACGTGATGACGTTCACGTTGCAGGGAATTCATTGGCTGCCGAAACCGCGAAGGCAGCTGTGCAAACGGCTTCCGTAGCTGCGATCACTCGTTCAAAAACGGAAATAGACGGCAAAATAATGCTATCTGTCAATGCGACAAGCAAAGGCAGCGGTGCAGTGTTACCTCTAAATTATCCACTCGAATATTCATACATAATTGAGGCAAACTCCGTTCTTTTTGCTCTCATCCCTGGTGTGGGGAATAGAGTAATTCCAAACACGAAACGTAGAGTAGCTTTGATACACGAAGCACATTTGGGAGAGGGTCTGATGCATCAGGGGATCTCTAAATCTATACTAGAATTAAAAGAGACGTATTGGTGGCCTGGGATGAATTGTCACATTTTCGAATTTGCAATTAATTGCAATGACTGCAACAGAGATCGCAGCATAGAATGCTGCCAGATACCTGACTACAGTGTAGCCAGCCCAGTACAGACACAATTGTTAGACAACATTAGACTGTCTACACACAGCGTCCCTATGGCCAAATGCGTTCCCACAAATATTAAGACGAGATTCATTTGGATGTGACCCCAGCGCTCGGCTGACGCCCAAACTGTTATAAAAGATTTGCGAGTCTTTATCGGCACATACGCAGTCGGCACGCTACATTCTGACCAGGGTCCTCTGTTTAGTTCAAAAGCTTACAAGGAGGCCGTGGCCAATCTGGGCGTTGCATTGCGGTATTCTAGTACATTCCATCCTGAGGGAATTTCGGTTGTGGAGAGAAAAAAACGGGACATAAAGCAACCTATAACAGCTAGGGTACTAGGTAAGGGTGACGGGTGGGTAAAACATGTAATAAGTGTCCAACGTAGTCTTAATAATCTGCCAAGAAGTTCTCTACGGGGAATCACTTCATATGAAATCATTTTTGGAACTAGAATGATTGTCCAGGACCTTGATCGTCACACTTCAGTGATAGAAAAAAATCATTTTGATTTCAAAGACCGTTTGGCTGTTTTGCATGACTCAAATGAAACAAGAAAAATTCAAAGCAACGTATTCCTGAAGCTAACGACCACTGAAGAAAAACCACCCATCCCAGCAAGGCCTGCCTGGATTTGAAAGATTGGGGATCTAGTCAGAGAAAAGATCATGGACAAGAAGGAACTTGGGCCTTCATACAGACAACCAGTACCTGTTTTAGCAATTCACAGATCAAGGACAGTACTGGTGCCGCCCCTTGCTGGAAGAAAGGAAAACAGGTTTGTATCCATTGACCTGGTAAAACCACATCACGTGGCCGATCATAAGTAGTGGGCCAAGTGGACTCCAAAGATGTAGCAGACGCCCGAATCGGGCTACAATCCAAGAGGTTCAGACTGAGAGACTGATAGCATTTGAAGCTTCTGCCGGACAGAACAAAAGACTATGTAACAAAGCCATGGAACTTGTGCCTCTTGAGACCCAGATAACAGTTCATCAAGAAACACCTGTCTACAATGATATAGCATCTGAGTATATTAATATGACAAGTGATCCAGTCATTCCAGCGATTTCATCAAATCCAGAAGCAATCCCTACAATTGACAGAACTGCCTCAGGCTACTTCATTAACTTTGATATGTTTTCTGAGGATCCAAGTGAACCTGAAACGCCGCCAGCTGAAAAGACTTTAAAAAAACTGATAACAGATCTCTTGCAACAACTGGAAAAAATATATATGGTTTCACCATGGGTTGAAGTATGGATTATCTTATGTGTACTTTTCTTTCTAGTTTCGTTGACTCTGGTATTTACCTTGGGAATGCTGATCAATGGAAAACATAGTACAAAAGACACAGTAAGAAAGAACATCAACTTACTCCTCAAACCACACAAATCATCCCATCGTGAACAAAGAGACTTGTCAGCAGTAAACATCCCCGCCATTCCTATATCGGGTGGTATAGCTTGGGACAGAACTGAATATGACATTCTTGGTCCGGCGGAGCTGTTGAAGATTCTACACCAATTCAAGGTTTCCTTGAATGATTTTGTTTCACCCAGCACATTTTCGGATGATTGGGACTTTGAGACTGTTAATAATATGATGTCAGGGCTGCTGCTCCCAGTGGGGCTTTCCACTTTGTACCATACTACTTTGCATTATTGTACTGCTTATCCTGTGACTTCCACTTGGAAATAAAACTACATCTCGGATACAGCATTTACTGAGTCTGACACTTGTATTAGATTATACACTCATCATTTCTTGCATAGATCTGCAAACCCGAGATTATTTTTTACTTATAATCAATGGGAACATTGTCCAACGCAGTACCGGTCGGCAGTAGGTGTTTCTGTAGGGCGGTGACGTGGGCAGGGGGAGGGGCAGGGTGGGGGGTAGAAATGTATGGATTATGGAGTTTTACAGGTAAGTAAACATTTAAATAAATAAAACGAATTTCGTTGTGCAGCACTGCACTCTCTACCACTGAACACAGCTACACTCTATTTTATGCCACTTTACTCTATGCCACTGCACTGTACTCTGCACCACTCTAGGCCACTCTATTGCACTCTAGGCCAATGCACTCTATGCCACTTTAATCTACTGGGTATTACTGCACTCTGACACTGCACTCTATGTCACATGACTCTACGCCTCTCTACTCTACACCACTCGACTCGATGCCAGTGCACTCTATCCCAATCTACTATGCACCTCTGCAGTCTTTTTTTAAAACTCAGTCTGGTGCTCCGATGGGGCATAAACCCAGACTGGTCCGAGTGTATTAGGGTGGTAATCACTCTACGTTTGGCCAACACTTTGACCTCATAATTGAGTAAAGAGATGGGCCTGCATGACCCACACTCGGTCGGTGGTTTGCCAGCCTTTGGTATTACCGTTATGATGGCTGTCCTTTGATCCACAGGCAACAGCTTATCCTTCTGTTCTTTTTAAAACATATTCATTAAATGCCCCGCTGTTATGTCTAACATAGTTTTGTATAGTTCTACCAGAAGGCCATCTGGCCGAGTGCCTTTCTCAGATTGTAGTGACCGGGATGCCATCTTGATTTCATCAACAGGGAAGTTCCCCCCTAACACCTCTCTTTCTTCCTGTGTGAGCCTCAGTAACAAAATGTTAAGAAAAAAGCCTGCACAATCCCCCACCGCGTGGGTTGAGTGGGACGTGTAGATTCCCTCACAGTACTTAGCAAATTCTTCTGCTATCTCTGCCCCAGTGTCATATTTTTCTCCCCCAATGCCTACCATCCCAGGGACCCATCCCCGACTTGGTTAAGAAAAGAGGGGTAATGGGTCCCGGGCCCCAGTCGGCCTGCATTAATAGAGCCGATAGTTTCACAGTTCACTTGTTCTCTGCAAAGAGACCCCCATTGTGGCTGAATAGTTTAATGAAGTGCCAGAATAAGTAGAAGTTGTCACTCTTTTATTTGGAAAAATTCCAATTTATTGCTTAGATTTGATTCTTGTGCGCAGGCAGAGTCAATTATAGCGAGCATAGATCGTATGGCAGAAAAGAAATAGAACAGCCAAAACATGTTTCACCCCCTTGTGCGGCCAACAGGCCAAGGGGCTTCCTCAGGGTTGTACAATCCACAAGTGTGTAGCCATCGCAGAAATAAAATGACACGAATACAGAAAAAAATACAAGAAAAAAACACAAACCAAAACACCGATAATACAATTTCAAACATAGTGCAGCTTATTTGCATCAATACAAAAATAATAAGAGATCACTCTGTGTAGTGTAAGGTGTAGTGTGACGGCAAGGAAATGAGAGGGTGTTGGGGGGAAGGAAGAGGGAAAGGAGAGGACAGGAATGAGGTCAGAGAGAGAACAGTAGTAGCATGCAACACGGTAGGGAGAGAGTGAGGGGAGATGGGAGAATAGCAAAAAAAGGGGATTGCATATGTGCGTTGTGAGAGCAGGGTACAATGTAGTAAGAAATATTAGTTTCAAGAAGATAAGGGCAGGGAGAGAAGATTTGTGAGAGAGAAAGGAGAGGGAAAGGAGAGAGAGAAAGAAAGTAGGGAAGACGCAGGAAAAGTAAAGGGGAATAACCCATAATCAGTCCATGTTATCGGAAGGCCGACATTACATTGGACCATGCCTCGTAATACATATTCAACAAAGTGTTCATTAGCATACATACATCAGGTCGGTGTCCAAAAGGCGAAATATAAAATTTAAGAAAATTGAACATGTGCAATGACCATCGTTTGCAATGAATAGTGGCGTTTTTATGCATTTTAAGTGAGGTCACTGACCTGACGTATGTATGCTCGCTATAATAGACTCCTACGCACAAGAGTCAAATCTAAGCAATAAATTGGAATTTTTTCCAAATAAAACAGTGACAACTTCTACTTGTTCTGGTACTTCATTAAACCCTTCCTCTACTTGTCTGACTCTTGTCCAACTAGGCAAGAAGATACTTGACTTATCCCCCCACTTCATAAAGTCTGTGTTGAGAGGCTAGTGCCTGCGTCCTGGCACTGTCCTCCGGCAAGTCTCGTAGTTCTTTTTGCCTCACCTGTAAGTATTGCCTATCAGTCTCTGCCTGGGGTTCCACGCACAATGCTCTGCCCTCTAGTTGGACTATTTCATTTTCTAGGGCGATATATTTAATGTTTTTTTCCTTCCTGAGGGCTCCAATTTTCGCCAGGGCGCTGCCTCTGATAACTGTTATAAATGCCTCCCTAAGGGTCACCAGAGAAGCCACCTTCCCCACATTATCTGTAAAATAATATTCTGCCTTATGCCTCTTATTGTCTGCAAAATCCTCATTCTTGAGTAACCATGGGTCAACCTTTTGCTGTAACGTGTGGTCTCTCACTGGGCCCGCAAGTGAAACCTCGACTGGGGAATGTCCGACACCCCACGTGCGACATGCTTAGCATCTATGAATTCTCCCAGTCCCGGGCACTGTGTGATTATATAGTCAAGGCTAGACAGGATTCCTTTCACGGTGGACAGGTGTGTATATTGCTTTGATTATGGGTGTTGGTATCCAAATGTCACTGAAGCCCATTGCGTCAAGGAAACCTCCTAGTTGACCCTTCTTTCTAGTGTTGCTTGTACCAAGTGGGCCCCCTCCTGCAGCATCTTGATACGATGCTATCATGTCATTCATGTCACCACCCAGAATCAATCTGCCCTCTGGCAAATGGATCAATAACAAACCTAACGCCTCTAGTGTGGTTGCTTGTAAGCCCCGGGGGAGAGTATACTGTACAGATATTAAGTCTTCTCCCTTCCCACGTCCCACTCACTGCTGCATACCGACCAAGGGGATCAATTAAGGTCCTACTTGTTATGCGGGGTAAGGCCTTCCTGACTAAAACTCTCACTCCCCGGGAGCTGGAGGTTTAGCCTGCGTGTATTATTAGAGTATAGCCATACCTATCTAGAGCACTACAATAATTGTCCTTGAGGTGCGTTTCTTGCAGCAGAAACACATCTGGTCGATATGTTCTAATAAATTGTAAAACTGTAGTTCTTTTAAGCTTACCATTGAGCCCATTAACATTCCATGACCAGACCCTTAGGAGGGACTGTGTGTGTTTCTGGTTAATCATTTACAATGGGGCTATAGGCCGGTGCCCCAGTCGGGGCGGGCCACATTAGTGTCTCAGTCTTCTGATCACTCCCTTTGACTTTAAAAGTTGTTTTTTACCTAACTAATTACTTCCCCCCAACATCCCCCATCCCCCACCCTACAGCCCAAGGTTATGAAGACCCCAACTCTCTATCCCACAGAGCACCTGTCGCCCATTACCTTGCATACCAATTCTAACTAGTGAATACTAATATGGGGGGTGTTCAGCTCAACCTGACCTTATTTGCAAGCTCTCTTATACCCCCTCCCGCACAAGCCCAACATTTGTTATTAGCCTGTTGAGTCTCTGCCGGATTAGTCTGGCCAATGTTTCAGTTGGGCCGGTGTCAATGTCTCATTGTTCCGCCCACATCATCGGAGTATCTATAAGTGGCAGGGTCAGATCTCTCATCTTTCCTCTGTCCCGGTGTCCCTCTTTCACTCCAGCACCACTTCTGTGCCCGACTGTCCCTCTGGTCCCGGGGACGTGGCCTGCCGTTCTTCACCTGATCCTGTATCCTTGTCTCTTCTGGGTCACACTCCTCTACGATCCTTATCAGGGCCCCAGCCGACAGTGCGCCAGCCCTCCAGCCACTCACAAGCATCCTACGGTGTCGTGAAGTGCCATGTCTTCCCTTCAGCTATTACGCATAGTTTAGCAGGAAAAAAACTTAAGATCTTTGGACCTTAGTTGATTTTTCACTTGTTCGAAGCTTTTTCTCAGTGCTGTATTCGCAGGGGAGAGTCGGGGAAGAAAATAATATGGGTGTTTACGAACTGTAGGTCTCCTTTCGATCTCACCGCTTGTAATATCACATCCCTGTCACAATGGTTGAATATTCTGGCTGTGGTAGTGCGTGGTGGTGCCCCAATGTTGGGGGGGTGAAATCGGCGCTCTATGCACCCTTTCAACAGAGGCGAATTTTGATAAACGGCGGGGTTGCAGTTTATTAACTATGAGGTCTTCAATGAATATGTCAACACCTGGTCCCTCCGCCCCTTCAGGAACCCCTCCGACTTGTATATTGTTTCTTCTAGCCCGTCCTTCTTGATCCTCGAGCCGAGCCACCATGTGTTCTGTCTGTTGCGTTAGATGGTGCACGTGTTCTTCCAGGCGCTTTGTTTTGGATTGAACTTGGGTGATTTGGGTCTCCGCAGTTGACACCTTCTCACTTACTTTAGAGATGTCTGCCTGTACTGTTATTGGCACTAGGGATTCCTTAACATTCCCGATTGCGGCCATTATGGCGGCCAGTGAGGGTTGTTTACCACCTCCTTCATCTCCCAAATTTGATGGGGGATTAGTAAAGGCATAGTTGTCAAGTTTGTTGGCTTGGACGGATCCCATTCCTTTGGATTTCCCCATCTTAAATTTGTCTGCCACCAGAATGTTGGATGTGGGTTGGTTCCGAGAACTGGAGACTTTCTTTGCCCCGGTTATAATATTTCCCACTAGGGCACTCGGTCCTCCGAGATTTGCACACTCTTCACCCCTCCGCTCTCCAGCTGAATCACTCTCAGCGTGGATGATGGCTCAGGGGACCTGGAGAATTTGCTGCTGCCAGGCTCGTTGACAGTCCCCGCCCGAACCAGGACTATGCAACCTTTGGCTCCTGCTCCTAGGAGTCTTTCCTCCCATACTATGAGAGGAAGGTCATTGGAAATTCTCAATCAGTGCAATTTTTAGTGCTGGCCTGTCATCACTGCAAGGCACCTGCCAGTCCTTCTCGTCGCTCCAGGCCCTCGATCTACCACACTCTTAGGCCCGGTATGATTGCTTATTGGGATTGTGCCGGAGGCCTCCCGGTTCGCTTGTTCAGTCCGGGTCTGGCTATCTGGTCTATTGAGAGTCCAGGAAACAGGGATCATCTCCCCCCTCCACGTGCCCCTGGCCCAACACTCAGGGCCTCACCTCTTCAATCCGGTCCTTGCACGGGGTCTCAGGTGGGTTTCTCCATCGTACCAGATGGACTCTGATTGTCCTGGTTGATGCCCCCGATCTGGGTGCAGGGTCTCCTTTCAATCACTAATCCGCCGGCACATTTCCTAGCTGTATTTCTGCTATTCTGAACCCCACCACACTGCTTGGTCACTCGGCCCGCCCCCAGCCAGTGCACTGGAGGCCTACCGGCTCTCCTTCCATATCTGAGTCAGGCTCTCCATTGCAGAATTGGTCCGGCGGGTGTCTTTCCTGCAGACCAAACCATGAGCCCATGGATTAGTATCCTTCTCGGCTGCAGCATCCCTGCGGCCTCCCTCCTCTGTCCAGCATACACCAGGGTTCTGACTCGCCGCTCGGATCGGCACCCCAGGTAACAGGCGGGTGTCTTTTACACTCCCTCGCGCAGAGAATCAATCAGTTCGGGTAACAATACCTCTCTCTGGCCTCTGTGTTTCTCGTCTGCAGGCATCCAGATGGCCTACACTGTTTCTGGACGTCAGTGACGGTTGTACTTGCGTCCTTCCACGGCCCTCACGGTCTCCGCCCACTGCGCATACAGCCGGCCTCCATCAATATGTTCCGTTTTCGAGTTCTGACCCTGGCTGCGGAGTTACTGGCAGCAAAACTTTGTTGCTGTCTGCTAATTTTGCTCGTTGGATGAGGCTTGATTACGCATTTTAGCTAGATTATTGGGTCTTGGCCTGGAGCTCCGCTAGGCTGCGGCCATCTTGGTCAGTGGCAAAACCACACCCCCACCTCTGCAGTCTTAGCAACTACACTCTGCATCACCCCAGTCTATGCTACACCACTCTGCACCACTCCACTCTATGCCACTCCACTCTTCAACACAGCACTCTACGCCAATGCACTCGATGCCTCTTCTGTATACCACTTCATTCTACCCTGCACCACTTTACTCTACTCTGAAACAATCTACTCTATGCCACTTTACTCTATGCCACTGCATTTTATACCTCTCTCCTCCACTCTACGCCACTCTACTTGATGCCAAAGCACTGTGTGCCACTACTCTATGACACTACACTATACCGTGCCCCAATATACTATACCCTGCACCACTCTACTCCACTCTACTCTAAAACAATGTACCCTACACCACTGCACTGTTTGCCACTCTACACCACTCTGTGCCACTTCACTCTACACCACCGCACTCTATGTTACACCACTCTACTCTAAACCATTGCACTCTATGCCAATTCACTCTGTACCACTCTACTTAAAACCAATGCACCCTATGCCACTCTGTACTTATGCCAACTACTTTGCACCACTGCACCTTATGCCATTATAATCAACATTCTACTCTATGCCACTGCCCTCTATGCCATTGCATGATACTTCACTCTATGCCAGTGCACTCTACGTCACTATACTCTGTTGCAGTATATTCTACTCTGCACTACTGTACTCACTCTCTGCACCACTCTACTCTGCTCCACTCTATGCCATTGCACTTTATACCACTGCACTCTGCTCATTAGCACTATATGCCACTGCACTCCACGACACTGCAATCTACGCCACTCTACTTTACTCTACTCTATGACACTGCACTCTATGCCACTGCATTCTATGCCACTGCACCACTCTAATCTATACCAGTGCACTCTACCCTGCACCAATCCACTCTGCTCTGCACCCCTCCATGTCAATTTACGCTACTTTGCATTACTGCTCTCTCCACCACTGTATTCAACGACACTCTGCCCAGCATCTCTATGATCTGTGCAACTGCACTCTACGCCAATCCACTCTAATCAACTCTACACAATGCACTCTATGATACTCTATTCTATACCACTGCTCTCTACACCACCACTTCACTCTACTCTCAAAGAATCTACTCTATGCCATTGCAATCTACGCCATTCTATTCCACTCTGCGCTACTCCACTCTATGCCACTCCACACCATGCCACTCCATTCTACACTGCTGCACTCTACTACTGCACTTCACACCAACGTTCTCTACACCACTTTACTCGAAACCAATACACTTTATACTACTACACTCTATGCCAATCTACTCTGCATCACTTCACTAGATGCCACTAAAATCTAAAACCACTGCATTCTATGGCACCAAACTTCGCCACTGCACTCTACATAAATGCACTCTACGCCACTCTACTCTACACCACTGCACTCTATGACACTTTACTCTGCATCACTGTACTCTGCACCACTCTGCACCGCTCTAATGCACTCTATGCCAATGCACTATGCTACTCTAATCTACTGGGCACCCTGGCACTCTGACACTGCACTCTATGCCTCTCTATTGTACGCTGAACCACTCTACTCTATGCCAGTGCACTCTACCCCATTTTACAATTCACCACTGCACACTTTGCCACTGTACTCCACACCACTCCAGTCTGGCCACTCCACTCTCCTCCACTCCACTCTCAACCACTCCACTCAGCAACACTGCACTCTACACCAATGCACTCTACACCACTGCACTATACCACTACACTCCACCCTGCACCACCCCACTCTACCCTGCACCACTCTACTCTACGCAACTTCACTCTGCTCTGAAACAAACTACTCTACACCACTGCATGCTATGCTGCTGCACTCCACACAACTGCAATTAATGCTGTGCCACTCTACTCTACACCACTCTACTCTATGAGAAATACAAACTAAACAGAGATACTCTTCCTGTATATATTATCAAAAGTGCTAATCATCAATGATGTAAATACATGCATACATGAAAAAACTTGCCTTCCAAAACACAGAACACAGGTGCATTGAGTACAAAAGTATCAGATGTATTCAATAAATACCAAATTGCACATATTAGAAAACTGATATATAATAAACCATAGTAGACCCAAGCACAACCTACACCACACACACACTATCGTTCAAACAGACCAGTGCATACTCACACATACTCATAAGTCCTAAGCAAATAAGGATTAAAAAAACATTCACAATATCAAAATATACACCACAAACCACAAACCCCTCTTCCAGGGCAGAGAAGAAAGATGGATAAGCCGAAGGTCCAGATGACGGTCCTAAAGGGACAGTGGTCAATAGCACAATTGCCCAGTTCCCTTCCAGCGCCTCCGGCTGATAAGGGAAAATGACGGGATGAGGATGGGCGTCCCCGGGAGGTGGATCCACCTCTACCCTGGAAGAGCCCCTGACCAACACTCGGGATTGTCCTTATCTTCCGGACCTTCCATTGCCGGACTTGGTATCAAGATTACTTCACTCCTGTCACTGGACCCAGGGGTATTGCTAGTCCACCTTTTTGGCTCTAATCATGAACTCCTACATTGCTATTTGACTGGTGGACAGGGTTGCCATTTTTCTTGTTTACCAGGTTCTTCCTCCAGTGTTTTCTCTCAACTATTGTGCCCTGAAGAAGGTGAGACCCACATTGGGGTCACCCATCAAAACGCGCGTTGCCGCTGGAACTTATATGCCAATCTGTTTCCCCCCATATATTTACTAATATGTCAATAAGAAATTGGATTTCATCTATGAATTGTATTACCAACATTTTTTTTCGTATCTACTGAACTTTCTGCAACTGACAATTGGTCTACTCTTTCTATCATTTAAAAAAAAAGAGGGTTGTGGTTCTCTGTATGTTACGATATTGTGAATGTTTTCTGAATCCTTATTTAGTTATTTCTGACATTCCAGTGTCCAAATTATGTTCCTGGGCTGTTTCTTGGATGCCATGGTTGTTAAAAGTGCAACTGCAGGCCCGCAGTTGGGCACAAAGCTCCTGTAATGGTCAGTGTGTCATAGAAATAGTCTAACCTGTTTCTGGGATCTTGGCACTCTGCCTTAGAGAATGCAATCTTCTCCAAGGCACTAGGTAGTAATGCAATCTACCAGCAGCCAAGGCACTTAATAGTGAGCAGCACCTAGCGGTGCCAGTAGCTCATCCTCTCGGGAAATTGAGTATGAGTCTGCCTTTGTGACCTCATTTAATGCCTGTTAGTCCACATAAAAGCACAAGTCTGTGGATCCTTGCTTGGGCACCAACACCACTGGGCTGGCTCAAGGACTATAGTAATATTGAATCACACCCAAGTACAACACATTGGCACTCTCTGACTTGATGCACTCCTGGACATGGTCAGACATCTTGTAGTCTTGCTGTTCACTAGGAAACTATCCCCTGTATCACTGAAAAGGGCAGAGCTGTTAATTAGCAGTCAGCAAAAATGATGAGAACATTGTCCCAGCATGACTCTACATTCATTCAGCTGCCAGGCATTAACTCAGGGTCAGATTGCACATGATTCACAGGTCCATCCTTCACAGCACCATACAGCAGGCCGGGAAGTGGCTCAATTTCTTCAACCTCTTCTGTCATTGCTACGATGTTCACTGTGAAGTCTCTCCATAGGCATTGCATGAACTGATTTATGTGGAAACCCCTCTTTGGCTTTCTTGTGGCACCTGTCCCCACCAATTAGTTGACCTCAGAAAACCATCTGCACTACTTTTATGGCCCACACCATGTATTCTATAAAGCTCTTGGACAAATAGGCTTTTGCACCAACACATCCGATCTCCAGGTATTTAGTCATTGCTACTCTCTGGCTATGCCACTCTTTCATCCTCTCTTGTCTTGCCTCAAGGTTCTTTTTTCAACTGTCAAATATATTGTGCCTGTAAATTCCTGAGGTCAATAACATAGCTCCCTATATCCCTTTGAGGTGACCTAGAAGCTCATTTCCATCCTTTTCTTACTAAGGTGAGTGAGGCACGTAATTGGTACTCAAACAAAAGTGGAAAGGGACTGAACTCTGCACCTTTTGGTGATATTTCTCTGTAGGTAAACAAGAGGCATGGGGGAGAAGGATACACTTATTCCCAAGGTTCTATGGCGAATTCCTATCCTGCTCTTTAGGGTTCTGTTAAATTATAAAAAAAAGATCTGCAATGAAATTCAGTTGTCTCTCACTAACTAATGTCTGTTAAGAATGTCATTTTAAAGTATCATGAGACTTATTGGTACAGAATTGAACCTGAAATTGAAATGGAATAATAATTGTCAACAAGACTGTGTGTCAATATAAATGCCCACAGGAGGGCTTTAAATCTGACCTAATCATAGCGATGATTACATTTCTGAATAACATAAATTGTTTTGATGGAATGATGATAGAATAATTATGTATATCTTGGCTAATAGTATTGTTGACATTCATCAAAGTAGACAATCCATAAACAGAAATGTCAAATTCATGGACAGTGACGAAAAATGATAATTCATAAACCAAAAAGCAAAACAGAAAGAAAGTACATTGATAAAGTAACGGTTGATTTGTGCACCAGGGAGACCTTGCTAATGGTTTAAAGGTGTGAGTATAACTCTTTATTATTATTCAGACCTTCAGGGAACATTTTACCCACTTGCAGTATTAAATGGGATTCTAATTTGCACAAAACAGATATGCGGTTACCGCCTCTTTGATTCTTGAGGATGGTGTCAAGTCCAAAAAACCTAGCTTTCATCCAATCGCTTTCATGAAATTCATGGAAGTGTTTGGCTGTGCTGTAACTAAAATCCCTCTTTGTAAAAACTCTCAAATGTTTGACAATTTGCTTCTTTACAGGAAAGGTCGTAGAGCTTATATATCATGTGTCACATGGGCACGTAATTACATAGACAACAAAGTCTGTGCCACACGTGATCAGTTTGGGGATCTTCCATTTCCTGTGAATCTATTTGAGAGTGACCTCTGTGATGTTTTTGCTGAACCTGCATGCTTTGCAATTCTCGCATTTGTGAAAGTCCTTCGTATTTTTCAACCAGGTGGTTTATTTGGGGAGAAAATGGCTTTTAACTAATATGTCTCTTTTTTCTTATCCAATAATACAGAGACAATATCAGCAAGTGTACATACATATTTAACATGTGGAATTAATAAACTAGCCATAATAAATATTATACAAAATGCAGTCGCAGCACTAATTTATTATACAGTCCAGTTTGTTAGCAGGATCTAAAAAAGCTGACCAGAATAAACAATGTACAAAAATGCGGTAGCAGCAATAATTCATTATACAGTTCAGTTTATAAGCATACTGAAGGGTTAAAAGTAGATAATTTATTTATTTATTTATTGGGCTTCTAAAGCGCGACAGCTACCCAAAAAGGGTTTCCCGGCGCTAAAAGATACTAAACCAATGAGCAGATCATAAAGCTCAGGGGAGAGGCGGGAGCGAGTTACTGATTAAAAAGCCATGTTTTTATGGCTCTGCGGAAATGGATGTAGCGAGTTTCCAAGCATAAATTCAGAGGGTGAGAATTCCAGAGCTTTGGGCCCAACAGGGAGAAAGATCTTCCTCCGAGCCTAGCTCGGCGCACTTTGGGCACACAGAAAAGGCCTTGGGATGAAGATCTGAGGCAAAGAGCCGGCGTATAAGAGTGCACGAGGGCTTGTAGGTATCTGGGGGCATTTCCCCATTTGATTCTGTGCATAAGCTCAGTGTCTTGAATTTGACTCTGTTTTCTATTCTTAGCCAATGGAGTGCCTTAAGATGACCGGACATGCGTTCCATTCTGTGGCATTTGCAGAGTAGTCTTGCAGCGGCATTCTGCACAAGTTGCAGGCGTCTCATGACTGCCTGTGATGCCCCCAAATAGAGGACATTTCCGTAGTCTAAACGGGAGGTGATTAGAGCGTTGACCACGGATTTCTGTCTGTCATCAGGCAACATCCAGATGATTTTCCTCAGACACCTCAGAATGGTGAAGCAGGTAGCTGATAAGTTAGTGCCTTGGGGCTCCATGGTTAGGCCATTATCGATGATAATGCCCAGATTGCGTACTTGGTGCGACGGAGTGGGTAAGGAACCCATTTCAGAGGGCCAGTGTCTAGGGTTCCAGAGATTCTGATTTGGACCCAGTATTAAAACCTCATTTTACTACCATTCAGTTTGAGCAGATTGTCACTCATCCAAGTTGCAATTTTCCTGAGGCCTAACTGCAGGAGAGAGGAGGAGTCATGATCTCCGTTAGAGAGTGAAAAAACAATCTGCGAATCGTCCGCATAGGTGAACATGTTTAGACCTGCTGCTTCAGCGATCTGGGCAAGAGGGGTTACGTATAGGTTGAAAAGCAAAGGACTCAACACCGAGCCCTGGGGGACTCCATAAGGGGATATATGGACATTTGAGGCCGAGGTGTTGGAAGTGATCTGAAATGTCCTTAGTGTCAGAAATGATGCAATCCAGTCCAGTGCTTTACCCCTGATGCCCATATCAGAGAGCGATTTTAACAAAATATTGTGGGAGATGGTGTCGAACGCTGCGCTGAGGTCAAGTAGAATCAGCGCAGCGGAATTCCCTCTGTCTACCAGAAGGCGAAGATTTTCCATCACCCCAAGCAATGTCGTCTCTGTCGAAAAGCCAGGGCAAAAGCCCGATTGGGAGGGGTGAAGTATGTCGTTAGCCTCCGTGTACCTAGCAAGGTGACCATGGACGTGTTTCCCCAAAACTTTGGAGAAAGCAGGTAGGAGGGATATAGGACGAAAGTTGGCCAGGATTTTAGGATCTGCCGATGGTTTCTTTAGCAGTGGTGAGACCATGGCATGTTTCCACATGGATGGGACCTTTGCCGTGGAGAGGGATACATTCAAAATCTGGCAGATTACGGAAAGTTGTGGCGTGTCCAAGAGTCTGAATACAGAGATTGGGAGAGGGTCGATCCCACGCACACAAGTCTCTCCACGACCTGGACCCCAAGTACCTCAACGACCGCCTGACCTTCTACTCGCCCACCCGCCAGCTACGATCTGCCAGCCTCGCCCTCGCCGCCGTACCACGCATCCGAAGAGCCACCGCCGGAGGCAGATCCTTTTCCTACCTGGCGGCCAAGACATGGAACTCCCTCCCCATCCACCTTCGGCTGTCCCAGGACCACCTCGCCTTTAGGAGACAACTCAAGACCTGGCTGTTCGAGCAGTAGCGGACCCCTTCCCCCAAGCGCCTTGAGACCCTTCCGGGTGAGTAGTGCGCTATACAAATATTATGATTGATTGATTGATTGATTGATTGATTGATTGATTGATTGATTGGAGAGCCAGATTTCACTTTCCCTAAGATATCTTGAAGGCCCTGAACATTTATCTCTGGCCAGGATGTAAGTGGCTCGTAGGACAGATCTTGTGAAAGGGAGAAAGCATCCTCCCTCGGGCCAGGATCTAAGTTCCTCGCGGCTTGTGCCTGGTGCTGTTTAACGATGTCCTGATAGATGGTCTCAATTTTGTTTGTGAAGAAATGCGCCAGTTCTTCACATTGAGTGTTATTCAGTGGAAGGGGTTTGGCTGTAGTGTTGGCGCCCGCTAACTCCTTTACCAGATTGAACAATGTTTTTGATTTGTTTGTGGCCTCAGAAATTGTCTTCGCCACGTAGTTGGCTCTAGCTGTAGTGCAGGCTTTGTGGTAGAGCTTGAGTTCATTTCTGTAAGTTGAGCCGGCAGCAGGGGAGTAATCTTTCCTCCAGACGAGTTCCAGACGTTTACACTTTGATTTTGCAGCCTTCAATGACTCATTGTACCATAGCGCTGGGGAATTATGGGTTTTATATTTTTTTTTAGCCAGAGGCAGGCATGTGTCTAAAGCTCCTAAAAGCCACTTGTTGATCTTTGTGGCTACTATCTCTATGTCCTCCGTGTCAAATATCTCACCCAGGGGTGCAGTCTAAGATGGAAATAAAGTGATTTATATCCAGCTTCTTCCAGTTCCTTTTACCGGACTGTACTGACGAGCTAGGAGAAATATAAGCCTTTGGATCAGGCATGCTAAATTTGATTAGGAAGTGATCTGACCAGTGTTAGGGGCTGGGCTGGCAATCAGTATGACAAGGAAATACTGGAACAAATAGGGTCCAAGAGATGACCTCCTATGTGTGTGCTCCCGAGTTCCACAAAGTAAGGTTCATGGCAGCAAGGTAATGAATTAAATTAATACCTGGTTTATTCAGAGGGTCGTCAAAGTGTATATTCAGGTCTCCTATGATGGACAGGTTGCTATAGTTTACCCGAACCGATGCAGTCCAGTCCACAAATTGAGTGGCCCAGGATTGAGCGGGACCGGGTGGTCGATAGATCAGAAGACCAGTGAAAGTGAAATTCGGGTGTAGTTGAAGTTTAAAAAGGGCCATCTCGCAGGCATTTAAGGAGGCCGGCTCAAAAGTGCATTGAAATGATTTTTTTAAAATAACTGCTATGCCACCGCCCACTCCAGGTGGTCTGTCTTTTCTAACAATCGCATAATTTAGCGGTAGGGCTTCTGCCAGGTGGGGGCCCGTACTATCGTTTAGCCACGTCTCTGTAAGAAATAAAGCATCCAGTGTGTCGTCAGACAGAAGGTCGAAGATGCTTCTTTTATGTTTGCTGAGAGACCGGCAATTCAGACTACCAAAAAGCCACCTGTGTAACGGCTTGCAACCTGTAGGAAGGTGTCGGCAAAGCTGAGGGACCTCAAGCTGAAAGTTGCAGGAAGGACACGAGATGTAGCTCTGCCTGTAATTCTGTAGGATCTTACAGTTGTGCTTGGCAGGGAGTCGCACGGAAAGTAGCATGGATAGACCCTCAATGTCGGTGTGTTTCCTCCAGGGGTTTGGGGCCCAGGGCCCGGCCTGGCGCGGACGGGCGCAGACGGGCTTGCCTTTGGCGCGCTGGCGGCGCGCCCGCTGCGCTCGCCCGCTGCGCGTCCAGGGAATGCACATTGATAAAGGGTGGTGGGAGGCGTGGCCTCAAGAAGTGGGCATGGCCGGGGGGCTTGGCGCGCGATGGCAGCGATGTCTGTCCCAAACCCGCAGCAGCGCTAAGATCCGCTGCGTGGGGGAACTAGCGGCAGAGATTTGCGGGAGAATGTGCCCAAGGGTAAGTGGCCAGTGATTTAAAAGCAATAGAATGCAGTGTTTTTAAAAAGTAAATTCGAGTGAGTTCTCCCGGCTCACGCCTCAGGAGTGTTAGGTATCAATGGCGCGTCTAGTATTCAGCGCGACTTAAGTAGCTGGGGTGAAGTGGGTGTGGCCCCAAGAAGTGGGCGTGGCCAGGAGGCTTGGCGCGCGATGGCGACGATGTCTGTCCCAAACCCGCAGCAGCGCTAAGATCCGCTGCGCAGGGGAACTAGCGGCAGAGATTTGCGGGGGGAAAGTGCCCAAGGGTAAGTGGCCAGTGATTTAAAAGCAATAGAATGCAGTGTTTTTAAAAAGTAAATTCGAGCGAGTTCTCCCGGCTCACGCCTCAGGAGTGTTAGGTATCAAATAATTAATAGGTAATTAATTAAACAAATCCAGCCAAGTTGTTAACAGTCCCCATATCTTCCTTCCCTTCCTTTTTCCCTGCCTGCCCTTACAAGCATACAGAGCCACTTCAAATTGATATATGTGCAAAATTTGCCCCTTCCATTACTGAAAGGTCGGAGGTAAGATGTCTAAGCATGATGAGAGAGATACACAGTCTGTAGACTGTCATTGCAATAAAAAGCATTTCCATTCCAGGTCTCGACAATGTCTTATCCACACCCAATAACATAAGTTGCGGTATTGAGATGATTTTGCATTTTAACACCTCTCCTTAAAAGCCAGCAATTTCTAATTCTAACTGTTTTAAACTGGGGCAGAAATAAAACATATGTACCAAATCCGCCTCCATTGCTTGGCATCTGGGGCACCTAGTCCCTGCCATCCACCCCCATTTTGCGATCTTTGCTGAAGTTATAAAAAGATCAAACAATGTCTTATTGTGTTGTGACTGCAAATTCGATGCAAACATAATCGTCCCACCCAACTCCAGTGATTACAGAAAGCCAGAATCAGCCAGCTCAAGTTTATCCTGCCATTCCCCACAGTGATTCTCCAGATCATTGGGTACCCGTTCCAACAAACATCCGTATGGCTGCAAAATGGAAGGGGTAGAGTCTTTTACCATCACTTCCATCAAGGGTATATGATCAAAGCCAGCTATTCCCCTAATCTTTTTTTTTTAAATCCCTGATCTGTAGGTACTTACAAAAAATCCAGCGGCCCAACATCACATTTCCTACAGATCACATTAAAGGGTGCAAGCAAATTCCCAGTAAGGACATTCCCAAACCTGACTAGATCACAGTTGCCCCATCTAATAAAACAGCTGTCATGAACTATGCAGGGCAGTTGTTCATTCTGAATCAGGGGAGTACATCTGCTATACCTGCCTACCCCAATTGTCTTTTGAACCACCGCCCAGTTTCTATATGCAGCGTACAGCGTCTTCAAGCGGGATCGCTTAAAATAGCTTGGCTCAAAAAACGTCATTAAGCATGCATAGGCTGCTTTGCCTATTAATAGTTGATATATGGAAGGTACATGATTGCCTACGCGGCACTCTGTAACCTGACTAGTAAACAACATATAGCACTGCATGGTGGCAGCAAGATAATATAGTCAAAAGTTAGGAAGAGCCCAACCCCCTTTTTCTCTGGGTAAACACATTAATTTATTAACTCTTCTAGTTTCCCATATGCCTAGATAAAGCTTGCTACCAATCCATCCATTTTTTAAAACCATTCACTGTTGAATTCCATAGGGACAGATTGAAACACATAACAATTTAAGGAGGAACATCATTTTGACTAAACTACATCTTCTCATTATAGACAATCTCAAATTGTCCCACCGTTTAAAATCCTCCCTAACTTTCTCAAGAGTGGGGACCAAATTCAAATAATTTACATACCCCACCTTAGGAGTAATACATATACCTAGATAATTAGCTTCACTTGTTATCCTGCTGTCCAAGGCAAATGTTTGACTGTTTATCAAGACTTGGGGTTTGACCTCATTCAGCAGAAACCCAGATCTACTCCCAAAGTTCTCTGCAATCTCCTCAACCACCCGCAGAACTCTATCTTGTTCACTGGTGACTATAGCCACATTGTCCACATAGACTAGGGTTTTTGTGTCCCAGCCATGTAAACTAACTGGTACAATATCCGATTAGGCCTCTAATCTCCTAAGAAAGGGGTCAATAAATAATGCAAATAGCAAAGGGGAGATGGGACAACCCTGTCTTGTACCCTTCTCAATTGAATAGGGCTCAGATGCTTGTCCCATTATTTGCACATAGGCTATAGGCTTGTAATCCATTGCTCGAATTGCAACAATGAAATTACTTCCCAGACCATTGTCTTCCAGAATTTTCCACAAAAAAGCCCATGACACGCAGTCAATGGCCTTTTCTGCATACAGTAAAGCCACCCCCATTGGTTTGGCCAAAAGTTCCGTTGCATCAAATAGGGATATGACCCTCCGAACGGGATCAGTGGTCCCTCTGCCTCGGAAGAACCTATGTTTCAGCTCAGAGACCAGTTGCTGTATAACACTGGCTAATCGGTTGGCAAAGATTTTAGAATATACCTTCACATCACTATTAAGCAGTGTGATTGCTCTATATGAGCCCATAGCTACAGGGTCTTACCTGTCTTTAAAAAGATAATTATATTAGCAACACCCATGACCTAGGGGGAAGGTTGCCGGTTTTAACTTCATTTATAAGATATTACATTTCCTTCTGTATCTCTGTAAAGAATACATTATCAAATTCCAAAGGAATGCAATTTACCTCAAGAGCTTTCCCCGATTGTGGAGAAGCGTGGCTCAATGGTTAGAGCGGCAGACCCTGATGCAGAGGTCTGGCCTGGGACCAGCGTTCAATTCCCACCTCGGCGGCTCTTGGACTCAATCTCCCTGGACCTGATAATTCTCGCCTCGGTGCCTAGCCTAATCATGGGTCCCACTCTGTGACTCTGGGCAATAGCTTGCTTAATCTCCACAACGGCCCCAGCAGCGCTTGGATGCCTGGCTTCACCTTGGGGGTGCCCAGGATTGGACATTTCACATGGAAAAGCCAGGAAGGGTTCCACAGCAGTATGAGTGCAGCGCCAGGACGCCCTGTCGCGTGGGCAGCCGTGCGCTTTACAAATACAACACATTTACATTTACATTTTAAAGAAAACACAGCCTTCTGTAACTCCTCTGGCAATATTGTTCCCCCAATCATCAGCCTCTACCATATCATTATCTAAAGGGAAAGATCCATGATCAGAGGGAGCTTTATACAGATCGACATAAAACCCCCTAAAAGCCTCTGTAATTTCAGAGTGATCTGTAACTAAGTTTCCACGCAGATTCTTAATTTTACTAATGCAACCGACTGAGCTTAGTTGCTGTGCCCTTACTGCCAAAAACCGCTTAATACGCTCATTATACTCGTTGCGGTCCTGCTCTTTAGACAAATACTTCCCCTGTTTTTTCTCTGCAAAGTGTTAATTTAGGCATGCCTTAGTGATAGCTATTAGCTAAAACTGGGGCAGTCTTTCCTGCTTTTAACAGCACTAACTAGTTCTATTTCAAGAACGCTTAGTGTTTGATAAAGCTCTCTGCTGCGTCCACGCTTAATCTTCTGTTGAGAAATACTAAAACTCAGAGTTTCACCCCTTCCCCTGCCTTAAATGAGTCCCAGACTATTCCTGCATCCGCACTACCTATATTTAGCTAAAAAAATACCACAATCCAGGACTTCATATGTTTGACATAATCAGGATCCAGCAACAACCCCCTCTCAAATGTCCACTTTCTAGGTGTACGGGCCAGCCCTTTAATGGGAAACTAAAAAATAACCGGGTTGTGATCGGACACCGTTCTAGGGAATAGTTCCACCAGTGCCCCTTTGACCAATATGGGTGACACAGAAAAATAATCCAACCTGACTAAGCTACCACCGGGGAGCTGAGTAGTAAGTATATCCTTATTCCGGTGCTTTTAGTGATGCCCAGACAACTATCAGCCCTAGGTCTTTCCGCATGCGACCCAGAGACTTAATTGATTGCGGCTTGCGCCCCACATAGATTTTGTCATAATTACATAGCCCTCCCCTTGAGCCATTAAAATTGTGAACCCCACAAACGACACGTGGTCCAGGCCATGAATGAAGTTCGGCTGCCAGGAAATTAAACACACTGGGGTCATCAAATACAGGGGCATAAATTGTGCAAAGTGTGAAACAGCCACTTTCTGCCTTGCATTCCATTAACACCCATCTTCCCAGCGTATCTGCAATATTCCGACCAGGAATACAATGTCCCCTTTCACTAGGATCTCAACCCCTCTTGTCCTAGTCTCTTGTGACGTACCGCAAACAGCTTTTAGCCCTGGTGACATGGGTTTCTTGTAAACAATACACATCTTCTCTCAAAAACCTTAACTCTTCTTGTACCCACCTTCTTTTTACTTTATCATTTTACCCGCAGATGTTAATAGATGCAATTCGCAAGCTAGCCATAGCTCTTAGAGACTATCAACACCACTAAAAAGTACTACCCAAGTAAGAGACAAACCTCACTCCCCCATTTATAGTCTTTCAGGGCCTAGTACGCCGCTAACTACTGCCCCCTCTTCTCCCAGGGGATGCCCAGGTCCACAGTGCCATTGTTCCTTTGACACAAACAATACATCATCTCTCTTACATTTACAACTACATCCGCTTGCTGTATATTGAATATCACACCATCAAACCACCAGCCTTCACCCTCTTCCCAACCCCCAGCCCTGCCCTGGCATACCCGCAACCCCATTCGCCTACCCCCCCTCCTCTAATGACCTGCCGAAGACGCCACCGCCGTTCAACCACGATATGGCAGAAAACAGGGCAAATGAAAAATATGAACCTTGGTCTTTCCATCTTGCATCTGGGCAGGCCTTCTCAAAAATAGCCTGGCGAAGCAGAAAGTTCCCAAAAAATACAAGGATAGCCCAGGCCTGGGGTTTCTACCATCCTGGGCTGACTTATTTCGGGTCATCAGTAACCTATTTACTCTTTGAACTTCCACAGCCCAATCCCTTCCTGAACGTTTGGGGAATTATGCTTTCAAGAGATCCAGCATGTGCGAGCGGATATCACCCCCTCCATGCCTTCATCTATCCCAAGAAACCAAAGGTTATTCCTGTGCTGTCGGTTTTCCCTGTTCTCCAGTTTCCACTGAACATTAATTAATTGAGACTCATGCATCTTGGATTGCTCTTTTACTTCTGTGACACTACCTCCAGGGCCGTGGTCTTGATATGGCTCAGGCGCACCCCGATCTCTGAACACGCTTTGCCCACCTTCCGAACAGTGCCTTTCAGTTTTTTTGTAGCGTGCCTTGCCATTTTCCTATCTGCCCATGTCTCAGCCCTATGATCTTTAATGGACTCCAGAATTAAACTTAACTCATAGTTTAAGGGCATGGATCCAGTTAGCTGAGAAGCACATGTGCCTGTTTTGTTCATAGCTAGTGCTTCCAGAGGGGTTCCAACCATCCTTGGGTGGGAATAATCCCATTTCAAGCTACTACCAGTTATTTTCTTTGTTTTCCGGTTCCATGGTTCAGTACTGCATTTACTGACCCTTTGTTTCTTTGGGCGCTTAGGGGCAGTTACAGGTGCTTCCAGCGTACTGGATTCTGATGCTGAGGAATTTGTCCTGCTAAATTCTCTATTAAATGAGTCAGGTACCTCAGACTCCAAATCATCTGTCAAAGAAAATAATTCATCCACTCCATGCATGGTGATGTCTGTCACTGCTACTGCTGTATCTCCACACTGCTTGATACCAAACTCCTTGATGCACCCCTCCTTACTGTCTCCTGCCCCCGCTGAGCTCAGGGCCTGTTCATGTGGCAGAGTCCCGATTGAGATGGCTGAATCTATGTCTGCTGCCGAGGTCTCCCCTTCAAATGCTACATGAGCCAAAGTTGCACAGACATCCGATTTACCTGAGTTCTCACTAATGCCTGGCTGACTTGGCCCGTTACCAGAGAGCTTGCTGACAAAGTATTCAATTATTGCAGGTTTCGGCTGTGATTGCTGTACAAGTAATGCATTGTTACCAAGACCCCCTGTCCCCTCCTCCATGCCAACCCCTGCCCTAGTATCATTTGGTAGCGGCTTGTTTCCTTCTTTTTTCCGCACCCGTGCTTCCAGACATCTATTGTCCTTGGACATCCACTGGTTTACCAGACCCTGCAGCAGATTGCTCCAAGGACGCGTCCTGTCTACTGGCCAGGGTACGAGCACTTGGTCTGTTGGATTACCTCAGCGCTTCTCCCGTCTTTCTGTATCTCTACTGGTTTGGGTGGCATTTTGGTTCATGCAGCCACTCAGGCAGTTCCAAAACTGAGGCCAGGCACCAATCAAGGGAATCCCTTGATGAGCTCCGCCCATCGACCAAGGACGCCGAAATACTGTCGCAAAGCAGGCTCAAGAACAGCAGGGCACCAGCTCCTGATCCTGCACTCTTTCTGTGCCAGGATCCAACCAGCATGAAACAACCTCTGAAGATGGAGGAAAAGAGCACCAGCCATTCGCATACGTGAAAATCCCCAGGTAAATCTCAGCTGTGACAGCGGGTACTAGCATGTCTCTCAATGAGAGGCTTTCTGAAATGTGCCTGAAGGATTGTGTCTGATCTTGGTTTTCAGGATGGGATCCTGTCTCAACACATTCCACCTGGATTTTAACACTTTTCTCAACTGTCCTGCCTGACTGCGGAATTTGGTGATAAACCTTATAGTTTCATCTCTTTCCTCATTCTTAGTGCTGGTCCTGGGGAGGTTGGAACAAGACTTCTTCTCGGTTCAATTTGCCTATTATCTCATCGGCTTATTTGAGCACCTTATGTGGATATTTTCTGGCTTGGAACCGATATAGCATCTCCTGGTTAGTACGTTGGTAACATTCAGGGGTACTACAATTTCTCTTGCCCCTCAAAAATTCACTCACAGGGATACCCCATCTAAAACTGGGGGGATGGCAACTCGAGGCATGTAAGATAGAGTTGCCTGCGTTTTTTTTTCTGTACAAATCAGTGTGGATGCTGCCATTTTTGGCCACCACTTTAAGATCTAGTTTAAGATCTAAGATCTAGAAAGTTAATACTTGTTTTGCTGTGGTGCATGGTGAACTTAAGGTTCATGTTATTGTCACTAAGCCAGTTGACAAACGATTTTCAGGTCCGACTCGCTCCCTTGTCAAACAAAAAACATGTCATTGATGTACCAGAGCCAAATGCTCACATTGTTGATCCAGCATTCAGTGTCACTACCCCAGAGCACCTGCTTTTCCCTCCAGCCCACCACCAAATTGGCATAGTTAGGGGCAAAGCAGGTGCCAATTGAAGTCCCCTGTAGTTGTTTATAATGCTGGTTAGCAAAGTTAAAAACATTTTCTGTTAAACAGAGATCAATCATCCCGAGAATCATGTGTGTGTGCTCTAACAAGTGGATGCTGCGAGTTTCTAAGAAATATTGACACACTCTGACACCATCCGAGTGTCTAATGCTAGTATACAGGATCTCGACATCAAGGCTGACTAGCCAGTGATCATCTGTGATACATAGACTCAGGATTTTCTGTAGAAAATCTTTGGTATCCCTTATATAGGAACTGAGGTCTTTAACAAACGGGAATAAGAAGTGGTCAACACATCTAGAGGTGTTTTCAAATAAACAGTTCTTGGATGAAACAATAGGTCTCCCTGGTGGTTCAATTGCATTGTTATGAATCTTAGGTAATAGGTATAGTGTAGGGGTAGTTGGTGTATCATTACGGAGTAACTGTCTCTCGTCCCAGCTCAACAGTTGTTTGTCATACCAATCTTGTATCATCTTGGATTATCTCTCATTCAATTTGGCTAGGTATGTTTTGTCTACCCAACAATAACATGCAGGATCATTCAATTGCGGAAAAGCCTCTTTTCTGCACAGTATTTGGCCATGGGAACATAATTTCCTCCTTTATCGGAGGGCTTGATCACTAAATCTGGATCACTTTGCCGATCTTTAAGGGCTTCCCACTGATCCTTCATCATGTATCCATTTGGAGCTGTGTTCCTTGTAAGCCCCAGTAAGTACTCTGCTACAACATTGCAGAACACATCAATGTTATCTTTGGTCACGGAAGGAATGTATTTTGATTTAGCTCTGATCCTCGTTTCATCAGACTCACTGTCTTGTAAATCATATCTCAGCGGGATATCTGCTAAGTGAGCTGGGTCAAAGGGATCATGACATACACTTGTTGGGCTTGCTTCAGTAGCAAAACCTAGGTTGATAATTACACACAAGGTGGTAATATCTTCAATCACTAAATTAGACTGAGCTACATTAGGTCTCAACAGATTTACTTGTACAGGATTTTTTTCGTTCAATGCATGCAATTTGAATAGTTTCAGCTTTCGTTCAAATTTGTATGGGTCTGGTTTGTGCGTAGTCTAAATCTATATCTGAACAGAACGATAAGCCTAATTTTAACACTTCTTCTTCTGTCTCAGTTAGTAATCAAGATGAAAGATTAATTACAGTTAGTTGTTGTGTTTATCTTCCATTATAATGTCTTCAAAGCCTGACCTCGTGTTCCCATGCCAGTTGTGTTGTTTTTTTCTTTTGTCGTTTTCGCCTTTTTTGGTTTTGCCGCTTCCTCCTCGCCCTCTTCCTTTGGGCTTGCCTCTGAATGAATGTTTGCTGTTCATTTGGAGAAGGAGGAATTTCCTCAAAAAACACACACAAGCTCTCTTGTTCCCGAAGACGCACTGTCAATGGATTCTTGGTCAGAGCTTAAGTCGGTTGTTGATTCATATCTATTCCCTTCCATCAGGCCAAGCGCCTTATCCTTCGGCAATTCCTTTCGTTTTATCGTATTTCCTGGCAAAAGTTAGGATCCAGCCAGTCGCATAGTCTCGTTCATCTCACATAAATTTACGCTGTTTGCGTTGAATGATTTCCTTCTCATATTTCTTGATTCTTTCATCCACTTGTTTTAACACTTTCTTTGTTTCATCTTGATCTTCTTGTTTCTTGAAGTCATCCATGATTTGTTGGATCTGTACCATTAACTCCTTATGTTCATCCAATGCATTTGAGATCAAGATTTGGAGCATTCTCTTTGTGCACACATTCGTGTTCTCAGCCCAGTCTTTAAGTACTTGGGGTTTTGCAGTTGACAGCTTTGGTATCATGAAGATCCTCAGTCCTCTCGATATACAATTAACCTCAATGTAATTTTGTAAAGAGGTGGCTTCCCACCATCTGCTTATCTCTTTGCATCACAGTTTCTCTAGGGTATTACCCATCTGTCGATCCGTTGGATTTGTTTGTTGGGGTACTGTCCCTGATATGCCATTCTGTATTGCAGTTTTCTTGAAGATAAGTAAAGCGGAGGCCTTCCAGGCCTTTAAGAACTCCTCTGCCATTATATCCTCCGTTAGGAGTGAACTCCTAATCTCCACTTCGAAAGTGCTCGTTGAGCACAATGGCTCCTGCGCGCCCTAACTGTGCCAAACAAATCCCTTGTGACAGCGTGGAATGTTCCTCTCGCTAAGCTACAGAACGAACTGGTAGGACCGGAGACCACACATGTCTGTGCACAGCTACAGACCTGTCTCTCAGGTTGGTGTGACATCCGTGATCCTGCGGGCAATCACTTCTCGTTCTAATTAGGCAGCAGCCGGCGAGTGTCCCCCGAGGGGAACTCCAGATGCAGATTTGTGGAAGACCCAGACGCCCTTCCAGTCGGGTTATATATATATATTTTTTATTTTTACACACACATGCAGAGTGACACTCTGTAGTTATAGTTAGGGTCACCAAAGATGGGGAATGTTAGGAGTGTCGTCCCTTAATAACTTTACACTTGTTTGTCAAATGTCCGCAAAACTTTGCAGACCTGTTGCACCTGTTTCATTATCAAAGGACTGAAAGTTTCACAGCGTTTTGTCAAGGGGGCACAAAGAGAAAAGGGGGGTCCCAAAACAAGCTTGAAATATAATGCATTTTATATAGACCTTTGTATTTAGTGTAGCATGAAAACGGCCAGTCTTTGGGTACTGCAGGTAAGTACAGTAAGTTTTTAAAAGTTATAAGGTTTCTTAACTTAGTGATATCTGGGAGCACAATTGTACTAAAAGTAGCTAGGAAGTCCAAAAAATAAACAAGAGTGCATAAGTAAAGTTTCAGAATTACTACGTTAACAACTGAAAGACCCATTTATGGTCACATGCTAATGGAAACCTGTAAACTAAACAAATACCTCCATATCCATACTAATATTATAATGAGAGAACCCAAACCTTTGAGGCGGGTAATCTCAGTAACCACAGCACCAATCACAACACCCAATACAGCGTTGGAAAGGGCAGTTGCAGCAGAAGGATATAGGCTATGCAGTCGGATAAAAAAAGTATAAAATAAATTGCAAAAAACTACATCATCCAGAAGGCCGAGGGCCAAAATAACATCAAACAGTAAATGATGTAATAATGTGACTCACTATATTGAGACTGAGAGCCTGGAGCCAAATTGATCGTGAACAAGGGATATGCTATCCGGAAACGCGTAGATTTGTGCCTGCCTGCTTGAGAAACTCCATGCTGTGAGGATTAAATAAAAAAGCACATAAGTGAAGACAAACACGAGTTTGTCCTATTTTTCTCCCAGCTGGTGGAATTGGTTGTGGATTTAAATGCGGCGTGGTTCTGCCGCGGGGATTTACGAACCGGCAAGAGAGCGCTCCAAATTCTGGCGAAAAGGAACCGAGGGGTATCAATATATATAAAACCCCATTTTCAGACAAGAGTGTAGCCATCAGGGGCAGTTACGGATGCCGCCCCTGAGTATGCTGTATATGTTCTGGCATGCACCTGTGGGCTTCGCTATGTGGGTAGTACGAAGCTGCAGGTGCATGTCAGAATATTGCAGTATCTCAGGGCAATCGTTAATAATGATGCTGCTTATCCTGTGGCAAGGCATTTTAAGACAACACATAATAACAATTTGAACTGTCTGTCCTACTTTGTGATAAATGCAGTAGCACCACTACGAAGAGGGGGAGATAGGGAAAAACTGTTAAGAAAATTAGAAACTCAAATGATAATTGAGTTAGACAGTAAGAATCCCAATGGGTTAAATAACAAAGAAGATCTGCACCACTGTTTATAGAACTCCAGTTAGAGTAAAACTTAGGTCCAGGACTGCACACAATCAGATTTTAACATTTTTAAAAATGTAATAATTTAAATATTCCCAGTAAAAGGAAATCTAGAAAACAACAAATATATTAAATAATTGTCTGTTTAAATGGAAATAAATTAATGATACTCATTACCGCTAAATGAATTTTAATACATAAAAAATGTTTTGGGTATTACTTAGGAATTTAGTACTGTACCTCACTTTAAGCACTTTATAATTCACAAGCACTTTACACAGCCTTTTAGTATGATTTACAATGTGTAGTGTATTGCATTTATGCAGAAATATTGACTCTGTATCTAAAAATATGATGTAACTCCAAGGGATGAGCTACTGTGATATATTCAACCTTTTTTTGTAAATATGTATAGACACATATGAAGAGTGAGGAAGCTATATAAGATCTGCATTTATATGAATTTTAGAAATTTGTATATTTATGGTTTTAGAATATAAATTATATGTGTGAGAAAAAATTCCTTAGTAATTAGCGAATATGTACATGTTCTAAAAAGTGTTTATATAATTTGGAATATTGTGTCTATTTATAGCAGAATTTTGCACAATGCTATCTGAATTGAATTTGGGGTTGCAGCAATAAGGCATTCAAGCCGATTACAAGAGTCTATAGTCAAATAGTTAAATTATTATATGACAACAACTTTAATATGTTCCACTACACCGAAAAAACAAGAGGCAAATTGCACTAGTATGTCGTTTATGTCTATGCTGAAAACACATCACATGATCATGTGCACGGTGGGCGGGCAGTTTGTAAGAATTTAAATACCACATTTGCTGCTAAAAACTTTTTGTGTGAGAAAGAGCATGGCTGTGCTCGAAACTTGTCGCAGCAGAGCGGGGAAATAAATACCTTCCTGCCTGGTTCCTTGTGGTCCGTCTCCTTCATTTTCCTGGAATGGATTGTTTGTTTGGAGGATTGTTGCTGTGATATATATATATATATATATATTACCTACTGGGCGGTCGCCAGTAGGTAGTTATAGTTAGGACCTAGTTTCTATAACTTTGGCGCCGGTGGACGAATTTCTCAAATTAGATGGCCCACTCTGCTCCGCTCCTTCCCTGAAAGTTTGGGGGGGATTCGTCAAGAGGGAGCCGAGATAAAAGGGGGGTCCCAAAACGTGTTTTCCCCATGTTAATTTCCATAGGGCGGTTGGACTCACTTTTAGCCCGAATGGCTGAATGGATTTTCACCAAACTTGGCAAAATTGTAGGGACTGGTAGCCCGATGTGCCTTTGCTATCTCTCAAGATATGTGCTCCAGTGGATTTTGAGTAATTTAGGTTAAAAAAAATATATATCTATAAGCGCGCCCCGGTACGCGCACCGGGGCGCGCTCCAGCGCGTAACACGAGTTCGCGAGCGGAAAGCTGATTGGCTCTCGGGTGTCTGTCAACATTCCAAACAGTCCGGAGCGGCCGCTATCTTTTGTCTCGGTAGGATCGAGACACAAGAGGTGGCAAAAACAAAGGGGAAAATGACCAAAAGGGGGCAGGGTAGACCCCCCCTGACCCCCTATGTTTGATGTGGGGGACATAAAAGGGCCCCGGCGCTAAAAACGAGAAAAACATAAGAAATTCGATTTTCGCGGGGGGAGCGACCGGTACGTGCCCCGGTATGAGTACCGGGTAGCGTACCGTGGAGAAAAAAGCATGACAGACTTTCCCTGACCCCCTAGGTTTGATGTGGGGGCCATAAAAGGGCCCCGCGGGGCAAAAACATTTTTTTTTTTCGATTTTCGCGGGGGCAGCGCCCAGTACGCGTCCCGGGAAGCGCACCGGGGAGAGCACCGGGGAGCGTACCGGGGAGCGTACCCTGGAGAAAAAAGAATGACAGAGTTTTTAAAAAATGTAGCATTTTTTTATAAATTGGAGGTAGTTCTAAAAAGGACTGTTTTTTTATTCTTTTTGTTGTTTTATATTTTTTTTATTTTTTTTGGAACATTTTTTTACTTTTTTTGGCTTTTCTGAACAGTTTTATATATTTTTTTATTTTTTATGGGGAGAAAAAAAAACAGAGAATTGTAAATGGCTCAACTGGAGCAAAAAAAAAATCATGAAAAAATGAAGGTTTCTTTGGGCACTTGTGGTTATCACCAGCAACGTTGATGAGTGTAATACTTTGCTCACCATACGTAATTGTTTTTCCACAAAATATACAAACGATTTTGTATCTACCATACTTGGTTTGAATGTTTGGGATCATCTCCCTTGCCTCTGGACCCGATGGAGTGGGTTCTTTGCTTGTTGAGGTTCTGGAAGAAGACTGGGGAAGGTTTGTGGCCAGTTCTCTCACCTCTGCCGCAGAATAAGTGTTAGCATGCCTGCGTTGCATGTGGCGAATCATGGTGTGATTACCAAAATAATATTTGTTGCTAGGGTTCCCCCTGGAAAGTTCATAGCCACAGATTAGACAAGTCACTTTTGCTGCATTGACTTTCTTCTGGCCTTTTTGGAATTTAAAAAACTCCCACACAATGTGCTCTCTCAGTTTGTAAGGGGGATTGTCTTCAGGCAGGAAAGTCCTCCTCTCCTCCTCCTCCTCTTCCTCCTCCTCCTCTTCTTCACCACCAATGTAGTGTTGTGGTGGTCCTTTTGGTGTTGGTGGTGGTGGTGGTGGTGCAGATGCTCCTGCTGCTGCTGCTACTGTAGCCATTTCTCAATCAATGGAAACAGGTCTTCCTCACTCAAAGAACAAAGTGAGAATGAGGAAAAAAGGTGGGGGCTTTCCTCATTTGGAAAACAAAACTGTCCTAAACCAATGAAAAGTGTTATTTTCAGGTCACATGACCCGGGCTTTCATCATTTGGAAACCAAAACTGTTCTGAACCAATGAAAAGTGTTATTTTCAGGTCACATGACCCGACGCGCTTACGCTACGTGCCCCGGGGCGCGCCCGGCTGTGCGCCCGCCTCCGCGCCCGGGTACGCGCCCGGGGGCGCTTACGTAGCGCGTATGCGTTAGGGCGCTTCCGGATGAGACGCATCACGCGGCTACGCAATACGTTGCGATGATGTTTTCGTTCGCGGAATAGCGCTAACGGGACGCTCACCGGTACACGCACCGGGGCGCGCCGCAAGACTGCGCTTACCTGTGCGTGCACCGGTACGCGCACCGGGAGAGCTCCAGGGCAAAATTTATTTTAAGTAGGATTACATAAATATACAATATAGGATTCATTCTAAATAGAAATTAGCTATTAAAAAACCTATGAAATTCACTGAAAAAACCATAGGTTTCACACCAGTTATAGTTAGGAATTAGCATTTAAAAAAACTTATTAAATTCACTTAAAAAAACCATAGGTTTCACACCAGTTATAGTTACCAGGAAATTTTACTCGCATAAAACCATTGAAATTCCCACGTTATAGTTAGTTGGACTCACTATAACTTGCGCGTCTGCAATGCACTGCTGATGATGTCACATATGACATCACTCACGACATGGTCAGTGACATCACTCATGACATCACTGATGACACCATCCTTGTGACAGAGTAACAGACCTCCTTTCAGTGTAATGTAACCCTTGAAACACATATTCAAAAATAGAAACTAAAATTTACAAAAAAATGGAGATACCCATACCAGTTACAACAACCAATTCAGTAATTCCACCATCTATATACACATCCGCTCATTCACCAACAGTTCTATATAGTCACTCATACATATGTTCACTCATCATATGTAGTGATACACCTATACATCCTGTTACACACCGACAGTCATCCAAAAGATACTCTCACACATACTCACACATGCTAATAAACTATTGAACATCCATTTATTTGCATATACAGCTATACACACACTACCACTTTGCTTCTAAGGAAACTTACACATACTTACTCTCTTAAACAATCACTTATAGAAACACATACTAATTTAAACAGGAACTCTTACAATCCCTCACTCTCGCATATACTCACTTATATACATCAATATTCACATATACTAGATGAAAACATATGTAGTTACTGATAAAGACACTAGTGAGACAGTTATTCACTCACTAACACACACACATACACACTCATCCACCCATACAGTCCTGCACATTTGCTGTCTTCAAAACACATACAAAGAGAGAGTCAGTCATTCATGCATCTATGTGCTAAGTAATACCCCCACCAAACCATACAAACACTCATACTGATACTAAGAAAAACATCTAATAACCCATATACATACACATGTAGCTACTCACCAACCCATGCAGCCACTTATACACAAAGTGAAACAATAATACATATATTTAAATATTTAAACATTACTCACTAATATATGTATTCACTAAGATACACTTAATAAGCCACTTAACCAATCATTTTTTTTTTTTTAAAACCATCCATGTAAACACTTATTTAAACATTTATTCTTCCATCAACTTTTACATATACATATATAACACATATTTACTTCTCAGAAAGATACACATTCACTGGATGGTGTCATCAGTGATGTCATGAGTGATGCCACTGACCATGTCATGAGTGATGTAATATGTGACGTCATCAGCAGTGCATTGCACGCGCAAGTTATAGTGAGTCCAACTAACTATAACGTGGGAATTTCATTGGTTTTATGCGAGTAAAATTTCCAGCTGACTATAACTGGTGTGAAACCTATGGTTTTTTCAGTGAATTTAATAGGTTTTTTAAATGCTAATTCCTAACTATAACTGGTGTGAAACCTATGGTTTTTTCAGTGAATATATATATATATATATATATATATATTATATATATATATATATATATATATATATATATATTCACTGAAAAAACCATAGGTTATAGACCATATATAGTTAGGAATTAGCATTTACAAAACCTTGAAAATTCACTGAAAAAACCATAGGTTATAGACCATATATAGTTAGGAATTAGCATTTACAAAACCTTATTTTACTCACACAAAACCATTGAAATTCGCATATATAGTTAGTTGCACTAACTATATATCGCGCACCCGCAATCCACTGCTGATCATGTCACATATTACATCATTCATGACATGGTCAGTGACATCACTGATGACATCACTGATGACATCTCAAATGACATCACTGATGACATCACTGATGACATCTCAAATGACATCACTGATGACATCACTGATGACATCACTGATGACATCTCAAATGACATCACTGATGACATCACTGATGACATCTCAAATGACATCACTGATGATATCACTGATGACATCTCATTTGACATTACTGATCACATCACTGATGACATCATTCATGTGATAATACGATGAACCTCTTCAGACTCTAATATAACCTTAGATACACTCAGTGTAAACAGACTCTCACAGACTGTCACTCATCCATGGAGTTACTCACACACCTAGTCAGTCATGCAAAGAATCAATCACACCTCCATTTCCTCGACTGTACAGTTATACACACCTTACTTATTCAAACATATACTAACACATATTTACTCTCTTATACAATCCCTGATACAAGTTCACAATGATCCATACAGGCACTCACACATTCACTGGCTCTTATGCACAGTTATTTATATATGTCAACTCTCACATGTACTGTGTTTTACATATATACTTACTTTGACATGTAGCACTGAGATATCCATTCACTCACCAATACACTCATGCACACAGTCAACCGCCCATACAGCTGTTTCCACATGCACTTTTGAACCCATACATCTAGTGAATCAACTACTCACACATATATGCACAGAGTCATACACCTCCCAGCCACCCACACACACACTCAGTCTCCCATACAAATACTTGGGCAACCAATCAATAACCCATATAGTTACTCATATAGCTACTGATCAACACATGCAGCAGTTTACAGAACAACAGACATAATGATGCACAAATTAAGACAGTTTAGTCACTAACCCATGCACTCAGTGAGACACATTTAATCACTCACTCATACAGTCAGTCATGCACCTACTAAATCCTTCATCCAGACACTTATACATCCACTCATTCTTCAATATGTAAGACATATTTTAACTTTACAGAAACATACAGTCACTGGATGTTGTCATCAGTGATGTCATCAGTGATGTCATTTGAGATATCATCAGTGATGTCATCAGTGATGTCACTGACCATGTCATGAATGATGTAATATGTGACATGATCAGCAGTGGATTGCGGGTGCGCGATATATAGTTAGTGCAACTAACTATATATGCGAATTTCAATGGTTTTGTGTGAGTAAAATAAGGTTTTGTAAATGCTAATTCCTAACTATATATGGTCTATAACCTATGGTTTTTTCAGTGAATTTTCAAGGTTTTGTAAATGCTAATTCCTAACTATATATGGTCTATAACCTATGGTTTTTTCAGTGAATTTCAATGGTTTTTTATTAGCAAATATCAAAAGCTCTAAAATGTATTCTTCTTTTAAAGGAAAAATATATTTTATATGTATTTAATATAATTTTTTTATGTAAATAAATTTGTTGAGGGAACGGATTTATCAACTATCATGCTGAAGAAGAGTGTGGGGAAAAAAAACAAAGAGGAGGACTAAGAGGAAAGAACAATCAGTTCAAAAATACAATTGCTTTAAAGCATGAAGTGCTTTTCCACACATTTACATTTAAATAACCCATATTACACATACAAAATATCTACAGAGGAGACGGTGTACATTGAATTTTAGACTCTTCATTGGTACCTACATGTTGGTACTTACATCACCCACACAACACAACAACCGGGACGCTGTCACAGATATATATATTTTTTTAACGTTAATTTCTCAAAATCCACTGGAGCACATATCTTGAGACCTAGCAAAGGCACATCGGGCAAACAGTCTCTACAATTTTGCCAAGTTTCATAGAAATCCATTCAGCCGTTCGAGCTAAAAGTGAGTCCAACCGCCCTATGGAAAACTCAATGTTAAAAACACGTTTTGGGACCCCCCTTTTTACTCGGCCCCCGCTTGACGAAACCCCCCCAAACTTTCAGGGGACGCTCAGAAACGAAATGTGCCATTTTCCTGAAACTTTCAGCCAATTCCGTCCATCAACGCCAAAGTTATTCAACATAGAATTTTCAGAAATCCCTATTCAAAAAAATCCTAACTATATATATATTCATTGAAAAAACCATAGGTTATAGACCATATATAGTTAGGAATTAGCATTTACAAAACCTTGAAAATTCACTGAAAAAACCATAGGTTATAGACCATATATAGTTAGGAATTAGCATTTAAAAAACCTTATTTTACTCACACAAAACCAATGAAATTCCATATATAGTTAGTTGTACTAACTATATATCGCGCACCCGCAATCCACTGCTGATCATGTCACATATTACATCATTCATGACATGGTCAGTGACATCACTGATGACATCACTGATGACATCTCAAATGACATCACTGATGACATCACTGATGACATCTCAAATGACATCACTGATGACATCACTGATGACAACATCCAGTGACTGTGTATTTCTGTAAAGTTAAAATATGTCTTACATATTGAAGAATGAGTAGATGTATAAGTGTCTGGACGAAGGATTTAGTAGGTGCATGACTGAATGAATGAGTGAGTGATTAAATGTGTCTCACTGAGTGCATGGGTTAGTGACTAAACTGTCTTAATTTGTGCATCAATATGTCTGTTGTTCTGTAAACTGCTGCATGTGTTGATCAGTAGCTATATGAGTAAGTATATGGGTTATTGATTGGTTGCTCAAGTATTTGTATGGGAGACTGAGTGTGTGTGTGGGTGGCTGGGAGGTGTATGACTCTGTGCATAGATGTGTGAGCAGTTGATTCACTACATGTATGGGTTCAAAAGTGCACGTGGAAACAGCTGTATGGGCGGTTGACTGTGTGCATGAGTGTATTGGTGAGTGAATGAATATCTCAGTGCTACATGTCAAAGTAAGTACATATGTAAAACACAGTACATGTGAGAGTTGACATATATAAATAACTGTGCATAAGAGCCAGTGAATGTGTGAGTGGCTGTATGGATCATTGTGAACTTGTATCCAGGATTGTATAAGAGAGTAAATATGTGTTAGTATATTTTTGAATAAGTAAGGTGTGTATAACTGTATAGTTGAGAAAATGGAGGTGTGATTGATTGTTTGCATGACTGACTAGGTGTGTGTGTAACTTCATGGATGAGTGACAGTCTGTGAGTCTCTGTTTACACTGAGTGTATCTAAGGTTATATTAGAGTCTGAAGAGGTTCATTGTATTATCACATGAATGATGTCATCAGTGATGTGATCAGTAATGTCAAATGAGATGTCATCAGTGATGTCATCAGTGATGTCATTTGAGATGTCATCAGTGATGTCATCAGTGATGTCATTTGAGATGTCATCAGTGATGTCATCAGTGATGTCACTGACCATGTCATGAATGATGTAATATGTGACATGATCAGCAGTGGATTGCGGGTGCGCGATATATAGTTAGTACAACTAACTATATATGGAATTTCATTGGTTTTGTGTGAGTAAAATAAGGTTTTTTAAATGCTAATTCCTAACTATGTATGGTCTATAACCTATGGTTTTTTCAGTGAATTTTCAAGGTTTTGTAAATGCTAATTCCTAACTATATATGGTCTATAACCTATGGTTTTTTCAATGAATTTCATTGGTTTTTTAAAAGCTAATATCTATAGCTGTAAAATGTATTCTTCTTTAAATCCAAAAATATATTTTATATGTTTATTAATAATTTTTTTTAAATATTTTTTTTGTTTCGCTCCCGGTCCGCGAACCGGGAAGCTTCCCGTTAGCTCAATTTGATTCCGCGATCCGGTCCGCGAACCGGTAAGAAATCAACATAGTGACGGTATCGCGTTGCCGCGTAATGCGTCTTATGACGTACTGCGTTAGCGCACCCGGAAGTGCCCCGGGGCGCGGACCGAGGCGCGAAATGCAACTCCCCGGAAGCGATCCGCGGCGCGAAAGCGTGACGTATCGCGTTGCCGCGAAATGCGTCTTGTGACGTATCGCGTTAGCGCACCCGGAAGTGTCCCGGGGCGCGGACCGAGGCGCGAAGCTCAGCGACCCGGAAGCTAACCGGGGAGCGTTCCGCAGCGCGTAACATGAGCGTGAGAGGTCATGTGACTTGTTAATAAAACTTTTCATTGGTTCATTTCACTTTTAGTTTCATAATTATGGAAGGCTAGGTCAGGTGACCTAAAAATAACACTTTTCATTGGTTGAGAAGTATTGTTTTTTCCAAATGATGAAAACCCCTCCTTCTTTCCTCACTCTGACTTTCATCATTGTGAGAGGAAGACCTATTTTGCTTGTTGGAAGACCTATTTTGCTTGTGTGAAAATGGCTTCATTGGTTGCTTCAGCTGGTGGACCCCCACCACCACCTCCACCTCCTCATGGGAAGAGAGGACCACCTCCCCAGGTGATTACCAACACTGAGGAGGAAGATGAAGAAATGGATGAGGAGGGAGAACAACCACAATTTCTGGAAGAGTTGCCCCGGGTTTCAAGAAAGAAAGCCAGTTTCATCTGGCAGTTTTTTTCGATGCCTCGTGGACAAAAAAAAGTCAACGCGAGGTATGTCACCTGCCTCATATGCAAGGAACAATTGTCCAGAGGGACGGACAAAAAATACAGTTATGGTAATCATACCATGCATAGGCACATGACGAGGAAACATCCCCTAAATTACAGCCGGGCGGAATTAAGGGATATGATGGACAATCCTAGACCAACTCCTGTGGCCAGACCAACAACACCGGTTTCTTTAACACCAGAGGAGGCACGGGAAACTGTGCCAAATATCCAACAAAATTTTGGGCATATGATACATTTATGTATGCACTGTCGTGCATTATTAGCTTGTGGCAACATGAGCATCAATGCACTCAACCTTGCATATGAACACCATGATTGCCCTAACCGCCCCCAGTAATTTTTTTTTGCTCCTGTTGAGCCCTTTTCAACGCCTGTTTTTTTGTTGTTTCCCCCCCCCCAAAAAAACAAAAAAAATATAAAATCGTTCAAAAAATAAAAAAAAAAAAAAAAATGTTCAAAAAATAAAAAAAAAATATAAAACAACAAAAATATAAAAAAAAAAGTTCTTTTCAGAACTACCTTCCCTTTCAAAAAAAATTGCTACAATGTTTAGCACTCTGGCAAGCTCTATTTCTTTTGGTTCGCTCCCGGGTTAGCTTCCCGGTACGCGGACCGGGAGCTAACCAAAAAATTTTTTTTTTTTTTAAAAAGTGTAAGTATAAGGAAAGTAAACAGAGAGTGATGTTAAAAGAAAGACAGCTATAGGGAGTAAAGAAGAGATACTGTTTAATAGATCTATTTACCGAAGAAAAGACAGAAGAGGGTATAATTGTGAAAAACAAAATAGATAACGAAGTGAAAGAAAAACAAGCATTGGCATAGCCAACAGGTCTCGCCTTTGGGACCTTCTAAGTATTTAGTTATGCAGCATAATATCCTTGGTGCAGCAACATCAACTGTTGCATGGCTAAACACGTATAAGGTCCCAAAGGCGAGACCTATTGTCTATGCCAATGCTTGTTTCTTAAGTAGTATTGCAATACGTCTGACTCTTCCATGTGAAAAGATCTTATCTTGTGCTCTAAAGATTGCTAAAGTCTCGACAGAGAACAGGCTAGGCTGTAAGTAGGGTAAATTGCGCTTGGTGATCTGTTTGAGGGAGCGTCTGCTTTGCCTGGTGTCTTTGGAGAGCAATTTTGATTGTTATACTGGACAATGTTAGTTTTATTGGTCCAGTAGACAATTAAACTGCTGCATGACCACACTGTGTGATCCTGGGCACACTTTACAAATCCTACCTACCATCCAGCGGCTGAAGTGCAAATTGTAAAACCTGATAGCTGGGCACAATTACAGTGTCATTGCAGGCACACCCTGTGTGATCTTGGACATTTATCACATCTCAAAGTACTTTTAAATGCTTGAGCTTGGGATAAACCCTAGAAAAATACTCTCATGCATTTGACCTACCCAGGTGTTTGCTGCTACGTGCTTGATAAGAAATAATGCAACACACAATTGCAACTTCTGTGCCCCTTCCAAATAAACACTAGAAATCAGAGTTGTAATTAGTCTCTAGAATGAGTAAGATGCCCTCCAGCCTCCACTTGAAAGCAGGGGTGTATAGTTTGAGGGGAGTGAGGGGGGGGGCGAGGGAGGCATGCAATACTTTAACGCAGGTAAAAGTGTCCAAAGTCACACCATCTGCCCACTAAAGAGCGGCTCGCAGTGGCCGGCTGGCCCGGCTGATTAGGGGAGCTGTTGGTGCCGAGCCTGGTGGGGCAGGTCCCAGCTGTGCTCTGCCGGGCTGCAGGCAGCTCAGTTATTAGGCAGCTGGTGGCGTGGGGACCACTGCTATTCCGTCTGTAATGTGCCCGAGCCTCCCGGCAGGCGGGGGGATCACAAGAGCGACCGCTCCCACCCTCGGAGACTAATTAATTGGCAGAACAAGAGCGCATTAAGGCGGATATAGGAGGGAGCCCTGTGCTGGCACCTTCTGAGTGTATGAGCTAAAGGCAGGTGGTTGTGTGTTTCAAATGCCTCTCAGACTACAAAACGCAGCGAATGCTACGTCCAAATCTGAAATTAGGAGTGCTCGTGTGCACGTGCCTAGGTATGTCTATCTAAGTGTGTGTGCTTCATAGTAATAGTCTATGTGTCACTGCATCTTAGACTGTGTGCCACTTTAAGCATGTAACAGTGTGAGGGTATGCACTACTGCGCTTGTGAGTCACGCTGTTTGCGAGTGGGTTTGTACCTGACAATTACTGACCTTGCAGTTGTGTGTGACTCACTCTGTGTCTGTGCCACTTTATGCGTGTGCATTTAACCTTGAGTGCCTGTGTATGTGGAGCGTGATGTACTGCGTGTGTGTGCGCGTATGTGTACAGCGAGTTACTGTATGTGGCCTACTGTGAGTGTGCGTGTGTGAGCCACTGTGTTTGTGTGCGTGTCCCACGCTGTGCTGTGTATCTATCTATGTTTGTTAGTGTGTGTGTGCTGCTGTGTAGGTACCACTGTATGTGTAAGCGGGTGCTGGAGTGTATAGACAAACACACGTGAATCCTCAGTTTGTATGCAATGTACGTCACACGTAATTTACGGTCCTGTTCCGCTTTATTTTATTTTGATTGCAGTATAAAAAATGCTTGTTTATATTAGACTGGGGAATACAAATAGGAATCTAGTCTTCAAAGGGAGAGCTGCATGCCAATGTAGAACAAGCACCGGCCAGCTTATAACCCTACTCTGCGATGTTCTTGACTCCCATGCCATTGTTCACCATTTGAGTGAAGTCATGACCCCGCCTACCGAGCGGGGTAAGAAATGCTGTTCACAAGTGTGGTTGTAGCTCTCTGGGCACTTAAATATGTTGCAGCTGTCACGTTACTTAAAAACATTGTGAGAGCCTAAGTAAAACTAGAGTGAATTATCGCATGGCATTTTATGTACAGCCCTAATGTAAATAACATAGGGGCATATTATCAACATAGGCAATAAAAGTTTTGCAGCTTTTATCGGCAGAAATGTGTCGCTAAAGCTGCTTTTGCGGCAGAAAACTGCCGCTAAAACCACTTTTGCACCAGTTTTCTGCCAATAAAAAGAGCAATAATTTTATTGGCTGTATTCATAATATGCCCCTTAGTGTGCTTCAACTACACAGAGAAAGCATTATGAACAAATAGTGATACAGTGATCAGTCAAAGACACTAAGAGTAATAGAGACGGAGTGAGTGAACAAGAGTGAGGAACTATGAGAAGAGAGGGACTGAGAAAAAGAGTGGAAGGAGTTGAGTAAGTAGGTAATAGAGAAAGGAATGAGGGAAGTAGCAAAGGCAGGAAACTGAGGATTAAAGAAATGAAGCAGTGGAACTAATAGTAGTTCAATGTGATAGAAATGTAACGAAAAGAGTACAAAATATTTACCTTATAATTGTCGTTAAATTACTCACTTTTTGTTTTTATACTTTCAATCTGTGAAAGAGAGAAGAAACATTTGAAAAATATTAAAACATGTATTTAAAAATTACAAAAGACAAGGGCAAAGATTGAAGGACAAACAGTTTTTCAACAACTTTGACACTTACAGAAGCTACACAGTCCTAAAGATATACATTTTAAACTAACAGTATCTTGATGCAGATGAAGTGAGGCCTATCTTAAAACATGGTGCATATTTTGCATTGCTGTTGTTTCAGAAAAGTGTCGCAAGACACTAAAATTTTAAATAATTGCTTCAGGATGCCAATAAGATGTCTACTATCCAGAGTTTTGTTTCAGGTGAGGCCTACTCAGGGTTGCAGATGAAATTTCGAGTTGTTGAAGAGAATAGAGGACATAATACATGTGAAGGTCTACCAATGAAGTGAGTCATGTCCACTGCAATCTTCAACAAAGTCCAAACCTCCTATGTTTCCCTGGACAGACCTAAACTTGATCTGCACAATGTGATTCGTAATGATAGGAAACACAGGTGATGTAATTGAAATACATGCAATTTATTTTGCTCATTTCACAATCACATCACTTGTGTTTCCTTTGCTTAGGTATCTCATTGTGCAGATGTAGTCTAGCATATGAAAGAATACGCAGAAGTGCAGCACTGCATGCAACAACTTTGACACTTACAGAAGCCTCACCTTCTCCATGCCTCCTACACAGTTCTACATATACATCATAAATGCAAACAGTACAGAATTAATTATACATGTTAAATGGTTTATTTTTGCTGTTCTCAGAATGTATCAAAATTCACTAAAAACAGTGACTTGAAGGTATTCATCATGTAACAGCGGGGAAAAAAAACACAATCAAAATGATTGTGTTTAAAAAACCCATACAACATCAGAAATCAAAATTCAGAACTCCTTAAAGTTAACTTACTTTCCATGACGTCCAAGGATGTCCTATGAACAGCTTACACTCTTTTGTGCTGTTATTACTTTCAGCCCGCCACTTTCTGAAAGAAAATCTCCATCGTTTTTAAAAACACGTTACATGCAATAAATGACTTCTTGCTCTCTACCACAATTTTCCACAAGGCCAAATCTTGTCAGAGCCATTTATAACTCTTGGATTTCTTGTAAGCCAATCCCGTCATTTGGCATTTCCGCAACTTTCAGAATTAAAATGTTGAAGATCATTTTCACAATCCTGGAATAGTAATATCTTCCCCTTCTTGCTCAGTCATGTTCTACTTTTCCTATGACACTGATACAAGCAGACTTACACTACCTCTATGACTACTACAATTATTTAATTCTCTACATCACTTTTAATCACAAAGCAATGTAAAACAGTAGACAGCATTGCAGACTTACATTCCCTCTACTCCATGTTTTGATTGGCTGCTTCAATTAGTTTATAAAAAGAAACAGTTTTTCTGAACTCATTCAAAGTGCACGTATTTCTCCATAATGTCCAGTCCTATGGTTAGAAGTTATGTCTCTGAACTACACTTATCCTCAAGGCCAAATTGTGTAGGAGCCATTAGAACTTCTTGAAATTCCACAGAGCACATCCCGAGATTATTTCCCTAAAATTTTGGTTTTAAAAACACCAGGTAAGAGTTTTTAAGGTCATACGGCAAATTTTTTTTGAAAATTAAAACAGAATCATTGCAGAATGACCAGCCATTTCTAGACTTTAAATAAGCTGTGTAATGTCCTGATGTTATTGAAGGGCCGTCATGATATATAATTGCTGCAGTTACAAAAGTCCTTCCTGATATTGACAACTGCGAAGCTACAACATTTTTAATTAAAGTTGTCAATTTTGTTCCATCAGGCCTACATCGTTGGAACATTAAAATGACATACTGGCCATATGTTCGTATAAATAATGTGGACATCATTTCAGATTTACATTGGCTACACTCCATGTTGTGATCAGCTGCTTTTACTAGCTTATTAAAGGAGACTGATTTACTGTCTGGCAAAGTTAAATATATAAATCTTTCTGAGTCTACACTAGTAGTACTTGATACCATACAGTTCTCGCAGTCATGCTGCCATTGATAAGAAAGCCCAACCAGCTGATCTACATCTACACCTTCAGCATGTAATACATCAAGCATATACATTAAAAACTCCTGACAATCTTGCTGAATATTTTGAGAGAATTGTGTTTGGCCTGAACATCTGTCTAACAGATTTCGAATTTCAGACACACTTTCTATGTTTCTTCTATCAGTGGTACATTTCTCTAACACAGAATTTAACAAACTGCAAAATCTTTGATCAGAATTGACCACAATCTCTTCTTTTACATTTTTTAGAGAAAACAAAACATTAACCACTACATTAGCATAGCAGTTGACAACAGAACTGTTTTCAAACTGAAAACCAACAACATCTTCAACAGAATCCTTTTTGTTTCTGCTTGTAATTTTAGGTTCATTGACTTTTTGTCTTTTTGCTACAACCTCCCCAGTATTGTTCTCATTTCTTCGTTTCCGGCCTACCACACGTTTCTCAAACAAAGGATACTGAGGCAAATGTGGCGCATACTCTCTTCTTAACCTATTGTATTCCTTAACACAATCTAGATCCGCACAAATGTTTGTGACATCACACTCAATCAAGTACAATCCCGATAAAGTTCTAACTCGTGACAATGCCACATATGCCATACCCTCCTTGAACACAGAACTGCCAATATTCACCAATGCACTGTCTACACTTAAACCTTGCGATTTATGAATTGTCACCGCATATGCCAAGCAAACAGGAAACTGCTTACGGCGAACATATAAGTCTTTTACAAGCAAAAATCTAGCAGAACAACGAGCAATTAGCTGTATTTCCTCAATGCCATCAAATTTAATTTTTAAAAATTCAATTCCATCTCTATTTCTGTATTTCACAAAATCAACAACATTACCCATTGATCCATTTACCAGACCTCTTTCAACATGTAAATTCCTTCTTAAAATTATATGGCAGTTCAAGCACACATTCAGAGTCTTTTCAAAACCTGCAGTTTTATATATACTCTTCTCTAATGAATCCAATTTTGTTTTCAGATTCTCAGACAAAATAATTGTTGATCCCATATGCTCTACTCTATCAATAGCTTCCAGTTTCACAATCTCTTGCTTTTCTAAATGCAACATTTTGTTGTTAAATTTGGCACATTCTGCAAGAGTTGGCATCAAACATATTCCAGATTTCTTCTCAGTAATTTTCTGAAAAATATTCTCAGGCACAACATCTTGTTCTGGATATAAATTTGACAGTAATTGTGCATGTAAAGCTTCTTTCCCATGCTCGGTCACTTTTCCAATTCTAACATCTTGTAGAATAGTCTTGTAAACTTCATCCTTCGCCTGACGCATATTTTCATGCAGTTCAGCATAATTGAAGTTTAACCATATATTGACGTTGCCAATGCTGCCTAGGCACTTCCTGGTATCTTCATGCGTGAGCATTTTGAACACAGGTTGCCCTTTCACTGGTGTCAGCTGCAGAAGATCTCCGAAAACAATGATGTGTTTGCCACCAAATAACACATCATACTCTGTTTTGAGAACTTCTTGCATCCTCAAATGCACAAAGGCAAGCATGACATTGGAAACCATGCTTACTTCGTCAATGATAAGAAGTTTCATTTTCCTCAAGATTCTTGAAACTTCAAAACAAGCATCTCCAGATAGCTTGTGATATTGTAATTTGTTGTCATGCTCCACTGGCAGCATCAGTAAACGATGTAAAGTAATCCCTTTAATATTATGTGCTGCCAGTCCAGTTGGAGCAGTGACAACACAAGACAGCGATGACTCTGTCCTTTCCTGCAAATAGCATGAAATTGCTTTAATGAGGAAACTTTTTCCAGTTCCCGCTTCTCCACTCACGTACAGTCGGAGAGGCTTCAACGACGTACATGAGCACTCTTTCTTATCATGACTTAATCCATGATCAATTTGCATGGTAACTTCGTCATATATTTTCCTCTGCTCAACGTTGAGTTGTCTTTCCAACTCTTCTAAGTTAACCGCATCCTCTTGAGCATGTGCCATGGCTCTTTCCACTTCATTCATAGCAGTGGCAGCTTCATTTTCGATAACAGGTCCTCCTAGTGGATCCTGACTCAATGAAGCAGAACTCTGACTGTCCTGAGAACTGTCTCTGGCAATCTCGGCTGCAATCGTTGCTTCCTGCTCAATTTCTGCATTCAACATTTCTACATATTTGGGAAAAGCAGGACATTCTATGGTCTCCTTGGCGGCATTGAAAGAGTCTTCGTAACAGAGGAAATCTCCAAGCAGTTCCTCTTCTGCACGCCAAGGCTTGAAAAGTTGCAAAAGTGCTAAATAGAAAAACTCCTTTTTTTCAGGAGATTCACCACTCAATTTTCGATGGTTTACCAAGTGGCATTTTCTTTGCTTGACCAGACATCCCTCACTTCCTATTACAGCATACACTCCTTTCTCAGTATCTTCTTTGATGTTCCTCTTGAATATGTAATTTTGCAGAACCTCATACAGACAAACATTCTCGAGGTGACTGCTTCGATTTGGATAATATGTATCCAACATGTTTGTCTTCAAAATGTCGGTACTGTTTGGCTCCTTTTCCGCCAAATACTCAATTTCCCGCACAGGTTTGAGAACTCGATTACGCGTTGCAGCAAGACCAAGACTCGCCCAAACGATACTCCTGGACTTGGCATAGAGACTTGCTGAAGACAACCGGTCAGAACATTCGTACGCTCCGATTTCTCGATGCGACAACATCTTCAGACTGAAACTGTACAACTTCTTGCTGAGGCTCTTTTCATGGGAAATGTCCTCCCACATATCCTTCAATTCTGTCTTCTCTTTTTTGGTGATGTAAGACGTCACATACCGAGCCACAGCCATACAGTTATCAGCCACAAACTGTATATCCATGTTAGCATTCCACATGGACAAAATCACCGGGTTGTAGTCGTTGATGTACTTGGACTCTTGGTTCCTCTTCAAATTGTAAGTGTTTTTAGGTGATTTCTTCATGACATTGTGTCGCAGCGAAGACATCAAACTGTTTACTCTTCCTTTATAAATCACCGGTCGTGGAAAGCCGAAACGACATTTAGTGTAGAACTTGTCCTTGTTTCGGAATTTACGACGGCAGTACTTTCCACATCGATGGCTTTGGAAACGCAGAACTTTTTCTCTTAGGCTTTTCTTCTCCTTTGCGTTTGGAACAGCACACGTAGAATACTGTTGGATGAAACTCATCACTGAGTCTTCTGGATCCGTTCCAAATTTAGGTGCATCCTTGATCCACAGCAACATATGTATATGAGGAGCACCTCTTGCTTGGTACTCCTTTCTCCAGAAGAAATCCAACACCTCTCCAAGAGGTGGATTCTTCTTATTCATGATGAAAGACATCATAGCTTCAAATCTATGATTGAAGTACCTACATACATTGACTGGATCCAAAGAGCACAGTTCTCCAGGTGTCTTGAATTCGATGTTATCTACGTTAGCATTTGCCTCTCGTAGAAATTCAAGTAAGTCTTCCCAGCCATACTCGGCACAGCTCAGAGTGAGGAACCATGTGGGAGTACCTAAGTTCCTCAGCATACATTTTAAATCACCATGACGACGGTACCAGTACTCATTAGTACCACGCTGACACGCCATGAGATTAATCAGGTGAGAATCCAAAATACTGTCTTGGACATTGACTTTATCCATAAAGTCACTTGCCGAGATGTTTTGCATGTGTATACCACCTTTCAAGATGTGGTTCACTGCATATGACAGTCCAGACAGATCGCTTTCAAACAGGAGATGAAACAAATAAGGAATGCATTGTCGAAACCTAGCATCTCCTGCATACAATCGCAAAGTCCGGTATTCAGAAGCAGGAATTTGATGAGGTCGCTCATCATATCTTCCTCCCTGACCTGTTGGAAAAAGCTGTGGGAAACACCGAGCTTCCAAACTTTCCTCCCAAACACTAATGGGACTCCCTTTGGCTTGTTTCATTTGAAACAACTCAATAGCATTCCCCATGACTTCCTTGGAATGCAAAGGATGAACACTATAATGTTCATATATTTCTTCACTAGTAGAGGGTTCTACTTTCTCAATTTGACCAGCACACAAATCGCTATCCTCTTCCTCACTTACTTCCTCTTCTGCAACATATACATTCTTATAGTATTTATTATTTTTTTTCAAATACAATGTTGCCTTTTTAACTTTCCTAACATCTACTAAATCTTGCCATATTTTCTTATTCTTTGTCGGAACCCCATTAACTAAGATAACCAGAGGTTCCTCTTCCACTTTTTCTACTCCAATTGTGTTAATGTTTTTCTTCAAATCTAGAGGCAAATAAACAACTCTTCCCTTTAATCCTCTCTGTAAATCTGATGGAGGCAATTTCCCTGTCTTTGGCTCCATTCTTACAATAGCCTGAAAGGGATGGATACTTTGAATCAAAATAGATTCATAAGTATTTAAATCCTTCAATTCAGAAGGAATCTCAACCAATTCCAGATTATTATGAACTGCTCTAGCAGGCATCTGGTTTTGATTTAATTTGCAACAACAATAAGTACACACACGTTGATCCAATCCCAAATCAAAACAATTTTCTACCATCAAGTATGTTGCAAAATCCTTCCATTCACTATTATTTTCCCTTTCACTTTTTGCATATAAATCCACTAACTTAGTCTGATTCTTATAATAAGTGCGTCGACAACACACACAAGTGAAATTAGGCCTCTCACTTGATTTCACCTCAAACGTCGCAATTTCCCTCTGGAAATTATCTGTACTGGAAACCTGTACACTATCTTCCACATGACCCTCTTCTTCTTGCTCAATTTCAACATTCTCCTCTTTACTTCCAAAGTAACAAAACTCAATTTCTTCACATATATTCTTCACATCTATTTCAGAACCATGCAAAAGAGCAGCGCATAATTGTTTAAGCATAATTGCTGGACTCTTAGCATAATACAACATTCTAACTAATTTCCTCACTTTGTTATGATGCACTGCTAGCATCCTGAAATGATGAAAAACACTCTGGCATACTCTCCTGGAAAGACAAGCCAGTGAATGTCCATGCAAACCTGTCACTTCTCTTACTCTGCAAGGATCTAGTTCTTGCAACAACATCATTTTCTGCTTCAAACTTTTCTTATTAAATGACCGTACAAAATCACAAAGCAAATTGATGGAATCCTGTCGCACACTGCAAATACTACTACACTTCCAGGTGTACACAGGACCCTTAGCACGTCTTCCTAAAACCTCATTACCTAACACCTCTTCTGCCTCTGTTGTCACAAGTTTTTCTTTTTCAACTGGACAACCATCTTTCACTTCATAAGCACGACCACTGGTGTCAACTGCATGCACCAAATCATTATCCTGGAAATAACTCTCCTCATTAAAAAATGCCTCACAGCTTGAACTATGCATCCATTCTCCAGAAAAAACTTCACAAAAATTACTACGATTAACTATTCTCTTCCATCTACTATTTCTTTTGAAATCATAAATTGCCTTGTTTAGCTTCCTAATTCTATTGATTATCAAAATAAATAACTTACGTTTAATTTCAAATGCCTGATCAATAACTTTCTCAACTTTTTTTTTTCTCTTATAAAAAAACAGTTTCTGTTGACCTTTCTTAATATTTTTTAACAAATTGCCAATTATCCTGTTGCGGAACATTCGTTTACGAATCTCCCTAAACTGTTGTTTCCTTCTACTATCATGCACAGAGTTATCTCTTGCTCTAGCACTAACATTTTTGATTGGCCTTTCCTTTCCATTTGAATTCCTTCTCGTTGTATGGACTGAAACATTTTCTGTAGTAATATTTTTTTTACTACACATATTTCTTATAAATAGTTTTGTGCTCTTACCCGGTGCTTTCTTCGTGACTTGACAAATCTTTTTGTTAGAGGACTGCTGCGTTTTTTTTTTCACCTGCTGTCTTTGACGTTTTGCAGCCTTTCTCTGTCTTTCTATTGTAGGCATGGTGAAATCTTGAAATGATCTGCAGTTGAATCTGTGGAAAAATATAATAAATAATGTTATTAACCATTATTACCAAACAGTAAATCAGTAACAGTGATAAAAAACTTAACACACTACTTGACATTTTAATTAGAAGATTTTTTAGTCGTTGGCAAATTTACAATACAGAAATACCAGAAAAGAAATGACATTTATATTTATGTTACCTATGCTATTTTATATGTGAATCTGATCTAATTTTATGAGCATATTTTAATATTTTATTGAAGACACTACACATAACCTGCTTTTGAAGGTGTCTTTATTTTTAAATTAAACGGTTTACCTTTTTACTTTTTATTAATTATAAATTTTAAAAATAAATGTTTATATTTCCAAAGGCTCAAGCAGGTCAGCTTCCCATCCTATATCATATAATTCGGACAAATCTGCATCCTCATCACGCTCTTCTTCATCCTCAGGATTTAAATCATCCAAGGGATCAACATCCACTGATGTTTCAATTACAAGTTCAATGATGAGGTCAAAATCAACTGATTGCAGATTGTCGCTCATGTTGAGGTTGTCTTTATCTTTAAAGAAAGATAACAACAATGAGATGTTGCAGAGTAAGAGACAAATCTCACAGATTATAATAGTAAAATTGTTTAACAAGAGTAACATTTTGCAGCTATTATTTAGCCATGTCCAGCGATGCTGAGCAGGTGAAGCCTATGTCTAATCTTTCACTGAACAGGACTCATCTCTTCTTAACCTTGGATAAGCCTCACCAACTCTGTGTCCCCTGCACATACTTAAATGTAAAGGGGCAGATTTATGTTAAATGGCACATCCCCAGGCATGCACCAGTTAACGTGCACCACTGCTCTGCCACCCATGGTGTGCCACATTTACAATCAGATAGGAGAAACCTGCGTCAAAACCCTGCGCCTGCTTGAAGCAGGCATAGGTCTTGACGCAACATTGTGGAGATGGTGCACCCCTGAGCCTTGCTGGAGCTGCATCGCACTTGCGATACAACTCCAGCAATGCGCCACCATACCGGCACAGATGCGTCAAGCATCTGTGCCGTTTTTGCCCCATGCTGTGCCGCATTGTAAATGCAGCACACCATGGGTGGCGGAACAGCGGCGCAAGATGACTGGCACATCCCTGGTGATGCGCCAGTCATCATAAATCTATCCCTAAGCTTCTTATCTTGTTAGAGATGAACTGCCATATGTATCATCAAAATATTTTGCATTTCCTAAATAGCGAATTTTAAGGAATAAATAGCGATTCTTTACCATTCCTAATTTGCGATGAGCAAATTGCTAATTGCAAGTTACCCATTCATTTCCATGGGCTAGGAGGCTCATAGGAATGAAGGTTTAATTTGCGATTAGCAATTTGCTCATCACAAATTAGGAATTTTTCCAAGGGTGCAGGGGTGTCTCAAGAACACCCTGCTGCACCCCTGAAAAAGAAATTTGGGGGCATATGGCACACATACATGCCCTAAGGGCATGTGTTGGCGTCATATGGGACCTTTTGTTTTTTTAAAAAAAAGCTTTTTGAAAAGAATTCACAAATTACCACCAATTTACCACAATAGTTTCCAAATCCTTAATGTCATTTTTTACATATTTTTTGTTTGATACATTGCATTTAAGTAGTCACAAAATTTGCAAATCCTTCAGTGCAATTGCAAAATAAGGAATAGCAAATTTTGCTACTCCTTATTTTGCATCAAACTTGTTTGATACATACCATTTGTCTAATTAACATTCGCAAAGGCCAAAATTCGTAGAATTTTGATCTTTGCGAATGCTAATTAGCTTGATACATATGGCCCCAAGTGAGGCCTGTCTTACGACATAGTGCATCTTTTGCATCACTGCTGCATCGGTTTCATGTGGTACGTTTTTTTTACACCATGACATATCTGCCTAAATGCATCAATTTGTAATGTTGTCGCCTCATAGCAGATCTTTTGCACCGCCGCTGCATCATAAAAGTGACGCACAGTGGCACAAAAGAGGCATACACCTATCATAAATCTGTCCCTAGCATTTTAAATGATTAATCCAGGATGACGATAAGGTGTGGCCTATCCAGAGGTTTGTTTAAGGTGAGGCCTACTCAGGATTGCAGATTAAAGTTACGCTTGATGAAGAATACAGAGGAGATAATACATGTAAAGGCCTACCAATGAAGTAAGTAATGTGCACTTTATTGCGCCAGTCATCATAAATGTATCCCTAAGCTTCTTATCTTGTTACAGATGAACCACCATATGTACCATCAAACTATTTTGCATTTCCTAAATAGCAAATTTTAAGGAATAAATAGCAATTCTTTACTATTCCTAATTTGCAATGAGCAAATTGCTAATTGCAAATTACCCATTCATTTCCATGGGCTAGGAGGCTCATAGGAATGAAGGTTGCAATTTGCGATTAGCAATTAGCTCATCACAAAATAGGAATTTTTTCAAGCATGCAGGGGTATCTCAAGAACACCCTGCTGCACCCCTGAAAAATAAATTTGGGGGCATATGGCACACCTACATGCCCTAAGGGCATGTATGGGCGTCATATGGGACCTTTTGTTTTTTGGAAAAAAATGCTTTTTGAAAAGAATTCGCAATTTACCACAAACTAGAAGTTGGTGGTAGTTTCCAAATCCTTAATATCATTTTTTACATATTTTTTTGTTTGATACATTGCATTTAAGGAATCGCAAATTTTGAATTAAGGACATTTTAAGTCATTTCCACATGTGCAGTGTTTTCAAATTATGATTTGAAAATCGTTTTTGGGGAAAAGTAATGGTTTGCAAATTTATGACAAGGACATAATGGTGTATGCTTCTCTATAAGGCATTTCAGTGTCTCTGATGTCATTTTTCCCATATTACATTATAAGACCTTTCCCCATGGAGCACATTCCTTGTAAATATGCTCCCACCTGTGCATGGCGAATTTAGATTTTGACTGTTTGAGTCACATAGCCATGTTAAAAGTGACCCAAAAAAATTGCAAACGTTTTAAAAAAACACATTCATGTGTCTTAAGGACATTTTAAGTCCTTTCCCCATGGACAATGTTTTCTAAGTGGCGCAAAAGAGGCATACACCTATCATAAATCTGTCCCTAGCATTTTAAATGATTAATTCAGGATAACAATAAGATGTGGCCTATCCAGAGGTTTGTTTAAAGTGAGGCCTACTCAGGATTGCAGATTAAAGTTACGCTTGATGAAGAATACAGAGGAGATAATACATGTAAAGCTCTACCAATGAAGTAAGTGATTTCTAGTTCATTGCGCCAGTCATCATAAATGTATCCCTAAGCTTCTTATCTTGTTAGACATCATCCGCCATATGTATCATATAACTATTTTGCATTTCCAAAAAAGCGAATTTTAAGGAATAAATAGCGATTCTTTACCATTCCAAATTTGCGATGAGAAAATTGCTAATTGCAAATTACCCATTCATTTCCATGGGCTAGGAGGCTCATATAAATGAAGGTGCAATTTGTGATTAACAATTTGCTCATCACAAATTAGGAATTTTTTCCAAAGGTGCAGGGGTGTCTCAAGAACACCCTGCTGCACCCCTGAAAAAGAAATTTGGGGGCATATGGCGCACATAAATTTTAACAACATTCCTTTACCTCAAAAACGATTTTCAAATCATAATTTCAAAACACTACACATGGGAAAATTACTTAAAATGTCCTTAAGACACATAAAAGCGTTTTTTGATTGCCTTTCCTGCATGGTTGGGTCACTTTTAACATGGCTATGTAACACAAACATTCAAAATCTAAATTTTCCATGCACATGTGGGAGCATATTTACAAGCAATTTGCGCCACAGAGAAAGGTCTTACACTAAAATGAGAAAAATAACATCAGGGACAGTCAATTGCCTTATAAAGAAGCATACACCATTATGTCCTTGTCATGAATTTAAAAACAATTCCTTTTCCCCAAAAACGATTTTCAAATCATAATTTCAAAACACTGCACATGGGAAAATGACTTAAAATGTCATTAAGACACATGAAAGCGTTTTTTGATTGCCTTTCCAGCATGGTTGGGTCACTTTTAACATGGCTATGTAACACAAACATTTAAAATCTAAATTTCCCATGCACAGGTCGGACCATATTTACAAGCAACTTGCGCCACAGAGAAAGGTCTTACATTAAAATGGGAAAAATAACATCAGGGACAGTCAATTGCCGTATAAAGAAGCATACACCATTATGTCCTTGTCATAAATTTAAATCAATTCCTTTTCCCCAAAAACGATTTTCAAATCATAATTTCAAAACACTGCACATGGCAAAATTACTTAAAATGTCCTTAAGACACATAAAAGCATTTTTTCATTGCCTTTCCTGCATGTTTGTATCACTTTTAACATGGCTATGTAACACAAACATTCAAAATCAAAATTTTCCATGCACATGTGGGAGCATATTTACAAGCAATTTGCGCCACATAATTCATAATTTTCTCCTTAAAGCACACTATTCTCTATCTAAATTAAAGAAATATTTTCTCACCTTAGCAAATACTTTGAGTTTGAAAACAGCCTCAGAAACACACCAATTTGTCTTCAGCAGAGCAAAAGGTATGCACTCCAGAGTCTGCAGCTATCAAAAGCACAGAAATGCTGTAATTCTTCACACATATTTCTCATGTCACCCAATCAAAACTCTTCCCTCACTTTTTTTCAAATGAAAACCCTTCCCCCCTCTGCCCTTTCTGCCTATTTTGCATAGCAACCACCTCTTGGAAGACCTCTGGTGTTTGCAAGTTCACACAACAATGTTGCAATTGAACTCTGAACTCTCAGTGCACCTGCATATCCAGTGCATTCTTTCATTTAATGATTTTTTATTGACCACTCAAAATACATCTTTCAAAGAACACATCTGTGCACCCTAACATTCTGTTTTCAGCAATCAAAATCCACCAATCACTGTTACTGCTTCATGAACACAGAAACTCCACAGTTTTTTTTTCATTTTACACTCTCATTTTTTCAACTGCCATTTCATTGCCACACTTCATCTGACTGCAGGAGAACCTTCTCTCACCATGTTTTCTGTCTGGATTGTTGGACATAGTTATATTCACTGGGCTCAAAGGTACGTTGAAAACAGGAATTTACCTAACCTCAATTTACAAGATGTGGAAATTAAGTGGTTTGGCCACAGAGGATTAAAATGTCACCAATTGATACCATTGGTGAAAACCTTTATGCATTTGCCAAAACCTGACCTGTTAATTGTGCACTGTGGAGGTAATGACTTGGGCACTTTGACTGGTGTAGGTCTGGAAATGCTTTTAAAGGACACCTTTGAGCAATTAATGGCACTTTTTCCTCAGACTGCCTTGGTATATTCAAATATATGCCAAAGACAGAAATGGAGGTGGTCAAACCAATTTTGTCCACAAATTGAGAAGTCGAGGAAGCATGTAAACAAATCTGTTTCAGCTTACATGAGAGACCATGGAATGGGCTCCCTGTACAACAATAACTTGCGTTACTACATGCAAGATATCTACAGAGGAGATGGAGTTCACTTCTCAGATGAGGGCAACAGAATTTTCACTCTGAATTTAAAAATGTGCATTGGTACCTACTTATAAGTACCTAAATGTACCATAAACCCAAAAGCTCTTCTCAGAGCTACCCTACATCTGATCACTCACAATTATTATTTAACTCTAACATTTTTCACTAATTTTCAACAAAGTACGCTCCCGGGGGCGCTACCCGGTACGCGAACCGGGAGCTAACCTCGCGAATTTTTTTTTAAAAATGTTTTTTTTTCGCACATATAAGCCTCCTCAGCCACCCTCAGAAAACCTAGGGGGTCAAGATAACTCTACCGTGCCCCCTTCTACCCATTCTGAACATTATTTGCCCTCCATCTTGTATCTTAATTCGACCGAAACACAAAATGGTGGACTCCCGGAACGCTTAAGGTCCGCGAACCGAGGCGCTCAACGGTTCGCGTACCGGGTCGCTCCCTGGGAAGCGCACCATCAAAAAAGGTGGGAAAGTAGTTCACAGAAAAGCCACTGGAGACAATTTCACCAAATATAGATTAGCTCATACTACATACCAATCCCTACCATTTTCACAAATTTGATTGGAATTCCATTTAGCCATTTAGCCTGTAGACCTCTCTAAATACCCTGAGGTAAATTACTTCACAAAACACATCTGAAGTGTTGGAATTGACAACCAATGAAAATGTTACTTTCATTTTCTACTTTTTTTTACCTGACATTTGATTGGTTATGTACCTGAATATATATAAAGGAAGAGAGAGAAACACAGCCATTTTGACTACTACTTCCTGAACTACATTGCAAGATCATTTTCACTCACAACTTAAACTTGATTTTAGAAGGTGAGATATTATTTTATAAATTTGAAAACATTTTCAGATAGTTATATACTATCCCTCTGTAAGAGTTAGACATTGAGAAAGGCTTCTTTATTATAATTATGGATTGATTTAGGTTTCTGTGGTATAATTATGAATTTACTTAGGCTTCTTCACAGGCACTTTTTAATAGTACTACTTCACGCCTGAAACCATACAGTGCCCATAGATTACTTCTCTGTTATAAACTCACAAGTACCTGTCTGAACTTAAACCCAACAGTGCCCTATCTCTACTGATATATTTATTTTTTATGCAAATTACAGCAAGAAAATGGAAGGTGAGCAGAATGTTTCCTTTGAAATTGTTCTGGAGAACAACACAGAAAAAGATATTGAGGACAATGATGACTCAGATTTCATGGATGAATCACGGGACCATGAATTAGTTCAATGTGTAGAATCTGTGGATCATTTACTTCATTATGATGACGGTCAAATGTGGGAACTTATGTTCACTCAACAAGAGGACATATCGGACAGTCAAATGCTAGACGTTCTATTAAATTTTGAAAAACAATCCGAAAAATAAAATTGTATGTAATATTAAAAAATTGTTTGAGTCTTTAATCATTTTTATATGTAATTAATAAACTAGTTAAATGTTAGAAATGTTATTAAATTTTCAACCACAATCAAAATAATAAATAATTGCTTAAAAAACTTAAAAAAATAAAAAATAATCAACAAAACCAACAATCAATTAACATACTGCATTTGAAAAGTCTCTCATTCATTTTTCATTGCAGTACGCTGCCCAGAACGCTTCCCGGTTCGCGGACCGGGCGCTACCCACGAAAAAAAACAAAAAAAAAATTTTTTTTTTTTGCCCCGCGGGGCCCTTTTAAAGCCTCCACATTAAACCTAGGGGGTCAGGGAGGATCTACTATGCCCCCTTATGGTTATTTCCCCCTTTGTTTTGGCCTCCTCTTGTCTCTCAATCCTACCGAGAGACAAGATGGCGGCCGCTCCGGACTGTTTAGAATGTTGACAGACACCGGAGAGCCAATCAGCTTCGCTACGCAAAGTTCTGGTACGCGCCCCGGTCCGCGAACCGGGGAGCTGCCCGGTCCGCTGTTACAGATATATATCTTTTTTTAAACGGTAATTTCTCAAAATCCACTGGAGCACATATATTGAGACCTACAAAAGGCACATCGGGCTACCAGTCCCTACAATTTTGCCAAGTTTCGTGCAAATCCATTCAGCCGTTCGGGCTAAAAGTGAGGCCAACCGCCCTATGGAAAACTCAATGTTAAAAACACGTTTTGGGACCCCCCTTTTTTCTCGGCCCCCCCTGGACGAACCCCCCCCAAATTTCCAGAAAATTTCATCCAATTCCGTCCACAAACGCCAAAGTTATTAGACATAGAATTTTCAAAAATCCCATAGGGAAAAAATCCTAACTATATATACCTACTGGCGACCGCCAGTAGGTAATATATATATATATATATATATATATATATGTATATATCTATATATATATGTATATATATATATATATATATATGTATATATATATATATATATATATATATATATATATATATATATATATATATATATATATATATATATCCATACTAATTTTATAAAGAGAGAGCCCAAACCTTTGAGGTGGGTAATCTCAGTATCCACAGCACCAATCACAACACCAATCACAACACCAATCACAACACTCAATACAGTGTTGGAAAGGGCAGTTGCAGCAGAAGGACATAGGCTATGCAGACGGCCACCATATACATTTAAAAGGTAAAAGAACCGTGCCAGCAAAGTAGTCCCTTGTGGGCGTGTCTGCGTTCTGCCGTGGGCGTGTGCTGGGGGCATGACAAACGCTGGGGGCGTGTGGTACGTTCCGCCCTTCATGCCATGTGAGTCGTAATTGTGCCGCATCAAGGGGCACGCTGGGGGCGTGACACGCTGGGGGCGTGACACGCTGGGGCCGTGACACGCTGGGGCCGTGACAAACGCTGTGGGCGTGTGTCTGCGCTGTGGGCGTGTGTCCGCCCTTCATGCCATGTGAAGCGCAAATTACGCAATTGCGCCACATCAAGGGGCATGCTGGGGGCGTGTGCTACGTTCCGCCCTTCATGCCATCTGGGTCGTGCATTAATCAGATCGTCTGCTGTGGCCGTGTGCTGTGGGCGTCACAAAGGCGTTCACCTCGAAGCGTGGTAAGTAACCATTTGCAAGACTCCCTTGTGGGACTGCCCGTTGTCTCACACATACTAGGAATGTCGAATGCAGTGTGTGCCTTGGCCTGGGTGCGTCTGAAAGGGCCGAACGCAGTGTGTGGCTTGGCCTGGGTGCGTCGGGCCGAAGAGCGTCGGTGTTGGTCATAAAAAAATAGGAACAGCGGGAAACAATCATTCAAGACTCACACAATTCTAATTGTTAGACGGTCGCCGCTGGCCCTCAAGAGGGAGCACATGCGACTGAGTGTGTCTGCGGGGACAATTATTGCAGCCTGTCATGCGCGCTGTTACGGAACTATCACATTAAACCAAATTACACGTGCTGGCTAACATCAGCCAGGGCTGTAGCCGGGCTCAGGCGGCGGATCACTACACTAATTACATGCGCCTGCTAACATGAACCAGGGCTGCAGCTGGGCCTCAAGCGGGGGGACACACGCCTGCTAACATCAACCAGGGCTGCAGCTGGGCCTCAAGCGGGGGAACACGGGAATGACCGTATCTGAATACACACCTTACACACATTCTATTTCATACCCGGACAACGTCGGGACGGGCTGCTAGTAATGAATAAAATACATCTTAATCCACATAAGTATTTGTTGCATGGTCTCTGCCTCACAAACTAGGAGTGGCCCATCAAAAAATCAAAACCCAGCTTTCTTATGCACTCCATGCAAAAAATGAAAGATTGCCCTCTCACTGAGCCACACACACTACCATTTGGAGGACATGAAAAAAATAGGAATCAAGACCTTCCAAATCACACGGTGTCACCGTGTGTCACCCGATTGTGGCTCCCTTCACGCATACACCCGGTGAGGAGCTGAAATCACTCGGTGGTAGGCAAGGCGAGCTGGAAACCAATGCATAGAGTGGATTTCCAGCTCTTCTTTTGAGGCTGCTAGCAGGTAATGTCCATTATCTGGTGTGAACACACTGCAGGACATCACCATCAGCCACAACAACCTTTTGGTTTTGTTGTTTTGGTGGAAGGAGGAGGTCGATGGGGGCAGGGGATAGAGGGCCCTCACAGGAAGTTTGCGGCACAAAATCCTGCCTCATCCAAGGCAACACCCCCCTCATTACTCAGCCAAATGTGTTCTAACGTTGGCTGGTCTGATAATCTCAATTTCCATATCAATAACAATGATTGCCTCTCATTCACTTTGGCCTTCATATGTCGTACAGTTCTACTAAAAGTGGAAAGGAAGCCCAAAGAATAAACTAGACTACATATGTAAAGGTTCAAATTTTCTACATAAACAAGTGAAAGACCCATTTATGGTCACAAGCTAATGGAAACCTATAAACAAGTACATAACAAATAGAATGCATCTTAATCTACAAAAGCTTTGTTTGCATGTTCTCTGGCTTACAGAATAAAACTGTGCCCAAAAAGCCAAACCAAAACCATTTTCCTTATGTATTCCTGTGCAACAAAATGGAAAAATGACCTAGCAATGAGCTACACAAACTACTATGATAATTGGCCCTTAGGGAAAAAAAATCTTAATTTTTATAACAACAATAGCTGGCTTTTGTTCACGTTGGGCTCTATATGTAGCACAATCCTTCTTAAAGTAGCAAGGAACACCCAAAAATAAACTAGACTGCATATGTAAAGTTTCAGACTTACTACATGAACAACTAAACAGCACATTTATGGTCACATGATTATGTGAACTAATAAACAATTACGTATCAAATACACCTGATAAAAAGAAAGAAATCACAATACATCTGTTTGCCTCTCCATAGTTATAGCTAGTATTCTCAAAGATAGGAATTGCTTGTTGTTGGATATGGTCCTTTTTAGGGTGCTTTTCATCTACTTTTTGCTTTTGCTCCTCCTGGTTTTCCAGTGATCTATGTGCTAGCCTTAGGCCTTTGAGCGCTTCTGACACTGCCATTCAGTGCCAAAGCGCTGTGCTTGTCATTTACATACCGGTGATTGGTGCATTGCTGTTTAACTAAATGCACATATTTACATTTCTTTCTGGAGCAGGGGCCGTGGATATCCTGTGTATCTTTTCTTATCATGTTTTGCATATGAGGTGTGTGCTCAAAATGTTTGACTAATTGCAAGATTTAATTGTAGAGAAATTAAAAATTAGAGTCATAATGCAGTAGCGGCCAGTGGCTGGGCAAAGCTGTGGGTGTGGGCGGGGACGATGGATAATCACACAAAAAATAAATGAAAATATTGCCTGCTGCAGCGCCGGTCTTCAACTCCTCTCCGGCTCCAGTCCACTGCAGGCACAGGCTTCTAGACTCACCTGAGGCAAATCCTGACGCTGCTCTCATTCTTCTGGCAGCATGACAACGGCATTAGGATCGGTCTGAGTGCCCTCAATTTGCGCTCTCAGTGAGACTGGGAGCCTGTGCCTGCTGTCTCCGACCCGGCAACGCATCTCAGGTTGGAGACAGCTTTAATGCACATGTCGGTTTGGCCACCCTGAGATAGCCGGCCAAACCCATTTGCGAGCTGAAGGTACTGTGTGCAAACACTCCCCTAGGTGCCTGTCATCCACCCGGCCGCCCCCAAAAGATCCGGCCGAAAAACAAAATAAAATGATAATAAACTCATGTTTATTATTGTTTCGTTAAATTTTAAAATTTAGGCTGGTGGGGGAGACGGGGGCTGGTGACGCTCCTCCACCATAGCGGAGGAGCTGCCTCTGTCCTAATGTATGAAGATTCCATTTGCAAAAAATAGTTACACATTCTTTGACCCCCATGCCTAATGAATTTTCATTAGTCAGTTTGCAGTTTGGGACTCACTATGGTAAGTCACAATCACAGGGATGGTGGATTTGAGAATGTTGTTTACCAATCTAGCCCCTTTGAATGTTTTACCTATTATAAAGTTCATGTGAAGTGTATATAAAGTTTCAATAAAGTTCAGAGGCCATTGCCTTTTCTACAATCATGAATACAGCATCTGGAGGAACTCCAGGTTTCCCCACCTGAAATCCCCTTGGAATAGAGCAAAACAAGTATGCCTTTTATGTATCTACTGTTGTTTCACGTGGCGGAATGTTTAGCCACTGAACTTTATAGAAAACCCATGAGCCACAATGTAATACTGTCATACAAGAGTTTCTATCTTAAAGCAATAAGGGACAATCTCTCAGTAAGCCAGTTCCTTCACATAAGACATAATTGACAGAATTGTTCTGAAGTTTCCAACTACAAAAACATGCTGACAATTACTGGATGCAACTGATAAAGAGGTTGTGCATATTTCACCATGGTTTCTCTTCTACTGGCCCTTCTATATGCCATCGAGAATGTAAATATAAGGTTGGTCATCGAGATGTACATCTTTGAAGAATTACTGATAGGCACTTTCTGTAAAGGTTATTTATAAACAGAATAAAATAATTTCATAGTATCCCGGAGACAAAATAAATTCAAACCCACACTACTGAAGAACAAATAAGACAGAAGACTGTGAAAATAAGTAGATCCCTTAGCTGCAGAAGCAGTCTAATAAGAACAAACATTACAAAATTCTACTTTCATTAACCTTATGTACTCTGTTAACATTTAATAATAAACATTGCACTAAAGATACTGTTATCTATGGGCTCTAGAGTGCTTTAATCGCTGGCCTTAGGTTCAAATGGAAAATATCTCTTCTCTCAGTGAGGTTTTGCATTTTCAAAAATTGCTTGACATATTTTTTCACATTGACTACGGCTTCTGCAGTTTATGGTAGCCCTTCAAAGTCAGTCTGACAGTCATTTATGTCAGTGTAATCTTTCACAAAGTAGGTCCATTCAGGCTCTGAGTATTTCTGGTTTGGTCACTTGACTACTGACTTCTCACTAAGTTTAACCTGTTCTGTGCTCTCTTTTCTAGCACTCTTTCTTCCCTGATACTCTCTGGCCTTCTTCATCTTGGCAGCACTCTCTTTTTCCTTACTTCATTCTTTGGTCATTTGCCTTCATAATATACTCTCTCCTTTGAGGTACTTGTCACTTCTGATTCATAGAGCACCTTGTCTCCTTTGGAGTCTAGATTTACACTTGCTAATTCTCCAGCATCACCCTCAACTGGCTGCAGCTGTGCATAGGTTCCTGCTCGATTATGCTCTGTTCTTCAGAGCTCCCCAGGGGCTCAACAGATGTGTAGTATTGGCCAAAGTTTTGGTGTTTCTCCGTGGGATGGAGATCCTGGTAAGTCTTCTGGGCTACATTCTGGCTGTTGTTCAGGCAGGTGGTGCTGGGGTCTCTCGGGTAGAACCTGTTCTCTTTCTTCCTCTGATGCCTCAGAAACTCTGAATCGGACTGGATGAGGAGGATCATTCGGTGTTGCCCACTCGTTTTTCCTTTCCTTGTTTCACACATATGTGACAAATGTATCCAGTTGGGTAAGCCTGCACACTTCACAGTAGTGATGGGCACAAGGATTACATGAAGAGGTCCTCTCCAGTGGCTTCCAGACGTTACTTGTGTATGTGCTTCTTCATGAAAACCCAGTCACTTGCGTTGAAATCACGGCACTGCCTCACTGCTGGAGTCACCAAGTCAACCTGATGAGATATAGGACCCTGCACATCAGCCAGTCCTCTGCATTAATTGACAACTATGTCATAGCATCTATTGGTTTTGTGAATGTTTCTATTTTTACCATTGCAAATGAGTGGCTTTTCAAATCTTACATTTCAAACCATACACAACTATAAAATTCAAACTTTAAGACTAATTTTATTTCATAGTGGCAATCACTCCAGCAAGGCTGGGTGAGATGTGGGAAAGAGCATCTCAAGGTCTATGCACAGTTGAACTCTATACTTTTTTCTTGTAATACAGTATTTCTAGGAGCTTGCTCCCCTTTCCTACTGTAGGAAATTTAAAACTTTTTAACTGCACAGTTTCTTACTAAACCCTTGTGTTAGCAAGGCCTCTCCGTACAGTGGGGTATGTTAAAAAACAGAAATATTTAGTACCTTTAGTAGTACTACAATGATACTACGTACATACTACAAAATACTGTTCACAAACCTACGTACAATCTCTGGATCACCTATCTTTTCTATGTGGAAGTCTTTACCACATTTGAGTTCATCTCCGCACACATAGGTATACGTTTAGTAGTAAATGTAGGAAGAGCCCAAGAGAGTGGCTGGAATTGAAGAATACTTTCTAAGTGGAAAGGGCTCTGGGAAGGGTAAGAAGGGAAATTAGGGAGGAACATCCAAATGCAAAACCCACTGAAGAGTTGTACTTTGCACAAACTATGCTTCTAAAGTTACTATAGCCAAATAAGATTCCCAATCAGGTGTAATCCATACACTATGCAGAGGACTCGCAAATCATTTTAGGAATGGATAGCCACAAAGACCTCTATAATTTACAACTTGAAGACTGTCTCTGTGTCATACACACATGGATTATGAATAACGATCTTAAGTTCAATACTGCAAAGTCTGAGATTATGACCTGCGGACAATGGCAAAAGTACCAGCTTACCAACATATGGCTTAGGGAACTTAAAGCCCCTACAACAACATAGAGAAGTTAGAAACCTAGGAGTAAGCATAGAGTCAAACCTATCCTTGAGACAAGACAGCAGGGGGTGATTTGAGACTCCTTGGCGCCCTCCTAGAAATACACACTAAATTCACTGTATACGAGTATAAATAAAACTGTGCAGTCGTAAGGAGGGATGCTCACCCAACATCCACTATCCACTAATGGAACTTAGGTTCCTAACAAACATAAACTCAGCCTTAATGCACACGCTATGAAAAAATAAGAAGTCCAGTCTTCAAGTGTTGTACACGTTCTCCAACAGTTGTGTGTTGCTTTATTCAGTGACCTATTAATCTAACTTTAGCCTTTATCCTTGAAACTGCATGCTCACAAAGAGAGCGTCCTACACAATGAAAATGCTATGTTACATCTTTCCATACTTTGAATACAGTCCTGCAATTGCTTCACTGGCTACCTATAGCGTTGTCTTGCTTGTGAAAGCATATTTAACATTAATTTACTAAGCTATGAAAATATGAGTTTGTCAACATATTACAGAACACAGCAGAAAATGTCACAAAAAATGGAGTATGAGGGCTATAATTAAATTAGAGTTCCACTTTCCTTAGTATAAAGTATCTATTTTTGTAAAATAAAGTCAACACACCCTTCTAAGGGATTTGTATGACGACATCCCCTTGTTCCAAATGTCACTATAATTGTATTTTAATATCTATATTCCACTGTGCAGTCATCCCAGTAATTGTAGCTTTGCATGAACACCATATACCATGTAGTTTGTAGCAACAATATTAATCAGAGGGTTGGCTAAAACTAAACATTGTAACTGTAATTATTTCCTTTTTCAATTGTCTTTAGAAAGCTTTGTAGGCCAGTTCCATTTGGACATATTAGTTTGTTGTCCGGTTCATTACTTTGCTGTCTGTGAGTTCTTTTGGTGGCATTCACATTATTATTATTACATGTGTGTTATTCTGGACTACAGTTCCCATACTTTTTATGACACCACATATCACACTTCAACGTTATTAAATATAAACCCACAATTAAACGTTGGTATTTTCCAAGATAAGCAGATTCTTGACAATGCCAGGCATCCTAAACACTGTAGGAATATATTGGTAAAACAGCAACCCTCAAAGGTAAGGTGTCCCCTCCTACATTGTTTACATGCACCCAGTTTGCTTCTCAGTTTGAAGATCTTTGATGCTCTGTTCTCCTGATGTCGGGCAAAGGCTAACCTTTACCTCTTCCCCTACATTTCTTTCAATTAAAGGGAAACATACCGGTGAAACATAGCTGTTAAGTTGAGGTAAATGTAAAATTTAAATGTCCAGTATTTGTAAAGCGCAAACAATTACCCGAAGGTGTCAAGGTGCTGGGGGCCATCGGGAAGATTAAGCGAGCTGTTTCCCAGAGTCACATGGTGCTGAGCTGATCTGCCGCCGGCACCTGGGATCGAGCCGTGAGCCCCCGGGTTCCGGATTCAGTCACCCTGGCCGCTGCGCCACACCTCTTCGCTGGTAGCATATGCTCATCATACATTGGATTTAATGCATTCAGATGTTTTATTGGGACATGATTAAGCATTCAGTGGCATGATGGGCTTTCGATAAATGCAAGTGTGCTATTTTAACGTGACACCAGTTAGCTGTTGGCTCCAACGTTATACCCATACTCAAGACATTACTGACTGAAATAAGCATATTACCTGTCGTATTGGTAGTCTAACATACAATCTGTTTGAACATGATGTGTTCCATTATGGCAGCCCTGTTCTTCCCTGTCAGGAATACTCAGATTGAGGCACTGAACTCAACAATAGGGGGTAAGAAAGAGTAAAATATCTGCACCTTCACACAAGAATCTGTTTGCAGTGATCTTCATATGAGGCATGTGATTTCACTTACTTTTCCGGAATTGTGTGATTTTCATCCATTGACCAAACTTGAGTGTTCCAGGTTCATTATAACCTGCATGCAAGAAATTGTGTTATTGGTTGGGGGAGGTGAAACCCTACTAAATCATCAAATACAATTCTTGTCAGGGGAAAACACAAGCAAACATCAACGTAACCTTTGCTTTATCATCTAGTAGCTTGGCACAAAGCAGTCAGGCTTAACTTTGAGGCAATATGTAAAGCATGTATGCAGCACACAAACAGTAATAAAATAAAAATACAACACAAAAATCCTCACAACTTTTGAGAAAAATAGAGTAAAATAATAAAGTATTTGACACCAAAATGGCAAAAGTCCAGTCACTAGAACAAGCGATATACAATTTCAAATATTTCAGATAAATATAGCATCTAGAAGCACAAAGCCCCACTTGCAGTTATCTAGTCCTGCAAGACTGAATGAAAGTCTAAAGTTCAAATCCTCCATGATGGAGCACGGGTCCGAATACAGGGACCAGGTTAGTCCCACTGAAAAGGTTACCTTCTAAAGCCCAGCAAGAAGAGTCCATTTCCGAGGAAGGAGGCAGCGTGAAGCAGGGTGAACATCGCGGACGGTTGTCGCTGTAGTGCAAAAGGCAGGCCGGGCACCACGGAGGGTCGTTGCTGTATCCCGAAGATCCGGTTGGGCGTAGTGAATGGTCCTTGCTGGAGATTTGCGTTGGTGGTCGCCGGGGGTGCCGGTGCTGTAGATTTAAATAAAGAACTTGCATTGCTGTTTGTCGCTGGCTTTGTCATCAGAGCTTTGCCTTGGCAGTAGATGTGGGTGGTAAGCTCTTGGTGAATATCCCAAAACTTCAGGATATTTCCTTTTTGAGTCAAAAGCGTGCCCTCTGATACCAGCCAAGAGTCCAGACCCTGGGGAGGCGACTCTTGGTAATCAAGGGACTTGCTCATGCAGAGGCCAGCAGTGCTCACTCAGTTCCAGTTGCAGGTATAGGCAGCAGGTCAGCTAGGCAGATGTAGGGAGGCCTCTGGAGCTGGTTATGTCCCTGTAGCTCAGAACAGGAGGTCAGTCAGCTGACCCTTGGAGTTACTCAGCCTGGGATGAAAGGAACAGTTCCAGTATTCCTTATTATTCAAGCAGGCCTCAAGCAGCAGGACAGCTGGATGTCCCTCTTCTGTAGACTCCACAGGTTCAGGACTGTACTGAGGTGGGGGTCTGAAGGTACAATATTTATACCTGGTGCCCACTATGAAGTGGGAGAAGCTTCTGGAGTTTCCCCATAGAGAGGTGTCTGGAATTTCCAGCCTCCCTGCCCTGGTCCCAGGCTATCTGTGGGCACAATAGGGTAGTGTAAAGTAATTTGTGTGGAGCTGAGCAGTGACATTGAATTGCAAGTGTGTTAGGTGACAGCTTCACCCTCTATAAAGTCAGAGATGGCCCTTCCTGAAAACAACCAGACCCTCTGTTGCAATGCTGTCTGGGAGGAATATACAAAGGCCAACTGCCACCTGCACCCAGTAATGTGACCCAGGAACAAGCTGGAGGCACCACATGGTTAAGACAAGAAAAGGCCAACTTTCTAAATGTCAACAATGAAGGAAAGAAAGTGACGGTATGTACCCGAAATGTAACCCAATTTGAGAAATGTGCAATCTTTAGTAATCCATTATTGAGTGCAAACTAGAAGTGCTCCATGTCCCAATGGCACAAACATATCACAAATGTCTAGTGCGTGGTCACGCACCAGCTTCATGTTGCAACTCTTCATTCATGTCTCAAAACAGACAAAATCTTAAATCCAATATTCATCCATTTAATCCATATTTATTTCAAAGTTTTTTCAATCCATTGCAAACAGAGGCAGAAGAATTCTGAGCTTCAAATGCCAAAGAAATCCCCATCCAGGCCTTAGTCAAAAGCACAACAGAATTCCCTTAATATCCTGGGTGACCATGCTGCCATAAATCCTAATGCATTTTGTGACGATGTATTTATTTATTTATTTATTTCAATTTATATAGCGCGTTATCACCCATGGGTCTCTAAGCGCTTGTTCAGGGTAAACACCGGACATTACAGGACAGGCAACCAACTTACATCATGCCCCATGCTTCTTGAAAGAGCACAGTTTTTAGCATCCGACGAAACGGCAATAGATTAGACTCCTTACGAAGGTGAAATGGCAATTTATTCCAAGCTGCAGGAAGGATGGTCGAAAAGGCACGCCCGCCCAAAGTGGACAGGCGGAAACGTGGGCTGACCAAAAGAGTATCCTCTGATGAACGTAATGTCCTACCAGGAGTGTAACAAGACAGTCGGGCTTTAATATAGCTTGGCGCATTGCCATATACTGCCTTGTGTGAGATGCACAGACCTTTAAACATTGCTCTCTGTCTGATGGGGAGCCAATGCAATTCGCGCAGGAGGGGCGAAGCATGCATACTCCTGGGCTTCTTAAAGATCAGTCTGGCTGCATCGTTCATAACTGTTTGCAGTCTTGAAAGTTGTGGCAGGGGCTAGCCCAACATAAAGGGCGTTACCGTAATCAACAGTTGGGAGAATTTTTCGAAGTTGCCTAAGAAGGCCGACACATGTGCCCACCACTGAAGACACTTGCTTCTTCATAGACAAATCACCATCAATGTGGATGCCCAGACTTTTCACCACGACTGCCGGTACTGGAGTCCTGCCCAACTCCTTGGGCCAGAAACGATTGTTCCAAGGGTTGCCAGAGATGGTAATAGGCAGCACCTCGGTTTTATCTGGATTAATCTTCAAGGAGTTGGCGGACATCCAGTTAATCGTGTATTTTAAGATGTTGTGCAGCCTGGCTTGGGCTCCTGGCGAATCCTCAATTTGGATGATAATCTGTGTGTCGTCGGCATAATTGTATATCTGACATTCCATCTGATTAAGAGCTGAAATCAGTGGCTGCAAATAAATATTAAATAGGAACGGTGAGAGAGCAGAACCTTGCGGAACTCCACAGGTTATAGCCGCTGCTGTTGATACTAGGTCTGACAGCTGAACCCTCTGTGATCTTTCCTGCAGGAATGAAGTTAGCCAGCCTAGAGCGGTCCCCCCGATGCCCAAATCACTCAGACGCATCAGCAATTGACCATGACACACCGTGTCAAATGCAGCGGAGAGATCAAGCAGCACCAGGGCACCGGGGATCTTTTTGTCTGCTCTGCATCTTAATTCATCCAAAATGGACAGCATCACCAACTCCGTGCTGTGATGTATCCGAAAGCCAGCCTGATTCAGCTCTAACAGATCATTTGTCTCCAGATGTTTCGAGAGGTGCGTCAGAACATGCATGGGCCTAAAGTTCTTTAAATTTTTTACATCTGCCCCAGGCTTCTTAAGCAGCGGAATCAGCCGGGCCTCTTTGAGAGTGGTCGGGACCTGTCCTGTCTCCAATGACCTGTTAAGGAGAGTAAGAAAATCCTCCTCTATCCCTGACATAGCAAGCTTGAAAACCCTGGGAGGGCAGGGATCCACCTGGGAGCCTGACTTCACTCTCCCCACTAAGCTAGCTAGCATCTCCTTCGTAATCAAGGGCAATGTGTTCAGGGAATGAAGGACCTCAGGGATAACTGGCATAATTTGTAATGGACAATCGAGGATTGGGGTGCGAGAGATTTCAATCAAGAGATCTTTGCTCGTAAAGGAATCCTGGAAATTCTGGCAGTCCTCCTGCGAGAACTCAGGCCTCTGCTCTTTATTATTCCTCAGTTCCGTGAGTACCTTATGAATTTCTTTCTGCCGATCTCGAGCAGTCACAATTCTGGTCTCAAAGAACTCCGATTTTCGAGCCAGGATGGCCTTTTTATAAAGAGCAAGCTCCTGCACATATAAGCTCTGTGCATTCGTGTTATAGTCCCTCTGCCAGGCTCTCTCCGCTTTCCGTAGAACCCGCTTCCTGATCCTCAGCGTGTCATTGAACCAGGGTGCCCCCGCCCCTTTGTCCACCATTTTCACCTTTTTAGCCGGCGCAACGACGTCAATGGCTTTCTTTAGTTTGTCAACTAACTTCTGACTAATAGCCTCTATGTTATCATCAATTGTGTTTAATGAGGGGGAATTTAGTAGATTACCAACCAGCTCTTCCTCATTTATGTTATTCCACCTCCTCACCATTTTCCAGGCCGCCCTGGGTTTTCCTTCACATTTATGGGCCACCCTCTGGCCCCTAATTAGATAATGATCAGACCAGGCACACGGCATAGTAACTACCGGACTTAGTACTGGGTCCGTCGTCCACACCAAATCTAAGGTGTGGCCTTTATCGTGCGTAGGGCCTAATACTTGTTGCACCATGCCGTTAGAGCCTCTTCTAGATGGCTAGCCTGCCCTTCTTTGGGGGATATCTCCCAATGGAAGTTGAAATATCCCATAACCATCAAATTCTTATAACGAAATCTAAGATCATGGGCTAACTCAACAAAAAGATCCATAAACGCTGGTTTAGCCCAGGGGGGGAGATACACCAATAAGATAACCAATCAGTCAGTGCCCACCTCAAATTTCGCTCCTAAGACATCTGCGTCACCTATACTTTCAGCACAGACTCTTTCCGCCCTCCATCGACTATTGTGGAGGAGAGCAACCCCACCTCCTCTCTTTGTACCTACACGATTTTGACAGATAGCCATAAAATTCGGAGGGAGGGAGGCCACCACATCTGGTGTAGAGGATTCCTCAAGCCACGTTTCCGTGACCCCCAGAATATCAACCTCCCCATCCTGTAGTAGCGAAATTTTTTCCAAATTGTGCTTCTGTAATGAGCGAGTGTTTAAAAGACCATAATTCAGAATCATATCTACGTTCATTTTTCCCCTCCCCTCCCGTCCTCGCGAAGGTATAAGCAGCCCTTCCTGGCGTAACAGTGTTAGGCATTCCTGGCTTAGCTGCATGTTACCTTGATGAAGCTTCTTCAGTGCAGATCTACTATACCTAATGGCTGGGCCAGGGGTTGTGGCCCCTGGTCCCGTTTGGTCGCGTATGGGCGCAGATGGGCTCGCCTCTGGCGAGCCTCCGGCACGCCCACGGCATATGCGCTGCGCGCTAGCATGAGGCAGGTTTAAATAAGCGCCTTTGGTGGCCGTCTGACAGCTAGAATGCTGCCCCAAGATGGCGCCCACCAGGCGTCCCAACTATCCCCAAGATGGCGTCCAAGAAATGATCGTGAATGTAAGCACGGGACCCGCTAAGCAGCGGTGTAGGTACGATTAAAGTGCAGGTATGCGGAGCATTCTATATTAAAATGATGTTCAGTGAAATAAAACCCACCAAACTCCTAATAAAATGCAAAATCCCTAAAAAACAAAATGCCTCGCAAATGAAACAGCGCGAAGCGCTTGATGTCAGAGCCTTAGGAGGGGTAACTGTAACATAAGAAACCCCATAAGAATTGTAGAGAATCTGGTGTATCATACATCAACAAGCCTACAACAATCCTCATGCACTAGCCCAAATAACACCAATACCAAATGTGCTCAATAAATAAATGAAATTGTGCACTGTGTGTGACTCAAAAAAGGTACCAAAGAGACCACAAAACGTGTGTCATATGCTGAAGTACACCAATAGTGCAACTTTAAACTCCCAACAACCAATGCACAATGTGCCAAAGCATGCTAGCGTGCTCTGTACTCTGTGTTAAAACTCAATATAAATCAAACAAATGTGAAACCTCCCACAAATAAATAAAACAAAAAGGCATAAAAATTGAAAGGGTCTCTGCCTCCATGCTAAAATATGTGAAAACTTAACAATAGACTCATGCGATCCCCGATGTGCAAACTCTCACCACGGTAACCTGACGCTATAATCTGCCGTGTTGCCTTGCATGAGACCAGTGAAATCATGTCACAAATAGACCACTCCTATTTATCCCGTAACAAACTCACCAGTTGTAACCAATTTAAACTAAGTGGCTCTTTGAGCACAAGCCGAAAATAATACGAAAATAATGAACATAAAAGAGTGAACCAAACGAAAAGAGAACCCTAAAAAGGTCCGCATGACAAAAAGCTACTCATCGCCTTACCCATCCCCACTGAAAAGCTTTATAGATACATATGGTGTGAACAAAACAGTAAAAGACAACATCTCTGCAAGAACGGTTAAGAGTGTACATTTTAACAGTCCTCTAATATCAAACATTTTCTAACGGGTATTCAACCAACCGTATTTAGCAGTTCTTTCCAAATGAAGTATGCTGTAACCTTATGTTCACAGGGCACCTCTGTTGTAGATGATGTTGTCCTGTCCTGTCCTGTCCTGACATCACGCCCCATGCTTCTTGAAAGAGCACAGTTTTTAGCATCCGACGAAACGGCAATAGATTAGACTCCTTACGAAGGTGAAATGGCAATTTATTCCAAGCTGCAGGAAGGATGGTTGAAAAGGCCCGCCCGCCCAAAGTGGACAGGCGGAAACATCGGCTGACCAAAAGAGTATCCTCTGATGAACGTAATGTCCTACCAGGAGTGTAACAAGACAGTCGGGCTTTAATATAGCTGGGCGCATTGCCATATACTGCCTTGCGTGAGATGCACAGACCTTTAAACATTGCTCTCTGTCTGATAGGGAGCCAATGTAATTGGCGCAGGAGGGGCGAAGCATGCGTACTCCTGGGCTTCTTAAAGATCAGTCTGGCTGCATCGTTCATAACTGTTTGCAGTCTTGAAAGTTGTGGCTGGGGGAGCCCAACATAAAGGGCGTTACCGTAATCAACAGTTGGGAGATTTTTCGAAGTTGCCTAAGAAGGCCACGACATGTGCCCACCACTGAAGACACTTGCTTCTTCATAGACAAATCACCATCAATGTGGATGCCCAGACTTTTTACCACGACTGCCGGTACTGGAGTCCTGCCCAACTCCTTGGGCCAGAAACGATTGTTCCAAGGGTTGCCAGAGATGGTAATAGGCAGCACCTCGGTTTTATCTGGATTAATCTTCAAGGAGTTGGCGGACATCCAGTTAATCGTGTATTTTAAGATGTTGTGCAGCCTGGTTTGGGCTCCTGGCGAATCCTCAATTTGGATGACAATCTGAGTGTCGTCGGCATAATTGTATATCTGACATTCCATCTGATTAAGAGCTGAATTCAGTGGCTGCAAATAAATATTAAATAGGAACGGTGGGAGAGCAGAACCTTGCGGAACTCCACAGGTTATAGCCACTGCTGTTGATACTAGGTCTGACAGCTGAACCCTCTGTGATCTTTCCTGCAGGAATGAAGTTAGCCAGCCTAGTGCGGTCCCCCCGATGCCCAGATCTCTCAGACGCATCAGCAATTGACCATGACACACCATGTCAAATGCAGCGGAGAGATCAAGCAGCACCAGGGCACCGGGGATCTTTTTGTCTGCTCTGCATCTTAATTCATCCAAAATGGACAGCATCACCAACTCCATGCTGTGATGTATCCGAAAGCCAGCCTGATTCTGCTCTAACAGATCATTTGTCTCCAGATGTTTTGAGAGGTGCGTCAGAACATGCATGGGCCTAAAGTTCTTCAAATTTTTGACATCTGCCCCAGGCTTCTTAAGCAGCGGAATCAGCCGGGCCTCTTTGAGAGTGGTCGGGACCTGTCCTGTCTCCAATGACCTGTTTAGGAGAGTAAGAAAATCCTCCTCTATCCCTGACATAGCAAGCTTGAAAACCCTGGGAGGGCAGGGATCCACCTAGGAGCCTGACTTCACTCTCCCCACTAAGCCAGCTAGCATCTCCTTCGTAATCAAGGGCAATGTGTTCAGGGAATGAAGGACCTCAGGGATAACTGGCATAATTTGTAATGGACAATCGAGGATTGGGGTGCGAGAGATTTCTATCAAGAGTTCTTTAATTTTGCTCGTAAAGGAATCCTGGAAATTCTGGCAGTCCTCCTGCGAGAACTCAGGCCTCTGCTCTTTATTATTCCTCAGTTCCATGAGTACCTTATAAATTTCTTTCTGCCGATCTCGAGCAGTCGCAATTCCGGTCTCAAAGAACTCCGATTTTCGAGCCAGGATGGCCTTTTTATAAAGAGCAAGCTTCTGCACATATATGCTCAGTGCATTCGTGTTATAGTCCCTCTGCCAGGCTCTCTCCGCTTTCCGTAGAGCCCGCTTCCTGATCCTCAGCGTGTCGTTGAACCAGGGTGCCCCAGCCCCTTTGTCCACCATTTTCACCTTTTTAGCCGGCGCAACGACGTCAATGGCTTTCTTTAGTTTGTCAACTAACTTCTGACTAATAGCCTCTATGTTATCATCAATTGTGTTTAATGAGGTGGAATTTAGTAGATTACCAACCAGCTCTTCCTCATTTATGTTATTCCACCTCCTCACCATTTTCCAGGCCGCCCTGGGTTTTCCTCCACATTTATGGGCCACCCTCTGGCCCCTAATCAGATAATGATCAGACCAGGCACACGGCATAGTAACTACCGGACTTAGTACTGGGTCCGTCGTCCACACCAAATCTAAGGTGGAGAAGCGTGGCTCAGTGGTTAGAGGCGGCAGACCCGGAAGCTGAGATCGGCCATGGACCAGGGTTCGGTTCCCCGCCTCGGCGGGTCTCGGGCTCAAAAAATTCCATGGACTCGACCATTCTCGCTCTGGTGCCTACTCGACTCACGGGGTCACACTCTGCGACTCTGGGCAATAGCTTGCTTAATCTCCACTACGGCCCCTCGCGGCGGGATGCCTGGCTTTCACCTTGTGGATACCCTGTCGGGGTATCTCACCGGGGAATACCAGGACGGGTTCCCTAAGCAAGCGCCTTGAGACCTTCGGGTGATACGTGCGCTATATAAGTCAAATACATTTACATTTACATTTTACATTTACATTTAAGGTGTGGCCTTTATCGTGCGTAGGGCCTACTACTTGTTGCACCATGCCGTTAGAGCCTCTTCTAGATGGCTAGCCTTCCCTTCTTTGGGGGATATCTCCCAATGGAAGTTGAAATCTCCCATAACCATCAAATTCTTATAACGAGATCTAAGATCATGGGCTAACTCAACAAAAAGATCCATAAACGCTGGTTTAGCCCAGGGGGGGCGATACACCAATAAGACAACCAAGCAGTCAGTGCCCACCTCAAATTTCGCTCCTAAGACATCTGCGCCACCTATACTTTCAGCACAGACTCTTTCCGCCCTCCATCGACTATTGAGGAGGAGAGCAACCCCACCTCCTCTCTTTGTACCTACGCGATTTTGACAGATAGCCATAAAATTCGGAGGGATGGAGGCCACCACATCTGGTGTAGAGGATTCCTCAAGCCACGTTTCCGTGACCCCAAGAATATCAACCACCCCATCCTGTAGTAGAGAACATTTTTCCAAATTGTGCTTCTGTAATGAGCGAGTGTTTAAAAGACCATAATTCAGAATCATATCTACGTTCATTTTTCCCCTCCCCTCCCGTCCTCGTGAAGGTATAAGCAGCCCTTCCTGGCGTAACAGTGTTAGGCATTCCTGGCTTAGCTGTGTGTTATCTTGATGAAGCTTCATCAGTGCAGATCTACTATACCTAATGGCTGGGCCAGGGGTTGTGGCCCCTGGTCCCGTTTGGTCGCGGATGGGCGCAGATGGGCTCGCCTCTGGCGAGCCTCCGGCGCGCCCACGGCATGCCCGCTGCGTGCATGCGCTGCGCGCTAGCTTGAGGCAGGTTTAAATAAGCACCTTTGGTGGCCGTCTGACAGCTAGAATGCTGCCCCAAGCTGGCGCCCACCAGGCGTCCCAACTATCCCCAAGATGGCGTCCAAGAAATGATCGTGAATGTTAGCAGGGGACCCGCTAAGCAGCGGTGTAGGTACGATTAAAGTGCAGGTATGGGGAGCATTCTATATTAAAATGATGTTCAGTGAAATAAAATCCACCAAACTCCTAATAAAATGCAAAATCCCTAAAAAACAAAATGCCTCGCAAATGAAACAGCGCGAAGCGCTTGATGTCAGAGCCTTAGGAGGGGTAACTGTAACATAAGAAACCCCATAAGAATTGTAGAGAATCTGGTGTATCATACATCAACAAGCCTACAACAATCATCATGCACTAGCCCAAATAACACCAATACCAAATGTGCTCAATAAAGAAGTGAAATTGTGCACTGTGTGTGAGTTAAAAAAGGTACCAAAGAGACCACAAAACCTGTGTCATATGCTGAAGTACACCAATAGTGCAACTTTAAACTCCCAACAACCAATGCACAATGTGCAAAAGCATGCTAGCGTGCTCTGTACTCTGTGTTAAAACTCAATATAAATCAAACAAATGTGAAACCTCCCACAAATAAATAAAACAAAAAGGCATAAAAATTGAAAGGGTCTCTGCCTCCATGCTAAAATATGTGAAAACTTAACAATAGACTCATGCGATCCCCGATGTGCAAACTCTCACCACGGTAACCCGACGCTATAATCTGCCGTGTTGCCTTGCATGAGACCAGTGAAATCATGTCACAAATAGACCACTCTTATTTATCCCGTAACAAACTCACCAGTTGTAACCAATTTAAACTAAGTGGTTCTTTGAGCACAAGCCGAAAATAATACGAAAATAATGAACATAAAAGAGTGAACCAAACGAAAAGAGAACCCTAAAAAGGTCCGCATGACAAAAAGCTACTCATCGCCTTACCCATCCCCACTGAAAAGCTTTATAGATACATATGGTGTGAACAAAACAGTAAAAGACAACATCTCTGCAAGAACGGTTAAGAGTGTACATATTAACAGTCCTCTAATATCAAACATTTTCTAACGGGTATTCAACCAACCGTATTTAGCAGTTCTTTCCAAATGAAGTATGCTGTAACCTCATGTTCACAGGGCACCTCTGTTGTAGATGATGTTGTCCTGTTTATACAACTAAATGTCTGGGTGCAAACCAACGGAGGGACAACATTTCAACAATGAAGGAAAGACCCGTTAATTAAAAATGTTTGATAGTAGAGGAGTGTTGATATGTACACACTTTACCGTTCTTGCAGAGATATTGTCTTTTACTGTTTTGTTCACACCATATGTATCTATAAAGCTTTTCAGTGGGGATGGGTAAGGCAATGAGTAGCTTTTTGTCATGGGGACGTTTTTAGGGTTCTGTTTTCATTTGATTCACTCTTTTATGTTCATTATTTTTGGATTATTTTCAGCTTGTTGCTCAGAGAGCCACTTAGTTTAAATAGGTTACTGTGGTGTCGCGCTCTAGTCTTTGGGAGTGCGGCCCCGGAGCATTCTGGGAACGTGCGGGCGGCCATATTAGCTGCCGCACGCGAAAGGATGAGTGCAGTCGTGTTCCCGGCGCTCTGGAGAAATAAACCGATAATTGAATTCATAATTTGACTCCTGTGTCCTTAGTAATACAGCGCATTAACTACAAACATGTCGATGAGGCTTGATGGAGCCCTCAGCCTTGGAAGGCACCTCGCACGCCGGGAACCTACTGGACACCTAAGGATCCAGACCGCTGCAGGAGAGCCGACCACACCACGTGGGGGGAGAGTGCAATCCTAAGGCCTGGAACATCGCGCATCGGCACGGAGCCGCCCCCTCAGGCAGGGACAGTATACACAGCCTCTTACACACCGGTGAGCAGTCCCAGCACCAAGCACACGTGGGGCAGCAAGTAAAGCACCTGAGGAGCAGGCGAAAGGAGTGGGGAGAAACCTGAGTGCGCCATCCAGCAGCCTTGAACCCACTGGCAGAGCACAGGCACACTCAGAGGTGACCCTCATCACTAAGTAGGGGGAGGAGACGATACCCTCCATATAACTGTGAGTGACCAGGGGATACACAGCTGCGCCCCATCGCACACCAGTAACACAGCCCTGTTTGCACCAGCACTACCCTACGAGCACCAGACACTACACCCTTAGGAAGCGGAGCGCTGGAGGGCCAAAGCACGACCCAAGGAGGGGATAGCAATCCTTCAGCCACGCAGGCACGCAAGTCCGGGGAGTGGCAAGCCCCAGGGAGCCTGCCAGGGGTCGCAGCTCAACCTGCCCCACAACAACGCAACGGGAGCAAGATGTGCGCACAATCGTCCTCCCTCACCAATCTAGTCCCCTTCTTGCCTAAAACGGGTGACCCAGCAATGCGGTGGGAAGACTGGAAGCGATATTTATTGAATTGCTTGTCTGCATTAGAAGAGGACGGAGAGGGAACCTTCACCAACTCGAGAAGAAAGAAAATACTCCTGCACAACCTCGGCCCGAAGGAATCTGTGTGTATGACAACCTGGTAAAGAAGACCAGACTCCCCGATGACACGAACGAATTCCAACATGCTCTAGAGGATCTTGATTCCCATTATCGCCCGGTAGTGTGCACCGCAATATATAGATGCCATTTATTCCAAAGGAAACAAAGCAGCGGAGAATCTATAGATGAAGACGTAACTGCGCTACAGAAACTAGCAGCGACATGCAAGTTCTGCACACTGCACGATGAACTCATCAGAGATCAGATCATAATGCAGACTACCAACACAACAATCCAAGAAAAGCTATGGGTCAACGGAGATGCCCCCCTCAAAGAAGCCGTGGCACTCGTAAAGAAGGCAGAACTGCCCAAGAGATGCGCAGAAGCGACGAAAAGGGAGAGCATCAACAAGACCCCTGTGTGCAAGGTATCAGGCAAACTCAAACAAGAAGTGATGCAGCGACAAACATCGTCAAGCATAAAGTATCAGAAGAAATACCCTCAGAAGTTCACGAAGCCCCAAAGACGGCAAGGAGAAGGCAGAAACATCTGCTACAGATGTGGTAGCCAGACACATTCGAGCTCAGACAAAGCATGCCCAGCTTTCAGAGCAAAGTGCTCCTACAGTAGAATAATGGGACATTACGAAAAAGTATGCCGGCGCAAGCTCAGAAGAACAGAAGTGAAGTACGTCACCCAGGAGTTAGACAGAGACGAAGAGGTCCCCGAAGAGGAGGATGAAGATGAAGTCTTATGTGTAGACGACCTAGTTCTAGGAGTGGACTGCACAAGATCCAGGAAGCCGGCATTACAGATGTCAATAGGAGGAGTACAGGTGAACATGGTGGCAGACTCAGGCTCCCCGTACACCATAATTCAACGAACCATATGGGTGAGAGACTTTGAACCCCGAGTGGATACAACACTTGTCCCCACAGACATAAACCCAGTCATGTTCACAGGTGAACCCATACCCATGGTGGGTTATCGTCCACTGAAGTTCAAATTCAAGAGGCGAACAGCAGAAGGAAAGTTATACGTGGCAGAGAAAGAACCCTCAGTACTAGGGTGGATGGACCAAGGAGCCCTCAGAATCCAACTCAACCCAGGAGGGGTGCCCCAAGTGTTAATGACGGACACAACCCAGACCTACGAAGAAAACGCATGGAAGAAAGCATATCCGAAAGTCTTCAAGGGGACGATAGGCCGACTAACAAAATTCACACACAAGATCTGCCTCAAGGCGAGAGCCAAGCTAGTAAGCCCCAAAGTCCGCAACTTCCCCTTCAGGAGCAGAGAAGCTGTACAGGAAGAACGGCAACGCCTGGAAAGAAATGGTGTCATCGAAACCATTGAAAGCGCAGAGAGTCTTGCACCACCGGTGGTCGCCCAAAAACCCAATGGAAAGGTACGCCTCTGCGTGGACCTGAGAGAACTCAAGAAGAACATAGGGGTGGACAAGTTCCCACAACCCATAAACGAGATGTTGGCAAAGGCAAAGGGAGCCAAGTGGTTCTCCACCGTGGACCTCACCTCAGCATACCACCAAATCGCCTTGCACTCCTCGTGCAATCACTTGACATCATTGATCACACCCTTTGGTTGCTACAAATTCCTAAGAATGCCGTTCAGCCTGGCGTCAGCAGCCGCAGTATTTCAAAAGCTCATGCACCGGTTATTCCAGAAAGTAGAAGGAGTACAATACTTTCAGGACGACATCCTCATTATGGGGAAATCGAAAGTGGATCACGATGAAAAACTGAATACGGTCCTGACCACACTGGCACAAAATGGACGCACTGCAGTGGGAGAAATGCAAGTTTGGAGTTGGATCGGTGACATACATAGGCCACGAAATCAGTGAAAGAGGGATAGAGCCAAAACGAGCCAACGTAGTAGCCAATCAAGAAGCACCCACACCCAAACAGAAGGAATATGTCCGTTCCTTCCTAGGGATGGTGGAGTTTTACAACAAATTTGTGCCCCACTTCGCGTCCAAAACACACCACTTGCGACAACTTCTGAAGGAGAAGACCACCTTCAAATGGACGGAAGAAGAGCAAGCAGAATTTGATCTCTTAAAACTGCACATCTGCGCTGCCGTTCCTCTCAACGGCTTCGATCAAGGAGCCCTGTCCATACTAACCACAGATGCTAGTGACCTAGGACTGGGTGCTGTACTAACGCAAAAGTCTCAGGGAGGAGAAGTCACAACGATTAGCTTCGCCTCACGGTCACTAGCACCCACCGAGGAAAAATTCTGTGTGATCGAAAAGGAGATGCTGGCAACAGTTTGGGCAATGGAACGGTTCAGACAATTCTCATGGGGCTCGAAATTCTTACTCCGCACGGATCACAAACCAATGGTGAGAGTCCTGACCTCCTGCGGACATGCACATGCAACGCCCCACATAGCGAAGATGACCCTGAGGCTACTCGACTATGTATATGAGGTAGAATACCTTCCCGGCAACAAGAACAAAGTTGCCGATTTCCTAAGCAGAGCAGCCGCAATGGAACCGGCAGTGAATCAAGAACCCTCGGAGTGGGAAGACTACATGGTGGCGCTCACCCAAGACCATTTTATTTTTATTTATTTATTTGAAAAGTTTTATAAAGCGCGAACAAGATCCTAGCGGATATCAGAGCGCTATACAAACAGTAAATGTTACATATACAGGCAATAGGATTGATTCAGCAGACCATACTCATGTGTATTTAGCCATGAGGATGGATTTAACTTCCTTTTTAAAAACAGTAGTGGATGGGTTAGGACTGTAAAGAAGTATGTGATGAAGGGGTGGCGAGACAAAAAGCATCTGGACAGCAACCTGAGGAAGTTCTGGGAAGTCCGGGAGGAATTATCCATAGGAGACAATCCCGTGTTCCTCCTAAGAGGAAACAAAGTGGTCCCCCCCACAGCCTCTAGTGGCTCATCTCCTTACCATCCTACACGAAGGACACCTAGGGATAGGGAAAACCAAAGCGAGGACAAAACAAGCGTATTGGTGGCCGGCCATGGACAGTCAGGTGGAAAGACATGTCAGAAAGTGCGAACGATGCAACAAAGAAGACAAAGCACAAGTCCTCTTACGACCGCCGCTGGGAAAATTCGAATGTCCCTTCAGTCCATGGGACGTGCTTTCAGTAGACATCCTGAGTCCCATTCTGGATACCAAAGGCGTAACCAAATACGCTACAGTGCTAGTGGACAGATACTCCAAGTGGCCGGAGGTTGATGTGTGTGAAGTAGCCAACACAGAAGCGGTGTTATTATTCCTCACCTCCACATTCTTAAGGGAAGGTATTCGAAAAGTAGTGACCAGTGACAACGGGCCGCAGTTCACCTCGGCAAAATGGAACGCATTCATGGACCGTAATGGTACCGAAGTCAAACACACCCCAGTATACCACCCGGACAGAAATGGACTAGCAAAGAGGTTCAATCGGGTAATCATGGGGTCGGTACAGGCAGCGATAAGCACAGGACAAGACTGGGAGAAAGAACTCAAAAAGATGAAAAGGGCATATCGTATCACCCCAGCAAACACCGGGTACAGCCCATTCAAAGTACTACGCGGACGCGACCCCTTCACGAGGGACAATCTAGCATGGAAACAACTCATCGTCCAAAGCAAGTGGTCCCCGGCCATGGTGCGTCACAACATAGACAAGGCTCAAGCCTTATACACAGAGTATTACAACAAACGACACAACGTTAATGAGGTTACCCTGGAGAAGGGTGAATGGGTAAGAGTGAAACAAGCAATAGCAAGGAAGAGAGGAGACAGCAAGTTTAGCCCTCCATTACAAGTGGTGTAACCATATGCCAGATCAGCCCTACTGAGTGACGGGAAAATATGGTCTCAAGATAGGATGGCGAGATGCAACAGAATCATGAAGTGGGAAGATCCAGAAGGAAGGAGTCTGCGCCCACCGGAAATGATCCAAGCTGATGAGAATATAGCACAAAGCCCAACTACCCCCTGCCCTGGGAGTGAAGATCCGGATACCCCGGAGGAAGAAGCTTGTCAGTCAACACCACTGAGCCCCAATGCCAACAGAAGGGAAGGGAGGAGGCAAACTAGCATGGCTGGGGAAAAAGAACTACCAGTGAGTGACCAACGTGTGGACAGTACCGTGACACACTCACGCACAAGGCTGGGTAGAATGGTCACGATGCTGAAGAGATCTGAGGACATTGACATGAACACCAAGTAAGACTGTTAAATGTACACATCTCCCCCCACCTGTCCTTTCCCATCCTTGAAAAGGGGGGGGATATGTGGTGTCGCGCTCTAGTCTTTGGGAGTGCGGCCCCGGAGCATGATGGGAACGTGCAGGCGGCCATGTTAGCTGCCGCACACGAAAGGAAGAGTGTAGTCGTGTCCCGGCGCTCGGGAGAAATAAACCGATAATTGAATTCATAATTTGACTCCCGTGTCCTTAGTAATGCAGCACATTCACTACAGTTACAACTGGTGAGTTCGTTACGGGATAAGTAGGAGTGGTCTATTTGTCACATGATTTCACTGGTCTCATGCACGGCAACACAGCAGATTATAGCGTCCGGTCACCGTGATGAGAGTTTGCACATTGGGTATCCTGTGAGTCTATTGTTCAGTTTTCCCATATTTTAACATGGATGCACACTCTTTCACTTTTTGATGCCTTTTTTGTTTTATTCATTTGTGGGAGGTTTCACATTTGTTTTATTTATATCAGAGTACAAAGCATGCTAGAATGCTTAGGTACATTGTGCCTTGGTTGTTGGGAGTTTAAGGTTGCACTCTTGGTGTACTTTTTGGTCTCTTTGGTATCTTTTTGACTCCCACACAGTGCACAATTTTATTTATATATTGAGCACATTTCGTATTGGTGTTATTTGGGCTAGTGCATGATAGTTGTTGTAGGCTTGTTGATTTATGATGCACTAGATTCTCTACGATTCTTATGGGTTTTCTAATGTTACAGTTACCCCTGAAGAAGGGCCATTGGCCTGAAATGCATTGGGTTTTATGACAGCATGGTCACCCAGGATGTTAAGGGAATTCTATTGTGCTTTGGAATAAGGCCTGGATGGGCATTTCTCTGGCATATGCAGCTCATAATTCTTCTGCCTCTGTTTGCAATGGATTGAAAAGACTTTGAAATAAATATGAATTACCTGGATGAACATTGGATCTAAAGATTCTTGTCTGTTTTGAGACTGGAATGGAGCAGTACAACATGAAGTTGGTTCATCACGACAGACCAGATATTTGTGAACGTTCTCAATGTGTCATTTTTAGAACTGTGCCTTAAAATACAACTTTACCATTAAAGAGGTTTTTAAATTACAATTCCTCAGACACCAAACTTGACTTTTCTACCAGCTCCCAGTGAAAGGTTATCACTTATTAAATGTAATAAGTAACCCACTGTTATCCTATGGGATAGAAAGGTCACACAGTACTGAAAAACACACTTGTGAGTTTTTCACTACCAGGACTCAAAAAACTTAGAAGTACATTTCAAACTTTTTAATTACAATGCACCATATGGGCTGTCTTGGACATCCTTTGGCCTACTTTAGGGGTGACATATGCATTAAAATTGATTATTAGGCCTGACAAGAGCTTTATTTTGCCAGGTAGTGGTTGTGGTGTGAAAAGGAACCTTTTCATAAAACATGCCACCTAAGGGTGGGTAAAAAGTTTCTGACTTAAACAAACTGCTGTATTTCACCAATAGAGTCATATAATTACCCTTCTGGTGGGTACCACTCATCCTATGTACACTATTTGTAAATAGATAAGGCTGATTCAAAACTGTTTTATTATTTGCACTATTTGCACTGGGTATTTGAATCAGATGGTTTGGGTGGATATTTTTTAATCTTCGGTTTTAATTTTTTTTTACTGGGTGCTCCTGTGTCTGCCCCGCATTTTTGGAGGCTAGTGCAGACTAGGCGGACATTTTGGTTGTGCCATTTCTTATAGGCATTGATGCTCTAGTTCTTTGCTCTAGTCTGGGGTCTTCCTTCCAGCTCCCTGCCCTTGCATTATAGAAATGAGGCAGCGGTATGGGCAGGTTTGTAAATAGATTAGGCTGATTGAATACTGTTCTATTATTTGCACTATTTGCACTTGGTATTTGAATCAGATGGTTTGGGGAGATAATGTTTGAATTTTTGTTTTTCATTTTTCTTAACTGAGTGCTTCTGTCTCTGTGTTTTTTGGGGCGGGTGCAAACTAGGCAGCCATTTTGTTTGTGCCTCTCCCTAGAGCAGTTGGCGCTCTAGCCTTTTGTTTTGAGGGTTCATCCTTCCTTCTGCCGGCCCATGGAGTATGAAAAGGAAACTGTGGGGCATGCAGGTTTGTAAATAGATTGGGCTGATTGTATACTATTCTAGAATTTGCAATATTTGCACGGTATGTTTGAATTGGATGGTTTGGGGGAGAATTTTTAAACTTTGATTGAATTTTTCTATGTGGTTGCTTCTGTCTCTGCGTCACGTTTTTGGAGGTGGGTGAAGACTAGGTGGCCATTTTGGTTGTGCCACTTCCTAGAGCAGTTGATGCTCTAGTCTTTTGCCGTGTGGGGTCTTCCTTCCTGCTCCTGGCCTATGCAGTATAAAAATGAGGACGTGGTGCAGAGATGCTGCTGGCATGCTGTTGGCACACCAAAGGCAAATCCATCTGTGCCAGTCCATGCCAAAATGGCACAGGGTCCAGAAACGCTGGCTCTAATCTGCCAGACAAAGTAAAGTAGTCTGCCATGAAACTTTTAGATCTGCGCCCTGCGTCACCAGCAGTATGTCTATTTTCTATTGTTCCTGAAATGTATCCTTTATGCTCCTGCTATTGAGATTTTGGAAGGGTAGCTGAGACTGTATCTAGGGAGCCTAAGACAATCCATCTACAGTTTCTAGTAGTAGATCTGTGGCTGCCCCTTTGATTGAAATTAGAATATACTATTTACAGTTTTTTTACTATTAACTGCCATTCTTTGGCTAAACGCTAGTTGGAAGTTTTCAACATTTTGTTTTACCATTCGCCGTATGCCGTTTTTATGACAGAAACATGGCTGAATGATGCATCCATGCCTGCCATTATTGCTTCTTTACTAGCTGAGGCATGACCGCCTGGACAAGAATGCCAGCGGAATTCCAATAATTTATAAAGGTTAGTATCAGTTCAAAATTGATAGGTTGCCAGTCTTAGACTGTGAGTGTAATATCTTCTCACTATGTTTGACAAGGAATTTTTACTTTTCTGGTTTCTCGATTTACCGTCCCCTTGGGCCGGCGGGCATATGGTGTTTTGTTGGAAGAAGCTCTTTCCCTTTTTATTCTTAAATGCTCTAATTTTAATATTCACTTAGTATTGTTGCAAGGGTCCTGCTCATACACAGAACTGTGCACAGAGACCTGGGACATCAGTGAATTGTGGTGTACCAGAAACTTACCTCAGTACCTAGAAAAACCCCAACCAGCTAGCATCAGTGCCACATTAGCTCTTCGTCCTATAGCAAAGTAACCAATGATTAGACAACCTAGATTGTTGTGTCTAGAAAGCGTTACTCGATCATGTCAAAAAGCAGCTACCTTGACGGCTTCAGCACTCACTGTGCAGACTAGGGGCACGATGTAAGTCTAGAGATGTAAAAAAAAAAAACTTTCTCATGTGTAGACCTTCACGAAGGATAACTTACAAAAACAGCTATGCAGTGTCTTGTGCAAAAGCAGCAAAAGGTAAAATGGCATTTAAACTTCTAATAAGCCATGCTAACATAACATGCGCGCAAAGCAGGCCTTAGGCCATACTACACCCTCCCTTGATCGGAGAACGCACAATAAAGGGGGCAAGTTTGATAGAATGCAGAGTTCATGTTCGGATCAGACAGAACCAAGTTCAGAAATGTTGCCAAACTTGATAATTGGGAGTAATAATCCGAATAAAAAAGTAACCAAGTTAATGAAAACGTCCACGGGTGGATATGGTGTGAAAATGACCACAAAAAGAAAAAAGTAGGAAACATTAATGAGAAAAAAATCATGAGTTCAGTACGTGTCCATAAAGCAGAAAAATCACACGTCAATCCAACAGCGTATGGGCACAGTATGTTGCAACTGCCTCCAATAGGAAGTTGTTGTCATCGTCCATGAACATTTCAGCCATCCAATTAAGTAACGTAAATGAACATACATGTTCTTCAATAGCTGGGCCTCTAGCACTATCGGCGGACAACTCGGGCTTTCTTTGAGATAACTGCGTGCCACAAAGTCATCGGCCGCAGCCCAAATGTTCCAATTGCCTAGATCCCCATGAGCCGGGGCGCAGGCCATAATACCGAATCTAGTACAATCTATTTCATGAGCAACTAAGGGACTCATTAGTAGATTCAAATCCAAGTCAGGAGACACCCTGTTGCAGAGACACAAAACCAGGGCCCATTTAAATCCTCAATCCAGGCAATGGAAAACAGGCTGCCCGCAAGTGAAATATGAGAACCGGAAAGATAAGCCATACGCCACACTCGGAGTCACCAGAGGTAGCGATCCATAGTATTCTAGCATCCGGTTACGAAGCTGGATCAGCCGGGGCAGATCGTCGTGGGGCACTGACTGTGCATCCGTTCTGAAGTAAACAAATTAACAGCAGCACACCCGCTCCCAAAGCAAGAAATAACGGGAAACCGCCAAAGAAACTCGAAAAAATCTAATGAAAAATGCTGGGATCACCCCAAATATACCTTGGAATGAGGTCACAAGGCCAGAACTTACTACTTTAAAAAAGTGCGCAAGGTCCGTGGTTGACAAGGCATTAAAGATTGTGTGACTCAAAGCACCAAAATGAAGGAGCAGGTTGGTATTTAATAAAGCATGTACCTCAGTACGAGTGCTTGCAACGTGAAGGACGAATGTTGCACGCGCAGATGTAAGGGTGACTTCCTTCTGGGACAAAAGAGCTATTATTCAACTCATCTTGTTGAACTCTGCTTTCAAGGTTGGAATAGAAGGCCAGATGGATATATCGAGCCTCCCATATGGAGGAGGAAACAGAACAGTGTTACTGCAAACTACACGTTGGGAAACTGTAACGATATACGTAACTGTAACGATATACGGAATACCAGCAAGCATACCACAGCAATCTTCATTATTTAATAACAAATAAGTACCGTTTGCAAGCAACGTGAAAGTTGGTGTAGTAGCCGGGGTGGGAGTGCCTTTCAAAACACATGCAAGATTAGGTGCTGTAATATTACAAGGACTGAGCAATTGCAGTTTTCTACAGACAGAGTGATCTGGTGTGAAAGTACAGTCTTCACCTTTTAAATAAACTTCTTTTCCTTCTCCCAAGCACCTATATGCAAATGGGAGATTCCATACTTCATGTAGAAAAGCACTACCTAAAGGTTCAAATCTGTCTATGGCATAATGTTTCATGCATGACTGAAATTTAAACAGGGGGAAAAGTAGAGTCATTAACCCATGGATGAGCCAAACTGCAGAATTCGACTCGGCAACTGAAAATGGTAACGGTTCCAGTTTTTCAAAATGCAGCAGTGAAAGCGTGGCATCTTTCATTGACATAAATTGTTTAACAGTCAAATTAAAAGGCAAAAATAAAGACGTTGTGTTCATGTAATCCCAAGGCCCCTTCCCAGATTTTAACGTTTGAAGAGTCCAAGCAAACTGCATTATAGACCGCAATTGATTTTGTCCATGGTACAGAACTGAAACTTCTACTTGTACAATATCAACAACAGATGAAACAATGTTATCTAATATGTAAATATGAGAAGAAAGGATGTTAATGCTATTATCTACAACGGCAAGCACTTTTTCTAAATTGGCCTGATCAATAGCTCTGAGCCTAGAAGAAGCTTCAATCTGGGACAGTTTCCAAACTTCGTTGTAAATAGCATATATCCATATTTTCGATCTGCCTGCTGCTGGACCTTTTACAAAATCATTTAAATCAACGGCGTCAGTCAGTTTGGACAAATGCAACTTAACTGATGCAAACATCGAGTGTTTGAGCCAACTCTGACACAATTTACCTACAGAATAGGTGGTGACTGAAAGTTGACTCAGAAAACGGGGATCTACTCTAACCTTGGTACAGCGAGGGGTCTGACCCAGAAAATGGTGCTGGCAGGCATCGGCACTTTTTGCCACAGCAACCAACCTTCAGGATTAATGCTGTAATGCTGGAAACATTAAAAGAGGAATTTCTCAACAGGGCTTGTAAATCGCTAGGGGAAGTACTGGTGTAATTATTCCAATGGGGGTATTCACCCTTATCAGGAAAGGTAGGAGTATTTACATTTTTAGAAGTAGCCAATCCAAAGCAAGAGGTTTGTGAAATAGTAGCATTCAGAAACAACATATGGTTCTGGATGAGACATGCACGATGCAAAGCTTCTCTGCCTTGCACTTGCCAACTTTTAGAACCCCAAACAGATTTAAGATCAACAGTATCTTTCTACAGTTCATAGCCCCCAACAGCCAACTGGTCAATAAAGGACTTTGAATACAGTAATTTAGTGTTGGTAAGTCTAACCTTGGAAGAGGACCTCTCAGTCATCCTAAAATAAAATGCTTTAGGGTTTTATTGATCAAAATCAGTAAAATAAAAACACTTTTTCAAAAGAGTTTTGGAGCTGCCTTTAACAGTTGCGGTATAAACAACAGAGTGGTCATAGACACAGATTTATAAATCACATTTCAATGAAATATTTATTTTTACTTATTTTAGGACTTAATCCTGAAAGAGAAAACAAGCGAAACACACAAGCTAAATGCGTTAGCAGTATTATCCAACAGTACCCAAACAGACTCTATACAACATTAAGTTTTTTAGCAAAATGAATTAGCAATTTATTTGTATTCATATATACATGTATTTACAAAAAATCCCAAGAAAGTTGGGGGAGTTCTGCCAGGCGCAGTAGAAAGTGCAAAAGTTATTGTGCTCAAGTGAGAAGAAAGAAAGAATAAGTAAAAAATATATAATCCAAAGATTGTAAAAAGCTAAGGTTCTATTCCCTTAGTATTGAGCCTGTCCCACGTATATTAATCATTCGTTTTAATTACAGTCTTTCAACGGGCAGGGGATGGGGTACAGGCATTGGAGAAAAAAAGGGGGGGCGTCGATGTTTCGACCCTGGCGCTGTGGAGGGTAGATCAACACCTCAGCTACGGGTCTTCCTCAGGACGTGATATGGGAATAAACCTATACTGCAGGCAGACAGTGCCCCATTGATGAGGATGGCCACCAGTTAATGGTATTCACAAGTATTTCCAATTGCTTAACACTGGATCTCCACAATGGCCCCAACAGCGCTGGGATGCCTGGCTTCACCTTGGGGTTGCCCAGGAGTGGACATTTCACAGGGAAAAGCAGGAAGGGTTCCACAGCGGTATGCGTACAGCGCCAGGACACCCCAGTTGGGGTATAAGTGCGCTTTACAAGTACAAATTTCATTTCATGTAGTGCTATTCCTTCACTGGAAAGGCACAAAATAGGAAATGTATCCAACTCACAAAAAGTGAATCTTGAATCCAGCAGACACGGGGTATACTTTAGCCCAAAAACGCCAGTCTAATATTCCAGGTGTGGTCCTTTAAATGAGATTTGCAGCGTCTTAACCGGGTGCCTTCACCAAAGACATTTGGTTGCGGGACAATGTTCCCACTGTGTGTAGTTAACCACATTTCCAAATGTATTTGTTTTATGCAGAAAGTGATTGAGAAAATGCTGGTAACAGTACAAATCACCATAGTTAGCAGAATCTAGATACAAATCTTCAGCATCAAAGGCAGCATAATATTTCAAATCAGAAAATAAAGCCTCTATGGCCTGGAGGTCCCAATCATCAGAGCGAATATTTTGTTTAACCACATCCCCTATAGAAACACGGAGTACATTGGGAACATTAATAACCTCTGTGGGCCCATGAATCTGGAACTTTACAGCATCCCATACAATCCCATCTAAAACGGGCCAAGCAGTTATATTCACAAATGTCTGGTCCCTCTTCATGATGCGTGAAGAGGAGTGGGGGGCCAAGTTCCATCAATTAGTCTAATTGAAGTTCTTTCTTGAACGTAGTGTCCATTAACAAAACGAAAAAAATACACCACAATTCCGATGGACATGAATAAAAATATTGAAAAAAGCACCAGCCAAATGTAAATCCAAGGGGGAATCAAAAAATGTTTTTTAAACCAGATAGCAAAAATTGAAACCTTTGAAGGGGACTTAGATGTGGTTGAGCCAGTATCAAATGAAAAACGTGATTGATTAGCCACACGGGTCTCCAAATCAGGAATAGACAAGTCAGAGGGGTAAGTATATTCAGTATCATTAAGAGGATCACCAGCAGGTGTATTCAATAAAGGATTCGCAACTGTATTCATCTCAATGGCAAAATCAGGCCTGATGACAGAGTGTCGCACCATTGCTGGACACAAAACAGCAGGTGTCATACTATGAAGAATTGGCCTCCCTGTGTAGTTTGACATTGTCAATGGAGATGTACCTGTTCCCCTTTTGCCCAGGAAGAGGAGGTGAAATGACTGTTCTTGTACCCTGTATGCCAAACACGGGAACTGGAGCTCGATAGGAGGGACCGAATTCCTTCTTGTTGTAGATCTTCTCTCGGACCAGTTCTCCAACTTGGGGTAGCCAGCAGACTACCGGAATCTGCAAAGCAGCATAAGATGTGGAGGGCAAATGTTCCTTTGCAAGACTGTCTCTGGTCTTTTGTAGGTTCTGTAAAACATTAGAATGTTCATCTACGTCAAAGGATGTGGCCGCCACCACCATGTCTAGACCATCAAGGTCCGGAACAAACATTTTGATGCCAAAGAGCATTTCGTATGAGGTCTGCCCACCCTGAGACCTTCTAGGGAGATTATTTAGTGCACACTGAACGCTATTGAGGTGGGGCAGCCAGTCACGGCCGGATTGCTTTAAGTCACGGTTCATTCGCTCTACAACACTATTACCCTCAGGCCGGAATGGAGGCGAAAATTTGACCTGGACCCCCAAAGAACTCCTGGCATCCTTGTTTGCCTTAGAGGCAAACACTGGACCCTGGTCCGAATGGAAGGTACCACACGCAAAAATTCCCACAAAGACACGCAAATCCCTTGTGACAGTTCTGGAATCAGCACTGCGTTGAGGCCACAACCACACAAAGCGTGTGCACGAATCAACTGCTACTAAGATGTACTTATACGCAGTATCAGATAAGAAAGGACCGCAGTGATCTAAATAAACACACGCTAGCGGTTTATTAGATATGTACAACGGAGTTTGGGGTGGGCGTGCAGCAGTGAAAGGTTTAATTTGCTGACAAATGCCACATTGAAGAACATAATCACGCGTTTGTTTGAACAAACCCCGCCACCAATACCGTTGAACTTTATCAGGACTTAAATGATAAGAGTATTTAGAAGGAAAACCTCTAGGGTAATTACCCCCTTCTCTGTTGCGGCAATAGCTGCCAAGTTGTCATCATCAATCTTACTTTTGGAACGTGTAACTGCTGCTTCTGCATATGTTGCAACTGCTGTCTTAGCGGATTCATCCGCGAGACAGTTGCCAACAGCGCAAACTCCAAGAAGCTGGTGATCCAAAGTATGAATTACAAAGACAAGTGGCAGCCTTTCTTTAAGCTCAGCCACTCAAACCCAGATCATTTTATGTCTTATTGTGCGACCCTTGAAGTCACGATAATCATTTTGAGTCCAAAAAGGCCACTTTCTTAGTATTTGTAAGGGACCCCTGGCAACAGGACTTTAGATTACACCTGGACGAAACTCTGAAACTGAATCCTACAACTTCGATGTTCTACTAAAGACTAGAGGACAGAAGAATCTACCTTAGGGTAAAGGAGTGACTCTCCTGCTCAAGCAGGCACCAACAAAGCATTTGCCAGTCTGCATCTCCAAAGCTCCTGCTGGACTCCAAAGTATTTGCAGCCAAGGAAGAGGATTTCCAGACTTCCCAGAGGCCAACCCAAGTTCCCAGCAAAGCTGAGACCTGCAGCCCTTGTGAGTGACGTGGAACCGGAACTCTTGGACACCGTGCACATTTGTAAGTGCATTGACTTCTCAATGTCTCTTGAAGTTGTGCTTTGAGTGACTTGTAGCCCAAGCCCCGAGCACCATCTGCACCAAAGATTGTGGGCCTACACTCCACGAGTGTTCCGTGAGCCTACTTCTTGCATTTCAGCTTGAGGCTCCTTCGCAGTCCCTGGTCCGTCGACTGGTGGGTCCCTACGAAGGCAACTCTGATTTTCCTTGGGCTTCCCTGGCTGCTCCAGACTGGCCCTGACTCTCCACTATGTGGGGAATCCCTCGGACCTTGCTGGTCTACACCAAAGCATTTATTTGATTCCTGCATGGGTTGCTGTTGCCAAGGCTTGTTGGGGACACCACAGCACTCGTCATCCTTTGTGGGATAGCTCGATTCCAGAACCAGGTCATTGTCGACTCCTTCTGGTCTTCGTGGCTGAAGAGTCAAGCTTCACCTCTTTCACCTGAAATCACCCGACATGGGTGGGCATTCGACTATCGTGCCCCAGGTGAATGGCTAGTGACCTAGACTCTGTTCCCTCTGCTTTCAGGTTCTTCTCATCTTCGGTCCAGGCTTGGATCACACCGGACAATTTCCACTTCTTGAACCCCTTAAGTCTAAAGTGGTTTGCTCAAAGTTCTCTCCTAAGTGTCCTTTATAATTATATTTCCTACCGCGACTTTCCCCATAGAAGTTAATGGTGATTCGCGGCTGTATACACACACTATACGTGTCCCCCGTGGTTCCCCTGTGTCACTGCCTTGGGTGGTAGTTTTGGGAAAATATGAGGACCCCTACATTAACAATAAATACTTGCTAGCTAGTAGGGAATATATATCAAAGGTGAAAGACAAGCTAATGGCAAGCGTGAATGTATACAATTATGTCAGGACATTGTACAATAGATCAAACGGCATACTGCTGTAATTATTATCAAAAGATATGTTTTTATTTTATTTTGTATTTTATTTCATCAATTTTTTCTTTCTTTTAGATATAAAAAATTCATAATTCTGTATGTTTTGTAATGGCAGTGTATCAACAACATATAATCACAGTGCATCGTAAAACGTAATCACATAAATTTAAAACAGACATAAATAATAATTAATACAATAATCTTTTCTTTTATGTTTCCAATAAAGTCCAATTCAACATGGACAGAAAAGAGGGTCGGTAGATAGGACTACGCGGTATGTAACCGTTACAACGCAACTTTTACAACGGACTACTTTTACAACGCAACTTTTACAACGCAGGATCCATTACAACGAATACCATTACAACGCATTTTTTTACAACGCAAATACCTTTACAACGCATACCATTACAACGTAATTATAGGTAAGTATATAATTATAGTAAAAATGTTATAGGTTTGGGTTTTTGGGTAAAGGGGTATTTTTAGGGTTCAGGGCTAGGTATGGGTTTTTGGGTAAAGGGGTATTTTTAGGGTTCAGGGCTAGGTTTGGGTTTTTGGGTAAACGGGTATTTTTAGGGTTCAGGGCTAGGTTTGGGTTTTAAAAATAATTACATTAAATTAAATTAAAATTAAATAAAAATAAATTATATTAAATTTAATAACTTACATTTAAAAAAATATTATATACTTACCTATACTTACGTTGTAATGGTATGCGTTGTAAAGGTATTTGCATTGTAAACAAATGCGTTGTAATGGTATTCGTTGTAATGGATCCTGCGTTGTAAAAGTTGCGTTGTAAAGGTAGGCGTTGTAAAAGTATGCGTTGTAACGTCATACATCTGGACTACGCACGTTGTGGCAGGTTGCCTTCCTCAGCGCACCGTCTCAACTTTCACTTCATTGGACACACAATTAGACATAATACATTGATTGCATGCACTTATGCTGATTTTTCTTTACATTTTTTATGTCCTGTGATACATTTATTTAATATATTTACAATAAAATTGACAAAAATTTTGAGGATTCAGGTGTGTCAATTGGGGGATCTTGAAAGGTTAGAAACCATGCATTAAGAAAGCGTGACAACCCAGTTCATAAGAGCGGCGAGAACCAGATATTGAATTTGAAAAGTAATTTAATAAAGAGGCCAAAAGAAAATTTAAGAAAAAGGTGAAAGGCTCCCCCCTATATATTTTTATAGGTTATGATTCTCATGATATCTGCTGCGAACTGATTATAGAACAGTTTTCTAATTGGATATATACCTACTTACATGACATGATGGTTTGTTAGCTAGAAGTAGTGCCATTGTAGCATGCATGGATGGGGATGGTAAAGCGTTAAAAGGAATAGTATTACACTTACCTATTAGTTGTACTTGGTCAGAAAAATCAAACCAGTTTCCAGTTTTATAGTTGATAAAACAGGCATAGAATCCCTAAGTCCATGGAAAAAGGACAAGATATATTTCTAGTGAAGGAGTTGTTTTAGAAATGTACTAGCAGCCCGTCCCGACATTGTCCGGGTATGAAACAGAATGTGTGCAATGTGTGTAATAGGCAAGGGAAATTTATTTTAAAATCTCGCGGTAGAGAACATTTTTAGCATGAAGAGTCACAATAGTTAGGCATGTGTGTGCAGATACTGTGTGTACCTCGGAGTAAGAAGTGTTAGCAGATGTCTCTAGTGTGTATATACTCCACTTCCGTAGGTAAGCGTGTGTGAAAGTGCATTCAGTTGTAAATTTCGTGTTCCCGCAGGCACGCTGAATCGCGCCATCCCCCGCTTGAGGTCCGACTCCAGTTTTGTTTGATGTTGTGCTTGTGGTGTAAAGTCATTGATGCAGAGAGTTGAGTGGGTGACAGCGCGCGCTGGAAACCCTGCGCGTGTGGGAAAGTGCAGTCAGTTCAAAGGTTAGTGTCCCAGCAGGCGCGCTTAGTCGCGTCATCCACCACCTGAGCCCGGCTCCAGCCCTGGTTGATGTTGTGCGCCTGGTGTCAATTTGTTTATGCAGAGAGTTGAGTGTGTGACAGCGCGCAGGAGACGCTGCAGTTAGTGTCCCCGCAGGCACTGTCCTTTATGCAGAGAGTTGACTTGTTGACAGCACGCAGGATACTGTGCAGTTATTGTCCCCGCAGGCGCGATCAGTCGCGTCTGCCCCCGCCTAAGCCCCGGCAATTGCCGCGCCCATTGGCCAGGCCCCAAGGCACACTTTATTTTTTGGGATATGCAGCGCGATTGTTGCCGGTTGTCGTGCCCATTGGCCACACCCCTTGCTGCCGCGCAATTGCAATTGCTGCGCCCATTGGCCTTGTTCACGCCCCCGGCACACGCCCCCAGCACAACACACACGTTTAAGGAATGCTTTTTTTTGTCGTCATGCCGCGCCCCGCTCACGCCCACGCCCACAAGGGACTACTTTGCGGGTAAGGTTCTTTTACCTTTAAAATGTATATGGTGGGCATCTGTATAGCCTATGTCCTTCTGCTGCAACTGCCCTTTCCAATGCTGTATTGGGTGTTGTGATTGGTGCTGTGGTTCCTGAGATTACCCGCCTCTAAGGTTTCGGCTCTCTCTTTATAATATTAGTATAGATTAACACTAGGATAAATTATATAGGCATTATACTATACCTTATGTATATATTCAGAACACTTTGATGTTTAAGGTAAGTTCCGTACACCCAAAGACTTATATTGATAAAGTCTGAAAGGTTGTTGTATTCTCAGGTATATAGCTCTAAAATCAAAAGACCAGAACAGTGTTTATTGATAAAAGCTTATTCCTAAAGTCTCTGTATAATCTAGGATCAACGTAGTCTAGAGCTTATGTATATTAAAAAAGGACATATACCTGTACATGGTCCCTACAGGGCCAAGGGTTCCATCCAAGTTATGTGTTCAATAGGCTCAGGGAGTCTGTAAAAAAAGCATGGGATCCTATGTTATCGATTTAATTACTCAAACCAAAAATGTATTTATGTTAACTGACTCAATCTATATCTGCACTTATTGGTCTAAGCCAATATTTTCTATTTGTGTATCATATCCTTATTAGCAGTATTTACAATGTAGTTCCGTCGATCCATATCGGTTACATAATTATAAGAAGGTCTCAAATAAGCTAAAATGGTATTCACAGTAACATGAACTTTATACAGAATAGGGGTTAGCTATTTCATTACATTTCAAACTTGGCGTGCCCCATTGGAATATTTATCATATGTTATAGTGGCGGCATTTCGAATTATTGCACCACTATTTTCTAATTGTCACTAAGAAGGACTCTGTTTAGATGGATTTTACAACATAAATCACAATTAGAGTCAAGATTCAATGTTGGAAGGAGCTATAATGGGATACAAGTTAAACAACAATGAAGGCATAACTTTTCGGAATTTTTAGATTGTTAAACCGCCAACTGTTGAAACTCTTATATCATTTTTTTTAAACGGTAGGGAGGAGCACAATATTTACGCATAGCGATGCCGATCATGTGTTACATGAGGGAAACAAAATATATGGGGTGCCGGATGCGGGCAGTAATAGAGCGGTGTGAAGGAGAGCAGTGATTACACTTGGCAATAGCGGTCACGTATTACGTGAGGGAAACAAAATATGTAGGGCAGCGGTTGCGAACAGAAATAAGATGTGGTGTATAGGGAGAGATGGGGACATGCCGGATATTCCACGTTGTCACCCTGCTTACCGTTTGTCAAAAAGAGCTCTTGTAATAAGATAGGCTGCAGCCGAGGTGATGATTTAAGTAGGTTTATTGATGAATTATATGCTTGAATCATAGGATCATTAAAGCCCCACCAGGAGCAGCCCTCTTTCTGCTCTGCCCTCACTCCCAACTGCCATCCATCCCACAGGCATCCCACACTTTCCATCATTACATCACACACTCCAACATTCTACCATTCATCCACACAGGCTGAGCAGCAAGACAGGTAAGTGGGGAAGGTACATGGCATCCAAACCAGAAAACCACAGCGCTGTCATCATGGGATGACATGCCAGTACTGAGCAGGGAGATCAGACTGAATGTCTTGTTTTTAAACAGTGCTGTTTCCTTGCAAAGGTGGTATCGGATTGGGTGCCTATGTCATGCGACTACGTGCACAACGCGTTGTAGTCAGTTAATGGATTAAAGGAAATGGAGAGAGGACTGCACGAATATGCTCAATGGATCGGTCATCTAGTGAGCACCCCGCGCCATGTTGGTCCTATAGCTTACGGTGTACACACATGGTGGATTAAAAAAACCAAAGGGGGGAATACGGGGATGTACTCAATGAGTCGGCTACTTAGTGAATGTCCTGCGCCATGTTGGTCCTATATATATGGTCATGTCTATGGATAGTATAATAAGTAATATTATTCATATTGAATGCCAGATTGAATGCCAGATCGAGGGCAAGGTTTTTACCGACTTGCATATTGAATTTTTTAAAGCCCTAGTACCATTTGTGTCGAAAATGCCAAATAAAAATAGGCTGCAAAAAATTAGCTCCATTGGTACTAAACCCTGGTACAATAAGGATTGTCGAAACTGTAAGGGTTCACTCTTAGAGGCAATTAAGAGCAAAAAAACTGATGCAATCAGGATTTTAAGGCAAGAATATAGGAGGGTGCAGAAAAAGGCTAGAATTAACTGGGATGAGGAATGTTGGGAGAATATCCTAATAGCTGTTAAAGCGAAAGACAATGTGGGTTTCTGGAAACTAGTTGCCAACGAGGAAACCGGAGGTAGGTCACCGTTCATTGATGTACAAACTTGGGTCAATCACTTCACCCATTTGTATGAAGCCCCAGTTAGTGATGTGATAGCTGTTGGAAATAGCCCATGGCTGGTACCAGCTACAAACAATATAGAGTTTAGCCTCGAGGAAACCGAGCAAGCAATTATTGCTGTGAAAAACGGTAAAGCCCCAGGCTTAGATAAAATACCTGGGGACTTGTATAAGCATGAGATCAGTGTATGGGCACCTTATATCAACAAGCGTTTTAACATATTAGTTGCAGGTGGAAATTTACCAGATAGCTGGCGGGTTGCAGAAATTATCTTAGTTTTTAAGAAGGGTGATAGATATGATCCCTCTAATTATCGTCCTATTTGTCTTTTAGACATTTTACAAAAACAAATTTCAAGGCACCTTTTAAATCGAATGGGTTCGTGGATAGATGAGAACGAGATCTTTACAAAGTTTCAAGCAGGCTTTAGACGGAACACGAGAACAATAGATCAGGTTTTTAGGTTTTGTTGCATTTGTTGGATATATGTTTTTTTATTAAAAGGACACATTTATGTAGCTTTTGTTGACCTTAGGGCAGCTTTTGATTTAGTTTTGCGGGATCATTTATGGGATTGTTTGTTTGCACTGGGAGTACCAACTTGTATACTCCAGCAGATTAGACGATTACATGATAATAACTTTGCCAGAGTACACTGGGGCCCAAAAGGGGAATTAACAGAACCCGTACCTATCAGACGGGGAGTCCGTCAAGGATGTGTGTTGGCCCCCACACTTTTTTCTTTATTTGTCAACGACATTCCAGACTATTTAGATAGGTGCAATAATGATTCCCCAAAGCTGAATGGTGTGAGGGTCCCTTCACTCCTATTTGCGGACGATACGATCCTGATCTCACAAACGCCCGCTGGTCTACAAACCCTTTTAAATACCTTCAAAATGTACTGTGATTCAAAAGGCCTAGAAATAAATACGAAAAAAAACCAAATGTATGTCAATAAATCCCCATAAATCCTTTAAGGGGCAATTCTTCCTAAATAGCCAAAGACTTGAACTTGTTTCAAATTTTTCGTACCTTGGTGTCTCCTTAGACCCAACAACCTCATGGAGAACGCAAATTGAAAAAAGCAAAACCATCTTTAACCAGAGTACCCTACCTATTATAAAGCGTCATGGGGCAAGTTTAAGCAAGTCCATTTCGCAAGCACTAGAAGTTTTTAAATTTAAGGTACAATCTGGTGCTTTATATGGAGCAGAAATCTGGGGAACTAATGCGGGTAATATCTTTAAGACTAGTGAAAACATCTTCTATAGAAGGCTTTTGAGGTTGCCCAAACGTACTCCACTTGTACCATTATTTTTGGACTTAAACATGAAACGAACGGATCATATCGCATTACTTAGGCCTCTTTTGTTTTGGGTCAGGCTTTGGAGTACCCTTGAACTTACAGATTATAAACAAGGAATCTTAGAAGTTAGGAACCTTGATGTTTATAATACCAACCCTTGGCTGAAGCATGTTAAAAATTTGTTCCACCGGATAGGCCTTGCTCATTTCTGGGACGATCCAGCGTGCTTGAGACAAAGATGCAAGATTCTGGTCAAGGCAAGATTTTGGTTTTATATAACACATAATTACCTAAACGATCAGCCATGTGGATCCATTACACGTAGCTTTCTTGATTTTAAGGACTCTCCACTTTTTGAAGATTTCTTAAATGAGATTCAACCACCCCTTGCAAAAAGCTTATACTTAAAATTTAGATACGGTATACTCAAATCAAATTCAGTATTAGCTAGATGGGATAAGTCAATAGGGCAAACAAAAAGCGCAAATTGTACATGTTGTCAGCTAAATCAAAGAGAGGATGACAACCACATATTGTTCTTTTGCACTGTCTACGATCTAGCAAGGAGAAGATGGATCAAACCCTTGTGTAAAGCTCTAGGTATACGATCACACCTGGAAGCTTATAGGATCATTAAAACAGACACAGGTCGCCTTACAGTATTTTGTGTCAGTAGATTCCTATTGAGTGTTAGTCACACCCGCAAATACTTGGCCCTTGATTTGTATATACAAAATGGGTGCACTTTGTATGTAGGTTAGGTTGCCCTGATCTTGGCTGGTGGTGGTACTATTCAAAATACCTGTTGTATAGTTATTATTGTTTAATATAATCCTTTTCTTTTTATGCTTATTTTACTCTGGATGATTTTATCATATTAATTGATGAATTGTATATTTTCTGCTTCCCACTGGTATGTTGTATCCACTGTGCAAAATGTATTATTGTTGTTTATGTATCTTTTATGGCCGAATGAGCCGAAATAAAGATTAAATGAAAAATGAATGCCAGATTCATTGAATACCTAGCTATTTTATTGCATTATTCATTTTTCTTTTCAATTTGAAGTGCAAGAGTTGTACTCAAGTTGAGGGAGGGAGACGGGGTGGGGAGGGTTTGGTAGTTGTTGGTGAGTAAAGATTGAATGAATGTGGGGGGCAATAATGGAAAAAGCCCCCAAGTTCTAAAATATGCAATTTATGTAAAATAGTAACTGTGACTAATACATTGTTTTCGTCTGGATTATGTCTAAAGCTCAAGATGTGTGGCTACCCAAGTAGTGATAAGGATACTATTTGTCAATTTTCATCCACTACATATATTTAGATAGAAAAGGTCTCTTACTGGATGGCCAAATGCAAACTAATAGTTGTATTTGATTGCCTGCTCCCAAGGCATATCTTAATTTAATCCATTTTTTAAATGTGACAAGAGAAAAGATCCAAAAGACTACACGTCTTTTTCTCATATTTTCTGTGGTTTGACCTTCCTTGGTTTCTATTTCTAAGATAAACCATTTGATTTCATCTGCTTGATGGTTCATCTCCATATAGTGTTGCACCAAGGGTGCTGTGGTCTTATGGTTACGGATTCCAGATTTATGTTCTGTTAGCCGTACATTCATGGTGCCTGCCGTTTCTCCCACATAACCTTTACAACATAGGCAAATTAATAGGTATATCAAGTCTTTTGTTTTGCAGTTCATACCATTTGACCTGATTGTACATCCATTGTATTCAATGGATCTGGCTTCTATTGCTTGAGGGCAAATCTTGCATAGGCCACATTTGAAGTTACCTTCCATAGGTTGGGCTCCCACAATATTTCTCTGTACTGGTTTTTTCTTTGGGGGCATCCGAGACCTTACAACATGATCTTTTAGATTCTTGTTTTTGCGATAAGCAAATAACGGTTTTGGAATTTTATCTAGGCTGTTTTCATTGGCTTTTAAAATGTAACTGTTATAGCACACAATGTGTCATATTTGTTCGCTTAGCATCGAATGTCATGTAACGAACACAAGTTCTGGACAGTTGTTTTTTTGTGTGTTAACAGATGTTGTCTGTCAAAAAACCTAGCTCTTTTGTAGGAAGTTCTCACCAACTTATGGGGATATCCTCATGCTAGGAATTTATCCTTCATGATTGTTGCCTTTTCATCAAAATCTTTAAGACTAGTACAATTACGACGTACTCTTACAAATTGTCCAAAAGGAATACTATTTTTTTGAGTGGATGGGTGGTAGCTCTCATAATGTCAAAGTGTATTGCGAGCTGTCGACTTAGTTTATAAATCCACTGCCAATTTGCCATTCACATTTTTTTTATAATGTCTAGAAATTCTATATGGGATGCACTGTATGTGTATGTGAAATGGATAATAATATCACATAAATTAAGCCAGGAAAAAACTCATGTAGGGTATTGGTGTCAACTGCCCATATGAAAAAAATGTCGTCTATGAACGGGACCATTTTAGAACCGTTTAAAAAAATGGGGCTTTTTCGTTGTAGATGAAAGTATTGTCGAATTTGGTCATGTAAATATTAGCTATTGTTGGCGCACATGAGGCGCCCATACATATGCCTTTTACTTGCTTGTAAATTTGGCCATTAAAATCAAATACATTCTCCTCCAGTACTATTTTCAGATATTTCAGCATGAATGTCTGATTGCAATCGCTATTCATTTGTTCTATGAACCATTCAACAACTTGTACAGCTCCTGTAATGGGTATATTGCTGTAAAGACTCTCTATATCCAATGTGACAAGGTATTGTTGTTCCGATAAGAAAGATATACCTTTCACTAGATTGATTATGTGTCTTGTATCCTGTACATATGCTGCTGTTTTCTGTACATGTAGTCTTAAAATGGCATGTAGATATTTCGATAATGGTTCAGTTACAGATCCTATAGTTGTGACTATAGGTTTGTACGGGGGTCACTTTGGCTTTTATGGATTTTAGGGACCCCGTACATACTTGCCATTCTGGGTGTCTGCACATTAAGGTAATCGTATTCTTTGTCACATATATGGCCCTCATCAATTGCTTTGCTGGTCAACCTTTGAATTTTTGTTTTGATTTTGTGTGTAGGATTGACATTTATTTTGGTGTAAAAGCATCTCTTCCATTTTAGATATGTATACTGGGGTGTCCATTACGAAAATTCCGCCTCCTTCATCACAGCTTTATACTGTGATTTCAGTGGGGGCTTTTAAATTAAGGAGGGCTTGATGTTCTTCTTTGTTTACATTATAAGGAGTATTAGGTACAAATTTGGTAGCGGCAATCAGCTTTTGATAGACAACCTGTTCAAAGATTATGACCTCTGGGGATATTTGCTCAGAGGTCGGGGTAAATGTGGATTTGGGTGACAGGCCTGACTAATTATTATCAGTTGTTCTAGGTGTTTGTTGGGCAAAAAAGGTTTTGAGTCTAACTTTCCTAAAGAATGCCATTAAATCTGAAAATAATTCAAATGTGTTAATGTGTGGAACGAACGTTAACCCTTTAGATAGTAGCGAATATGTGGCTTCTGATATGTTAGAAGCGCTCAAGTTGAATACTGGCATGTCTGTTATACTCTCCAGTATTGTGCATCCCGCGTTACCAGTTACTGGTTTTGATTGGCTTGTTGATTGCCCCGATAGCGGGGTTGATATTGTGGGCGCCAATTCCCTCAACTGGGGTTGCTCCTGCCTAAAAAAGCTTGTGATTGGTATCCTCTATTCATGTATTGTCCATTTTTGGCCTCAAATTGATCGCCTATAATATCGTTGTCTGAATCTGATGTATCTGAAAAAGTTGTTACCTTCCTTCCGTATTGTTTAAGTGAAGATGGATTTTGTTGTTGTCCATCTGTCTCCATGTAGAAATTAGCTGACAGATACAGATAGGTGTTTCCTTATTGGTAAATCTTATGTCTTTTAAAAAAAATTCTGACTTACGTTTGTTCAAGTATTCTGTACATGGGGTGCGTGGCCTAGCTGCAGAGCGAGATGGCCGCGTAGTTTCTCAGCTCCGTCGTCACCTCTTCCCCGGCTGCCATCCTGCCACATATCCTAATCTCCGATGAGAAATCCGAGCAGCGCAGGGCAATCGGTACAACTGTGTGAGATCCCGGACTCCGGCAGTGCTCGTAAACCGGAGAACCGGGTCCTGACACCTTGGGCCTACCCGCGCCCCTGAAGCCTGGAGCTCAAGTGATGTCGGGCCGGCGCAGCACACGTCAGGAGGCAGCCGCCACGGACCGGAAGTCGCCAGTCAGCGGATCGCCCCGGATATTGCAGCACGTTTGATTGAGGCGGGCCCCTACGGAAGGCGAGGACTACTTTAAAACACTGTGGGGGCGTATCGGCCTGGAGCCTGGACACCGGGCACCCGCTGTTTGTGGCACCGAGCTGCTCCTGGTAGAACCCGGGAGGGGGAGCGCCCGAGTGAACGAGGGCAGGAGTGCCGGAGGAGCAATCAGCGGGGCTCCCATGATCACCTGAGTGTAAGCAAGGTGGCCAAAGACAGCGGGGGAAGGAGATCACTGTTTAAGGAGGCGAGCCTTGCTGGCAATAACGCGACACAGAGCAAAAATACAGACTGGGCTCACAGATAGGGTATCACTGAATTTTATGCCACATGCAAACCGCTCTGGTGGCCCTGAGTGCAATAGATCTGCTGTGTGACGCAGCCCTGTCCTGCCGTGAGAGAATATTCACGCCGGACCGAATGGTAAGTGTAATGGGGTAACCCTGTAAACCTCAGAACCTGGGCGGGTAATTAAACAAAAAACAATGGTTCTGTCAGAATGAACATTTCGATTAAACATAGTACTTAATCATTAGATGTACACATATATCCCTCAAAGGATATATATAAATAAAATATTAAACGCTGACCACGAGCAAAAGGAAAAAGGTCAAAACTTTTTTTGTATTTCACTTTTTCAGAAATTTGAGTTATGCACTGAATCAAATATGCTGTCCAAAATACACAAAACACATGGACTGTGAATACAAAAGGAGTTGTGACTGGTGACTGGGTGTTACAAGTGATAGAACATATATAAATCCATGCATAAAAGAAAAAAACGTTTTAAAAAATTCCAATGCAAAACACAATAGTCCCTGGAGAATTGAATTATTTCTTTTGTTCAATGGGACTTTGTGCAGATGGATATGTGGCATAGAACGTCAACGTTTCGACCCTGGGGGCGATGCGCTGATTTATCTGCATCAAAAGCGGGTCTTCATCAGGACTGGATTAAGGTTGGACAGCCTATGAATGTAAATGACATTAGGTCAAAAGTGTGTCAGTGTTACAAGATGAAGCAGGGAAACACCCTTGCTAAGCTCACCTTATTGGTAGGTGTATGATTTGTCTGGTCTTCTACTGGGGATGGTCCAAGTCAGCCGACAAGCACATGTAGCTTAGTGTTGCTGTCTGGTTCTATAATCAATATATGATAGACACCTAAGCATGTATGTATGTACTAAAGCATGGCTTAATGTTATTGAGCCCATGTTATTGAGTCTCAAAATACCTTTTAATTTGTGATGATTCCTCTACACCAGCAGGTGGAAGCATATTAGGCCTGGGACGCATTGGCGAATTACCTGTGAAATATGATTCAGGTCTTAGATTAGCCTTTGAGCATCGTGTTGCTCAGAGTTATTCAATGGTGGCTATCTGTGCATGAGGTGGTGAGTCATGCACTCTTCAGGTATTTCCAATGTCTTGTCCTGTGTTGACACTAAAATTATTGTCATGTGATGCATTACCATTGTGAAGGTTGAAAAACACGGGTTGAAAACCACATGGATACTTCTTTGGGCCGTTGAGGATAGACGGTTAAGCCCCTATGTATCCATCAATACAGTAAAGGAAACCATGAAAGGTGTGCAACCGAGTCTTCGTGGATGTGTAATAAGGCTCAGGAATGGTGTGTTATCTGGTGCCGTGTTAGTCAAGGAACATGGTTGATCCAGCCGAGTGCTGAGGCTTATGGCTTCAATCGGTGATCGTATGAGTCCGTATTTCCATGAAAGGTACTCATGCGGTGGTCGGGAACCACGTGAAAACTCCATAATATGGAAGACTATTGTTACAGATAGTGATCTAGCTGGCTATATTCGCATTTCGGTAATCATGCGATGTGCGGGTAAATATTATATGTGTGTCATGGTACGATCCCCGGGTGATCAAGGTGGCCGTGGCTGTGCCATCGATGTATCTCTAAGAGATGACGGATTACGATTAAAACAAAGTGCAACAGGCTGCGCAGAATTTTAATGTACTCGGGTGTGATTAAAACAAAGTGTAAAGGGCCACGCAGGATTTTAACTTACTCAGGCTTGAAGGCACCTTACATCTGTCTCCGTCGGATCCATAGTGAAGAATGCCAGCCAGCATTCATAAGATTGCTGGCTGGGTTAAAGGTAGATGGAGGGCGGAAGTGGGTCACAGCAGCTTTTCTCGTGTATTCATCTTTTTTGGCGAAGAAATATTTCAGACGTATCTTCCTGAAAAACTGTTGGAGCTCCAGTTTGACATTGAAGGAGTCAGGGGGAACTGTTGGAACAAATGATAAGCCTTTGTACAAAATCCCCTTTTCTGCTTGGCTCAGGATGTGATTCGAGATATTTATGATGGGGTCCATATTGTTATTTGCAGCATTCCCTTCGGTGGTGTTGGTTGTGGACGGTGTGGCGCATATTCTGGCTCGATTCAGAGCTTTGGTAATTGTCAATACAAGGAGTTTCTGCCGAGTATAATTCAATACCCACAATTGCAGTAACATAGTCTCCATGTGTAGGCAGAGCACTCAATAGAACCTTGAGAAACTCACGTTACACATGTACGCAGGCCTCAGCGCATGTCAAATAGGATGTGCATGAGAGCCGCTATCGGAATTCTTCACTAAGGATCCGACGGAGACAGACGTAAGCTGCCTTCACGCCCGAGTAAGTTAAAATCCTGCGCGGCCCTCTGCACTTTGTTTTAATCACGCCCGAGTACATTAAAATTCTGCGCGGCCTGTTGCACTTTGTTTTAATCGTAATCCGTCATCTCTTAGAGATACATCGATGGCACAGCCACGGCCACCTTGATCACCCGGGGATCGTACCATGACACACATATAATATTTACCCGCACATCGCATGATTACCGAAATGCGAATATAGCCAGCTAGATCACTATCTGTAACAATAGTCTTCCATATTATGGAGTTTTCACGTTGTTCCCGACCACCGCATGAGTACCTTTCATGGAAATACGGACTCATACGATCACCGATTGAAGCCATAAGCCTCAGCACTCGGCTGGATCAACCATGTTCCTTGACTAACACGGCACCAGATAACACACCATTCCTGAGCCTTATTACACATCCACGAAGACTCGGTTGCACACCTTTCATGGTTTCATTTACTGTATTGATGGATACATAGGGGCTTAACCGTCTATCCTCAACGGCCCAAAGAAGTATCCATGTGGTTTTCAACCCGTGTTTTTCAACCTTCACAATGGTAATGCATCATATGACAATAATTTTAGTGTCAACACAGGACAAGACATTGGAAATACCTGAAGAGTGCATGCCTCACCACCTCATGCACAAATAGTCACCATTGAATAACTCTGAGCAACACGATGCTCAAAGGCTAATCTAAGACCTGAATCATATTTCACAGGTAATTCGCCAATGCGTCCCAGGCCTAATATGCTTCCACCTGCTGGTGTAGAGGAATCATCACAAATTAAAAGGTATTTTGAGACTCAATAACATGGGCTCAGTAACATTAAGCCATGTTTTAGTACATACATGCTTAGGTGTCTATCATATATTGATTATAGAACCAGACAGCAACACACAGCTACATGTACTTGTCGGCTGACTTGCACCATCCCCAGTAGAAGACCAGACAAATCATACACCTACCAATAAGGTGAGCTTAGCAAGGGTGTTTCCCTGCTTCGTCTTGTAACACTGACACACTTTTGACCTAATGTCATTTACATTCATAGGCTGTCCAACCTTAATCCAGTCCTGATGAAGACCCGCTTTTGATGCACATAAATCAGCGCATCGCCCCCAGGGTCGAAACAACGACGTTCTATGCCACATATCCGTCTGCACAAAGTCCCATTGAACAAAATAAATAATTCTATTCTCTGGAGACTATTGTGTTTTGCATTGGGAATTTTTGAAAAGGTTTTTTTCTTTTATGTATAGATGTATATATGTTCTAACACTTGTAACACCCAGTCACCAGTCACAAATCCTTTTGTATTTACAGTCCATGTGTTTTGTGTATTTTGGACAGCATATTTGATTCAGTGCATAACTCAAATTTCTGAAAAAGTTAAATACAATAAAAGGTTTGACCTTTTTCCTTTTGCTCGTGGTCTGTGTTTAATATTTTATTTATATATCTCATTTGAGGGATATATGTGTACATCTAATTGGTAAGTACTATGTTTAATTGAAATGTTCCTTCCGACAGAACCATTGTTTTTTGTTTAAGGACGGAATAAAGTAGGCGGGTACCACGAGGACGCAGCGCATGTCCCAGATACAGGGGGCTGAGGATGTCTGGAGACACTAGCGACACGTGCATCGGTTACCCAGAGGGGGGGACCGGCGGAGCACTCCACTGACTCGTTAGAGTGGCGGGTAGTGTGGCAAGGGACTACTAGACTGGACGGGTCGTACCGGTGGAGTCGCCACAATGGCAGGCAGGAACGATTCTGAGAAGACCACGACACAGGGACGCAAGGTCACCAAAGTAGTGCAGACTAACAAGCTTGACCGCTACACCCTGGCCAGGAACTCGCCTGCTGACTCAAACGGCGCTTCTAAGACCGCAGAGGACCCAGAGGGGGCCACCCTGAGCTTACTCTACAAGATGTCATGGCGGCCATCACGGGTGTTAAAGAATCCCTAGAACATAACATGTACACAATCTCAATAGAGGTCAACCTCATCAGAGTAGACCTCATAAAAATGAGCGAAAAAGTCAAGAGCTTGGACATCAAGACCACCAGTCTTACGGACGACGTAGCACAACTCCAACAAGAAGTACAGGATCTCAAAGCTTTCCGCGAAGGAGCAAAGTTCAAACTGGACAATTATGAGGGGTGCACGAGACGGAATAACGTCCGTATTCTTGGTTTTGCAGTAAAAGCAGAAGGGCCAGGGCCGAATCTATTTGTGGAGGACCTTATCCTCAACCACCTTCAGCCTAAGGGCCTGGGGAAATTCTTTACGATTGAAAGGGCGCACAGGGTTCGGGGGTGGCCCAGACCAGGGGCCCCCCCGCTCCCATCGATTGCACGAGTCCTTAATTTCCGGGACAGGGATGCGATCCTTCAGCTTGCTCGGAAGGTGACCCCCCTTCGCTATGAGAATGCAGACCTAACATTATTCCCTGATTTTACCCAGCTGGTCCAGCGGCAACGTCGAACTTTCTGACTGTCAAAACGCATCTCAGGGACAAAGGACTCAGATATGCCATGATGTTCCCGTCCCGTCTCTGTGTGGAGGCGGAGGGATGGGCCTGGTGTTTTGATAACCCCAAAGGGGCGTCAGACTGGCCGGAAAGCCGAACGGACAAGAGAACTGTGGACGGTAATGGGGCGGTAGTTCTGAATGTGCAGGACAGGGGATGAGCCAGAGGGGATAGGTCTGATTTATGCTGGACTGTTGGGTGCGCTGAATGGTTGTGGACCCCGGGGTTAGGCTTTGGGGTTCAACGCTTGCCAGCGCTAAGTATGGTATTATATGAAGACGCATAGTTCACAGAATTTCTGGGGGTGGAAGAAATGGTGGGTCGTGCTCTCCCCCTCCTTTTCCTATGTTTAGTTCATTAACAGGGGCGACAGGCACTCTGCATGTTCAGACTGGGCAGTTCCAAGCCTAGAGGTCAGGGTAGCAGGGTAGGGGGAGTTGGGAGTTGGGAGGGGGTTGGGAGTAAGGGCAAGTTATGTTTGATTACAGTTATGTACACAACATTGTGTTCTTTGACAACATCAAAGGAACAGTCAGTGTTATCGCGACTCCTCGAGAGACACTTTGATGAGCATTAGACATGATGGAGGGATCAGAGTGCTCAGTTGGAATGTGAATGGCTTGGGGGACACGATTAAATGGGGCATGGTTAGCCAATTAATTAGGAGACACACCCCGGATGTAATTCTTCTACAGGAAACACACCTGGCTGGAAACAAGTGTATGGCTTTGTACAGAGGAGGTTACAAACTAGCGGCACATGCGGGATTCACCTCGGGATCACGCGGGGTTGGCATATTGATCAAAAATTCATTTCCCTTCACAATACAAGCCACTTGGGTGGATGAGCGGGAAAGATATATTGAAATCTCGGGCCAATGGGACGGGAAGACAGCCTTGTTTGTGTCGGTTTATGTCCCGCCAGGCCTGCAGACAGACACTTTTAAAGACCTGGGTACAATATTACTCTCATTCCCAGTAGGCCTCCTGATGATGGGGGGGACTTCAATGCAGTAAGGTCAGTAGCACTGGATCGTCATCCACCGCGAGACCTTAGACCTGCCCATTGTTGGCTTAAAACCTTCAGACACAGTGGGGCTGGTAGATGGGTGGCGGGCTCACAACCCGATAACGACACAATACACACATGTATCTAGTGCTCACAATAGTCTTTCTCGAATAGAATACATCCTCGTCCCTGCGATCCAGGCACAGAATATACGGGAAGTGAGACACCTAGGACGGGGCATATGTGATCATTCCCTAGTGTGGATTAGAGTAGGATTGAAAAATGAGTGCGTTGGCAGGGTGGCCCCCATCACCCTATGGTACTTAAAGGATCCCACCACACGTAGCAGCGTTGCCAAAGCCGCAGATAATTACTTCCAGGATAATGTGGGCACAGATGACTCCGCCCAGATCCTCTGGGAGGCCTTCAAAATGGTCATTCGGGGGAAACATTCTCCCTGATTGTGGGTAGGAGGAAGAAAGAAAGGCAGACAGATCTAGATAAGGCAGAGGGGGAGGTGGTGAAATTGGAGCAAGAGTTGGCCCAAGCGGTGACCCCAGACAGCCTTCACCTTCTACGGCTGAGAGAAGATGAATTCCATAGCATTGCCAGGGATAGGGTCAGGGCGAAGAGCAGAGAGGTCCAAAGCAGGATATACAAACAAGGAGACAAAGCCGGGAAGCCTATCGTGTGGCTAGACACACGGGTGTGTGCGTCGTGATTAGTACCGGAGGTGCAGGGGAAATACTCTAGTTCCATAACCGACCCGCAGGAAATAGCGGATACATTCGCGGAATATTACCGGGGGGTGTACAGCTTGGCCGGGGGATTTACTGAAGAGGAGAACAGGGTGCTACTCAAAGACGTAGGGATGCCCACACTTTCAGAGAAGGATATTCAGCATTTAGAATCCCCGCTAACTGGATGATCAGGTGGCACAGGCAATAAGGGGACTGAACTCCGGGAAAGCTGCGGGTCCCAACGGGATTCCTATTGAGCTATATAAATTGGTCCCTAATAAACTAGCCTCCCACATCCACGCTCTGTTGCTCGAAAGTAAAGATAAGGGTATACACCCATATGATCAGCGAGTTGCCAATATAGTCGTGATGTACAAGGAAAGCAACCCTAGGACTAGCTCATACAGGCCAACTTCATTGCTGAATGTGGAGGCTAAAGTCCTTGAGAAGATGCTGGCAACACGTCTGATCAAAGTCATCAGCACCTTAATACACCTGGATCAGTCGGGATTCATGCCTCACCGAAACACGACTCTTAACCTGCGCCACCTTTATGGGGTCCTCCGCAGAGCACCCACCATACTGGAGCCGGCCGTGGTGATATCATTAGATGAGACTATGGCGCTCGACATGGTAGAATGGCCCTGTTTATTTGCGGTTTTGCACAAAATGGGGTTTGGCCTGGAATTCACGGGGTGGATCCGTCTCCTATACTCCGGCCCGATGGCCCGAGTAGTGGTAAACAACCGCAAATCCGCAGATTTTCAGCTCGGCAGGGCTGCCCCCTGTCGCCGCTTCTTTTTGCATTGGCGCTGGAGCCATTAGCGGCCTGGATCAGAGCAGGATCGAGATATCCGTGGAATGAGGTGGTCATTGGACTGGGAGGATAAGATATCTTAGTATGCGGATGACGTTCTTCTCTATGTGACTTCCCCCAGAGTATCATTAATCGGTCTCCTAGATATACTGGCAATATTCGGAAGGTACTCGGAATTTACCATTAACTGGTCAAAGGCAGTGGTATATTTCATCCAAGGGGACCCGCCCAGAATCCTGTCAAATTGCCCGATCCAGATTGCGCCCAAAGGATTCCGATATCTTGGGATCTATGTGACACTGGGCTCAAGGCTTTGATTTGCTCGCAGCTTTGATCCCCCATGCAAAGACTTAGGAACGATGTGGCGCACTGGAGAGCCCTCCTCCTTTCCATGCTGGGAAGTGCAGTACTCTTCAAAATGATGGCTTTGCCTCGGTTCCTGTATGCTCTTCAAAATGCGATGGACTACATCACAGCCTCCTATTTTAGAGAAATAGGGAGTTTCCAAAGGCAACTCCTTTGGGAAGGCAAGCCCGCAAAGCGCTTCCTAAGCTAACTCTTAATTGGTACGACGGGGATCAGCCTCCCCGACCTAAAGAAGTACTATTGGGCATCCCACTTGGCAGCTATCAACCATGGGCTCTACGGCCGCCCAGATGATCCGGGGTATCCCATGGATAGGTGGTTGCTCCCGGGAGGAGACTATATTAGAGCGTTGTATGCCAAGTCCCACAGACTCCCGCTGACTGGGCCCATGGCACATTCTGTCTACATCTGGCATACGGTAAACAAACACTTAAAGTGGGAGAATAGACTCACTTTGGCTACCCCGTTGTGGAGTTCTGAGAAACTTGGGAGCCTTTGGAGAACCAAGGGGTTTGATAAGTGGGACCATATAGAGATCTCGTGGATTAGGGACGTCTTGGGGGAGGGAACGGTCCTTCCTTTTTCTGCACTTCAGAAACAGTATAACCTAGCTGACACTGAATATTACCGATATCTCCAAGTCCGGCATGCTCTACTCTCCCAGATACCACATGGCACTACACTTCCGGAAGCCTCCCCACAGGAGGACAGAGTGTTAGATAGGCACCTTCCGGAAACGACCATTTCCCTTATATACAGGAAACTGATTAATAATATGGCAGATCCGCTACATGTCCTTAAGGGGCAATGGAATAGCAAAGGACTGGAACTTGATGAAGAGGACTGGCAGGTGGCACTATCTTCCCCACGGGTAGTTGCAATATAGGCCCGACTGCGATTAGTGCAGCTTGAAATACTCCACAGAATTAATGTAACAGGACCTCGCCTGGTCCAGATGGGAAGGGCAGAGAGTGGAGAGTGTAAAAGGGGTTGTGGAGAGCCGGGGACGTTCCTTCATATACTGTGGGAGTGTCGTTACATACAACTGTATTGGAGAGACATACATAACACCTTGAAGGAGGTATTGGGGGTCAGCTTGCAGCCGGATGCGAGGAGGTGTATCCTCAATGTCTGGGAATCCACAGATCTTAACACCAACACTACACTATGGGTAACACTGGCATATATGATTGCGAAGAGGAATATCTGGCAGCTGTGGGGTGCAATCCAACCGCCCCAACTGAGGAAGTGGGAGGAAGACCTAGACTGGAGTATGTATAGAGAGAAGCTGGTTTATGTAGCTAGAGGATGCCCTCGGAAGTGGAGGAGGGTATGGGAAGCGTGGAACCACTATAGAGGCGACATCTGTGCCCCACCTACTCGACAGGTGGACACTGACGCTCTGGAATCCCCTTGATTTAATCACTTAAATATATGTGTATTTCTAATGCCATGTCAATGTCAATAATGTACATGATGAAGTCGCTTGCTGGAACACTGTAGTTGTGATGTATGTCGAAATTGTTTAATAAAAAGAAATATAAAAAAAGTATTCTGTATATGAATGCAGATCTGCTTCTATGTCATCAAATTTTTTCTTAGCGTCATCAATGGCTGTGTTATTTTTGGGTGGTTCCTGGTGGCCACAGCAGTTCTACAGGCTCTAGGTCTTGTGCCTATGCAAGTCGTTGTTCTTATACCACTTTCATAATATATGGTTTGGTACGCCCCTAGGCCTCAACGTATATTGTGCTAATTTACTGTGTGATAATAAGTTTACCGTATGTACTTTTGCCTCTAGACTCATAAAGGGAATTGAGGGATGTGTTTAGATTAAATATATATATTTTATATATATACACCTGGTGTGGTTCTCCTTTCATTTGGTCATTCATGAGATTATAGACTGGTAGAACAAGCTGCTTTACTAGCCTGAAGGCTGCTCTCCACAGCTACCACTAGGATAGATTTCTATAAAGGTTGTTTTTAACCTACCATCAATAAGGGTCGTTTGGGCTGGTGCAAGGTGCCCACTAGGTCCGTGGACAGCATATGCAGGCCAACTTCTCACATAGGGGTCCTGCATGACTCCGCTAATTGCCTCCTATGATGCTAGTGCATGAAAAATTTCAGACGAAGCAACACAGATGAAGGGGACATTGACACAATGTAAACTCACTGATGGATCAAGCAGCTATTTGCTTTACCCTAGGAGTCTGAGTGTGGAGAGGCCACTCATTAACATCCTGCTAACCAAGAAAACAACCAGATATTACTGACTAAAGAAACCCTTCACCAGCATATACATGAGAGGCAGATTTATCATTCCCTCATGCAGCTCAACACAGCAAACCACCTTGCTGTCTGAAAGGGAAAGGGCAGGAATTCACCATATTTACCTTTATTTGGTCCAATCGTGTCCTTTCCTAGTGCTGGCTCACTTTTGGCTGACTAGTGCCAAAGCAGGCACCCTTCTGTCATGGTGCAAGGGTGCCTGTGCTGTAGGCAGGATTGTCCTTTCCTGCACAAAAACAATCCTGAGAGGCATTTTCCTATTTCTATGTGTGCTACACAATGCAGCACTCACGGAAAGATGAAAAAAACTAGGAGAAATGAAGATATTGCTCTGTTATGCCTCATTTGGGAAGGCATAGCATTTTCACGCATTCCCAGGTCTACAACTAATGGTTAATCTGGGAATGAGCCACAGGTCCATGGGTGGATGCATAGGAACACCCCTGGTCTACTGGGCGATAGCTCGCTTAATCTTCCCGACGGCCCCCAGCGCCTAGAGACCCTTACGGGTGATTGTGCGCTTTACAAATGTGGACTTTACTTTACGTTACTTTACCCATGGAACACCCCTCTGCCGCAGAGTAACACAATGCAGTAATTTGTTCATTCTTGTGTTACTCTAGATTTATCAAGGCATGTAGGGCCACACAAGGTGCCCTTGTGTGGCTTGATAAATCTTCATGGACTTCATTTGGATGTAGTCAGGTTTCGCATCTGTGACCTCTAGCCTGCTCTCTGCTACTCCTGACCCTTAGTTTGCGACCCCTGGCTTCAGAGAAAGCAAATGATTTGCCCCTTCTGAGGCCAGGGGTTGAAAAGAAAGTGCCAGGAGCAGCAGGGAGCAAGCTTGAGGTCACAGCTGCGACCCTTGACTACCTCCAAATGACGTCCATGGAAATCTTACTTAGGTTTTGCATCATCCTTGTGCCCGCTTTGTGTGGCGCAAGGGCGACGCAAAACCTTGATATATCCGGTCCGAGGTTTCTCCATTACAGTACACTAATCATAGTAGAATTAACCTAAGCATTTTTACTTAAAAAAAAAAAGAACTTTTTCCTGTAACAATATTGCGGATCATATCAATCAATGTAAATGTGCCTATTGTGATATGTTAACTATTTATAGAAACTACATTAAAATGTTTAAAAATTGTTGAAAATGTTCTGTGTTATGTAAAAGGAGTGAAATGATGTAAATATGTGTTTTTATTTTTAAAATGTATGCACCTATATGTAGCAACTGACAAGTGTCGAGATAGGAACTTTTGCCAAGTCATGCTGTGCATTTTGCAGGAGGAATGTATAGGAACAATTCATTGTAAAGTTATAGATCCCTCCCTGAAACCTCCCTATGATAATAATGGATTTAATAAATAGTGCTATCTTACACATACTGCAATGTGTTCATAGCAGATATTATTATAACCCAAAAGAATGTTTCTTTTTGTATCAACCTACCTTGTAAAGAATGCAAGGCTAGATAACTCCTGCTGAAAATTGAACTTGTGACCCGTAATATGCATGTGTGCTTTACATATGAGGGGGTGGGGACATTAACACATTAAAGCAACATACGGGATCCAAGTAAGTGAGTTAAATGTATTTCTAAAAGAGAAGACAAAAATATTTTACGTTTTTGTTGAGGTGTTGTTGGTACAGCTAATAACATATTAATCCTTACCTCCGTTTAGGTCTGGTGTTAGCTAAGACCTTTTCCTTTTACTAAAATGTGAATAATATACTTACATATAGGGGCATTCAGCCACCTCTCTTCATCCATTGGTCTATTGTTGTATCATTCACATCTAGCTTTTGCACACTACAGCATATATAATGGGGCAGAGGGTCAGCCTACTTAAGCCAGTGGTTAACTTCAATTTAAGAGACTACATGTTGCTCTCTTACATTGAGCTTATACGCACACAAGCTAGTTCCCTCCTAGTGCCAGTGTTGTTCTTTTTACTTTATATTTACTATAGTGTTGCCTTTGTGTATGGAGCCTGATGTGATAGCTGAACGCTTCTGATGCACATTCAATGTTTATCAGATCCCATCTCCTGCCAATGCTATTGCAAATTCCTTTTGGAGTGTTTTGCTTTTCTGACTGCTACTATTTCACAGCATACCAGATAGTGTCCATTTGAAACTGTTCTATATTAAGCTATCCTCTTTTTTCTTTCTTTGTCTCTTTCTTTATTATTTCTTCCTTTGCTTCTTGATTTCCTTCTTGTTTTCTTTCTTGGTTTCTTTCTTTTCTTCTTTCCTTTTTGATTTCCTTCATTCTTGCCTATTTTCATTCTTGTCTTTTTTTTTCCTTTGCTTCTTTCTTTTTACTTGCCTTCTCTCCTGCTTTCTTTCTAACACTTACCTTCATTTTTCTTTCACTTTTCTTCTTCCTTCCATTCTTTCTTGCATACTTTTTTGCCTGCTTTCTTGCCTTCATTTTTCTTTCATTCTTACTTTCTCGCAGTTTTTTTCTTTTTTCTCTTTCTATCTTTCTTTTTTTCTCAAAGGCAAGAGTCTTATAGCCAATGCCAGAATGATTTACTTTTTTTTAGGTCTGAGTTAATGAAGATCTTTTGATCTTAATTAAATGAGGTGTATAACATAGTTACTTATAGGGATTTCAGTCAGACATCATCCATTAGTCAGTGGTTGATGTCATTCACATTTTTCTTCCACCCACTCCAGCATGCATTAATGGTCACTGTATCAGCCCACTTCAGCAATTGACTGACTTCACTATGAGTTATGGCATGCTGCCCTTTCACAAGGTGTGTAAGAGTAACAGGAGGGGACCCATAAACCAGGTTGGGATGGGTGTATAATGTAAAAAGAAACAATTCCCAACAGGTATTATTTAAGAGACAATTTACACAATGTATGCAATTAGCATTACAAGAAATAACCAACAAGGAGTCACTAGAGTTCTTTGAAAAATGTATTATTCACCAATAGTAAACAGGGTTTTTTTTTCTTCAAAGGGTAATACAGTTAAACAGCACTGTACAGAAGGAATCATGGGACAACCCAGTGGCACTTGGTAGGTAGTGATATATACAATAGGTGACTGTGAAGGTGCAAGTGCTAAAGTGAGCAGCGTGATCGGCGCATAGTGACAAATAATAAAACAATGGTGACTCCGAAATAAGATCAAGTTGTAGTCACTTAGAACATGATTCAAAACAATTTAACAGGAGCACCAAGCTTGTTATGCGTCTTATGATTATGCTGTAAGGTCGACGGCGTTTCGATCCCTGTGAGTTGGGATCATCATCAGGACGGGGTTGTCGATGTGGGCAGTGTACGTCAGCCAGGTGGAGTTCTCATGGGCTGGACGTCCTGGCGAAGGCTCAGGATGCGATGGCTGATCGTGCAGTTAGTAGAGTCAGATCAGCGGAGAAGTAATGGGGCGCCTGTTTAAATCAAGGCAGCTCAGGGCGATGAGGGCTCTGTTGAATTACGTCAAACTGGCAATTAATGCCGGAGCTCCGGCATTAATTAGCTCCGGCATTAATTGCCAGTTTGACGTAATTCAACAGAGCCCTCATCGCCCTGAGCTGCCTTGATTTAAACAGGCGCCCCATTACTCCTCCGCTGATCTGACTCTACTAACTGCACGATCAGCCATCGCATCCTGAGCCTTCGCCAGGACGTCCAGCCCATGAGAACTCCACCTGGCTGACGTACACTGCCCACATCGACAACCCCGTCCTGATGATGATCCCAACTCACAGGGATCGAAACGCCGTCGACCTTACAGCATAATCATAAGACGCATAACAAGCTTGGTGCTCCTGTTAAATTGTTTTGAATCATGTTCTAAGTGACTACAACTTGATCTTATTTCGGAGTCACCATTGTTTTATTATTTGTCACTATGCGCCGATCACGCTGCTCACTTTAGCACTTGCACCTTCACAGTCACCTATTGTATATATCACTACATACCAAGTGCCACTGGGTTGTCACATGATTCCTTCTGTACAGTGCTGTTTATCTGTATTACCCTTTGAAAAAAAAAAACCCTGTTTACTATTGGTGAATAATACCTTTTTCAAAGAACTCTAGTGACTCCTTGTTGGTTATTTCTTGTAATGCTAATTGCATACATTGTGTAAATTGTCTCTTAAATAATACCTGTTGGCCCTTTCACAAGGAGCATGTCCACACACTAAGTATTTCCCGTCAGTCCCAGGAAGTACTATGGTAATGTGTTTTTTTTTAAAACAAAAAAAGTTCTTGCCTGAAGCAACTTATTTATTTTTTAAGATTGATGAGGGTCTGGAATATTTTCAAACAATAACAATTTGCAAAATCCACGACAAAGCGAAACACGGATTTACTGACGCCTTGCAGCCAACGTTAGACCTATTGGCTTTGCCTATGCTTGTTTGTTTCACTCTTGTTCCGCACATGGTGAATGTTTGTGTGGTGGTTTGAAGTAAATAAGGGTTTCCTATGAAGTGCAATTATATATACAAATTTTATATTAACATGCTGTCTAGACTTCATACTGGGCCCAAATCCGCATTTGTACTTTAGGCTGTGTTTGAGAGCTCATACACACATACTCTAACTCACATATTTAGGATCATAAATAATGTAATAGGTTTTCAGTTGTATTTGTTGCTGAACTTTTTAGTGAATATTTCTTGGCATCACCTTTATTAATTCCAGAGTTTTTTTTACTTTTGGGTCTGAGGCAGCTTTCCCTGTCTCACCAACATCATTTAATAAAATATATTCTATATAAAAAAAAACATTATGTTGTCTTGGAACAGCCCTCCTTATCCATTAACAATACAACTGTCATTCACATTTCCTCCCAAATAGCGTGTATCAGGGGGCACTGTGAGTGATCACATTTTTCCCTCATCACTTGTACACATTCACAAGTGCACTTCAATGGAAGGGCTGGTGGCTTGACATACTTTTATGCCACATATTTTTTATTTCTTTCCTTTCTTTATCCTTTGTTAGGTCTGGCATTTGAGACAGCTTTAGTTGTTTCACCAGTCTATTGTGTTTCCCAATAGAATCATACACACAATAGATACAAAAAAGGACTTTTGTCCAGCAGGCTTCATCCTTCGTTCTGTTACATTGTCATTCAAATGTTGCTTGTGCCCACCACAGCATAGTGCATGGAGCAATGGGTTTATCCACTTTACCCATTGGCTCCCTTCACTTTAAGTGACTGCACAAAGCCTATGCACATTATTCATATCGACCTAAAAATAGTTCCTTTCACTTTAATGACAAAGCTGGTTCAAAGTGTACTTTTTATTGTATTTAAAAAAAAAATATTAACTGCCGCCTATTAATTTTGCCTGCACTCTGGGTACCCACTTAGATGATAATTAATTTTCCATCTGATTTTAGTAAAATTACATGCTAAAATTACATGCTTATGGGGGATTTCAGGTAGCCCTCTTCGTCCATTGGTTTGGTATTATATCACTTACATTTATCTTCCTTCCACACTACAGCATTGAGAAATGAGTCAGTCCACTTCAGCCATTAGCTAACTTCAATGAGTGACGGCATTCTGCTCTTTCATGAGGAGCACCTCCACACATAAAGTAGGTCCCTTCAGTGCCACGGAATACTATCACAATGCATGTTTTTTAGACTAAAAAATACTTGACTTTGCCAATGCTTGTTGTACTTCATGATGAGGTTGTCTTTAATTTTGCAGTTGGATTAACACAATGTCAAAGTAATAATAACAAAGGCATATGGGCTCGTCATGAGCCACAGTAGAGCTGTGCTCATGACGAGCTGGGCTCGTCATAACTGCCGCGGTCCGCCCACGCGCGATTGATTCCCCGCCTGTGCGGGCGAATTAATCAGTGGGTAGAGTCGTGACGAGCCCAGCTGAGCACAGCTCTACTGTGACTCATGATGAGCTGGGCTCGTCACGAGCACCGGGCCGCCACGCCCCCAACCTCCCCCCCGCACCGTGGGGGAATTACCCCCGCAGCGAAGGGGTTAAGTAAAATTTATTCCCAAAAGCCTCTGAATCTCTCTGTGAAGGACCACCCATAGTGCAGCATGTACTCAACAATCACGGTTTACCAAATAGGCAAAGTAGGCAGCAGCCTATGGGCCCCACTACTTTTAGGGGCCCGCAACAACAGATCCAAATAATATTGATTTGATCTTAAAAGAAAATGACCATCAAGCTTTCTTAAAAAGTTTCCAAAAGATAGAAAAAAATTAATAAACTCATCAAAACAAAAAAAGTTCCATTAAATACTCTGTAGTGAAAATACTGTATCAATGTAATGTACCCAATAACAACTTAAAGTAGATAAACCAGAGACATCAGATTCACATGACAGTTTGTCTCTTAAAAGCTCATCTTCTGGCAGCTGTCTGTTCGTAAAAATAGTCCGGTGCATTGGGTATTAGGAGATAACTTGCAAGGGGGGGGGGGGCAAAAATTCGACTGCATGGGGGACTCCATATGGTTTTATCCAGCACTGGTACTTAAATATATACCAGAGCATCAAAGAAGATTAATAGAAATCAATAATCCTAATTGTATGGAGTCACAAGCGCACTAAGGAAGGAGATAATGTATTTCACAACAACCTTGCTACTGCGTAACAGCTCTGGGAAGAAGCTGGATTGCGAGCTTCAAAACAATAGTAAAATAAAATCTTTAGATTACTTCCTTGCTGGAACCTCTGGACCAAGATACTCCGGGACCTACAAGAAATGACGTATTTGTGAGATAATTAAGCATGACGTAATCCCCCAACAGGAACTTTACTCGGGGCATGTTAAATGCTGAGAACACCTGCAATTATAACACCACTGATTACCGAGATGTGATGAACCTTTCCGGAAATGGCACTCTTCAGCAGAAAAGCCTGTTTTGTCGAAGGGTCAGACATTTTACTCTAGCCTGGAAAGGGACAAAATCAAACTGACTGGGGAAATGGAAGGCTAGGTACACAATTTAAGCCACCACATTCCCAAAGCACACAAACAGTAAAACCACAAACTTGTGTCCAAAATGCAAGGAATACCTACAAACTGGCAATCTCGTTCTCCTGTTTCACCCTATAGCAGAATAAGAGAAAGGCCATGATTATCTATTCACCCAGACAAGTGGTACATCCCACTCAAGTACCGAGCATCAAAAAGTATGTCATTCTTAATTTCAACTGATACCTGTACTGGACAAACAGATACAAGTTACCTTGCATGAGCCCTGGCACACTGATTTTAGGAGACATTGCATATTAGGATTTGATACTTTGCTAGCCTTCCAAGAATCTAGCACAGTCTAGCTCTTTGGGGATTTTTAGGGGTGAGCCTGTGAGAGCATGCACTACAGCATGCGTCTCACTTGCGAGACTCTCTCGTATCCAAAAAGGGTTTGGAGCCCACCCGTTGCTTACCATTTGTTGGCTTGCATGGCAGTCTTTACAGCCTCGTAGCTTGCCAAGGCAGGCCTAACATCATTTATGTTCCTCTCTGTGGATCAAGGACCCAGCACTGATCAATTCAACGTAATCAGAGCCCGTCCTCTTCTCCAGACGTGAATGACATACTATTTTGTTCTGTTTAACTTTCAGTGCCCTGCAAACAGAAGGCGAGTGACTGGCAGAAATCTGCCCATCAGGACAAACAAAATTGCAAAAATACATTTTCTATAGTCAACTTTCTTTTATTTTGTCAAATTTTATTTTCTCACTTTGCACTCATGTTTTCTTTCGTTTTTGCTCATGGGCGATGTTTTCAAAAGTTGAGGATTATTTTATTGCAAAGCAACATTGTTTTTTTCAGATGTTTAATTTCTGAAATGGTACTTTAACATATAATCATGCAGAACACCCCAATCCACCCCACTCCAATCAACCCTACCTCACCCTACACCATCCAATCCACCCAGACTAGTCCAATCCACCCCACTCCAGTTCGAACCACTCACCCAATCCAATCCACTCCACACACTCCAATCCTTCCAACCCAAATCACTCCTATCTACTCCACTCCAATTTGCCCCACTTCATTTCAGAGCAAGCTGCCATACCCCAATCTAAAACAATCTGTTCCACTGCAATCTGCTACACTCCAATCCAAAGCAATCTGCCCCACTCCAATCCAATACAATCTGCCCCACTCCAATCTGCCCAGTTCTTTTCTGCCCCACTCTAATCCACCTTCTCCAATCTGCCCCACTCGATTCTGCCCTGCTCAATTACAAACATTCTGCCCCACTCCAATCCAAAACAATCTTCCCCACTCCTGTCTGGCCCATTCAAGTCTCCCCCACTCCAATCCAAAACAGTCTGCCCCACTCTAATCCACCCCACTCCAATATGCCCCACTCCAATCCAAAGCAATCTGCCCACTCGGGTCTGCCCCACTCTAATGAAAACAATGTTCCCACTCCAATCTGCCCACTCAAATCAACCTCATTCCAATCCATCCCACTCCAATCTTCCCTACTCCAATCCGAAACAATCTGCCTCACTCCAATCTAAAGCAATCTGCCCACTCCAATCCGCCCCACTGCAATACAATCTATATGACCCCAATCCATCCACCCCATCCCAATTCACCCCACTCCAATCCACAGCAATCTGTCCCACTCCAATCCAATACTCCCCACCCACACCAATCTAACCCACCCCAATCCAGCCCAATCCAATCTACCCTACTCCAATCCAATCCACCTCACCTCAATCCAATCCACCTCACTCCCTCCCCATTCCAACTCACTCAAACCGAATACACCCCACTCCAATTTAAAACAATCTGCCCCACTCTAATCTTTCCCACTGTAATCCACTCACTCCTATGTGCATCACTCCAGTCTGCCCCACTCCAATCTGCCCTGCTCCAATCCAAAACAATCTGCCCCACTCCAATCCAAAACAATCTACAACACTTCAATCTGCCCCACTCCAGTCTGCCCCACTCTAATTCTCCCCACTCCAATCTGCCCCACTCCAAGCCATACCAATGTGCTCACTCAAATCTGTCCCAATCCATATCTCCCCAATCCATCCACTCTATCCCAATTAACCCCACTTCAATCACCACAATCCATGCCACTCCACTCCGATTCACCCCATCCCCACTCCAATCCATCACACTCCAATCTTCTCCAATCCAAAATAACCTGCCCCACTCCAATCTAAAACAATCTGCCCACTCCAATCTGTCCCACTCTAATCCAATCCATATCCCCAAACCATCCACTTTATCCCAATTCACTCCTCTCCATTCAACCACAATCCACTCCACTCCAATCCATTTCACCCCACCCCACACCAATCCAACCCACCCCACTCCAATCCACCTAACCATAATCCAATCCACCCCATTCCAAGCCAATACACCGCACTGCAATTCAAAATAATCTGCCCCACTCCAATCTGCCCCACTCTAATCTGCACACTGAAATTTGCCCTGTTCCAATCCAAAATAATCTGCTCCACTCCAATCCAAAACAATCAACACCACTCCAATCCACCCCACTCCAGTCTGCCCCACTCAAGTCTGCACCACTCAAATCCGCCCCACTCCAATCCAAAACAGTCTGCCCCACTCAAATTTGCCCAACTCCAATCTGCCCCACTCCAATTCGAAAAAATCTGCCCCTCTCCACTCTGCTCCATACCAATCTGCCCCACTCCAATCCAAGACGATCTGCCCCTCTTAATCCAAAACAATCTGCCCCACTCCAGTACAAAATAATCAGCCCCACTCCTATCCAGAAAATTCTGCCCCTCTCTAATCTGTCCCAATCCAATCCAGAACAATCTGTCCCACTCCAATTCAAAACAATCATCCTATTCTGTACATGGACCAAACGAAGCTTGCCTGTAAAAGTCCACATTTGTAAAGCGCACAATCACCCGTAAGGGTCTCTAGGCGCTGGGGGCCGTCGGGAAGATTAAGCGAGCTATTGCCCAGAGTCACATGGTGCTGGGCTAACCTGCCGCCGGAGCCGGGGATCGAACCGTGGTCCCCAGATTCCAGAGTCAGTCGCCCTGGCCGCTGCGCCACACCTCTCCCACTCCCACATCCTAACTCCACCCAAAACAATGTACCCCACTCTAATCAGCCCCAATCCAATCAGCCCCACTCCAATCTAAATCAATCTGTCTCACTCAAATCCACCCACCCCCACTTCAATCACCCCACCACAATCCAATCCACCACACCCAATCCAATTCACACTACTCCAATCTAATTCACCTTACCCCAAACCAATCCAGTCAAATCCAATCTACCCCAGTCCAATCTACCCAACCCCACCCCACTTCAGCCCACCCCCACTTCAATTCAAATCACCTCAATTCAATATACCTCACCCCAATCCAAACAACCTCAATCCAATCCACCCAATCCAATCTACCCAAGCAAATCCAATCCACCCCACTGCAAACCAATCCACTTCACTCCAAACCCCCTCATCCCATGCCAATCCAATTCACCCCACTCCATTTCACCCCACTCCATACCACCCACTCCATACCACCCCATCCACCCCACTCCAATCTAATCCACCTCATTCCACCCCTCCAATCTACCTCACTGCAGTCCAATCCATCCTACGCTACCGCAATCCAACCCAGTTCAGTCCACCTCACTCAATCCAATCCATCAATCCCCACCCCACTCCAATCCCCCCACTCCAATCCACCCTACTCCAATCCACCCCACTCCAATCCACCCACCTCAATTCACATCCAACCAACCCCTCTACTCAACTCTAACATCCCCACCATAAACCAGCCTACTCTAATCCAACCCACCCACTCCAATCCAATCCACCCAAGCCAATCTAATTCACCATCTAAACCATCTAATCCAATACACTCCTATCCAATCCACCTCACCCAATTTCAATCCACCCTACTCCAATCCAACCCATCCAGTCCACCAACTCCAATCCACCCACTCCACTCAATCCAACTCACTATACCCCAATCCAATCCACCACAATCTACTCCAACCCAATCCACTGCACACTAATCCAATTCACCCCAATCCAGCCCAATCCAATCAACCCCACTCCAATCCACCTCACCTCACCCCAATCCAATCCACCCACTCCCTCTTAAATGCACCCCACTCCAATCTAATACACCCCACTCCAATTCAAAACAACATGCCCCACTGCAATCTGCCCCACACCAATCTGTTTTACTCCATTCCAAAACATTTTGACCCCACTCAATCCAAAACAATCTGCCCCACTCCAATCTGAACCAATCAGCCCCACTGTAATTCAAAACAATCCGTCCCACTTCAATCTGCCCTACTCAAATCCAAAACAATATGCTGCAATCCAATCCAATCCTAAACATTCTGCCCACACCAATCCCAAACAACATGCCCCACCCAATCCCAAAAAATCTGTTTAAATGCAATCCAAAGCAATCTGCTTCAATCTGATCCAAAACAATCTGCCCTACTCCAATCCTAAACAACAATCAGCCCCACTCCAATACAAAAAAATCTACCCCTCTCCAATACAAAACAATCTGCCCTGCTCGAAGCAGCCCCACTCTAATCCAAAATAATCTGCCCTACTGAAATACAAAACAATCTGTCCCACTCCAATCCAATCCACCCCACCCTACACCAATCTAACCAGCCCAATCCAGCCCAATCCAATCCACCCCACCCCACACCAATCTAACCACCCCAATCCAGCCCAATCCAATCTACCCCACTCCAATCCACCTCACCTCAATCCAATCCACCTCACTCCCTCTCCATTCCAACCCACTCAAAACCAATACACCCCACTCCAATTTAAAACAATCTGCCCCACTCTAATCTGTCCCACTGTAATGCACTCACTCCTATTTGCCTCACTCCAGTCTGCCCCACCCCAATCTGCCCTGCTCCAATTTAAAACAATCTGCCCCACTCCAATCCAAAACAATCTACAACACTTCAATCGGCACCACTCCAGTCTGCCCCACTCCACCCAACTCCAATCTGCCCCACTCCATTCTGCCCCACTCCAATCCACCCCATTCTAATCCAATCCAAAACAGTCTGCCCCACTCTAATTCGCCCCACTCCAATCTGCCCCACTCCAAGCCAAACCAATGTGCGCACTCAAAACGGCCCCAATCCATATCTCCCCAATCCATCCACTCTATCCCATTTCACCCCATTTCAATCACCACAATCCATGCCACTCCACACCAATTCACCCCATCCCCACTTCAATCCATCCCACTCCAATCTTCTCCAATCCAAAATAACCTGCCCCACTCCAATCTAAAACAATCTTCCCACTCCAATCTGTCCCACTCTAATCTAATCCATATCCCCAAATCCATCCACTCTATCCCAATTCACCCCTCTCCATTCAACCACAATCCACTCCACTCCAATCCAATTCACCCCACCCCACACCAATCCAACCCACCCCAATCCAATCTACCCCACTCCAATCCACCCCACACCCACCCCAATCCACCCCACTCCAAGCCAATACACCCCACTCCAATTAAAAATAATCTGCTGCACTCCAATCCAAAGCAAGCTGTCCCACTCTAATCCGCCCACTGAAATTTGCACTGTTCCAATCATAAATAATCTGCTCCACTCCAATCCAAAACAATCAGCACCACTCCAATCCACCCCACTCCAGTCTGCCCCACTCAAGTCTGCACCATTCAAATCCGCCCCATTCCAATCCAAAACTGTCTGCCCCACTCAAATCCGCCCAACTGCAATTTTCCCCACTCCAATTCGAAATAATCTGCCCCACTCCACTCTGCTCCATACAAATCTGCCCACTCCAATCCAAGACGATCTGCCCCTCTTAATCCAAAACAATCTGCCCCACTCCAGTACAAAATAATCAGCCCTACTCCTATCCCGATCAATCTTCCCCTCTCTAATCTTTCCCAATCCAAAACTATCTGCCACACTTCAATTCAAAACAATCATCCCAACTCCAATCTAAAACAATGTACCCCACTCTAATCAGCCCCACTCCAATCTAAATCAATCTGTCTCACTTCAATCTAATCCACCACACTCCAATCCAAAATAATCTGCCCTACTTCATTCCAAAACTATCTGTCCCACTCCAATCCTAAACAATCCCCCACACCCAATCCAATTCACACTAATCCAATCTAATTTACCTTACCCCAAACCAATCCAGTCAAATCCAATCCACCCCAGTCCAATCTACCCAACCCCACCCCACTTCAGCCCACCCCCACTTTAATTCAAATCAACTCAATTCAATATACCTCACCCCAATCCAAACAACCTCAATCCAATCCACCCAATCCAATCTGCCCAAGAAAATTCAATCCACTGCAATCCAATCCACTTCACTCCAATCCCCCACACCCCATGCCAATCCAATTCACCCCACTCCATTTCACCCCACTCCATACCACCCACTCAATACCACCTCATTCCATTCCATCTCCAGTCCTCACTACCCTGATGCAATATAACCCACTCTTCCCAACCCATTTCAATCCACCCCACTCCAATCTAATCCGCCTCATCCAGTTCATTCCACCCACTCCAATCTACCCCACTACAGTCCAATCCATCACACGCTACCACAATCCAACCCAGTTCAGTCCACCCCACTCAATCCAATGCATCAATCCCCACCTCACTCCACTTCAATCCACCCCACTCGCTTCCACCCTACTCCAATCCACCCCACTCTATTCCACCCACCTCAATTCACATCCAATCCACCCCTCTACTCAACTCTAACTTGCCCACCATACACCATCCTACTCTAATCCAATCCACCCACTCCAATCCAATCCACCCAAACCAATCTAATTCAACATCTAAACCAATCCAATCCACTCCTATCCAATCCACCTCCCCCAATTTCAATCCACCCTACTCCAATCCAACGCATCCAGTCCACCAACTCCAATCCACCCCACTCCACTCAATCCAACTCACTATACCCCAATCCAATCCACCACAAACTACTCCACCCCAATATACTGCACACTAATCCAATTCACCCCAATCCAGCCCAATCCAATCAACCCCACTCCAATCCACCTCACCCCAATCCAATCCATCCCACTCCCTCCTATATGCATCCCACTCCAATCTAATACACCCCACTCCAATTCAAAACAACATGCCCACTCCAATCTGCCCCACGTCAATCTGTTTTACTCCAATCCAAAACATTTTGCCCCACTCAATCCGAAACAATCTGCCCCACTCCAATCTAAAACAATCAGCCCCACTGGAATTCAAAACAATCCGTCCCACTTCAATCTGCCCTACTCAAATCCAAAACAATATGCTGCAATCCAATCCTAAACAATCAGCCCACACCAATCCCAAACAACATGCCCCACTCCAATCCCCAAAAATCTGTTTAAATACAATCCAAAGCAATCTGCTTCAATCCGATCCAAAACAATCTGCCCTACTCCAATCCTAAACAAAAATCAGCCCCACTCCAATACAAAAAAATCTTCCCCTCTCCAATACAAAACAATCTGCCCATCTCAAATCAGCCCCACTCTAATCCAAAACAATCTGCCCTACTGAAATCCAAAACAATCTGCCCAACTCCAATCCAAAACACTCCAAACCATCCTACTCCAATCCTAATCACCTCACCCTAATTCAATTCTCCCCAAATTCAGCTAAATCCAATCTACCCCATTCCAATCTACCCACCCCACTCCACCGAACTTCAATCCACACCACCTCAAACCAAATCACCTTAATCCAATCCACCCCACCCCAATGCAAGCCATGTCAATCCAATTCCCCCAATCCAGTCCACACCACTCAATCCAATCCACCTCACGTCAACCCCAACCACCCCACTGCAATACAGTTCACTCCACTCCAATCCACATCACCCCATGCCAATCCAATTCACCCCACTCCAACTCGCCCACTCCATTCCACCCCACTCCATACCACACTACTCCATGCCACCACATTCCACTCCACCCCATCTCCAGTCCAATCGATCCCACTCCAATGTACCCCACTCTAATGCACACCACTCTAGTCCAATTCACCTAAATCCAATCCAATCCAACCAACCTCATCCCCATTTCAATCTACTCCACTCCAATCTAATCCATCCTATCCAGGACAATCACTCCAATCCACATCACTCCACTCAATCAAACTCACTCTACCCCAATCCAATCCACCACAATCTACTTCACCCCAATCCACCAGACACCAATCCAATCCACCACAATATACCCCAATCCATTCCACCCCAATCCAATCCACTTCACCCCAATCCACACCACTCCCTCCCCAATGCACCCCAGTCTAATACAAGACACCCCACTCAAAACAACCTGCCCCATAACAATCTGCCTCACTCAAATCCAAAACAATCTTCCCCACTCAATCCAAACCTATCTGCCCCCTCAATCCAAACCAATCTGTCTCAATCCAACCCAAAACAATCAGCCCCACTCTAATCCAAAACAATCCACCCCATTCCAATCTGCCCCACTCAAATCCAAAACAATGTGCCCCACTCCAATACAAAACCATCTGCCCTACTCCAATCAGCCCCACTCTAATCCAAAACAATCTGCCCACTCCAATCTGGCCCAATCCAATCTGATCCACCCCAATCCAAAACAATCAGCTCCATTCCAATCCAAAATAATCCTCCCCACTCCAATCCACCCTACTCCAATCCAAACCACCCACCCCATTCCAATCCACCCACCCCACCCCACCGCACCCCACTTCAATTCATCCCACCTCAAACCAATCCACCCATCCCAATCCAAACCACCTGAATCCACCTCACTCAATCCAGTCCACCCACTCAATCCAATTTACCTCACTGCAATCCAATCCACCCAACTGATCTACAATCTACCCCACTTCAATCCATCCACCCAACCCCACCCTACCCCATACCAACCCAATTTACCCACTCTAATTCACCACACTCCATTCAACTCCACTCCATACCACCCCACTCCACTACATTCCACCAAACTCCAGTCCACCCAATGCCACTCCAGTCCATCCCACCCCACTCGAATACATCCCACACCACTCCAGTCCACTCCAGAACACCACATTTCATTCCACCCGACTCCAATCTAATCCTCCCCATCCACTCCACCGCACTCCACTGCAGTCCAATCCACCCCATTCTACTGCAGTCCACCTCACTCTACTCCAATCCAATCCAATTAATACACCCCACTCAATCCAATCCACCCAGCCCACCACACTCCAATCCAATCCACCCCACCCCAATCCAATCCACCTACATCAATCCACCCTCCTCCAGTCCAGTCGAATCCACCCCTTTACTCCGCATTATTTTACTCCACTCCAAACCACCCTTCTCTAAACCAATCCACCCCACCCCACCCCAATCCAACCCACCTCACCCCAACCCTATCTAATCCACCCCACTTCAATCCACCCCAATCCAATCCAATCAACTTCACTCCATTTCAATTCACTACAGCCTACTACCACAGTCCACTCCAAGTCAGCTTACCCTATTCAACACCACAGGAGTCCACTCTATGCCACTCCACTGTACGACACTGCACTCTATGGCTCTCTCCACCACTGAACTAGTGAACTCTACTACCTGCAATTTAACTCTACAACACTCTACTCTTCCTACTCCACTCTACCCCAACAAATCCAGTCTATAACACTTTACTCCAACCACTTCCCTGTAGGACACTCCATGCCACTAAATTTTAGCCCAACTGAACCACAGCCACACTGGTGTACAACATGGCAAAAGCATACTGCCAATGCCAATAGCTCTTGTATAAGCGAGACCTATTGGTTTTTGTTAATGCTAGGTATTTGGGCTTATAATTTGACAGAGAACCAGAAGATGCAATTTGAGAGATGCAGAGTGCAACTGTTGGAGGCCCCATACCAGGGGGATGCTGCTATCCTGATGTTGGTAAATCTCTGTGCATCCTTTGATACCTTTTGCCAGTCATTCCTATTATAACATTTAACCTTTGGCGCTCATAGATAAGTAATGAGACGTGCCTTTGGATTGATATGCGTTCTTCCTTCCTGTCTAGATGCCCTAGCTGTGGAACAAACAATGGTTTGCCTTTTAGTTGGTCAAAAAGTATGTATGGGTTGAGGCAGGGATCTCTTTCCATTTTGCACATCCAGGCATCAGATGAGCTGTTGCAGTCAGAGGACATCAATGTCCACACTTATGCAGATTGTCCAAAAATTGTTTTCAAGCTCACAGGAACCCATCAACCATCGAATGATATTTGTGCTGGTGCTAACTGACATAGGCTTAAAGGTGCAATAACCTTAGCGGCAGTGAAAATGGCTCCCGCGTATCCTTTACCTGTTTCAGATGCTCCCTATGAGCCCTCCACCAGGCACCCTTCGGAAATTACAGGGGCTCCTTAACAACTTTTTGTGGGGCAATAAAAAGCAGCGGCTCGCATTATCACTTGTCACTTCGCCGAAAGATGAGGGAGGATGGGCTTCCTGCTAGTGGGGGGCTTATTATCCTGCTCCTGTCTCCGCTACATCACGGAGTGGAACAGGACCTTGTCCAGCAAACACTGGAACTTTATGGACCAAACAGTGGCTGGTTGTAATATCTGGCGTGAACTTTGGCTTCCGCGCAAACACAGAGGGTGGGGCCTTTACTCCTCTCCGGTGACCTCGCCGACTCTTAAAGTATGGGATCAGTTAGCGCGACACAGAGGCTGGACTGTTTGCCTCCCCCATGACTCCTATCGTGGGCAACACTGATTTCCCACCAGGGTACGTATCCCCAGTCTTTCACTGTTGGAGGGAGGAGGGCTGTAAAAGGGTGGGCTCCCTATTCAACCTTGGTGGCTTGATTCCCTTCCCTCAACTGTGTAAGGAGTATTATGATCTGCCAGAGTCGGACGCTTTCCATTACTCGCAGCCTGCACACTGGGTGAACCAACCCTCCAATTTCGCTCTAATGTCCCACCCCTTGACCACTTTTGAAAAGTGGCTGGTCTGCAAAAAGGATGACTGTAAGCTCATATCTGAATTGTAACCGATGATCATGGCGCGCCCCAAGAAGCAGTGTACGAAGGCACAGGTCTGCTGGGAGACTGAATTAGGGCACCCTTTAACGCACAAAGAATGGGAGCACATCTTTTACCGGGCATACCACACTGCCTCCAATACGGCGGGTGCGGAATCCGCCTATAAAGTAGTCCCTTATTGGTATTATACCCCTGCACGCATCAAATCCTGGAATGGAACTAAGTCAGGCCTCTGCTGGCGGGGGTGTAGTCTTCTTGGCAACTTGATACATTTACTGTGGCACTGCCCGAAATTAGTGCAATATTGGACAGCGGCTCTTGATGACCTTGATGCTGCATTTCAGATTACATTCCCACGGGCACCTGAGCACACGCTGTTGGGACTCCCCCATCCTAAGTCTTTCCCTTTACGCTCGTTGAGGGGTAAGCAGATAGCCCTAGCATTGCTTGCAGCGCGACAGGTTCTTCTAGTGCACTGGGTTCCTCATCCACCCCTAACCCGCTGGACTGGATCCAGAGGCTTTGGCACCTTTTGGCAATGGAGCGCCTCTTGCTTAGCATCGATGGGAAGGGTTCGGAATATGCAAAGCTATGGGCCCCATTCCTGCAACTCCTTACTAAAGAAATGAGGGAAGTCACATGCCCGAAATACCTACAAATCCTGCAACTCATTCCTCTGGAACCACCAGGGGCCACACAAATTTAGCCTGAATGACTGGCCTGTGACCGGTTGTTACCGGGCGGTAGAAGTGATGGTGCGAGACTGATGCGGAGAGGGGCGGGGATGGGAGGAATGGGGGGGTGGAGGGTTTGGTTGTTTGTCTATTTTCATGTTCCTTTTGTTCTATAAAAGTGGTATCTTAGTCAGTTGCCTTGTCTATACGCTGTGGTCTGAATTTTCTCGCAGGGTCGCCCTCCAGGCTGTAGACCTACACGCTGTGTATCGACCATAACATAACACTCTGCCGGCACCTGGATGTAGGCAGCTAAGTTGTGTATAATGATCCTCTACCACACAATAACCGAGGTGCTTTTCTCTACTACACCTTTTATGCTCCTGACAGATTGTGGCAGCTGGGGAAAACTGTACAGTCAGAAGTGGATCTAAAAAGGTGCTTCATAGCCCCATAAGTGATAACGTCTTGCCAGAAAATATGACTGTATTGCAAAGGGTCCCCCCAGGCTTAGATAAAAGGCAGTGATACCAAGGGAGTTTAAACAAAACAAGAGTAACACTCAGTAAGATATCCTCATGGTACAATGTGAGATTATGCTTGTATCATTCACCCCAACCCGGACTTTCCAAGTGAACTACTTGATCCAGGATGTACTCCTGATGGTAATCTGACTCCCCAGCAGCAAAGGCAGAGAAATGGTGATATAGTCCTCTAAATAGTGAAAGGGGAGTGCCTAGAATAGTTTCACTGGATGAGGATCAAAAGACTCAAAATAAGAAGGGGCAGTAGAGGGGAACAAAGTAGAGAGTGATAGAAAGAAAGGGAACTATTTTTACTGAAGGAGTGTGCTAGACCTGTCATTCTTAGGATGGTCTCTCCCAAATATTTTACCTGTTTGCATACAATTTGTGTTGGATTTTTCCATCTATTGGCCTTAGGACTCTGTGCTCTTTACCACTGCTAACCAGTGCTTAAGTGAGTGGAGGAGAGACTATGCGCCCGATCATAAAAACGCCTATAAAAAGGCAAAAATGTTTTACCACAACCTTTGTAATTCTGCTAGGGCCCGTTTTGTTTCCAAAACTATTACTGACGCCGCTAATTGCTCAAAAGCACTTTTTGGTCTGGTAAAAATGCTTGCTGGCTCAGAGACCCTAGCAAACCCTATGCCATTAAACAAATGCCAGTGCAAAGATCTTGCCCACTTCTTTAAGCACAAAATTGAGAAGATCTACTTTGAAATTGCTAATTCACATTTGAGCAGGCCCTTTTAATTACAACCCACAACCACTACCCTGACGATACCCTCTCTACGGAGTTATACACCACTCTCTCCCTTTTAGACTCCTGGCCCTTCTCAACATGGACTCCCTAATCATTACTTTGGACAAAGTAATGCCCGGCTCTCCCAATGACCCACTACCAATTTCAATTCTTAAACAGCTGGACCCTTCCCATATGCATGTCATCTTGAATGTCTTAAATTCTTCCCTACTCAGGTCCTTCACATTGAAAACATGCCACAGTGACCCCTCTCCTAAAAAAGCCTACTGCTGACCCTGCCATTCTCTCAAATTACCGACCGATTTCCCTTAAGCCAGTTTTCTCCAAAATCCTTGAAAGACACATTCATTCCCATCTTTCCCAGTTTATTGAAACAAACAAAATTTTCCACACCTCTCAATCTGGGTTCAGAACCGGTTTCGCCACAGAAACTACTTTGCTGGGGGTTACAGAGAGGCTACACCATCACCTTGATGCCAGAGACACTGTCGTGCTTATACTATTAGATCTTAGCGCGGCGTTCGACACAATTACCCATCCCATACTAATCAACACACTGAGGTCTCTGGGCATTTGTGGCACAGCCTTGGAATGGATGATCTCCTTTTTGGATGGCCGTACATTTCAGATCTTTTCTGCCACGGATAGTTCTAACACCCACCCATCACCCTATGGGGTGTCGCAGGGCTCCATACTCAGTCTGGCGCTTTTTAACTTGTATGTCAGGCCTTTAGCTGACATTGCCGAACAGGCTGGCCTGACTCTTTTATCTACGCTGACAATTCTCAGGTCATTTTTTCGCTTTCACACACTGACCCCTGCTCCACATCCTGCCTTCAGTTGGGTCTCAGGAGAATTGCAACATGACTGAACTAAAACCATCTGAAACTAAACCGTGATAAAACCGAGGTCTTAATCCTTGGTAAGGAGAAAGATCTCTGGGGCCCGCTACATTGACCTGCCGAGATGGGTGCCCTCCCGCGGCCTTCCAGCCATGTCCGCAACTTGGGTGTGTATATTGATGACTCTTTGACCATTCATCATCAAGCAGTTAAGGTTACAGCCATGTGTTTTACCATCTTAAAATGGCTTGGGAAGATCATCTGGATGCTGCCAAACGCCACCCAGAAAACAGTGGTCCATGCCCTTATCACCTCACGGCTGGACTATGGAAATGTCCTTTTTTAGGTGCAAATAAGGCTGTGACCCGTAGACTACATCTGGTACAGAACTCTGCAGCAAGACTACTTTACAGAGTTCCCAGAGCCACTCCCATCTCTGGCTATCTCCGTGAACTACATTGGCTCAACGTAGAAAACCGCATAAAGCTGAAATCCCTGAGCTACATGTTTAAGATCAAATGAGGTTCAGCACCACAATATCTGCACTCTCTTGTTCGCCCATATGTTCCCACTCGTCATCTTTGATCTGCCACTCTTGAAAAATTTACGGTGCCCAGGTTCAAACTTGCCAGGATGGGTGGAAGGTCCTTTTCGCATCTTGGCCCGACCCTCTGGAATAATCTTCCTCATGCTATCCATAATGAAACGATTTACACCTGCTTCCGCAGATCCCTGAAGACCTGGGTATTTAACGAGTAACCTCTTCTCACCACCATTATTTTGCACCCAGTCCGTCCAGGCCCCGGGAAACCCTTCTTGGGTAGCTGTCGCGCCACATAAATACAACTAATAAATAAAATAAATAAGTTCTTGTACTCACACCCCTAAACATAGTTTGATTGGCATATACCCAATAGGCATATTTAATTTTCCTATAATTCCCTTGTAGAGTGGTCTACAATATACCCAGGGCATGTAAATTAAATGCTACCAGTGGACCAGCATCATCTATTGTGCCACCCACCTAAGTAGCACTCTATATCTCTTCCCAGTAAAGCCATTGCAGCTTGAATGCAGTATCACACTGTCAACTTTGCATTTAAACCCCCTTGCTAAGCCTTGAACTCTCCTTTTATTACATACTAGCAGCCCGTCCCGACGTTGTCCGGGTATGAAATAGAATGTGTGTAATGTGTGTATTTGGCAAGGGCAATTTATTTTAAAATCTCGCGGTAGACCACATTTTTGTTTCATTAGAATCGGGACGGAGAAGGCCCAGCTGCAGCCCTGGTTGATGGTAGCAGGCGCGTGTAATTGGTGTAGTGATCCGCCGCCTGAGCCCGGCTACAGCCCTGGTTGATGTTAGCAGGTGCGTGTTATGTCGTTGAATGAGAGAGTTATCAGCCGCGGGTAAATCCGTTTAATGAGAGATTTGCGTGACAGCGACGAGGAGAGGCTGCAGTAATTGTCCCCGCAGACACGCTCATTTGCGTGTTCCCCCGCTTGAGGCCCAGATGCAGGCCTGTTTGATGTCAGCAGGCGCGTGTTCCCCCACTGGAGGCCCAGCGGCAGTCCTGGTTGATGTTATCAGGCGCGTGTAATTAGTGTACTGATCCGCCGCCTGAGCCCGCTAGAGCCCTGGTTGATGGTAGCATGTGTCTGTAATTTCGTTGAATGAGAGAGTTCAGTAACAGCGCGCAGGAGAGGCTGCAGTAACGTTACTTACCACGCCTCCAGCTGAACGCGTTTGTCACGCCCCCAGCACACCGCCACAGCAGACGATCTTCTGATTAATGTACGACCCACATGGCATGAAGGGCGGAACGTAGCACACACCCCCAGCGTTTCTCACGCCCCCAGCATGCCACTTGATGAGGCGCAATTGCGTTCACATGGCATGAAGGCCGGACACACGCCCCCAGCGTTTCTCACTCCCCCAGCGTGTCACGCCCCCAGCGTGCCCCTTGATGCTGCGCAGCAACATAATTGGCGCTTGTATGTACGACTCACATGGCATGAAGGGCGGACACACGCCCCCAGCGTTTGTCACGCCCCCAGCCTTTGTCTCGCCCCCAGCACATGCCAACAGCCCACGATATGCTGGCCGTACCACACGCCCCCAGCATTAGTCACGCCCACACCCACAGCACAACGCAGACACGCCCACAAGGGACTATGCTGGCACGGTTCTTTTACATTTTAAATGTATATGGTGGCCGTCTGCATAGCCTATGTCCTTCTGCTGCAACTGCCCTGTATTGGGTGTTGTGATTGGTGCTGAGGTTACTGAGATTACCCGCCTCAAAGGTTTGGCCTCTCTTTTTATAATATTAGTATGAAGGTCACCCCTACGATAGGCCCTAGGTAGCAAATTGGGCAGGGTGCTATTTAATCAAAAGGTAGAACATGTCCTTTTAAGTTTTACATGTACTTGTAGTGAAAAGCTAACAAATAAATTTCTCACTACTGTGAGGCCTACCCCTCCCATCAGATAGCATTGGAGATTCATTATTATATTTAATGAGCTGTAATTCCTAATTGAGAGGAGGTAGATATATCATGTGTGGTACCTATGGGATTGTAATGACAAACCCTCCTTAATGGTAAAGTTGGATTTTTCTATTGCAATTTTGAAAATGTCAGTTTTAGGAAGTTGGCAATTTCCTGCCCTTCACCCTCTGTGCTTGCAGCCTGTCTTGGGTCACAGGACTGGGTAAAGCTGACTGTTAGACTTTGTGAATTCCCCTCTTACAGTCACACAATAAAGGGATTCGGTGAGCCTCAATGGGCCTTCACTGAGAGGATAGGGTGGAATAGACTCTGTCCCGTCTCTTGATAATAGGCTTAATGATTCTGTATTTTTACTGCAGGCAAGGGGTCAGGGAACTCCATGCACTTCAAAGAACCTTTCCAGAAGCAACTTCCACCAAACAGAAGAAGGGCACCAGGGTTTAAACACAGGGCTTTTCAACCCACTGTTCAGTTCACTACTGGACCTGCGTAAGGACTCTCACAGGACTGTTTGCTGCTGTGACTTGCTGGGTACTCTACCAGAGCGCTACTGGATCTGGAAGGGTTGCTTCGCTACGGGGAGCCTGCCTTGAACCCTCAGAGGCATGCCCTGCTTTTGAGTCATGCATCTTCACCTGCACCCAGGATTGTCAGAAATGACTCCAAGGGCTGGTTTCCTGGCCTCCTGCTCAGTCAAAGGGATATAACAGGCTCCCACCACCTTGAACCTGTACCAGGAACCACCCAAAGTTAGTCCTACACTTCAAGAGGCCACCTTCCACTCTGGACCCTTGGTTGAGGTGCTAAAGGTGCCCGGATGGGCAATTTTTAAAACTAAGGGCTTACACAATGTTTGGTGAAAAAGTGCTCTGAGAATCTGGAGGGGGTTAATACTAACCTCCTCGCTTATACACCTGAAGTGCCTCACCGGTTGGATTGACTTTGCGGCTTCTCATGCTACGTTCTTCTCTGCAACAGCAAATCAGTTTCAGCGGTCCTTCGCCAAAGAGGCATCCGGCCTTGTGCAACTGTCTTTGGCTACAGCCCTCTGCTTCATCACGCTAGAAAGTTTTGACTTCCATTTCTACAAATAAGTCGGAAGGTAAAAATCTTTGTAACAACTTCGCTACACGGCATTCTGTCAACATATCGCCCTCCTTGGACAATCCTGCATCCTTGCCCCACAGAACTAAGTCCGAAGGAAATCGCTGACCAGGCTCAATCTTGTATCTGAACATCGCTCTCATTCGTGGTCAGTCATTCAATCAGGGTTTGTAAAGGTGGATATTCACCCGTCAGGCTCTCAAGGCATGGGGGGCTGCTGATCCGTCTGAGTGCTGGGATTCAGTCGAAAGAGCCAGGTCTTGAGATCCTTCCTGAATTGGGTCAATGACAGTGATTGTCTGAAGTGGAGTGGCCTTGGAGGCGAGGTGGTAGAAGGATCTTTCTCTGGTTCTAGTCTTGTGTATCCTAGGGATGGTGGCAAGACTCCGCTAGGCGGAGCAGAGGTATCTGATGGGTGCGTGGTATGAGAGGCGGTGTTTCAGGTATGCTTGTTCTGCATTGTGGAGGGTTTTTGTAGGTGTGCGTGAGGGGCTTGAAAGTGATTATTTTGTGAGAGCCAGTGGAGTTCTTGGAGGTGTTCTTGATATGGCTGCAACAGGGGATGTTGAGGACCAGTTTGGCTGCAGCTTTTTGGATGTTCTGTTGTTTCCTGAGGAGTTTCTGAGTGACACCGACATAGATAGTGTTGCCGTACTCAAGTCTGCTGTTGATTAGTGCGTGGATCACCATATATGTGGATTCAGTGGGGAGCCGCCTTAAAGTCTTTAGAAGTAGGCGAAGCGTGTGGAAGCATGATGAGGAGACGGCGTTGATGGAGTGGTTCATTGTGAGCGAGGAGTTCAGTATGATGCCGAGGTTTTGTGTGCGGTCTGTGGGGGTAGGTGGGGTTCCCAATGTGGAGTGCCACTCTTAGAACCGGGGTCTCTAGTTGGCCGGGGTATGTACCCTAGTCCAAGTAGGGACCACCCCTTCTGACAGGGTAGCCTGGCGCAGAGCGGGAAGGCTTAACTTCAGAGGCAATGTGTAAAGTATTTGTGCAACACACCCCAATAGTAACACAGTGAAACACGCACAAAAGGGACACCACTCCAGATTGTAGATACAATATATTTAACTAAAAATTATGCAGGATCCCAAATGACAGGGTCGGATCCGCAAGATTACATACACAATTGATTCTCTTCTTGATAAGCTTCTGTGAAGAGTCCCTTATTAATAAAAAAAAGGGTTATCATGAACATAATACAGATTTGGTAGGTTCTGTACGCGTCCTGGAAAAGATAACACTGTCACAGATGTATTGTTCGGCCAGCAGGTCTGTGTTAGCCTTGCAAACGTTTTTTCCCCAGTACTTGACACTTGTTACCCGGGCGCACTGCCCCTCATGGCTAGTTCTAACTCTGTGGGCAGCAATGATGAAATAAGGGTGCCCCTGAACCCCGGGTAAACTATTGGTTGCAGTTGTCTAGTGAGGGTGACAATGTTGTCCGTAATATGCCCCCGATCTCTAGTGTGGAGTCGATCAGTCCGCAAACAACGTGAGTGTCCTGGGAGTGAGGCTCACTGCTAATCAATTGCCCCACTAGTCTGTAGCAAGCGGAGCCAGGGCCCAGAGGTTCGCAATCCGGACGCTCCCCTCGACCAAGACCCCCACCCCAGACTTGAGCAGTCCCGCTCCTCATTAACCCCCGGTAAGGCGTGTGTGCCTGTGAGACTCACCGGGACTGCGGGGTTCCACCTGCGGGTCTGTCTCCCTCCTGCGAGGCACAGTCTTCTGGTGCCGCGCTGCGGGAGGGCGGCAGCTCGGGCGAGGCAGGGTGTGATGTGCTTACTCTGGCGCTTCCAGGTCTGCGGCGCAAGTCTTCTTTCAGGCGAGCCCCTTGTTGCCGGGCAACTATCTTCGGGTGCTCCTCGCTGATGTCCCAGGCCCGCAGTGGTGATACCCGAGGAGTTTTAAGAGCGCCTCCTTCACTGGGTGGCAATCTCTCGAGGTGACAGTCTCGGGTGACGTCCGATCCTTCGTGGAGTGCAGGCACCCGACCTCAGCACCCCAGGGGTAATTTACTTAGCGCAGTCAGCCCGGGCCGGCGGCGGTGAATCTTAGCATTAACTGCACATTACTCCGGTCCCAGGCAGCAGCGGCAAGTTCAAGGGCACAGCGCTTCCCAGTGCAATCCTGTCCCCCGGGCGGCGGCGGTGAAACTGGCCAATGTAAATCATGAATCACCCACGCTGGCAGAGGGGACAACAGGGGCAGTTCCCAGGCACAAACGCGGTTGTCCCTCTCTGGAAGGAGGCAATTCCACGGGCCGTGGTGCAGGGGCAGTTTCTTTACAGGCCGACGGGCCAGGGAGACAGCACACAGGCTCAGGGTTGTAAGGCAAATCCTGGAAAGGTGGTTTTCCCAGTGACGAAAGACAGGCCGTTAAGGCTACAGTGGGCAGTCCATCACAGCCCATCCCAGGGGAGAAGGTGTGAATCACCACTCCCACCTCCCAACCCAGGCAGCTATCAGTATGCAGAGGGGAGGGGTGAGTCTACAGTGCCCAGGCTAAGTGTAGACAGGAAAGGGTCCAATTTCTAAAAGTGGGATCCCTAGCGTAGTAGTGCCCAAACCCCATATATCAGTGGAAAGGGTTCCCCGCCCGAGTCCAACAAGACCAAACATGACAGACTTATTAGGTCCATGTCAGAAATTATCCCATAAGGGGGATTCCCAATGCTAGCCTGTGGAGAGTTAAGACGTACTGCAGTAGCAGGGGCTTGTGGCAGATATGCCAGCCTCACAAGGTTTTAGGGGAGAGTCCTGCACCTCAGCACTGTTTAGCAGTGGTGAGGCACCCAGAGTCCTAGGTCCAACAAAAAGGTACAGTGAAAATGGGAGGCACAAGGGCAAAAAGGTAGGGGAAGACCACCCTAAGGCTGACAGGTCCAACACGTGTCCCCTCCAGCTGAAAGAGGCTCCAGAGTCAAAGGCTTTTCCAGGTGGAAAAGGCAGACCTCTTTCTGGCTCCATCCTTTAGGGCGATCTGCCAGTACCCTGTCGTGAGGTCAAAGGTATTCAGGTATCGGGCAGCCCCCAGTCGGTCAATGAGCTCATCCGCCCGATGGATAGGATAAGCATCAGTCTTGGTCACAGAGTTCAGCCCTCTGTAATCCACACAGAACCTAAGTTCTGGTGTGGTAGCTTTTGGTACCAGAACCACCGGGGAGAACTACCGAACCTCTAGGGAGTTCTCTTCACTAAGGCGGAAAAACCTAGAGAGACCGTCAGCATTGCCGCCGTCTACTCCGGGTCTGTGTTCCACCCTGAAGTCCATCCCCTGTAGGGAAATGGACCACCTCAACAATTTGGGATTCTCGCCCCTCATTTGCATGAGCCAGCTAAGGGGCCGGTGGTCAGTCTGAATCAGGAAGTGGGAACCAAACAAGTATGTCCTCAGCTTCTTCACAGCCCAGACCACCGCAAAGGCTTCTCTCTCTATAGCACTTCACCGCTGTTCCCGGGGGAGTAGCCTCCTGGAGATGAAAGCCACTGGTTGGTCCCGTCCCTCCTCTTTGAGTTGCGAAAGTACTGCCCTTATGCCATGCTCTGAGGCATCCATTTGGACAATGAACTCTTTGGAGAAGTCAGGGGCACTGAGCAAAAGAGCTGTGCACATGTCCTACTTAAGAGAGTCAAAGGTTTTTTGGCAAGCCTCTGTCCAAATCACTTTTCTAGGGTGTTTCTTAGCGGTTAGCTCAGTCAAGGGGGCCACAATAGTGCCATAACCCTTGAAAAATCTGCAGTAGTACCCTGTGAGGCCCAGGAATGCCCAGACCTCAGTCTGTGTTTTGGGAGGCTCCCAGGCCAGGATGGTTTCTATCTTGGCCTGTAGGGGCTGCACCTTGCCCCCGCCCACCAAGTGTCCTAGGTAGACTACCGACCCCTGCCCTATATGGCATTTGCTGACTTTGATAGTCAGGCCTGCCTGCAGCAGGGCCTGAAGCACTTCCCGGAGGTGACCCAGATGGTCCTCCCAGCTGCTACTGAAGGCAGCTATGTGGTCCAGGTAGGCAGCAGAGAAGGCCTCTAAACCGGAGAGGACCACCAGTCGCTGGAAGGTGGCAGGAGCGTTTTTTAGTCCAAAGGGCATCACTCTGAACTTGTAGTGGCCCTCTGGGGTGGAAAAGGCAGACATCTCTCTGGCTCCATCCTTTAAGGCGATCTGCCACTACCCTGTCGTGAGGTCAAAGGTATTCAGGTATTGGGCAGCCCCCAGTCGGTCAATGAGCTCATCCGCCCGAGGGATAGGTTAAGCATCAGTCTTGGTCACAGAGTTCAGCCCTCTGTAATCCATACAGAACCTAAGTTCTGGTGTGGTTCCTGGTGGGGCAGCTTTTGGTAACAGAACCACCGGACTGGACCAAGTGCTGTTGGAGGGCTCTATCACCCCCAACTCCAGCATCTTAGTGAGTTCACTCTGGATGCTGGCCTTCACCTTATCTGACAGCCTTTAAGACTTGGACTTGACAGTACACCTGTGTACCCACATCATGGGTACACAGGTGGGTAATCCCAGGGATAAGAGAAAACACTGAGGAGAACTGCTTCAGGACTTGGCGGCAGTCCCTCTGTTACTCAGGAGTCAAGGATGGGGAGAGAACCACTCCCTCCACCGATCCATCCTTCTCTTGGAAAGCAAAGAGGTCCGGAAGAGGTTCACTTTCCTCTTCCTCGGCCCCATCAGTCACCATCAGTAAGGTGAGCTCAGACCTCTCATGGTGGGGTTTGAGGTGGTTGGCGTGTAGCACCCTGTGGGGCTGCCGGGGGGTCTTAAGGTCCAATAGGTAAGTGGCCTTACCCTTCTTCTCCAATATCTCATAAGGGCCTGTTCAGTGACCCTGGAGGGCACTGAGCTCTCCAGGCTCCAAGACCCACACCTTCTGTCCAGGTTCTAGCTCCACAGGGTGAGAACTGTGGTCGTACCATTCCTTCATCACCACCTGGCTGGCCTCTAAGTTGTCAGAAGCTTGCTACCACAACGTAGCCATTTGGCTGCAGAAGGCCAGCATGTAGCTCACTCCATCTTTGGGAAGTCTCCTGGGAGTCTTCTCCCACCCATCCTTCACTAAACTGAGAGGTCCCTAACAGGGTGACCGTACAAGAGCTGGAAGGGGCTGAAGCCCACCCCCTTCTGTGGTACCTCCCTGTAGGAAAACAACAAACAGGGGAAGAGGATGTCCTACTTTTTCCTCAGGCCCTCTGGCAGACTCCTGATCATGCCCTTTGGGGTCTTGTTAAATCTCTCCATGAGACCATTGGTCTGTGGGTGGTAAGGGGTGGGGAACCTATAAGTAACCCCTCACTCCTTCCACATGGCTTGCATGTAGGCAGACATAAAATTGGTGCCCCTGTCGGACACTACCTCTTTGGGAAAACCCACTCTGGTAAAAATCCCTATCAGGGCCCAGGCCACTGCAGGTGTTGTGATAGTTCTCAGAGGAATAGCCTCTGGGTACCGGGTGGCGTGGTCCACCAGAACCAGGATAAACCTGTGGCCCGAAGAAGTCGGTGGATCCATAGGCCCCACAATGTCGATGGCCACCCTCTCAAAGGGGGTGCTAACGACAGGTAGTGGGTCTAGGGGAGCCTTCTGCTTAGCCCCTGTTTTCCCACTAGCTTGGCAGGTCAGACAGGTCCTGCAGAATGTATTCGAAGAGATCCTCATCTGTGGCTAATAAAAATGTGGGACAAGCATAGCAAAGGTCTTGTCTTGGCCCAAGTGTCCTGCCAACGGGATCTCATGAGCCAACTTCAAAAGAAGGGCCCTGTAGCAATGGGGGACCACCAAGGCCCTTTATGACCCATGCACAGGAGCCTTGGGCTCACTATAAAGGAGCCCATCCTCCCAGTAAATGTGATATTTCGCAGAGGCATCGCCTGCTGCTTGGGCTTCGGCCTGTCGCCTCATGCCCTCAAGGGTGGGGCACTCCTTCTGTGCCCGCCAAAACCCCTCCCTGGTGGGCCCTCCTTCCACCTGCCACTCTGCAGGGGTGGGTAGGTCCCCCAAGGGAGCAACGTCCCCCTATGTGGACTCCGGTGCGACCTCCTCAGGTGCCCCATCCATCTCACTGTGTGACCGCACCGGGGCGGGCTTCCCATGCCCTCGTGTTCCTCCCTATTTAGCAGGTGACTGGGCCATTTTTCTAGGCTCCAGCCTTGGTTGACTCCCTTTCCGGGCAGCCATGGACCGTGTGGTAGCACAGATCCACTCTGGTAACCCCAGCCTCTCCACATGCGCTTTGAGCTCTACCTCCATCCAGGCAGTGTGCTCAAGGTCATTCCCTAACAGACAGTCCACTGGCATGGCAGGGCTCAAAGCAACTGTTAGCAGGCCTTAATCCCCTCCCCATTCAAATGGAACCTGTGCTACGGGAAAGTGATCCTCCCTGTTGTAAGCCATCACAACTGGATGGAATGCATTGGGAATTATCTGGTCTGGGGAGACCAGCTGACTCCTTACCATAATCATGCTGGCACCTGTGTCCCTCAGGGCCTCCACCCCCTTACCATTGAGGGTGACCCACTGCCTATACTTAGTAGTATTGGAGGGAACGTGGACCTTAGGAACCATCTCACTGTCTCCCAGAGACACTAGGACAAGCCCTGCCCCCTCGCTCCCATTATCTAGGGACAGCTCCTCCCCAAGCAATACACTAGCCACCCCGGGGTTTTTACCTCCAGTGGGCTGTGGTGCTCTCTTGCGACACTTGGTATCCCCCTTGTAGTGTCCAATTTCACCACACTCATAGCACCGGACAATTCTGGGCTGCTGACCTTTGTCAGGATAAGTGGGCTTCTGGTGGCCAGATTGGGGCTGGGACCCAGACCCTTTCCCTAGTGAATTGTTTTGGGGGCCTTTGGAAAACTCTTTCTTTTTATCTCCCCCCCTTTCTTCTGGTGGGAACCCTGACCACCCCTTTGGGAGTACCCCCCAGAACCCCTGTTGGACACCCTGGTACTGACCCAAGTGTCCGCCTCCTCCGCAAGCTTCCTAGGATTGGTCAGCTTGCGGTCACCCAGGTGTTGGCCCAGCTCTGGAAAACATTTTTCTAGAAGGTACTATCTTAAAAACAAGTCATACAATCCTTCATAGTCATGCACATTGCTGCCCCACGCCCAGCCCTCTAAAGCTTTACTAGCGTAGTCCAAGAAGTCTACCCAGTTCTGTGTGGGAAGTTTGTGGCTATTCCTAAACCTCTGCCTATAACTCTCAGGGGTAAGACCGAACCTCTTAAACAATGCTTCCTTCATTACAGAATAGTTGGTCTGGTCTTCCTTCTCTAGGTAAAGGAGGGTGTCCCTAACGTCTGGAGGTAGGTACTTATACAAGCCACCCCCCAATAACTCTCTGGGACCCCATGGGCTCTCAAGGACACCTCATAGGCTGCTAACCACTTATCAATATTATCCCCCACGTTAAAACTGGTCATCACATCTTTAGGCATAAAGACCCTGGACTCACGTGAAGCTTAAATAGGTACGCTGCCACCATTCTTGTTGCTGTTGGCCCCTACTTCTACGACCCGGATTTCCAGTTCCTTCAGGATGAGCTCATGAGCAAGTTATTTTTCCCTCACAGCCAGTCGCTTTTCTTCGCGATCTCGCTCCATGGCCCACCGTTCTCTTTCCCGTTCTTTCTCCAGTTTGGCAAGCTCCAACCTGAACTGTCTCTCCTCCTTCCTGTCCTCCAGGTCCTCTGAGGACAGGCTCTTTACTGACAGACTACTGCCTTCCCTGAAAGGTACCCTTGTACCCGGTAATAAATTGCCATTTCCCACCAAGTGCAGTAGGTCAACATTTCCTGCGGTGTCGTGCTCTGGTCCCTGCCCGTCCCCATATCCTTCTGGGTGGGATGTTACCCATGTTCTCAAGGCTTTCTGAAGCTCTGCCTTCTTGGCGCTTCGCCTGAAGGGCACCCTTTTCCCCTCGCAGAATTCTTTGCGTTACGCCACCGTGTACGTTTCCAGGTCGGCCAGCTCGAATTCCATCCTGCTAGGTAGGGCCTCAGACGTTTGTAGAGAAAATCAAATGGGACTTGGGCAAAAGGACTTTTAAAAAGAGCAGCCAGTCAGGGAGAATAAAAAAAACAAATGTAAATGCCAATTGGAGAGGGTAGACGAAAATTCAGTGGAGTCAGGTGTAGGGTTGTGGTGTATACTGAGTCACTGTGCGGTGTTACACAAGGACAAGTCCTATCCCACCGCGGCCACCAATGTTAGAACCGGGGTCTCTAGTTGGCCGGGGTATGTACCCTAGTCCAAGTAGGGACCACCGCTTCCGACAGGATAGCCTGGCGCAGAGCGGGAATTCTTAACTTCAGAGGCAATGTGTAAAGTATTTGTGCAACACACCCAATTAGTAACACAGTGAAACATGCACAAAAGGGACACCACTCCAGATTGTAGATAAAAATAAAAATATATGTAACTAAAAATTATGCAGGATCCCAAATGACAGGGTTGGATCCGCAAGATTACATACACAATTGATTCTCTTCTTGGTAAGCTTCTGTGAAGAGTCCCTTATTAATAAAAAAAGGGTTATCATGAACACAATACAGATTTGGTAGGTTCTGTAGGCGTCCTCAAAAAGGTAACTCTGTCACAGATGTATTATTCGGACAGCAGGTCTGTGTTAGCCTTGCAAACGTTTTGTCCCCAGTGCTTGACACGTGTTACTGGGGCGCGCTGCCCCTCGTGGCTAGTTATAACTCTGTGGGCAGCAATGATGAAATCAGGGTGCCCCTGAACCCCGGGTAAACTATTGGTGCAGTTGTCTAGTGAGGCTGACGTCATCCGCAATATGCCCCCGATCTTCAGTGTGGAGTCGATCAGTCCGCAAACAACGTGAGTGTCCTGGGAGTGGGGCTCCCTGCTAATCAATTGCCCCACTAGTCCGTAGAAAGTGGAGCGAGGGCCCAGAGGTTCGCAATCCGTACGCTCTCCTCGACCAAGAACCCCACCCCAGAATTGAGCAGTCCCGCTCCTCAATAACCCCCAGTAAGGCATGTGTGTCTGTGAGACTCACCGGGACTGCGGGGTTCCGCCTGCGGGTCGGTCTCCCTCCTGCAAGGCACAGTCTGCTGGTGCCGCGCTGCTGGAGGGCAGCGGCTTGGGCGAGGCAGGTTGGGATGTGCTTACTCTGGTGCTTCCGGGTCTGCTGCGCGAGTCTTCTTCCAGGCGAGCCCCTTGTTGCCGGGGAACGATCCTCACGTGCACCAATCCCAGCGCAGCTCCTCGCTGTTGTCAGAGGAGCTGCGCATGGGATTCCTGAGGCTCCCGGGCCCGTAGTGGTGATTTCCGGGGAGTTTTAAGAGCGCCTCCGATGCGCCTTCACTGGGGGGCAATCTCTCACGGTGACAGTCTCGGGTGAAGTCCGATCCTTCGTGGAGTGCAGGCACCCGACCTCAACACCCCAGGGGTAATTTACTTAGCGCAGTCAGCCCCGGCCGGCAGCAGTGAATCTTAGCATAAACTGCACATTCCTCCGGTCCCCGGCAGCGGCGGCAAGTTCAGGGGCATAGCGCTTCCCAGTGCAATCCTGTCCCCCAGGCGGCGGCGGTGAAACTGGCCAATGTAAATCATGAATCACCCACACTGGCAGAGGGGACAACAGGGGCAGTTCCCAGGCACAAACGCGGTTGTCCCTCCCTGGAAGGAGGCAGTTCCATGGCCAGTGGTGCAGGAGCAGTTTCTTTACAGGTCGACGGGCCAGCGAGACGGCAAACAGGCTCAGGGTTGTAAGGCAGGTCCTGGAAAGGTGGTTGTCCCAGATGGGCAGTCCTTATGACGATGTTGTCCCAAGAAAGACAGTACTCTTTAAATCAAAAAAAGGGGTGCAGTCCCAGAAAGTCAGTTCTCAGGAGGATGGTGGAGACACTCTGGGGGTGTTACTTCCAGTCCTCCCTAGCAGGGCAGTATCAGCCAACAGTGGGCAGCTCTACAAGTAGGGGCAGCAGTTCCTAGGAGCAGTCCGCCTCCTCACAAGTGGCAATTTTCCTGGCGCAGCAGTCCTTACTCTAGCAGGGATTCCCCGTAGTCCAGCGGTGTAACAAAGAAATGAGGCCAGGACCCTCCCTTATATATCTTTCAGTCTAGGGGCTAGAAAGTGGTAGAAGTCTCTGGAAGGGTCTGGGGGCAGGGGCTTCTGGAAGAGTCCAGGGAGTTCTTGTATGAGAGTCTAGACATACTATTTGTTACTGAGACTTGGGGAGACGAATCTTCTGGTCCTGATTTCAAAGAGGCTACACCCAGCAACTATTGTGTCCACAAGCTTGACAGACCAAAAAGGAAAGGAGGTGGTATAGCTATCATATACAAAGATCAATTTAAAATTGCCACTACAGAGTTAAAGGACGTCGAGTGCGAGGCACTCCTCTTTAACGTAACCCTCTCAAATAGATCATCATTTAAAGGCATTTTAATCTACCGCCCTCCAGGACCTAGATCCAAATTCCTTTTGTCCCTAGACACCATCATTGAGGTCTCAGTAGGATCACCCCATTTCACCATCTTGGGGGACTTCAATTTCCATCTTGAAGTCGCAGATGATCCGGATACTGTCACCCTAATCAACGACCTAGAGGCAGCTGGTCTTCCTCAATTAGTTAAAGAGCCCACACATAAAGCAGGACACACTCTGGACGGACTATTTACCAGTAACTTAAAGATTGCCATCACCAAGGTCATCCCTCTAGTCTGGACAGATCACGCGGCCGTATGTTTTTCCATTCCGACAATCTCCAACAATCCTCTGTCCACTCCATCTATACCCATGAATTTCAGAGATTGGAAAAACATAAATCTGGACCTTCTCGCACAAACAATGCGAGATAGCCACACGCCGAATGAACAAAATCCCGTGATAGCCTCCGATTCTTACCTTAACAAACTAAAGACAGCCTGCAATGTGCTAGCACCCAGCAAAATTTCTCACAGAAATAGGAAAATTCCATCGGCTCCTGGGTTCACCGAGCCTCTCCGACTGCAGAGACAATACTGCAGGAACCTAGAAAGGCAGTGGCGTCGCCATTTCACTCCCGGTGAAAAGATCATATACAAAAATGCTCTATCACATTACAAAAAACTTATAACAGCGGAGAAAACCATCTATTACACCAACCAAATCAATCAGGCTAAAAATAGTACAGGCAAACTATTTCAGGTAGTTAACTACCTATCCAAAAACCTTGCTCCTCGCCCAGAAGGATCACAGGCTCTCACAGATGCCTTGGCCAACTTTTTCGAAGATAAAGTTAGAACTATCTTCACTACCTTCTCTCCCGATCCATCACTCACCTTCACCCGGCAAGAGACCACTGAAACTGATCCAGTTTTTCCAGCTTTTCAGGTCACCACGCAGGAACTTGTCCAACCCTTAATAGCCCAAACCAAATCTGGCTCACCATTCGATCCTTGTCCTCCGGGCGTTTGCAATCTTATCTCTGAAGCCATTGCACCGTCACTATCCTCAATCTGCAATGCAATGTTTGCCACGGGCGTCTACCCTTCTGTATGGAAGGAGGCTACCATCAAACCTCTTTTGAAAAAACCTACTTTAGACCCCCTTCTTCCTGCTAGCTACAGGCCCATCGCATGTCTCCCGTTCCCTGCTAAGATTTTTGAAAAAATCATGAACATCCAGCTGTCAACCTACATACATAACAACAACTTGTTGGACGATACCCAATTTGGGTTTCGACAGGGCCACGGAACAGAGACCGCGCTCCTAAAAGCAGCGGATGAGATTAGGTCCACTATGGACAATGGAGGTTCAGCAATTCTGATACTCCTAGATCTCTCCGCAGCGTTCGACACGGTCGATCACGTCACTCTGATCGACCGTGTCGCGGACATAGGAATAAAGGACAAGGCTAAAGATCTTCTTGCCTCATTCCTATCCAACCGTCCACAAACAGTGAAGATGGGCAATTATACCTCCCAGACGTTCTCCCTACCCTGTGGAGTACCGCAGGGATCCTCGCTAAGCCCGACACTTTTTAATATATATGTGTCGGACTTGGCGAGGGTCATAAAATCTCATGGAATCTCACTGATGACATATGCTGACGACACTCAACTAGTGTTGTCCGTATACAATGACGGCGCCTCTGTAGCAGCCAATTTCCAAAATGGAATGAATGCAATAAGCTCCTGGATGTCATCCAACTGTTTAAAACTGAATTCTGATAAAACAGAAGTGATGACATTCGGGAGGCTGCATCCCACATGGTCTCCGCAATGGTGGCCTGCTCAAATGGGACAACCTCCAGAACCTGTGAGCAAGGTACGAAACCTAGGCGTTATCTTTGATACAAAGATGTCCTTCCAACATCATGCCAATGCAGTGGTTTCCTCCTCCTTTTATACTCTAAAAAAGATTAAAAAACTAATTCCTTATCTCCCCCCATCAGCAGGCAAAACCTTAGTCAGCACACTAGTCTTTTCAAAAATAGACTATTGTAATGCCCTCCTACTGAACGCACAACAGAGGGTTCTTAACAGACTGCAAACGGTGCAAAATGTTGCAGCCAGGACACTGCTATCCATCCCTAAGTTTGCACCTACTTCCACTTACATCAAACAACTGCACTGGTTACCAGTGAGAAGTAGAATTAAATTCAAGGCTCTTTGTATAGCATACAAAGCTATCCACAACCAAGGCCCTCTATTTCTAAAACAAGCGTTTCAGCCACTCGAACACCTCAGAACTCTACGCTCATCCACAGCTCACCTACTCAAAGTTCCCCGAACACGAAGAGCTAATTGGGGAGACTAACGCTTTTCTGTTGCTACAGCCAGGTTGTGGAACACGCTCCCCCTCCACATCAAAACCGCGCCCACACTCCTCAACTTCAGGAAACAACTAAAGACATGGTTGTTCTCAGCCTGATTACTCCCTTGACCCATTGGAAGTTCTGCAACTCAGCGCCGAGACACCGTTGAGGTATTTGCGCGCTCTAAAAATTGCTCAAATAAATATGTTCCCTGCCTTCCCTGACCTGACTGTCACAGTGACGAGAGACAGGCCATTAAGGCTACAGTGGGCAGCCCACCACAGCCCATCCCAGGGGAGAAGGTGTGAATCACCACTCCCACCTCCCAACCCAGGCATCTATCAGTATGCAGAGGGGAGTGGGGAGTCTACAGTGCCCCGGCTAAGTGTAGACAGGAAAGGGTCCACTTTCTAAAAGTGGGATCCCTAGCGTAGTAGTGCCCAAACCCCATATATCTTTGGAAAGGGTTCCCCACGCCGATCCAACAAGACCAAACATGACAGACTTATTAGGTCCATGTCAGAAATTATCCCATAAGGGGGATTCCCAATGCTAGCCTGTGGTGAGTTAAGCCTTACTGAAGTAGCAGGGGCTAGTGGCAGATATGCCAGCCTCACAAGATTTTAGGGGAGAGCACCTGCACCTCAGCACTGTTTAGAAGTGGTGAGGCGCCCAGAGTCCTAGGTCCAACAAAAAGGTACAGATAAAATGGGAGGCGCAAGGGCAAAAAGGTAGGGGAAGACCACCCTAAGGCTGACAGGTCCAACAGCCACCATTATTCGTCCTAAGCGGATGGGGTGGATCCTAGGATGCGGACTTGTCTGAGTTGAGTTTGAGGCAACTGGTCTTCATCCAGGTGGCAACGACTTTTATCCTGCTGTGGAAGTTGTTTCTGGTGCTTGTGGGTTCGTGGTGAGGGATCAGTTGGTTGTCATCCACATAGGAGACGATGTTGAGTCCATAGTTCATGGTCAGCCTTAACTTTCAACTTTGACCAGTCTCTCATAACCAGAAGTCTGCGGTTTGTGCTTTGATCTTCTTTGTGCTAGATTTCACTTAAAAAATGATGAATTTGTAACTCCGGTTCTCCTGAGTAGATCTGTGTTATTTTGGTGTCAAAAAAAATTGGTTTGAGATTTTTCTTGTGGTGTTTTCACTTCGTAACTGTTTGTGTAGTGCATACATATTTAACACATTGCCTGTAAGTTAAGCTTAGCTGCTTTTTGTGGCAAGCTACCCAGGGTAAAGCACAGATAAATTTAGTGAAATTTTGTGGTTCACCCTGCAAGGGATTTTGGCTATTGTTTGACCAGGGCTCACACCCGAGTCAACCAACAACACAATTTCTCACAGAGTGCAAAGAAGGAACTGGAAGAATGGCAGTAAAAAGTATAAATTACAAAGCAATTAAGGTAGGAAAGCAGGAGCACATCTGGTTAAACAGAAGTAGACTTAGTGGATCATCTCTCATACTGAGGGAGTGGCTGAGACACTGTCCTTATGTAGCTATGCCTTTATATAAATGGGTGTCAGGTTTTCTGGTTGGGTGTTTGACAGAGAGGGTGGGGCCCACCAGAGTGATATGCACTATTAAGAAATAGCTTACTTGTCAGCAGCTTCCAGCTCTCTGTTTGGTGTCTGGTTGTTGTATCCCCATTCCGTGTGGACTGTCACCCCAACAATGATCATAGACTCCACGGTGTTCTTCCTCGCTCTTACAGTCTCCCATGGACAGCTCTTTCCCTGTGACAAGGCTGGGTGGGTAAGTGGGTACTTGCTTCCTGCAATGGGGCCACGTTTTGTTATGGTGGTTTGGTTATAGGCTGAGTGCAATGGTGATCAGTCATAACAGCTTCATCATATTAAAGAAAAATGTCTCTATTTCTTCAATGAGTCAACAGTTTTTTTCCACAGTTATAAAAGTCAAAATGCTAGGAAACCTGTTTGATTCAAGTTTGTTGACGAAGTCCAGGAGAACTAGATGGCAAACTTGTCTTCTTAATATTTGAAGCTGATTGCCTCAGCCTAGATATTTTTCAGTCAGGAATAGCAAGAAGTTGCCACTCGAGCTGTTATATGCTCCAAACAAGACTGCTGGAATGCCCTTTTTTACTGTTACCCAGCATTTGAAACTTCAACTTTAGATGACGTAAAAACAGGTGGTACATATGGGTATAAAATTAGGCCTCGGCGAAAGTTTAATTACTCAGGCATAATTCACATAATCTTGGAAATGTTGCATTAATCTTGTAATGCGAAATGTCAGAAATTATTCCATTATGGTATGGTGCAAAATTATCACAACAAACAGGGAGGAGGGGGTCAAAGGGATACAAAGTTTAAAGACCCTAGCCTGGTTCACATCCCGAGCTACACTATTTGATCAACACAAAAGAACGCAGGGGGTCTGGAAGTCAGCTAATCTGACTAGGCTGTCTTTCAAGACTATCAAGTCAAAGGGTACCCAAGTCACCACAGAACAACCTTTAAACAGGGAACACCTACCAGTTTGATCATGGTGCAAAATTACACATATTTGTGGCATTATTCTAGCGTTGTCGTGTGGGACCAATGTGAATTACCATAAAGTGAGCAGCTGTTGTTAGTGATTCTCATGATTTTTGGCACTATTTATTTAGCACGGAATGCGTCCTTGTAGCGCTAAATGACTGATTTGCTTTCTTGTAATCATGTACAATTTTGTATATTTCCCCCAAAATATAGCATAACTCAGTGAAAACAAATTATGCCAATTTTGCTCCCCTCTATTAAAAATATTCGTAGAGGAGCTGATGTCACTTCTGTATTGGGAATCTTCTCTGTCATCTAAATAATACATGTAGTAAAGGATTAGGTGATTGGCCCATGCAGGTTACGCGAAGGATAGGATTTCTGTATATCTGTCCCTGATCAAGGGATTTGATGGACCCTGGATCACAGCCAGCTGTCCTGTTCCAGCAAAAAATGGAGGAAAACAAGAACAGAGCCGCTGGCAGCGTCCCTTTGCTTTGCTGTGAACATGGCAAGTGCACATCGACAGGTGACCTGTAAAAAATATGAAGCCAGCTCCCTTCCTGTCCTCGGGTTCGGGTAGGGAGGGGGAAGGGAAAGCATAAGCACTGCTTAGGCATGATAAAGGTGGGCAAAACTCAAAGTGCAGGGGAATATCTACCCATCCAGCACGTGGGAAAGGGCAAGGGGAGTTTGTTGCATAAATCAAGGACTTTATAGTGTTTTATAATATTCCACAATGTTCATAAACATCTAGAGAGAGTGAAACAAATACTATTAGAATGTTGAACTATAGCAACTCCTGTTCTGTATCAGAGGACTGAGGCCCAGATCTACAAGATTTAACTTTCCTACCCATGGGTGCCTGGACTAAGTTAAGACTGGAATCCTAACAAAGGTTCAAGTACTGTATTACACAAAACACAAACTTGACAAATCAGACAAGAGACATTATTACTACATCACATAAAAAGAAGATACCCCTACACAATGACATCATATATACAAAATGTTATGAGAGAATAATACACAGTCACAGAACAGTGGTGCTCACAAGGTTAGACACAAAGCACATTAAAAAGGGAATTGATGGTGTAAACAAAAACAGTGGCTGAGGAGAAATGATACATAAAGACTGTTACAACATAACACAGAAACAAATGTAGCAGAAGATGCTTCCTCTTCAGTAAAAGCCACAGATAGGCGTCAAAGGCGGTTCAAACAAAATAAAATGGTATGGTTATCATCAGGACAAACAATACTTGTTGACAGAGCATCCAACAGTAAGGTTTGATCATAAATTAATTGAAGCTCAATCTCATAAGGCAGTAAGTACTCTCAAAATCATGAGAGGAATCATTTATTCCATGAGTTAGAGATTAGTCCAAAGTACTCAGTCCATGCCTATGTTACCAAGGGAGTCAGACCAAATCACATCCCTAATTAGAGTACCAGTACAGGCTCAATATTAGCCAGGAAAAATGATCGAGAATAATTCCAACTGCCCGAAACTACGGGCATACATCCATCTCCGAAACCGTACAAACAGCCATGTTTGAGCAGCTTCTAACACGCCATGACTGTTTGTAATCTCTGACTCATGCAGAGCCAAAAGTCAGCCGTTGAAGCTGTTTTGTAAACACTTAGTGCCAGATTTATCTAAAAATAACGTACAGCAGCAAGTCACCTTGCTGCACTGCTTTCCAAAAAAGGTCAGGAATAGACCTGTGTATCACAATATGGTGCTTTCCAGCCTTTTCCCAGCGCTGGCACACAATGGACTGCCCAGCACCAACGCAGGCACCCTTACACCATAATGCAAGGGTGCCTATGTTGCAGGCAAGATTGTTTTTGTACAGGCATGGGCATCTTCCTGCACAAAAAACAATCCCCTTAGGCATTTTCCTCTAACTATGTGTGCGAGAGTGAAGCACACATAGAAATAGGAAGCAATGAGGATCAATAAATATATTTCTCCTCATTACACATCCCCTGGGAAGACACGGGATTTTGGAGCCTTCCCAGGTCTACCAGAAGTGATAAATCTGGGAATGTTCAAAATCCATGGGTGCGTAGGAACACCCACACAATGCCCAAGAAATGCTTCCCTGGGGGAGAATTAAGCAACGCAGCGATTTATGCTGCGATGCATTACTCCTGATTTATCAAGCCACTCACAACCACACAAAGTGGCCTTGCATAGCTTGATAAATTGCATTTTAGGGTTGCATCGCACATGCGCCATGTTTGAATGGTGCAAAAGTGACACAACCCAGTGATAAATAGAGCCCTTACACACATTAAAAGGACCCAGGCTGTGCAAAATTAGGTAGACAAGTAATATCGTACTTACCCGCCACTATGTAAACTATAAAAACAAACTAGCACACTCCTTGGATGATGTCATGAGTGATGTCATCAATGATGTCATTTGAGATGTCATGAGCATTGTCATTAATGATATCATAGAACTTGTCACAAGTGATTACAAAGTACTAGTCAGTAAATTTGATTATTTCAATCCACCTTTACACCATGCAGGGACTTGCCACATTTGAATACTAATCTTGAAGAATATTTGGAACCTTAAAATTTCTATTCACTAAGCAGATCAGGCTAGCCCTACATCTAACCCCTGGTTCTCATCTTATTGTGAGGCTGCTAAGGGGAACTTGGTAAAAGTAATCAAGGCAGGCTCCAAACCTGAAATACTCTTGGCAAGGAGAATGTACAAGAATTTTCTGGTCAAAGCTAATAAATATTGGGAGGCATCCCAGTGCTCACAGATGCTAGAATCCTTGGGGATATGACCATAGAGCCTTCTGGAGGTTTGTTGCGGTGGGCAAGGGATGTGGTAACTCTACCCCTGAAGTGTTTGTCCCAGAAGAACTCTAGATTGAGCACTTTAATACTTTATATAGTAAGGGTGCAAATGGTTGCCTAGGCCTCCCTTCAAGTACAGCCCCTACATTGACTATTTTCCAGGTTCCATGCCATTCAAATCTCAATATGGAGGATTGTCTACTAAAACTTACTATGGATGACACTACAATGGCCTTCTTCATATGGAAAAAGAAAAAGCCCCAGAGCTGGATAACATTAACATGTATTCCACTCAGAGTCTAACATCTGGGTACCCTACTTCACCATATTAACAAATTCAGTCCCTATGTGGTAAATAAATAATTAATTACCGGTTCTATTTTTCAGGATACTCATATAAACAGATAGCTCAATAAATAAGAGTCAGGATTCGAGGTATCTTGAGTCTACAGGCTTTAATAAGGCATAAAGGACAGGAACAGGACAGCCTGCATGGGAATAGTCGGATGGCAGCTGCCGGGGGCAGGAATGGCATGAGCAGGGACGCTTGGGATAACTTTTTGTAACAGTCCACAGTATATATAGCAAAACAATTGCATTACATTCAATACAGTAGGCGTAACAGTAGGCGTGACTCGTAGCAGTCGCGAAAGATAAGGGTAAAGTGATGTAACAAGAAGGCGTGTACAGGGCGTATACATAGACATGTGATGTAAACGTAACAGAAATGTCATAAACGGGGCGGAAACATGGAGGGGGCTACCTGGGCAGCTGGGACCTCTAACCTAGTGGTGCGCGCAAACGGGCAATGACGTGTTACCAGGGAGAACTGGGGGCTATGACTTCTGCGCTAGAAGAGGAGACTAAAGTCGGGAGTGTCAGAGCGACATGTACCTAAGGCATATCTAGTATCTGGTGTTTGGAGTACATATTGATAGAATCCAAAAGTTATCAGGGCAAAGGCTACTAGACATTAAGACTGGTGCGTGCATAATTCTACATGTATTGCGTGTGCTAGGAATATTCTATGAATATTAATACAGTATTTCTCTTACATGGAGACATAAAGGCTAGACCATGACGGAAACTATTGATGCGATGCAGTAGCTTAGGAATGCAGAGAAGGAGGGCTGGACTGATAACTAGAAACATAACATACTCTTGGCAGACTGGGAGGCAGAGCCAGGCCGGGTACTGCGAGGCAGGAAGTAAGCGAAGGGTCAGGGATACAGGTGGGGGCTGTATCGCTCCTCGGAGAGGGTTCAGGAGACAGGAGCTGAATCTGAGTCCGGGCCCTTTTGAGGCCTAGAAACGGGGACAATTCAATGAATTAACGTGCACACTGTGAAATGTGGCAACGTAGGTTTACATAGGCCTAATACTCGTGTTTTCACGAAGACTGGAAACTAGCATACTAGAGATGGACACAACTGTAATTGCGTCTTTAATCGATCAGAGGGGAATACATGCATATCGATCATGCACATATAACATAAGATGGGGAACACGTAGGCACATACAACATGGCAAAATTTACTTTTCCACATTCCCTCCTTGTGCCCTACGTTTCCATCAGGAAACATCTATATTCATGATACCATCTATCATTTCATATAGCATCATCTGCTCGTCTCGAATTGTCTTGGAACGGGATTTAGGACTAGGAATACAAGAGGTAGCACACATGCCGCAAATCGCAGGGCCACATTGTATACAGAGGCAGCAACTGAATATGATCATTACTGCAATACCTAGGAATGACAATACTTTCCATCCCCAGGCAGATATAATACTCCAGAGCCAACCGGACCATGTCCAGGTGCCTGGATTCTGGTGTAACTGATGGGCAATTTTATGAAGTCTGGTTATAGCTGAATAAACAGACGGCGCGTTATTAGGAATGAAAATACAGCAACTAGATCCGATGACTCTACATGCTCCTCCTCTATCGGCCAGTATGACGTCAAGAACGAGACGATTTTGGAGCACGACAAATCTCATAGCAGATTGCTCTTCGGTTAAGTTACCTAGAGCAGAAGTAGTCTCATTCACTACTGCTTCAAGGGTTCTGGTTAACCTACGGATTAGCTTACTATTCTGGATAGGTCCTATAAAGAAGAAGAAACCTTTATTGAAGTCTTGATACTGTTCTAGAGTAGTTTCAGTTTGATCGACAATCGGGGACTCGATCTCCCTTCTATGTCTGACGTGTACTAGATGTGTATTTCTATGATAATCAAATGGGGCTAGAAAAACTGGTGGCAGTAGGAAGGCAATGTAACATGTTCCATCCCAATCGATGGGCAGACGAATATATGCGGTCTGACCACAAACAAAATAAGAATGACGTGAGGCTTTGAAAATAGATTTCCCACTGTCACTATACTCGACAATAGTAGTACAATCACTATGTCCTACATGTGCGGAACCATTCTTTCTGACACATAATTCGCCTTTGACTGGTAGTACTGAAATAGCAGGCAAATCTGGAGTAGTATCAGACTGAACATTCAGGACCATGAAATTCGAAGAATAATTACCTAAATCATATACTTCATTTTCTAGATCTAACCCTGTTCTATGGGAGAGACCTTGTTTGTCTGGAAAACATGTTCTATTCAGAAGGGACATATCAGTTGAGGATGACGTTAAAGTGGACCATGCTCCACACGAACCGTTATGTGAAAACGGATAAGGAAAGAGTGGCAGAACTCCCTTCGGTGTCTGGAAAGGGGGGAGTCGACCACACACCCAACAATTAGTGGCATTGCTGGTCTGGTGTGAATAGTGTAACATTCTGATGAATGTATTATTTCGCATAGCAAGACGATAGGATAGCTCGTGAGGAGGCAGATCACTAAATGTGTGCTCTACTGTAGCATTAGAAAACATATGTACATGTGAAATTGGAAAACATAAATGTAAAGCATAACTTGTGCAGGTAACCATAAGACTCAAAAATAATAGAAAACATAGAACAATGATACATCTTATAGAGTTTTGACCACCTCTCTCACTATGGGGGTCTATTTCATACATGTCAGGAACCTGTCTAACCGTTTCACCCGAGAGGGACTTAGACAATTAAACTGGCTGACTTATTTTACTAGACCGGAGCTTCTTTTTATACTCCTGTTGCGGAGTTTTCTCTAACAGTGGAACTTTGAGTTCAGAGTCTGTTTTTAGGCAGTCTTTTGGAAAAGTCATTTCTGGTAGTCCATGGAATTTCTTTATATGGGTCAGGTGGACCCACCCCTTCCTGCCCTCGAGTTTTACTGCTGTCCTTGTTGTTAGCAAAACGAGGCGAGGCTCCTTCCAGCGGGGCTCCAGCGGACTTGAACGATCAAAATTCCGCACCAACACCAGGTCGCCTGGAATGACCTCATGCGGTTTCACCTCGGTGTTGTCTGGAAATGCGGCGGCAACCTGTGAACGACAAGAGTGTAGGGCAGACATCAAGGAAGCTAGGTAATCTGTCAGCATATTACTGGAAACGTCTGTAATACTGCGGGGTCTAGGTGTACCCCACATGTTTGGGGGGCGGCCGAATACGACCTCATACGGGGACAGACCTGATCTGGAATGTGCAACCATCCTCATATAAAATAAAGCAACTGGCAGGGCAACTAGCCAGTCTACACCTTTCTCTTTACATATTTTTGCAATGCGGATTTTCAGAGTCTGATTATGTCTCTCTACGAGACCGGCTGCTTCAGGATGGCGCACACAATGGAACTTCCACTGGTACCCTAACAAAAGGGAAACATGTTTCATGAGCTCAGATGAGAATGGCTGGCCGTTATCTGAATACACGACCCTAGGGAGTCCATAGCGGGGAAAGAATTCACGAACCAACTGCCTGGCAGTGGTCGCGGCTGTGTAATCTGGAACTGGATATGCTTCTGTCCACCTGGACAAAGCGCATACTACTACGAGGACATACTTGAAACCTCGACATCGCTCCATCTGAATATAATCCATCTGGAGGACTTCAAAAGGGTGGTCAGGAGGTTGGAATCCACCTTGTTCCACCGGGACACTTTTACCTGGATTGAACTGACAACATATCATACAGGTATGGACTTTCTGCTTGGCTGCAGCTCGTAAATGCTTGTTGAACCAAAGGTTCTGAATACTGTCTAACATAGCTTTTTCTCCTAGATGTGCTGGACTATGTGCGGTATTGATAATGACTTGAACCATAGAGTCGGGGAGAAACCATGTGGCTTTTCCCTTCGTCAACCATCCTTGATCTGTCTGGACCCCTCTTTGTTCGGACCATTTCTTGATTTCTTCGGGAGTAGCATGTAACTGTATGTCTATGACATCTTGTGTAGGGTCCTTAACTGTCATACAAGTAGTCTGATCTGGAGTGAGTGTCTGTGTCGTGTTAACTGGAATGTCTGGGGTCTGAGCTGTAAGCTTGGCTGTTCGATCTGCTAGATCGTTACCTTGGGAAATGATGTCAGTGACTTTCGTATGTGCCTTGCACTTCATGATAGCGATAGCTGTCGGTAAATGTATTGCATCTAACAGAGCCTGAATGAGGAGACCATGCTGAATCTTGGTTCCATGAGAAGTCATAAAACCTCTTTCTTGCCAGAGCACTCCAAAGTCGTGTACGACTCCGAATGCGTAACGTGAATCTGTATATATGTTTACTTTCAGGTTCTTGGCACGTATGCAGGCTTGGGTCAGAGCGACTAGCTCTGCTGCTTGAGCAGACAGGGTGTCAATACGATGTGTTTCTATAACCTCGGTTTCAGTAGTCACTGCATACGCGGCTACTAGTTCTCCTGTACTTGTTCTCATACATGAACCATCCACATAAAGTGTCAGGTCGGGATCAGGTAATGCAATGTCTGTCAGGTCTTGTCTTGGCTTTGTCATAGTGTTAACAACTTCCACACAGTCATGTGTGGCAGGATTTGAGGTAACTGACGGTAACAGTGTAGCAGGATTTAGAATGTTGCAGCGTCTGATTTCTATGTGTGGCTGGAACAGTGTCAGTTCATAACCCGTTAAACGTGCAATTGTCAAGTGCTGAGTCTGTGTTCGGTTTAAAAGAACTTCCACGGAGTGTGGAACTTGTACTGTCAGGGAGTGTCCTAATACTATGGAATCACTTTGTCTGATAGCTAGAGCTGTGGCTGCGACTGACTTGAGGCACGCAGGCAGAGCCTGGGCTACTGGATCTAATGTGCTCGAAAAATAAGCACAGGGCTTGTACTGTCCTGCTTGGTCTTGTGTGAGAACAGATAATGCAGTACCATCACGTTCTGTGACAAAAAGTGTAAAAGGCTTACTGTAGTTCGGTGTTGCTAGAACAGGTGCTTGACATAAGGCTTTCTTTAACTCATTAAAAACAAGTGTATGTTCTTGGGTCCAAGGGAGGACAGTCGATACGGCTGCCTCCTGTGTCGTTAACAGTATCAGTGGCTTGGCTAGAAATGCATACTGAGGAATCCATTGTCTGCAGTAAGAAGTGAGGCCGATAAAAGCTCGTACCTCCTTCTGTGTCTTGGGCTGTGGAAGACTCGCTATTAACTGGATACGGTCTGGTGTCAACTGCCTACCCCACTTGGACAGTAAGTGTCCTAAGTATACCACTTGCTGGACACAGAATTGTAATTTGGAAGGGGACACCTTGTGCCCCTGTTCGGCCAGAAAATACAGGACTGTAAGTGACGCACGCTCGCAGTCACGTTCAGAACGGGCTGTGATCAGTAGATCATCGACATACTGGAGCAGGGCAGTGTCGGTTGGCATGTGAATATTGTCTAGTTGTCTCTTTAGTGCTTGACTATAAATGCTAGGACTTTCTGTAAAACCTTGAGGAGCTCGTGTGAATTTATAGCTTCTTCCATTTAAACAGAATCCGAAAAGGTACTGGCTGTCTGGATGAATGGGGACACTGAAAAATGCGTTCTTGAGATCGATAACTGTGAAGAATGTAGCTTCGGAATCAATGGCTGTCAATAGGGAAGAAATATCTGGGACTACTGGGTACTGGGGTATGATACATTTATTAAGCTCTCGAAGGTCAATCACTAATCGATATACTGGAGGTGCATTTGGATCAGTACGTTTCAGGACTGGAATGATAGGAGAATTACATACATTGGAGTCAGTTTCTACAACCACTCCTTGAGCAATTAGTTCGTCAATAATTTTGGATAAGGCTGCTACAGCCTCAGGTGGCAATCTGTACTGTCTGATTCGTGGCAAAACTATACCTTGCTTGAGAGTCACACGATGGGGTGTGATATGCATACAACCTACATCAGTTGGACCTTGCGCCCATAAATGCTGTGGTACATTCAATAATCTTGGATCAAAATCACGTAATACATAATGACCTTTAAAGTCACGTAAAAACAATCGGACTCCTTCTGGGGAAAAGCAAATTACTGCACCTAATTCTTTTAACGTCTTGATGCCTAACAAATTTTCTGGACACGATTTCGTGAGTAACAAATCAGTAGTTCGGGACAATGGACCAACTTCTAGAGTAACTGGTTTCGAAATTTCATTAACAATCGGCTTTCCTGAAAATCCAAGGGAAACATTTCTAGAGCCTGAGAGCGGAGCCCCTGGAACTTCGTCATGACTGATAGTAGTCCTACTTGCCCCTGTATCAATCAGAAACTTTCTGTCTTTCCCTAATACTTGACTGTGAACATAGGGACCCTCTTGATCTACAGGTATCTCGATGAGAGGCAAGCCTACCTCCCTCTCTAGGCTGTTTCATGAATACTGTTGATATTCTGGATACTCTGACTGAGCATACTGGTACATTTGTTGTGTAACATGCTGTGTTGCAGCGATAGGCTGCGGTGCTGGAACTGTCTGTTGTGCGTTCTGTGGTGACTGAGAAGTCTGTGAAACTTGTTCTTGTCTAGGCGGACGTGGTCTTTCTTTAGTTTTACCAGTAGCTATGTTGTGTTTCAGAACTGCACACTCGTTTATAAAATGACCTGGCTGTTTACAGTAATTGCAAGTCCCTTCAACGGGAGCTGCAGGATGACTGGCTTGATTCGGACCCCTCTTCTGACTGTCTTGTGGAACAGATTGTGCAACTAATACTTTCATTTTCGTGTCTTTCATACGTCTCCTTTCGTGATCTTGTTCTTCCATGATTCTATTCTGGTGATACTGGAGCATTTGTAACATCTGTGACGGAGTATTAGCTTGCCAACTACTTTCGACTTTCAAAACTCTATTTTTAACTTGTGGACTTGAATTCTCGACTAGTTTGGTAACAAAAAGATGAGGGTACGATTCACTACTTGTTTTCAGACCACTGTTAATAATAAAACATTTTTCAAATCTAGAATAAAAATCACTAGTGTCTTCGTCTAATTTCTGTTTACAAGCTGAGATTGCATCCCAATCTTCCTTTTTCGTGGCTAGTAATCTTGGCAAAACCTGTATCACTAACTCGGGCAATTCTTTAACTTTACCCCCTAGACCGGTACCTGGTACTCGTGAATTATCTTCAGCTTCTAGAGCTGTCCAATCTATCTTTTTCTCTCCCACCTCCCATTCTTTTTCCTTGAGTTTTTCATATACCCCTGCGGGCAACAGGACCTCTAACATTTTAATGATATCAGGATACGTGTATTCTCCCATACGGAGCATGTCTTTTAATTCTCGATGGAACCCTGCTGGATCTTTGTCGTGACAGGGAATTAACTTTTTCATCTCTAAGAGTTCCATCTTGGTGATAGGGGTGTAAACAAATACTCGTTCTAGATCACCACCCGCTGTCCTAACTGGGTGTACTTCTCGTAACGGATGCTGTCTATCTATGTAAAATGATTTACTTTCTGGAGGTGAGACATCAACAAAATGCGGATTCAGAAACGTTCTATATTTGTGGCGCTGTTCTAGAATGATACTAATTAAATCAGTACCTAGACCTCTCCACCTATACCGGAGTAACTCGTTCAGAACATCATGTAACGGACCTGGATCAGAATGCTGTCCCTCATATAGTGTAATGAGGTGCTGGATCATATACATACCCACCAGTCGCTGCTCGGCTGGGGGCAGTTTCAGAAACATTTGTGCCACTATTTTGTCTGGAAAAGTGGTAGAATCAGTAGTCCATCGGGCTAGTTCTTGTTCATGCATTGTACTAAGTTCACTATAACCGATTCGTGATTTCAGAATGTGATCGGTACCTTGAAATACTTGCTCAAGAGAACCTTGTTCTGGTGCTGGAGAGAGGAAAACTTTCTTGTGATCTAGGCGTGAATGTCGGTCGGGAAGTCTAGTTCTACCTACATACGCTATTCTGGAGGGATTCTCGTCGTTTACCTCTTCAGTAGAAGAGTCGTCTTCTTTCTCAGTTACTTGTACTGCTTTTCGTTTCTCGTGTAACTTTATTATTTCCCTACGGATTTTCTTGTACATACTCTCTATACAGTTCTGTGTCTTGTGTCTTCCCTCGGCTATATGGTCACTCCACCTGGTCAGGACTTTCATTTCTTCCGGATCTTTATCCGGATAATCTTGTTCTCTTATTAAACAATTAATTAGAAACTTTAAAAGCATGAGCTGAATCTCGACTTTTCTTTGAACCATGGCGTCGCCAATACTTTCTGGATCTACTCCTGTACGGATGAAACGATATATTCTGTCTAGATAACCTTTCATATTCGGCAGGGTGTCCAAATATTCGGTCACCCGTCTTACACGCAATGAATACAGGACCATATCATCATCGCCTGGGACTGGATCATAACGGCATTCGGTAAGGGCTCGCTTGATATCGGCAACTGATTGGCGAACGCTGTAACGCTCGTTCATGTAGCTCGAGTAACGTTAGGCGTCTGTGTTGAGGCGGGGTTCCAGGAGGACTTCCCCCCCGTGGCCCCTAGACTAGAATCGTTGACGGGTATTGTACGGGCTGGGAGAGTGACTGATGTAGCGGGTACATGTACTGTAGGCTGGACCGGGGGTACCGTAAAAAGTGCTGTAACGGGTGCCCCGGTGGCGGGAGGAACAGGAATTACATCATTTACGGGAGCTGGCGGAACAGGATTGGCATATTCTGGGACTGTATCGTCCAAATAGGACGAGAGAAAAATATCAGCTGCGGTCGGTTTGTGACGTAGCTTGATCGGAACTAATGGCGGCGGAAAATTACATGGTGCTTCCGGGTTTGCTTTTGGCAAGCCCTCGGCAAGAAGAGGATACATACCCTTAATAAGGGCATTTCTCTGTCTGTCTGACTGTTCGGCTTTAACTCGTTCACCTACTTCGATCAATTCCCTTTCTTGGGCTCTTTCCGAGGATACCCTACTTAATTCTGTTTTTCTGATTTCTTTTTCGGTTCTTCTATGAGATTCTTTGCGCCATAACTCGATGGCATCTTTCTGGGACTGTCTGGCTTTCTTTTTCCATAATACTTCTTCTACTCGCATGATGCACTCGGCATCCCATGTGCCTGATACAGGCCATCTATATTTCTCTTCGAGATGTCTGGTATAATCAGACCATAAGTCTAGATATAATATGGCACTTAAGCCATGCTTATGATACATAAAATGACCTGGACTGTCCCTAGGCGGGACAGGAACTGCTTCCTCGAGCAATCCTTTTCTGGTTTTTAACTGACATAACTTGGACAATAGAGGCATTCTTTAGGCTGGAATCTAGACACAATACAATACACGATAAACACAATAATAACTGGAAAAACAAATCACTCATACCACGACATTGAAAACACATTGAAATAACATTTAAAATAACAGTTCGGACAGAATATTACCTGGAATACTTGAGAACAGAACACATGAATTTCTTGAGAACGGAACTTACTAGAATGACTAGATGTACTGCTAAAACAGCACGAAACTTACCGGTCCCATAAAGAGACACGTCAGGACCCGCGTCCACCTAGGTGAACACTTCGTGTTGGACCTGTGTACCCAAACCCACGGACCAGAGACAAATTAATTGACCCTGTCTAGATACTACCCCAGCAACGGTACTCACCGGGCAGCAAGAACGGAAGGCCTCGGACTGGACTGGACTGGACTGCTACGACGACGGACCACGAACTTCGGACTTCAGTTACAGGTGGGCCTCCGGATACCTCGGACCTTGGACTCTCGGCTTGGGCTCTGGTCGGGACTCGCCGCGTTCCTCACCGCCTCGTCTGGACGCTGGACCGCAACCTCCGTCTCCTCCGTGGGCCTGAGGGATACTTGAAGCAGAAATATCTGTACGTGCACGGTATGGTTCCGTCACGGCTGCAGAGGATCAGGGGGCCTACGTGGCTTCACCGGCGCGTGGGGAAAGGGCAAGTCCCTGTTCGGGCGCCATTATGTGGTAAATAAATAATTAATTACCGGTTCTATTTTTCAGGATACTCATATAAACAGATAGCTCAATAAATAAGAGTCAGGATTCGAGGTATCTTGAGTCTACAGGCTTTAATAAGGCATAAAGGACAGGAACAGGACAGCCTGCATGGGAATAGTCGGATGGCAGCTGCCGGGGGCAGGAATGGCATGAGCAGGGACGCTTGGGATAACTTTTTGTAACAGTCCACAGTATATATATCAAAACAATTGCATTACATTCAATACAGTAGGCGTAACAGTAGGCGTGACTCGTAGCAGTCGCGAAAGATAAGGGTAAAGTGATGTAACAAGAAGGCGTGTACAGGGCGTATACATAGACATGTGATGTAAACGTAACAGAAATGTCATAAACGGGGCGGAAACATGGAGGGGGCTACCTGGGCAGCTGGGACCTCTAACCTAGTGGTGCGCGCAAACGGGCAATGACGTGTTACCAGGGAGAACTGGGGGCTATGACTTCTGCGCTAGAAGAGGAGACTAAAGTCTGGAGTGTCAGAGCGACATGTACCTAAGGCATATCTAGTATCTGGTGTTTGGAGTACATATTGATAGAATCCAAAAGTTATCAGGGCAAAGGCTACTAGACATTAAGACTGGTGCGTGCATAATTCTACATGTATTGCGTGTGCTAGGAATATTCTATGAATATTAATACAGTATTTCTCTTACATGGAGACATAAAGGCTAGACCATGACGGAAACTATTGATGCGATGCAGTAGCTTAGGAATGCAGAGAAGGAGGGCTGGACTGATAACTAGAAACATAACATACTCTTGGCAGACTGGGAGGCAGAGCCAGGCCGGGCACTGCGAGGCAGGAAGTAAGCGAAGGGTCAGGGATACAGGTGGGGGCTGTATCGCTCCTCGGAGAGGGTTCAGGAGACAGGAGCTGAATCTGAGTCCGGGCCCTTTTGAGGCCTAGAAACGGGGACAATTCAATGAATTAACGTGCACACTGTGAAATGTGGCAACGTAGGATTACATAGGCCTAATACTCGTGTTTTCACGAAGACTGGAAACTAGCATACTAGAGATAGACACAACTGTAATTGTGTCTTTTATCGATCAGAGGGGAATACATGCATATCGATCATGCACATATAACATAAGATGGGGAACACGTAGGCACATACAACATGGCAAAATTTACTTTTCCACACCTCACAGGGGGGAAATCCCAGAGACATGGCAAGGTACAATAATAATCCCTATCCACAAAAAAGGACTGAAAGACACTCCTGCTAATTATAGGTCCATTAGCCTTACCGATTTCACCCAGGTCTTTTGTCACCAAGTTTTAACTAGGATTCATGAGTCGATGGCGCATCAGAATGCCCTATAAAATTTCCAGGTGGGCTTTATGGAGAAGACAGGGATGGTGAACCACATATTCTGCTTTCTGATTATTTTCTGGAAATACATTACTATAAGGAATTAGCATCTTATGTGGCCTTTATGGACACAAGGGCAGCACTCGATCTAGTACTGAGACATACACTTTGGGAGGTGCTGTACTGGATGGGGCTGCCTCATGCCCTTTTGCATCTTTTAATCCAGCTACATACATATACTTATGCCCAAGTAAGGTGGACAAACCTGGGTGGCTGAACACCGCAGATACCAGTTAAGCGGGGTGTGCGGCATGTGTGCATGCTGGCTACCATTCTCTTCTCTTTGTTTATGAACAGAGTTTTGGAAGACCTTCCCAACTGTCAATACAATGCCCAAAATATTACTGGTGTAAGTGTTCCAGTTCTGCTATTTGTGGATGACATTCTGTTGATCTCACAAAACCCAGTGGGCTTGCTCTATTGAATCACTTTTCAGAATTCAGCAAGCGCAAAGGTTTTGAAATTAATGCAGGGAAGTTCAAACTAATGGTGTTAAATCCCTAACGTTCATTTAGGAATAAATTAATGGTCAATGAAACCCCAATTGAATAAGTAAAGAGCTTTGATTACTTGGGAGTCAGGATCTTGAACAAATTCACTGTGGTCCTTCAGTAAGAGAAACGCAACACTCTCTTGCCCTAAAGGTCAGCAGTGATTGCTAGGTAAAACAAAACAACATCTAATAAAGAAGTCTTCCCTACTGTTGAGGTGCACCAAGCAGGTGCTGAAGGTGGATCACTCTATGGGGCAGTAATATGGGTCTCAGCTGACATTATAATACTTACGATCAATGTTCCCTTTAATTCTTTTCCTCTGTGTGCGGAACTGGAGGGTCTATGTGCGCTGCAACCATGGCTATGTGCGCCAGGAACCAAACCGCGCGTGTCTGCGGCACCAAATGGCACTCATAACGGTTACTTTTAAAAAGTGAAAAGATTATGCATTTTCACACATACAGAGCCACAATAAGGGTCTTAACGGCAGTTTGCAAATTTATTGTATTGCCTGTATTTTCATTGTGTCTCTGACTGCTGTTGTCTGTCTTCCCCGCTGCCTGTACGTGGTCCATGCCCCGTTTTCTTCCCTCTGGAAGTAAATAGGTGTGTGGCAGCTACCAGCACGCTACCTGTGACTGCCTCCGTTCTTCCCTCAGGCTTGGGGCACTCCCGTCGACTAACGCTGCGCTACAATGTATCTTAAATTTTGTGGCGCAGCGCCGCTCTTAGCAAGACAGCCTGACGTCACGGGCACCCCTGGTAGTGCCCAATAGCAACTACCGAGACAGCCTGCAGGGCCCAGACTGTTTTATAATTTGTCCATGGTAGCCCAGGGAATTTGTGAGTAAGGCAGGCGTGGCGTCTCACACAGCGCTGCTATTGTGGGTATTTTAATAGGGCCCATGCAGTGTCAAATTAATTATTGCCGAGCAGCGGGATGAGGGATAATTACGCGCAGTGTAGGTCGCCAGAGTGATGGCTGACCGAACGTCAAACTGACACTGACCGTACACTCCAGTTGCAGCTGCCTCCAGGACAGTGGCAGGACTCGCAGCAACAGGCAAAGCCTGGACAGCGGGCGGCATTGCAAGCTACCCAAAACGATTGACGCAAGGGTGGTTTGGGCATGAACCTGGAGCAGGTTTTAGGAGAGTGACAGTCGCCACAGTCACGCACCGAACCGATTTGTATTGATGTTCTTGCTTTTCTGCATTCAGCAAAATGGGCTTGGTAAGTTTTTCGTGTTTGTAACCCACCGGTGAACCCCCGCGGCGGCTGCTAGAGTGTTCAGCAGCCCAGGGCACACCAGTCCACAATCAGATGCTAGACGGCCCGTACAAATTGCCGCTTGCCTCAAACCAATTAAGTGAGTGCTGGGGTGAACTCTCACCCTACTTGAGCTATTTACTTTAAATAAATAGCGCTAGCGCGCGGTGACCAGTGCTACTTTCGGTGCGGCCAGCAGCGTCACTTAGGCAGAGCCTGGTGTTTGTAGTAGTGCTCTATGACAGCCTGGTGGTCTGATCGCATCTAGGACTGCAGGCTGAGGCGGTGCCCCAATCAGGGCGGACACCGCTCAGCTGCTCGGAATGTGAACGTGTGCTATGAGCCCCTTTACATTGTTTTTATATTTTATTTGTTTGTTTTCTATGCTTCCACAGTGACATACCATACCCCTGAACCCCATGATGTCGACAAGTTTGTTTCATGCTTTATTAGTTCCATTAGAAAAAACACACAATAAACAATTCACAGAATCTTTACATCAATCTTTATCTCTGATTGTTAGACTCAATATTTTTATTGACAATATGAGAACTGCTTTTTCCTCCCCTAAACTGACCCGTACCCATCCCGCAGCAAGCAACACAGAAAGAGATGCGTTGGCAGCCGGTTGCCACCATGTGGGGCCAGAAGAGCTTCACTGTTAGCACTGACGCACACAGTCTTGCAAGAGGTCTCATGCGGTAAAAAAAAATATTGCTTTCCATAAATTCAAGCACGTAGTTTATTAAGTGACCGAGGTGCTCAAACACCTTCCCTCAACTGGCAACTACAACGTTCATCCGATAATATGGAACATTAGAACTCAGGTGGTTAGCCGATGCCTTAAAGGGGAATACACTACATATCATCCCCTTTGAAGAAAACGAGAAGAATAACTAAACTGTGAACAAACACGCGAGCATCTTAACATAAACATTTCAAATAGTCGTTAATCATATTTATTAGGGTTGAGCTGTGCTAGTAGTCAAGTCTTTGAAATGCAGTGTCCTGGCTGGCTGTAATGTGTGCATCTCACTCTCCTGAGGCTTTCCAATGCCTATGCTGTTTGCGGGTGCTCAGGAGTCAGCTGACTGCTGTCTATTTTAATATATGTTATTTAGGCACCTGAGTAGATCGTGTTGGGGGATCCTACTACAGACTCAGGCTGAGTCCCATGTAGGACATAGAGAGTGGCGGGACTGTAGTCCAGACTGATGCTGGACAATGTATTGCCAGAGAGGAGCTAGGGGGACCAGTTGGCAAAAGCCTCGCTATGGCAGAATCTGTTAACTGTTTTTCTGCCGGCTAACTGGTCAAATAGGTTAGCGCCCTTCCATTTCTGTTGCTTTGCAGTAGATTTAAGATCTTCTTCGAGTTTCTCATTGCTCCAATTGATGTCATTTCTGAAATGTATAGGTTTCTCTTTTCTGCATTGCTTAATTTTGCCCACGAGAAAGTGTCACTCATTGTAGTTGAAACGTCACTCATAATTACCCTGAAATTATTAAAGAGTCACACACGGGGATCTGAAACCTTGGCAGCTATGCCTCTGTCTGTGTCCCACTCGTGCCTTTATGCCCTCTTGCCTTCTCTTCCGCTCGTTCCCCAGCGGCTGTGGCCTTTGTTTAAATATTGCTGATAATCAGAGCCCCTCACGGGCTCCTATTAACAGCAATACTTAAACAAAATGCCACAGTCTGCCCCGCGCTTTACTAACAAAAGCGTAGACCCTTTCCAAACACAGCGCGAGCACACGCTGTGTTTGGAAAGTGTCTACGCTTTTGTTAGTAAAGCGCGGTGCAGACTGTGGCATTTTGTTTAAGTATTGCTGTTAATCGGAGCCTGTGAAGGGGCTCCGATTAACAGCAATATTTAAACAAAAGGTCACAGTCTGCCCCGCTCCCACACAGCCGCAAGCGCCATAATCCCCACCAGCCCCCCGCCTCCTTACCTGCACTCCTCACGCCCGCTCCACCGCCACCAATGAAAAAGTGCTCATGTTCGCGCCGCTCGCGTTTTAAAAGCGGCGAGCGGCACGACCCTCTAGCGACGTCCTTTGTGCGCGCTCCACGCTAGGTGGTGCGCGCTGACTTGGGGGGAGGTGGGCGCGCGCGCGTGGCCTAGAGGGAACGGTGCTTACGATCATGGAAAATAAGTTCATAAGGTCCCTGGCAAATGTTCCATCTAGTACCCCCCCTTATACCATTAAGATGAGATTTAAACCTGAGAGGAATTGATCATGTTGCCCATCTTAAAATATTGGGCTAGAATCTGGACAACCAAAGAGCGATCCCATATAGAGCAGCCTTGCAGGAACACATTACCTTTCTTTACAGGTTGTGTACATGCCGAGACTGCGGTTGAGGATTTGAGGAAAATGATATTTTGCCTGACCAAAAACGTCCACTACATATACCCTATGTTACATATATGTGCATGTCACCCATGCATATTTCCTCGTAGTGGCCTGAATCACTAGGCCCCTGCAATCATGTCCTGCATTAGAAATGCCAGTCATCAAAGTCTCCCAAAGGTTAAGGTAGCATAAGGCCCATGTATTTGCAGTTCATGACTCCTGACACACTGAAGCTGCAGTTACGTCCCTCTGACCTCGCATACTTCTAGCTCAGCCGAGAGAAGCCCAGCAAGAGGCCTGCCAAGACAGTATTATGAATAACAGTTATCTGTTTGCTGTACAGAGTGGCATCCCTGCCCGGTGAGGAAAAGTAAACAGAACCCGTCCGAGGGAGATAGGGCCTAGCCATTCTGTCTCCATTTAAGTGAATTACAGTGCTTGCATCCATAGAAGAGCTCACAGCCCTCATGCAATGAGCGAATAAATATGCCCTCTCTGTCTTTTAGTGATGAACAACTATTGCTCCAGATAATACATCCCCTATCATATCAGATTGTACAAGACGTGCTCAAGTCGCCTTGACACAAGAGATCTCTTGCTAGGCTGAAAGTCAGCTCTCCTCCCAGTTACACGTCAATTGCACGTCATGTCCAAGTTGCACACAAGTAGGGCAGAGTTCCAGCTGGTCATGCAAACTCCTCCTAAGTACCCACCCACCTATGACACCTACCTATCATCTACCTATGACTCATCAAAGTACACACCCTCATGTACACCCACATGTTCTTATCTCATTTTCTTTCTTGCTCTGCTTAGCCTATGTACAAGAAATGTATATATACTATGTTCAGTAAATAATTGTTAGAAGTTCCCTTCCTGAACCTCTGTGGTGATGGAACTGATTCTCCCTTTGACTCGAGTTATTGGAATAAAGCCCATTTTAACTCAGATACCACGGACTCTGCTTCTCACTTGATGCATGATAATTGTTAATGCCTAGAAATTCTGCCAGGGTAATATTTTATTTACCACATAATTTGGCGCCCTTACAGGGACATATCCCTTTCCCCACTCGCCGGAGTTGTCGGTCTAGTCTTTGCCCCCTTCTACAGCCGTGACGGACTTCAAAGCGCTCCAGCAGGACTTCCTGCCACTCCCTCAGGCCCAGGAGGAGGACGGACTGCGACCAGGCATCCATGTGAGGCGGTGAGGAACGCGGATCATCTCAACCAGAGCCCAGCCCGTGAGAGAGCAAGGTCCCAGGTCTCCAGAGGTCCACCTGTTCCAAGGCGCAAGTGTAGTCAAGTCAAGTTTCCGAGGCCTTCAAGTTTCAAGTTCTGCTTTCCCGGTGAGTACCACTATGGGGAATGCAGCAAGTTCAAGACGGGCTCATTTTAAATGAGAACGGTCAAGACGGGCCCACGGTAAAGCGTGGGAACGGTCAAGACGTGTCTCATTTCTGAGACCGGTATGGTTGTACTGTATTTTCAGTGCACAAACTGTTTTTCAAGTACATGTTTAACTCTCTGTATCAGTTTAGGTTGTATCTGTATCTGTTTCAGTGTTTAAATTGTTTAGTGTGAATGATTATTGATTGTTACAGTCTATTTTTTGTGGATTGTGTTTCCATTGTGTTGATTTCAACATGCCACTGTTTTCAAAGTTACGTCAGATAGGGACCAGAAAGGGTATACTAGAAGAGTCAGTTAATATCCCGCCTAGAGACACACCTGGTCATGATATGTGTTAAAAGTCAAGACCCTCTCAGAAAGATGCCATTGAGTTATGGCGCAAAGAGTCACATAGGTGATCAGAGAAAGAATTCAACAAAGTAGAGAGAAATAAGCTAGCAGAGAAAAAAAGCCAAAGAAAAAGAACTACGGGATAAGGGGGAACGGGTCAAGACAGAACAATCTGATAGAGAATGAAATTCCGTCATTACTGGTATTTATCCCGTCCTGTCAGAAGAACTAGTTCAAGTGACCACCTCAGTAACACCCAGTAGGTAGAGAACGCCACCACCTGTACCCTTTAGTGTATGTAAAATAAGCCAACAGCATCTGAAGCGTTCATTTCCTTGTATCTAGACAAGTCCCTTCTGGACTGCGCAAGTGCCTTGTGAGTAACTAGTTGGTTTATTTGTGAATTGCGCTTTGTGCTTAAGACTTGCGAACTTGTGAATAGTTTGTTACATCCATGTGTGTAACGCTTTGTGAGTGGCTTGTAGTTCCTTGTAAATAGCGCCTTGTGATTAAGACTTGTGAGTAGTTTGTTGAATTTTCTCAAGTATAGCTCCTTGTAAATATGGTTTAGAATAGCATATTATTTTTGTGACTTGTTGAGTTTCTTGTAAATATGGCTTGTGAATAGCGCCATGTAGTTATGGCTTGTGCAGAGCATGTTATCATCAGGTCCCTAGCCATTACGTTAGGCAGGAGAGAGCTGGATCTCTTTCAAGTACTTGGAGAAAATGTTTTGAAGATGTGCGTACGTGTTATGTGATAACGTGGAGAGATGAGTTCATGACTTTCCCATGTACTGCAGTCATTGGGGAATGATTGTGCTTCAGCTGCCAACGAGTTAATATCTTGTATTGAGAAGGCAGTATTTGTTTTAACATGCTGTTTAACAAGGTGTTGAGGGATTTTGGCGTTTTTTGGTGTTTGCGGGGGGCGTGTTTTTGAGCGGAAATTCGTACCCGTTCCAGTGGAGGGATTTGGTTGCTTTTTGGTGAGGATTTAGGGAATCGCTTGGACTACAGTGATGCCAAATTTGAAAGGGATCCGAGCTGTGGAAGTGGTGGAAAAAGCATGTTTTGTGTGGAGGTGCGATTTGCCATGTTATCCAATGGGCGTATTCAGTTTGCAGATTGAATGGTAAAATGTTGCATGGAGAGTAAAGAAGTGTATTTGTAAGGGTTTTGCCTTGGAACACTTGATTTATTGTGTTTAACTCAGAGGTTGGTAGTTGTAAATAAACCAGTCTTATTTAGATAAGGGTTTTTGCACGAAGAGTGCTTTAATGTTTTCATGGTTGAGAAAGAAAATTAGTGTAATGCAACAGTGTTTTTTTTAAATAGGAATGTTTCTACAGAATATTTTTCCCAATGCAAGCTGCCCTTTAGAATAGCGTTGTGACAGTTAATAGACTCAATTAGAAAACATGGGTTTATTTTTTTATTTTTTTTGTTTGAAAAATTATGAATCTGGCCCTTTTTATAGGTAGAATAGAAGAGCTTGCACACTCACTTAGGAATAGTGGCTATTTGTAAATTAATGAACGTGGCCCTTTTTGATAGCTATAATACACTACCATCTTAATCCCCTACATTAGTTTAATTTGCATTTAGTTTCAAGGCTCACCTATGTACTTTGACAGGCTGCTGATAGAAAGGTAATACTTGCACGGTGAAAGCAGTGTTCATTTAACATGCTGCCTGTTATGTGTCCACCAGCCTTTGTAAATAGGATTTATTATGTCTGATTCAGAGGTCAGTTAGGCTGAAAAGCTTACACAGATGGTTTCAGATAAACATTTAGTGGAGAAGCTTCAATTGATATGTGCAGAGAACAGTCCCAACCCAACAGTCCATGATAATTCGTTTTTTTTTCTTTTTCTCTCAACTGCAAAATGCATAGCCTTGTGTGCAGAAGCACATTGTCCCTTTTATGTGTGCTAATTTGCATGCTAAACAAATGCCCATGTTTCAAATGTCTTGCCTTCTAGCTGAATTAGTTAGACAAAAGTGTTCTTTAGAAAGTGGAGCTTCTAAGTAGCAGTACATTGTAACAGAATTATTTTAAAATGCTAGCATGTCACTCAGTTACAGAAAAATACATGTCTTTATTAATTTACTTTTTTACAACGTTTTAAAAAATGTGCTTCTGTTAAGTTAGAGAACGTGGGTTAAGCTCTCTGTCCTGGGAACAGGTATGTTTTGAATTACTTAGAATGTGTTTTTCGACCTTGAAGTGGCTGAACAACTTCTCCTGGCTGACTCCCAGGGACAGATGTTTATGTAAAGGGAGGGCTTTTCCCTCTTGGAGCGAGGTGGCCTGTGCCTGTCTTGTTATTATTGGCCATAACCCAATTCTTTCCGCGATCCCTTTGTTTATGTAAAGGGAGGGCTACTGATCCGACTTACACTAGCTTCCTTCGAATGTGGAGGGAGGAGGCTTGCAGCTCACTCTTTAAGAAACTTGGCAGACGCTTGACTCTTTCAATGAGCTCAGCGTTGGCAGCGACCCAATTTTAGAGAAGCAGAGACGAATGAGAGGCTTGTCGCCTATTTGTTATGTTTGACACTGAGCCAGCTCCTGGCTCTGAGGGGAGGGGTAGGTGAGCAAGGAGTGAGTTCGTAGCGAAGTTACCTCCCCAGCCCCTCTGACGTGTACAAAAGAAAATTGTTCTTCCTTACAGTCAACACTAAAAGCTTCATTCCTTACAGATAAGTCACGCTTGCAAATGTATAGTTTAAAATAGTGTAAACAGAATAATTGGCAGGAGTCTTGCTCTTGCGATGGGTTCAGCATCTGGCAGTCATTCAATGTTAGATCACAGTGAAGCCCGGCTTGGATTTGATTCAAAACTCCGAGCGCGAACATAATTCTAGAGGGAGGGGCTGCTTCTCAAAGGAGTGAGGAGTGGCGAGGCTCTAGGCCTTCTGTCTATGACAAGAATACTTTGGTTTTATTCAAATACATTTAGAGAGCATATTGTAGGTAGTATGGTTATACTATTCCCAAGATTTAGAGTAGGATTTTAGTATAAACTGCAGAGCTTTTGGAACGAGTCTCCACTTAACTTAGAGGTTAACAGAGGTTCGTGGGCGTTTGTTTGAGGTTCCCCCAAAATAAAAATTGTGGTTTTGGATTGAAAATTCATTTTTATTTATTTATTTATTTTTATGTAATTCATTTTTGCTAGGTTAATGACAGATAGTCCTAGCATTTGCAGTCAAGCATTAAAGCGACGGCTAGTCAGTGTTTACATGCCTACCAACACAGCACTGATACAGTACTTAAACGACATTCTAATTACAGCAAGATCAGAACCAGACTGTGACATTGCATCTCTGACAGTCTTACACTTTCTGTGAAAAGCAAGTGGTGTACAACACTTGCTTTCCAAGGAGGGTAGACAGCTAACACGGTAGACAGCTAACACAAGAACCATACAGCTAATTACTAACCATTCAAAGCCCAAGACATAGAAGGAGGTTCATGCCTTTATTGGCCTTACTTCTTACTGTAGGCAATGGATTTCCCAGTATGCATATCTAGCCAAACCACTCATACAGGTAACTACACAGGAGGCAGCCATTTTGACTGTACTCCCTTGGACACAAGAACACATTTTGGCATTTGAGGAATTAAAAAGAGCATTATGTCACGCGCCATATTTTTATTTATTTTTACATTTGACTGTAGCGAGACTGACAGGATATGAACTGACATTATTTCAGCCACACATAGAGATCAGACATTGTAACATTCTGAATCCTGCAACACTTTTGCCCTCAAGTACAGTAAATGCACCACCATACGACTGTGTGGAAGTTATGAATATAGTGACCAAGACAAGACCTGACAGATATTGCACTTCTAGACCCTGACCTGACACTCTATGTAGATGGTTCATGCATGAGAACAAGTACAGGAGACAAGGGCCCAGATGTAGGTAAAATAGATTTACCGATTTTTAATTACCGAATCCTACCGATTCGGTAATTAAAAATCGGTAAATCTAAGGGGTGGAGATGTAGGAACATCCAGATGTTCCTTTTACCGAATCGGTAAAAATCGGTATTTACCGATTCGGTAAATACCGACCGGTAATGCCCCATTCATTCCTATGGGCTTTGAAGCCCATAGGAATGAATGGGGCATTACCGGTCGGTATTTACCGAATCGGTAAATACCGATTGTGACAAGGGTGCAGGGGGTGTCACTTTGACACCCTCTAGCACCCCCAAAAAAGGTTCGGGGGCCATGTGGCAGGCATACCTGCCCTAAGGGCAGGTCTGCCTGTCATATGGCACAGGTGTGCATGCACACATGTGCATGCACACCGGAATCGGTTTTTTACCATGAAGTTGGATTTCATGGTAAAATACCGATTCTGTAAGGCTTGTGGGACTCAGAAGAGTCCCACCTACATATCAAAAATACCGAATAGGTATAAATACCGATTCGGTATTTTACAGATTCGGTAAATTTACCGATTCGGTAAATTTACAGAATCTGTAAAATCTGGCCCCCTACATCTCAAGATGCCAAATACCGGTCGGAAACGGCCGAATTCGGCCGTTTCCGACCGGTATTTGCCACCTACATCGGGCCCTTAGTGTGATGTATTCCTATATGTTCTGTATCGATCCCCCTATTCCTGACCCTATTCTGGTTAACAAGTTAACTAGCAGCCATCCCATGATGCAGAAAACCCCCATGATGCAGAAACCGTTATCTGATTAAGCCACACTACGGCACAGGAACGTGTTATCTGATTAGGTCATAACGCTTGCCATCTAATTAGACAAGCGATATTCCTCCAGCCCCTGATAAGGCATACGGAGTTCTCAAAACAAATCAAACCTATGACAACCTGGGAAAAACCCTGCGGCCATTGTTTTGATTTCACCGAGAACTTAAGCAAAAGAATGTGCTAACGACCAGGTCGTATGACATCCTTATTGACGTATCTATGTCCATCCTTACGTCAATCTCGGCACCCTAAAGGTATAAATATTACCGATATTGCCCTATGCAAACACACGCGGTGGTGACGAGATCGGAGCAGCCAGACTTGCCGAAGCCCAGAGCAGAGAAGACCCCGCTGGCGCAGCCCCGCCTTCCTGACGCGCTGAGAACGAGACGCTGCTTTCTCCTGCCGAGAAATCCAGCTCCGGCGCTTCCGGGTAGCCCTCGCAGGCAGCCTGGAATATCGAGACCAGAGACGAGAGATACCATCCCTCATTCATCCTAAATTCCAGGTACAGAACTGAATAACCCCTCGCAGAGAATTCTTGAGTCAGTCACTTGGCAAAACAAACTTAACTTAAACTGCTACTTTCTATTCCCGCCCACGTATTAGGCTTAGGTCAGGTACACCGGGGTAGGTGTAGTTAGAAACACCAGTTGAGTACGATTAGTCAAATTTATATGTGTATGTATCTATTTTATCCATTTTAAACCATCATATGGCTTAGAAACCATATCAATGTTTTTACAGTATTATTTTATACTTCTGCTTTTATTGTATGCACTTTACTTAACCATAAGTATTGCAATAATATCGATCCATTTCTCTTGTATGAGAAAAGAGACTGATCAATAAATAACATCTTTTATTGAACACGCCCGTCTCGTCCTTTTCTCTACAATCTGGTGAGACTAAGAATGCACGTACTGACTGAGTAAAATAAGTCGTCTTTTGTTTTCACACAACTCTAGAGATACACTCTTGATTAGGGGAGAGCAAAGTTGTCATGTTCTATGGTTGTCAGAAACTAAATCCCTTCTTGTCTATCCAGGGAGGTTCAACTCCTCCTTGCCTATTCGAGAAAGTTTCTAGTGAACTCTGAGCTAGCTGGCAAACCCAAAACTTTAAGTCTAATATCGACAGTAGTAGACCTAGTTAACGTCTGGTCTAGGCCTATACTATTGAAGGTATTATTCCAATGCTCAGAGCCTATTGGGATAATAGGAACTACACTACATGGCGCCCAACGCGTTTGGATAAGGCGATAAAACTAACGTAAGACATTTAGAGTAACTCAGTCGTGCTTTTTCACTCAGACCCCTTTTTTCCCATAATACTCCTTGGTTTAGTCAACGTTGAAGGATACACTGTTCCAAAATATTGTGCATCTAATCTTTGTTTCCATAAGAACCTGATCTGCAAACAAACAAAATAACCTTCTGGACAGTACAATGTCAGACAGTGAAGGAGAAAGAGAGGCAGTTAGAATAGCAACTGAACTCGCAGCAGCTGATACTGCTATGCAAGAAGCAGACCCGGGTATAATAATCATCCCGGTCAACACAAGAAAATCTATAACTTTAAAACTTATAGAAAATGGACTGACACCTAGAGGTGGCACAGTCATATTCGTAATTGAGGCACATGAATATCGGCAGACAGAGGTATTCTACACATGGATAAACTTTCCAGCAGCTAATGCTGTAACAAAGGTCTTCCACTATTACAAAACAGAGGAACCTCCTAATGAGTACACTCCTTTCGAGGAGGTGGAAGTATCACTTAAATTTCAATAGCACCTGCTCTTGTTTAATGGTGCCCTAAAACACAATAATCGCATTACCAGGCTCGGTCCACTAGGTAGACCAGGAGCAACGTGGCCGGTCCTAGCCGGATACACACCACATCCAGACATCGATGGGATGTCTGCAGCTGAGCTTTTAACACAGCTAAAACAATTAATAAAATTACATAGACAATTAGTCCAATATGTGATGCGGACTTCAACAATCCAACCAGCAATTAAAATTCCACAACTGACCCCTCATCAGGGGAACACAAATAAAATTACACCACAGAACATACAATCCTGCCTAGGTAAAGTACCAGCTAAACGGGAACAAATACCATTCTGGTTAGCACAAAAAATCACCCAAATAGAGGCGGTGTTTCCAGACACCACCCCGTTAGAAAAACACAGGATTCTGACTATCTGTCTTCCAATGGGAATCGCACCACACGTGGAGGACTGTGACACTTGGGGTACAGTCTTTGCTTCCATCTACACAAAAACGCACGGTGTTCCATCCATTTCGGTAATACCAGATGTGCTAAAACAAATTCAAGACGAATACGGTCCAGAACCCGCTTTAACTCTTGGTATGAAATTACTAAAAGACTTCAAGCAGGTCTCGGCTATATTATTAGCCAACATAAAGGGAGAAGCAGCAAACGTGGTGATCCGCCAGAGGTTAAAAGAGACAGATATAGCAGACCAACCAGCTGAAATTGCCAGAATTATATAAAAGTCCTATGAGGAACTAGGTAGAGATAGTTTAGGTGGAATACCAGTAAAACCACAACTAATTGAAAGTCCCGAAAAAATATTTTTTAATAATAATTCAACATCACAAAAAAAGAGCTGGGATGGAAACAAACAATCCAATCCTAAAGAAAAGAAATTCCAGTCCAGAGGAAGGTCTCCTCGGCGGAGAGAAAAATCTCCGAACCAAAGACACAGGTCACCCCAAAGTGACCCCTCTGGGAAAAGATATAACCTTAGAAATAGGGATAATATAAAGAAGCCTGATAGATATCAAGACATTGATACACGTCCCCCTCAATCTTTTCAGACTTCCTCGCAGAAATCGGAAAGAAGAGGACGATCAGAACAAAGAGAAGAGCACGCCAAGTCCAAAGACAAGGAACCTGCTCATCTAAAAAAGAAATTACAATTTCCAAAAAAGAAGGTAGCCAGTATTAAAGTAGTTAACAATGCCGAGAATACTGAGGACACAACTGAAAAACGGAGAATGGGCTCAGACAATGCTAGACAGCGCAGCAGAAGTGAGCATAGCTCGCAAAGTCCTTATGAATCTTCTGGAGACAGTGGACACGAATGAATATCTTCAAGTGGAAACTGCAGACACCAGAGTTAGCAAACCTCACAAAATATATGAAATAACATTACGTATAGAGGGGGATAAGACTAGAAAAATAAGGGGACTATTTTGGGATAATCTCTCCAAGGGCTATGACATCCTTCTAGCTGAAAAAGACTTGCCACCAGAGTTTGTCAGGGACTGCCCTCATGGCGAAGAAATAATTATGCCTGCCTTCTCAAATCATATCCCAATTCATAAAAAATACACACTTGCCAGAAAGTGGGCAGTAGCTCAAGCTCCTGCTTTATATAAAAATCATGTAGGATGGGATGAGGACTCTCCTCCTCACAAAATCCAGTTAAAATCACAACCTACTGCACAAAGACAGTACCCAATTAAGCAAGAAGCTAAAAAACAGGTAAAAGAAATCCTAGATCAATTAGAATACCAGGGGGTGATTGAAACTTGCACCTCACAAATGAACAACCCTTTGTTTCCGGTCTCCAAACCAGACAATTCATATCGTCTAGTTTTGGATTACCGACACCTTAACTCATGTTGCAAAACTTTTGCAGTGCAAAACTCGCATAGTGCTGCACTAATGAATAACATAGTGCGCAAAAAATACAAAACAACATTAGACATCTCTAATGGATTCTTTTGTCAAAACATAGCACCAGAGAGCAGATATTTGTCTGCGTTCTCAATAAATGGCACTCAAAAACAATTCTGTCGGTTAGCCCAGGGGTACAAGAATAGCCCCGGGGTATTCTCAGCGAGAGTAACAGAATTACTACAAACATATGATGACGAAGCATTATCGAATGTCGACAACATATACCTAACAGATGATGACTTGGATACTCACTTGAAGAGAGTGAACACCATAATACTTGGGTTCGCAGCAGAGGGTTACAAATTCAACTTTAAAAAATCTAGAATTGCCCATCTAACAGTCCTGTTCTTAGGATATGAATTATCAAGTGAAGGCAAAAGCCTGGCTGACAATTTCCTAGAGAAATGTGCCGTACTCCAAGCACCTAGAACACTAAAAAACCTACAGTCAATTCTAGGCTTCCTAAATTTCGGAAGAACATACATTGCAAATTACGCAGAAAGGGTCAAACCCCTTTATGATCTAATAAAACCAGATTTTAAAAGAACCAATTGGACTCAAATACACACAGAAATTCTGAGATCCTTACAAACAGACATGTTAATTAAAACAAAATTAGAAACACGTGATAACACACGCAATCTTGTGATTCGAGTCATCCCAGGAAGATGCGGATTCACATACCTGACCTCTAATGAGGGAGAAAAGGTACCAATTGCATTCAAATCACACTTGTACACAGAAGCTGAAAAGAAATTCAGCATTAAAGAAAACATTGTTCATGCAGTTCAAACCGCAATAGCTAGAGAAAAAGATAAAGCTGACGGTAGACGTATCACAGTCAGAACAGCAGAATCAGCCTTTGAGGCATTAACAACACCATGTAATTTACCAACAACAGCATTGAATCCGGAATGGATACAATGGGTGAATTCAATTACAAAGGACAAAGTATACTACTACTTTGATCCAGAACTAAAGGAATTGAAAAATCTAGAATATGAAAGAACATTCCCTCTGCCAATCGGCATTCTGCCCTTACGACAATACGCTTGTGTAATCTATACAGACGGACATGCTCAACCCTCCGTTTGGGGAGAACAAGCATACAACCCCACATGTGAGATTACAAAAGAAGTGTGGCGCGGAGGTAAACTAAGACCTCTATTAACAAAAACACACTCAGTAGAAACTAATTCAGAACAACAGACTGAAATAATAGCATTGAAAATGGCGCTAGATAATGCAGATCGCGAATTCCCGACACTCATAGTGTCCGATTCATATTACTGCGTCAAATCATATAACAACGATTTGCAGACATGGATTCAAAACGGTTACAAAGATGACACAGGTGCAACAATAAAGCAAAAACTGCTTTGGGAACAAATAGTTCTGTTACAAAAAGAACTACCAAAGACTCACGTGACACACTCACTGAGTCATCAGCGTGATGGCGTTCACGTTGCAGGGAATTCATTGGCTGAGACAGCCACAGCGGTAGCAACTAAATCGGCTTCCGTAGCTAGAAAAAAGCGTACATTAAAATACATTGACGGTGAAACAGTGCTGGCGGTGAAAACGTCATCAAAAGGCGACTGCTCAGCGCTACCGATCAACTATCCACTCAATTACACATACATAATCGATGCAAACTCCGTCCCTTTTGCTCGAATCCCTGGAGTGGGGGATAGAGTAATTCCAAACATGGACAGGAGAACCTTATTAATTGCAGACGCACATATGGGTGAGGGTCTCGGACACCTCAAACTAAAAGATTCTCTGGAAGAATTACAATCAAGGTACTGGTGGCCAGGCATGAGCCTGCAGCATCACATTTTTGTAAAAAAATGCCCGAACTGCAACAGGGATCGCAGTGGCGAGAGAAACGGTATACTACCGTGGCGTTTCACTCCAGAAAAGATCAACAGTAAAAAGCAAAGCGTCCGATTAACATATACAGGCTAGTTTCCACTTATAATGTAGATCCTCAGCACTCGGCTGACGTCTGGACTGTTATACAAAGATTTGCGAGTCTAAATGGCATATACGCTAGGAACGTGCTACGTTTGACCAATGTTTTCACATTAGCCCTCAAGCCTGTGGGGAAACATGGCCAAATGAGCATAGCACAGCGGGATTCTTCTCACTTCCTTCCTGAGGGATACGGGATGGTGTAAAGAAAAAACCAAGGCAGAAAGCAATCTATAACGGAAAGGGTATTAGGTTTGGGAGCTGGGTGGGTCAAACATCTAATAAATGTCCAACGTAGTCTAAATAACCTGCCAAGAAATTCTCTGAAGGGATTCAGTCCGTACGAATTATTGTTTGGAACTAGGATGTTAGTCTTAGATCTCGACAGTCAGACTTCAGTGGTGAAGGAAAAAAGCTTTGATATCAAAGATCGTTTGGCTATTTTGCAGGACTTAAACGAAACAAGAAAAGACCTGAACAACATAAAGTTGAAACAGCAGCCAACAACCACTGAAGAACCACCACCTGTCCCAGCAAGACCTGTCTGGATTCCAAAAGTCAGGGATCTAGTCAGAGAAAAGATCGCGGTAAAGAAGGAATTTGGGCCTTCTTACAGAAAAGAAGTTCCTGTCTTGTCCATCAACGGGACAAGATCAGTTGTACTACCGCCGCTTGCTGGTAAAAAGGAGAACCGAGTTGTATCCATCGACCTGGTAAAACCACAATCATGTGGCCGATAACAAATAGTAGGCCAAGTGGACTCCCGATAAGTAGTAGAACACCAAGGTTTGCTACCAATACAGAGGTCCTAACTAAGAGGCTAATCACATTCGAAACGCCTACAGAAGAACAACAAGGACTATGCAACAATGCAATGGAACTTAAACCTCTGAAAACCCAAATAAAAACATTTAGCAGAGACACACCAACCTACAATGAAGTAACAAACGAATATGCAAGAAACAGTAATCCTGAAGCAATTGGAACAATTGACAGAACTGCATCCGGCTACTTCATAAACTTCGATGATTCCTCTGAAGGCTTCAGTGAATCAAAAACACAGCCATCAACAAAAACCTTTAAAGATAAAGTTAAAGAACTTTTGAAACAACTGAAAGAAACATATCTGATTTCTCCATGGATTGAATTTTGGGTGGGTTTTGGTGCATTTATCCTCATACTTTGGCTCATCATGGTACTAACTTTGGGACGCTTCATTGAGGGAAAATATGCTAAAATGGACACAGCAAGTCAGAAAATCAACTTGATCCTCAAACCACACACATCTTCACACGTCGAGAAAAGAGAACTTTCTTCAGTCAACTTCACAGCCAATCCTATACCGGGTGGGGTAGCATGGGACAACACTGACTACAAAATTTATGGTCCGGTCGAAATCCTGAAATATCCACACCAAATTAAGATCTCGTTGAGTGACTTTGTAAAACCAAGCTCATTTGCTGATGATTGGGACTTTGAAAGTATAAATAATATGATGTCTGACTTAGTGATGTCTGCTAAATTTACCAAACATGATTATTTGCAGGGATCGACTAATTATGATAGTATGTACTGTTATAACCACTATGGTAACCATTTTCTACATAGATCTGCACAACCTAGAAATGTTTTAAATTATAATCAATGGGAACATTGTGCAACCCCTCCAAAAGGAAGCTCACGAACCTTTTATGACAAATATTCATACTTTTCAGGATTCAACACAAGTAATGCAGAAACATTTTATTTCAAATTGTCAAATAAGACAGGGACAAAGACTATGCTAACAAACACAAAATTGATATATTCAGACTCATTTTTTTAACAAATGAATACTTTTGGTTTTGATTATTGGGACAAAAATGTTGAAGTAAAAAGTGTTTGGGGTACGAAAGAATGGCAAGTACAAGGTATAGAATCTTTGTTTAGAGCCTGCATGATCCCGGAACAAATTATATTTTTAAATGACACTATTCAACAAACTACCTGTCTTGGCCTAGCCAAAATCAAAGACTTAAATAAACCGTCTATTCCAAAGCCAACAATGAACAGCAATAGCTCTACAGATGAGGAGATAGACGTAAACTATGTATTAAACCAAAACAGAACACATCCTGATTGGAAACAGTGGTTGATCTGGCCCACAGATACTAATAACTGTCAAGATAGATTCCTGAACAAAACACAGGGGTTCAAATTGACCAGGCCAGACCCTAGATATTCCCAAAGACAACACCCAGGGATAATCACCACCTACAGTGTGGGCAAATTATGCCTTCAATGGCTACAAACTAACACACTGGCAGAAATTAAGCAACACCTAACTTTACTTACTGATGGTGCTGACTTGCGTGATTTCATTATGGGACCGCGCAAACAGCGTCAAAAACGTTTCATAGCAGCCTCTGTATATGCAGCATACAACGAGGCCTGGAAGGTAACTCAAATTGAGACAGCAGAAAGAATACGGGAAATTGACCGTATTAATTTGGAAAAATCACTTTCTGTAGTGGACAATGGGTTAATGACTCTGTCCTCCAGAATTTTTTCTTTGGACAGCATTGTGTCTTCAGCAATCGACATAATATCGCAAGACTTACTGTTGTTACAACACGGTCAGTCTCAATTGCGTTCTATTGTACAGCTTGGATGGACGTTACAAAATCTGCGTTCAGGCTATGTGCCTTGGCGTTTAATCAACACAACGTCACTATTCAATATCTTTAACCTTACTGATAAACAAATCAGTATGGCACAGAAGGGTGCTGATTATACAATCCTGAGCATTGAGAAACTCGAGAGATTACCAGTGACAATGTCAGAACGACCTGTCAGTGAATGGATAATACATGGGATAATTAATATTCCAATATCAACCTTCAGGTTTCAATACTGCCAAAAATATATACAGGCTGGCATGTACGAAAAATTGGGAAAAGGGTACATTAAAACAACATGGAACTTGCCCTATTCACATGCATGTGTCAGTAATAAAGGACAGAAAGTGTTTCTTAGTGGCAATAATTGTGCAATGTCACTGAGCGGTACACTTCTGTGTAATGGAATTAGTTTGCATGGAGCCTGTGAAGGGAACTCAAATAACCTTTCATGTCACCAGCTAGGCGCACCTGCAACAGGAATAGAACCATTTTTTCAAAGACTCTATAATGGGAGTTACATTCTAATTGTGGATCGCAGATGTTGTAGTCTTATGCCCAGGACTCCTTATCTCGTAACTACGACTGCGAAGGTCAAGTGCTGTGGACACTCATTGTTCCCCAGCTCCTTTCCAGACAGGGAGGCAAGGGCATGGCCCAACTAGAAAATTACTTCTATTCGAATAGATACTTTAAGCAGAATGAAAACAGTGCTTCTTCAGACGCCGACAAGGCTCACGTCATCAAAAGAAACGTATGATCTCCTAGTCGCAAGGACGACTGCAGAGATTCACTCATTGTTATCAACTAATTCCCCCATACATTTCGCAGAAATCCTGAATGAAATCTTAAATATTTCTGATACCAGTGGAGTCTCAAAAGTATTTAAGACAGTATTTTCGATGGCATTAACACCATTCAAAGCCATACTGGGTATTTTTCCAGATTCCGTCCATTCGATTTTTGGCGGACTTCCCCTCATTTTGGGACTAATTGCAGGAATCCTATTCTTAGTCCTTATATTTCGTTATGGCAAACCGTGTCACAGACAAAACACCTGCGACAAGGGAAGAAACAATCCGAGCCATTGGATACTGGGACCGGATATCAAAAATCCTGGGACTTTCCCGGCTTAGAGATCTGAACATGACTTGGTTTCTTTCATTTCGACCAATGTGGCATCGATGTGTTTTACCTGTATTAAGGTGCTTGCTATGCGGAGAAGAATGCGTGTTAGACACCTGTCTGACGCTACAATCGGATGCGCCATTGGATGCAGAAACATTGTTGAGTCCAATAAAGGCTCATGCTTTGTGCTGCCCTCAACGGCTACCAATCCTGATGACGGCATTCGTGGAAGCTTCACCACTACGATTAAGGGGTAGGAAGTTCAAGATGAAAGCAGCATTGATCAGGTACGACCTTCTGTCAGCAATACTAATCAAAACGTCAATGGAGACAATCATGCGCACGAATGCATGGTTACACCTTTTTCCGAGTTAGTGGAACTCTCCCAGGAAGCTGTTGACAGCTTTTTCGACAGTCTAAATGATATGATGTTCTCACCAGAGCAGAAATAGAGACTTTTGAGCAAGCTCGCACACGGCGTTCCCTGAATTTGGCCTTCAACTAGAATAATAAAATACCATGAACAATTTTCCCTCCAGTTCACGGACAGCAATTTTTTTCAGCAGCCCCAAAATATTTTTACGAATTTTTCGGGACACTTATCTTCTGCTTAAAGTAAGAACTATTCTTAGAGAACTAACATTTCTATTTTTAGATACTTTATAGACATTAGCTGCCCGCTGGTATGTTCATAATTATTTTATTCTGTGATGGAATGGTCTCGAACCTTTTTTCTGTATTAAGAGCCATTTCATGTGTAAATTCTCATATACAAATTAGTGATAATGTATAGATATGCGTGATTACTTTAGCATTATTCTACAGCTTGAGTGCATATAATACATGTGACTGTTTTTTCCGTATATTTGATAATTTCAAAATGCATTTTATGTATTTTGGGGTGGTAAGGTATACACAATACTCTACAGTATGTTTTACTATGCCTAGATTCGTAAATATGTCCATAGTTAGCGTGGAGTGGGTGTGATGTATTCCTATAGGTTCTGTATTGATCCCCCTATTCCTGACCCTATTCTGGTTAACAAGTTAACTAGCAGCCATCCCATGATGCAGAAAACCCCCATGATGCAGAAACCGTTATCTGATTAAGCCACACTACGGCACAGGAACGTGTTATCTGATTAGGTCATAACGCTTGCCATCTAATTAGACAAGCGATATTCCTCCAGCCCCTGATAAGGCATACGGAGTTCTCAAAACAAATCAAACCTATGACAACCTGGGAAAAACCCTGCGGCCATTGTTTTGATTTCACCGAGAACTTCAGCAAAAGAATGTGCTAACGACCAGGTCGTATGACATCCTTATTGACGTATCTATGTCCATCCTTACGTCAATCTCGGCACCTTAAAGGTATAAATATTACCGATATTGCCCTATGCAAACACACGCGGTGGTGACGAGATCGGAGCAGCCAGACTTGCCGAAGCCCAGAGCAGAGCAGACCCCGCTGGCGCAGCCCCGCCTTCCAGACGCGCTGAGAACGAGACGCTGCTTTCTCCTGCCGAGAAATCCAGCTCCGGCGCTTCCGGGTAGCCCTCGCAGGCAGCCTGGAATATCGAGACCAGAGACGAGAGATACCATCCCTCATTCATCCTAAATTCCAGGTACAGAACTGAATAACCCCTCCCAGAGAATTCTTGAGTCAGTCACTTGGCAAAACAAACTTAACTTAAACTGCTACTTTCTATTCCCGCCCACGTATTAGGCTTAGGTCAGGTACACCGGGGTAGGCGTAGTTAGAAACACCAGTTGAGTACGATTAGTCAAATGTACATGTGTATGTATCTATTTTATCCATTTTAAACCATCATATGGCTTAGACACCATATCAATGTTTTTACAGTATTATTTTATACTTCTGCTTTTATTGTATGCACTTTACTTAACCATAAGTATTGCAATAATATCGATCCATTTCTCTTGTATGAGAAAAGAGACTGATCAATAAATAACATCTTTTATTGAACACACCCGTCTCTTCCTTTTCTCTACAATCTGGTGAGACTAAGAATGCACGTACTGACTGAGTAAAATAAGTCGTCTTTTGTTTTCACACGACTCTAGAGATACACTCTTGATTAGGGGAGAGCAAAGTTGTCATGTTCTATGGTTGTCAGAAACTAAATCCCTTCTTGTCTATCCAGGGAGGTTCAACTCCTCCTTGCCTATTCGAGAAAGTTTCTAGTGAACTCTGAGCTAGCTGGCAAACCCAAAACTTTAAGTCTAATATCGACAGTAGTAGACCTAGTTAACGTCTGGTCTAGGCCTATACTATTGAAGGTATTATTCCAATGCGCAGAGCCTATTGGGATAATAGGAACTACACTACATTAGTAGCAGCCTATGCTGTGACCACTGCTACAGAGGTCATAGAGACACAGAAAATAGACACCCTGTCAGCACAAGCAGCAGAGCTCATCGCTCTGACACAAGCCTGCATAAGAACAATGCACTTGAAAGTAACCATTTATACAGACTCACAATATGCCTATGGCGTAGTTCATGATTTTGGGGTCCTGTGGCAAGAGAGCTAGTTCCCATGGGACCATGATTCAGCACGGCCAACTTATTCAAGCCCTGTTGGAAGCCATACATTTACCTACAGCCATTTCTATCCTGAAATATAAAGCTCACACCAAAGTTACAGACATCATTTCCCTAGGTAATGACCTGGCAGACCGAACAGCTAAACTGACAGCCCAGACACCAACAGACACGACAAGGACAGAGGTACCGTTACTGACAACAAGCATGACAGTCAGGGATCCCACACAAGATGTACTTGACATACAGACACATGCCACAACAGATGAGATAAAGAATTGGACTGAACAAGGAGGGGTCCAGACTAACCAAGGTTGGATGACTAAGGGAAAAGCACATGGTTTCTTTCAGATTCTATGGTACAAGTAATCATAAGCACAACACATAGTCCCACACACTTGGGAGAAAAAGCAATGTTAGACAGTTTACAGAGCATCTGGTTTAACAAGCACATGCGTGCAGCAGCGAAGCAGAAAGTACGAACATGTATGATCTGTGAACATGTATGATCTGTTGCCAGTTCAATCCAGCTAAAGGCATTCCGGTGGAACAAGGCGGATTTCATCCTCCTGACCACCCTTTTGAAGTTCTCCAGACGGATTATATCCAAATGGACAGATGTAGAGGTTACAAGTATGTCTTAGTAGTTGTGTGTGCACTGTCTAGATGGACAGAAGCATATCCAGTTCCAGATTATACTGCTGTGACAACAGCCAGACAGTTAGTGCGCAAGTACGTCCCCAGATATGAATTACCTCATGTGATCTACAGACAACGATCAGCCATTCTCCTCTGAACTAATGAAACAAGTGTCCCTTCTGTTAGGTTATACATGGAAATTCCATTGTGTACGACACCCAGAAGCATCAGGCCTTGTAGAAAGACATAATCAGACAATTAAGACAAAAGTTGCTGAGATCTGTACAGAAAAAGGCGTGGATTGGATGGTGGCCTTGCCGGTTGCCCTCTTTTACATGCGTATGGTAGCTCATTCCAGAACAGGCCTATCTCCTTATGAAGTATATATGTGGGGTACGCCTATGCCTAAAAAAAAAAAAAACTAACTGATGTTGACAGTAATATGCTGACAGATTACCTGGCTTCCTTGATGTCTGCACTACTCTCTTTTCATTCACAGGTTGCTGCCGCCTTCCCTGACAACACCCAGGTCAAGGAACATGCCATAGCACCAGGAGAATTTGGACTCCTCAGGATCTTTGATCGTTCAAGCCCCCTCGAGCCTCGTTGGAAGACGCCGAAGAAGGTGGAAGGACGTAAGGGGTGGATCCACGCCCATCACTGGAACTTTTTGTGGAACTTTGGAACTTTTATAGAGAAACATTGACACTAAAAGACGATACAGACTTTGTGCCGCCTTTGCTAGAAAAGACTCCACAGCAGGAGTATAGGTTTAAGTTGCGATCTAGTAAGTCAGACGTAGTTTAATTGTTTAAGCCCACCCGGTGGTGAATCGGTTAGACTCGATTTCTGACATGTATAAGATCACATATGAGAATAGCAAGAAGAGAGATAAGACGGAAAAATACTGCAAGAGATTACGCAGTAGATGTATAGTTACCTTGATCATTCTTTTTATTCTGTGCATCGTTATAATTGGTATCAGTTTATTGCTACATGTTTTCTTTCCCATTTCCTCACATATACATTCTTCCAATAATAGCACCGCAGAGCATACATTTAGTGACCTGCCTCCTCATGAATTGTCATATCGACTTGCACTACGTAACAATACATTTATTCGAATGTTACACCATTCTCACCAGACCAGCAATGCGACTGATTGCTGGGTATGTGGCCAACTGCCCCCTTATCAGAAAACGGAGGGAGTTCTGCCATTCTACCCTTTACCGTTCTCACACAATGGTTCATGTGGAGCATGGTTTGCTCTAATGACCTCAATAGATAGAAGGTACATAGCTTATCCAGGTGGCTGGATATATGGAAACCTGAATAAAGTAATGAATGAAGCATGCTTTCCAGACAAAGACGGATTCCCCCAAAGAAAGGGAACCGATTTAGAGAATGAAGAGTACGAACAGGGAAATGCATCCGTTAATTTTATAATGTTAAATGTTCAGCCCAAGCAAAACACAGGTCCACCGTTTATATCAGTCCTGCCAGCAAAAGGTGATTTATGTGTTAGTAAGAAAGGCTCAGTACATATGGGACATAGCGAGTGTAACACTGTAGTAGAGTTTAATGATAAAGGACTTTCTTCTTTCAAAACATCACGCCATACCTATTTCATTTGTGGTCAGACAGCCTATGTACATCTGCCCTTAGACTGGGGTGGGACTTGTTATATAGCATTCTTATTGCCACCCGTCTTTCTAGCCCCATCAAATTATCATAGAGATTCACGACTAGAACATGTTAGACAAAAGAGAGAGACAGATTCTGCAGGGATCGATCAGACTGAAACAGCTTGGGAGCAATATACAGATTTCAACAAAGGATTCTTTTTCTTCATAGGTCCCGTCCAAAACAGTAAACTGATACGCAGGTTAACAAGGACTCTTGAAACAGTTGTAAATATAACTGCATCTGCCCTGGCGAACTTGACCCAGGAACAGTCTGCTATTAGACTTGCCGTTCTTCAAAACCGCCTCGTTCTAGACGTCATCTTGGCGGATAGGGGCGGAGCTTGTAGAGTGATCCGATCTAGTTGTTGCATTTTCATCCCAGATAATGCACCATCTGTGTACGAAGCAATAACAAAACTCCACAAAATTGCTCATGCCATACATCAAGACCCAGGCACATGGACCTGGTCCAGTTGGCTCTGGGGTATAATATCTGCTTGGGGATGGAAAGTTATGTCCTTCCTAGGAATAATTCTACTTATGATATTTGGTTGCTGTCTCTGTTTGCAGTGTGGCCCGGCGATTTGCGGCCTGTGTGCCACTGCCTGTGTTCCCCATCCACGTAAACAAAGAGTTAAAGATGAACAAATGATTCTGTATGATCAACTATACGGTCTCATGAATATAGATGTATCCTAAAGGGTTATGTAGGGGACAAGGAGGGAATGAGGAAAATGATATTTTGCCTGACCAAAAATGTCCACTACATATACCCTATGTTACATATATGTGCATGTCACCCATGCATATTTCCTCGTAGTGGCCTGAATCACTAGGCCCCTGCAATCATGTCCTGCATTAGAAATGCCAGTCATCAAAGTCTCCCAAACGTTAAGGTAGCATAAGGCCCATGTATTTGCAGTTCATGACTCCTGACACACTGAAGCTGCAGTTACGTCCCTCTGACCTCGCATACTTCTAGCTCAGCCGAGAGAAGCCCAGCAAGAGGCCTGCCAAGACAGTATTATGAATAACAGTTATCTGTTTGCTGTACAGAGTGGCATCCCTGCCCGGTGAGGAAAAGTAAACAGAACCCGTCCGAGGGAGATAGGGCCTAGCCATTCTGTCTCCATTTAAGTGAATTACAGTGCTTGCATCCATAGAAGAGCTCACAGCCCTCATGCAATGAACGAATAAATATGCCCTCTCTGTCTTTTAGTGATGAACAACTATTGCTCCAGATAATACATCCCCTATCATATCAGATTGTACAAGACGTGCTCAAGTCGCCTTGACACAAGAGATCTCTTGCTAGGCTGAAAGTCAGCTCTCCTCCCAGTTACACGTCAATTGCACGTCATGTCCAAGTTGCACACAAGTAGGGCAGAGTTCCAGCTGGTCATGCAAACTCCTCCTAAGTACCCACCCACCTATGACACCTACCTATCATCTACCTATGACTCATCAAAGTACACACCCTCATGTACACCCACATGTTCTTATCTCATTTTCTTTCTTGCTCTGCTTAGCCTATGTACAAGAAATGTATATATACTATGTTCAGTAAATAATTGTTAGAAGTTCCCTTCCTGAACCTCTGTGATGATGGAACTGATTCTCCCTTTGACTCGAGTTATTGGAATAAAGCCCATTTTAACTCAGATACCACGGACTCTGCTTCTCACTTGATGCATGATAATTGTTAATGCCTAGAAATTCTGCCAGGGTAATATTTTATTTACCACAGATTAGCCGACCCGCACACAGGCTGATAGCCGAAAGACTTTAACAGGCACTGCAGGTCCGCACCAGGGCCTGGAAGATGACAAAGCACAACCAACTGACAGTAATTACATATGTTATCCAACCGTATCTTGTACGCTGCACGGGGGGTATCACAGGTATGTTTTAACGCATTTTAGGTTTGGGATCTTTCATCGATTAATTTGCTACCCCAAAATGAACCCTTGGTCCAGAGAACTATGCCCTTGCCTTTGTGATTGTATCTCCCAACAAACAACAATCCATGTGATTTTATTGTGTAAACTTTACACCAAGGAAAGTACTAGATCGATTTTGCCTTTGTTAAAATCAGGGGATGGAGACAATGTCGACCGGCCTTTTTACATTTACAACAACAAGAGAATGATAATTGTATAGGAGTTATGGCGTTTTTTTTAAAAAGCATTGTGAGAGCAAGGAAAAGGATCAATGTTTAAAGCTGTATGAAAACAGGAACACAATACTTTACATACTGTAAGATTATTTTAACTACCATATTACCACAACAAGACGCCTCGATTAAACCTAGCTGCAAAAAATGGATTACTAGAGCTGTGTATGTATATTTTGCTTTTTTATTAGACAATTTTATGAAATGACATTTTAAACATTGTAATAGGGTGTGTTCGTACTATTTAAGATGATTTTATGAAATGTTTTATATGTTTTATCTGTCTGCTTTTGTGATTTTACATGACTAAAATCGATTAAAGCTCTTTTTGACTTTGACAAAGCAAGATCCAGTATTTCTAGATCTTCATACGTAAAGCAACCATCTGCTTGAGATAAATTTAATGGAATACAGTCCTGAGGAAGTCATAGGGTAACACACCCATTAATGAAACACGCGTTGGCTAGCAGAAGAATTATAATGCAATAAATAAAAAAGATTGAAGAACATAAGAAGAGTGGAATGACTCCTAATTTTGTTTATATAACATTGCATGTGCTGGGAGACTTATGTTTATATTAAAAATTCTAAAGTTATAGTGAGATTTTTAAGTTATCATTTATACATCACATTCAAGTTAATACAAACCATACTGATAACTCACATTTATACTTAGGCACCACCTTAATATTCATATAACCTGCGCGGTGCACAGACATAATATCGACTACATAATATCGTTTGGACATAATATCGATTCCAAAATATCGTTTGGAGAAAATATCTACAGGACAGAATATCGACAGCCAAAATATCATTTTTAAGGTAAGTGAAGTAATATCGTTTTTAAGGTAAGTGAAGTAATATCGTTTTTATTTTTAGGGTTCAGGGTCAGTTTTGGGTTTTTGGGTAAAGGGGTATTTTTAGGGTTCAGGGTCAGTTTTGGGTTTTTGGGTAAAGGGGTATTTTTAGGGTTCAGGGTCAGTTTTGGGTTTTTGGGTAAAGGGGTATTTTTTAGGGTTCAGGGTCAGTTTTCAGTTTTTGGGCAAAGGGGTATTTTTAGGGTTCAGGGTCAGTTTTCAGTTTTTGGGTAAAGGGGTATTTTTAGGGTTCAGGGTCAGTTTTCAGTTTTTGGGTAAAGGGGAATTTTTTGGGTTTAGGGTCAGTTTTCAGTTTTTGGGTATTATTTTATTATATTTTATTACTATATATATATGTTTAATAAATATGAAATAAAAAAATATTCATTTAACTTTCATTAATTATTTAATTATTATAAGTTAATGTAAGTAATTTTAAGTATATTTTAGTAATTAATTATTAATATTAATTTAATTTAACACTGTTTTTAGTAAATACGATATTTTTTACAACTATATTTTTGTAAACGATATTTTGTACTCGATATTTTTGTACTTACCTGTTTGTACATACAAACTCGATATTTTTGCTGTAGATATTTTTTCCTCGATATTTTGGGTAGTCGATATTTTGGTAGTCGATATTCTTTCAGTGATCCAACCTGCGCATCTTCGTACAGTCTTCTCACCTCACTCACCACACTATATTAAATATAACTCGCGCCTTCTCCATGCCCTACCTATAGTGCACTACGTATATACTGGCATATTATAGAAGTTAGAGCATGTGAAAATATTGCATTCATAACAACACTTATGACTTCTGATATTATATAATGTGACAGCACATAGTGCAAACTATGTCAGTCAGCCAGTCAGTCAATCCACATTATTCGATTAATTAAAATCATAAAAGTACAAAAGACAAACCACAAACATAGACAATATAACAACTAATTTTGACTTAATAATTAAAATACACAGACAAGATTTCTCTACACTTAAATAAAAATAATAACACAAGATCATACCCCTTGTCCCATAAATTTACAGTAAAAATTACAATCTTACTTAGGGAGAAATCATCTTTAAATGTCTTTGTTTCTTTAGCCTCACAGCAGCTACCAAAAAAGATGCAATATTAAAAATGTCCCCGAGGTTGCACAAAGATTGTAGGAAGACCAATACCGGTCGTACCTGAGTGAAACCCCTGCCTCTCAGGAAAGGAACCAGAAATCTCAAGCGAATATTGGAATAAAAATCACAAAACATCATGAAGTGCAATGTGTCCTGGGATTAAAAATGATCACATTGGCAGGGTTCAGCATCAACAGGATTACACCTTTCCCGATAACCCCCCAATGTCAAATGGATCAAATTGAAGCGGATCACTAGCCTTCACTAGATCCTGAGTGCTCAAAAAACTATCGTCCCATTTCACTGCTGCCTTTCCCCGCCAAGATAGTTGAGCGGGTGGTTAGTAACACTCTTTCCACCCACTTGGAACAACGTCTCCTTCTTGACGAGGATCAATTTGGCTTCCGGCCGGCCCATGGGACTGCAACTGCCCTCATCACCGCCATGGATGAACTTCAGAGGCGCGCAGACAGAAATCAGGCTTCCTTTTTGATCTTGCTTGATATGTCTGCCGCCTTTGACACAGTTAATCACAAGATCTTGCTAAGGCGGTTGTTTGAAGCAGGGGTGAGAGACTCAGCTTTGAGCTGGTTCCAGTCTTTTCTGCAGGGCAGGCAGCAGGCGGTTTCAATGCCTCCTTTTCAGTCACCTTTCTCCCCGGTCTTGCATGGTGTGCCTCAGGGCTCTGCCATCAGTCCTATCCTTTTTAACATTTACCTTAGGCCACTAATTTCGCTTATTAAAGGTTTTGGCATTCGAATTGTTAATTATGCCGATGACACGCAGATGATCCTCTCCTTGGAAGGAGAGGAGTCCATCTCTGTGGAGGTCTTACACAACTGCCTCAGGAATACGGCCAGCTGGCTAAAGGCGAATTCGCTTCAGTTTAATGCCGGGAAAACTGAAGTGCTTTTTAGCGCTGGAACAAGGATCCCCCGTCCGTTTCCCAACAATTTCTGGCCCCCGGAATCCGGCTCTATTGTCCGGCCATCGGACTCTGTCCGTAACCTGGGAGTTATGTTGAATCATGGGCTCAGTATGGATACCCATGTTCAGAAAACATCGGCCTGCTGTTTTGCCATTCTCTGCTCACTTAGGAAGGTTCTGCCCCTGTTACCATCCCACGCTCGTACCCAGGTGGTTAGATGTACCATCCTGAGCAGGTTGGACTATTGTAATGCCCTCCTGCTCGGGTCCCCTGAGTACCTACTGGACAGACTCCAAAGGGTTCAATCTGCGGCGGCGAGATTGGCGTTGGGACTGCCTAGGAGATCTCATGGTCCATCTGCCCTTGCAAAACTACATTGGCTTCCTCTTAGACAGAGGATCCAATTCAAAGCCCTTTGCATTGTGTTTAGGGCTCTTCACGGATGTGGCCCAGCTCCCCTTAGGTCCAAGTTCGTCTGGTACACTCCTTCCAGACACCTTCGTTCTTCGGATGCTAAACTGGTAGCTGTTCCCTGATTTAGGAAGGTCAGAGCTGGTGGCAGATCCTTTCAGGTGACTGCATCCAGACTCTGGAACACTCTCCCCATCGAGATTAGGGCCACTAATGAACTTTTGCAGTTTAGGAAAAAGGTAAAAACTTGGCTTTTCCCTGGCTAGCTTCGCTGGTCAGGCATACTCTGCTGTCTCTTTTCTACCTTGGTTTGGATTTTGTCAGCGCCAGGATGCCTGCAATGGTGACAGTCGCGCTCTATAAATTCTTAAAATAAAAATAAATAAGTTAGGAGCCAAAGATGGTAAGGTTTTTAACTATTGTTAAATAAGGTTCCAATTAAATTGATGTTTTTAACAGATAATGGGCCCTAACTAATGGTTTACATAGCTCCTGTTCTTCTCGTTTCAATATCAAAACCTTATTACAATTCAATTTCACTTACAACACATCCTTCTTCCTAATCTTCTCCGGTTCCTCATAAAGTTCTGGCCGTCCTATTATAATAAACATGCTTTTGACATATGAGAGCCATTAGATTTTTAGGGACTTATCTAACTCCATACAGTCCCGTAAAATCAAATGATTCAGGGTTAGATCACGGTTCAACCAGGTTTTGAGCCAGCTGGGCAACGGAGCTGTGCTCAAAGTATCAGTTACATAGCCTAGCCCTAACTCCTGGTGTATAGCATATGATGGGGTAGATTGTGGAACAGACAGGAGGCTTCGTAGGAATTTGTTTTCAGCTATCTGTATCCCAACCTGTTCTTTATAGCCCCAGATAGAGCATCCATAGGCAGCAATGGCCAAACACTTGGCTTTATAAACCTTTAGAATAGCCTCTATTGGTCTAGCCCCTATCGCTGTGCAAACCCTAAAAGAGACGAGGAAGCATGTGTGACTGCATTCTTTTTAACTTATTGTTGAATGACCCAGGAAGACCTGTCATCAAAAAGGGCTCCCAGATAAGTAAACGAGGACACGGTAGAGACTTCCAATCCATTACAAAAAAATGTTTTTCTAACTCTGCGACCTACTGTCATAGTATGTGACTTTCCGTTATTCACAAATTAAATCCAAAAAGTGCATAAAAGTCCCGAAGGCGTATAGAAGCCGCTGGAGGCCCACTGCTGTACGGGCTTAAAGTACTGCGTCATCCACGTATAGGAGAACAAGGATTAAGCAGTCTCCTACACGCGGAATATCCAAAGCCGCCTCCACAAGCACGTTATCCAGATCATTTATATAAAGGGTAAACAGCAGGGGTGCAAGAATGCATCCCTGCCGGACGCCCCTCCCAGAATTGAATGCTCTAGTGCAATCACCAGCCTGCGTTATCCTTACCGAGGCTGTGAGATCTTGGTGAAGGTTGGCTAAAAAATAACTAGGCAAGGGTCGAGACCCTTTTCCAGCAGAATATTCCAGAGCTTTGACCTGTTAACCAGGTCAAAAGCGCTGGATAAGTCCATAAAAGCCATCGTCAAGCACCCCTCCTTGACCATAGTGTATTTGCTTATTAATAAGTGCAAGTTTAAACACTGATCCATGGTGCTCCCCCGCCTCTAAAACCATATAGCATATTAGATAAAATCCCCCTCTCATGTACCCAATTAGTAATTTTAGTTAAGATTACCTTTCCCAGGATTTTTACAGCGGAATAAATAAGGGATATCGGCCTATAACACTGAGGTTCCCCTTGCTGCCCCTTTTTGAAAATGGGTATAATAATTGATTTTAACCATGAGGCCCGAAAACCAGCTGAGCCCACAGTACTAAAAACATTTGTTAGTATTTTGGCCCAAAATTGGGGATTACTTTTATAGAGATCTGCAGGAACGCCATCTGGTCCTGCTGCTTTATGACTAGCAGTGTCATTTATGGCTTTCTCAATTTCCCCCTCATTAAACTCAAGCAGGGTGCTGGCTCGATAGAGTGAGGACCAAGGTGTACAGGCCGCAACCCCCACTGACCCATAAATCGCTTCAAAATGGGAAAGCCATTGAGCCTCAGAGATATTGCAGTCCTGAACTTCATTATCCACCCCTGGAAAAAGGGGTGTTTATGATGGTCCAGAACCTTGAACTGTCTCTTAGCACCTCCACAGACAGCAGTGAATTCCACGCCTCATCCTTAATCTCTTTTTTCCGACTATCAAGCACTAATTTATAATCCTTCCTTCTTCTGGCTATCAACTCCCTATCCCGTGGTTGTTTTTTCAGGGCTAAAATTAAAGACCGATGGGCTTGTGAACATTTCTCATTGAACCACTTAGGGCCACACTTAGGTCTCACTTTAGTTTTTAAACACAGATCGCAGCTTACTCGAGTACAATTACCCTCAAAAGCTCTGAGTACTGCATTCTTGGAACTTAGTGGTTTGATGCAAATGGCAAATTGAGCTGTGCATTTCTCACATATGCCTTTAAAAAATTCTCTGGGATTACATTAGCCCATCTAACCCTCCTCCCCTGATCACAGGGTAGCACCTTGGTCATAACCCGGTTCCTACCACCTTTGCTCAGGATACCACAAGAGATATCCAGAATTAAAATGACAGGATTATGATCACTCAAAGGGGATTCCTGGGGGTTATAGAAAATCACCTTATTCAATAATACGGGGGACATAAAAATGTAGACTATAACAGTATACAAGCCTTGGCTTTAAACGTAGGACACCGGTCTCCAGGGTTAACAAAACTAGCTTCAAAAAGATCAGCATCCGTTAAAAGTGACTCAAGACCCTCACCCCGTAAGGTGTGCTCAAAATGTGGTATCTTGGCAAAATTAAGACCATGCGGATCATGTAATGAACAATGTAAATTACACACATGCGTGTTAAAATCACCCATTATTAATACATGAAATAAAGTGGATTGCTTTAACTTATAATCGTTAAGAAAATAACTCAAGGTGTTTATATGCTGGTTTGCATAGTCACACTCCTCCGAATTGTAAATATTCACTAACAAGAGATTAGAGCAGTTTAGTTCACTAAGCTCCAATATCAAACAATGGGGAGAGTCTAGCTCTAACCTTTTTACAGAGCATCTTAGATCCTAGGAGAGGAGAAACAAAAGACCACCTTTAGCCCTGCCCGCTAAAGCTGGGCGTGCCGCAAGAGAGAATAAGCTAAAGCCATCCAACCAAAAATTATCCCCCCTATCCCAGGTCTCCTGGAGGGCAATTATGTCATATGATTAAAGGAAGGATAGCCAATTGGGATCATCTCTCTTAGATCTCAAACCCGCAATATTCCATCTAAAGACTCTACATTTGTTAGTATGATCACCCACATGTTCAGCTCTACCCTAGTTGACAGAAATTAGACCCTGAGAACAAGGAACACTGCTCGTAGTAATATCTCGAGATATGCTAGTGCATACCAACCCTGTACTTGTCACCAACTGACGACTTATCTCGTGCCGTGGGGAAGCAACGGATTGACTATGCTTGCTTTGACTCTGGGGCTTGTACTGGTAGAAGTCAATCACAGGCATCCAGGCCTGACAAAGGGGCAAATCTATTAACTAGTTCAAGATCACGGGATCTCCCTAAGGGTACATGTGGTACACCCCGACTTCTCACCCCTAGCTGGGATGACTGATCCCGTCTATAAAAAAACCCTAATGGTAAAAGGGAGATTTCCACATGATAGCACCCTTGCCGTCTACTTCCTAAGTGCTCCAACAGAAATCTGACAACCCATTCGTTATTAAAATTCACAATTACACAATCCCCCCCCCACCGTCCTTCCTCGCATGACCAATCCAAGAGACCCGTCTTGCCATTATCAATTGGTTACAGATATCCCAATCCCAGGCCCCCTCTAACTTTAATTGGGCTGTAAACCAGTGCATAGTTTTGGCCATTAGCTGGTCAGTTGATTCAGAGTACCCTTCTTGTAAAATCGGAACATTCCTCAATACCACTACCAGGAAGGACTTATCACTTCTATGGGCCACACCATTGTGCATGGCTGCGGGATTTCGTCCAGGCTGTCCATTTACTGACATAGGTTGGCTACCTATACCACAAATAGGACGATTATGAATGTTATTACCTGCTAGACTACCCGGGAGTCTGTTTCACACCTCCCTTGGTGAACTCGGTATTAACTGTGCAAATTCACTAGCGATATTCCCGTCCTCACCCACCTGACCACCCTGGGCTACCAGCCCCTCCGCAGAAACTAGGCCTTCTCTATCAGTTCTACTGGAAGGTGGATCCCCAGAATTAGTGGTTATAATCAACGGGGATGGGTCTGAATTTACAGAATTACTCAGAACATTAGATTGGGTTTCAAATACCCGACCCATTTTTAACAAAAAGGCTTCAATAACATGAAGATAAGGCACAACTTTCAATTCGAAATTAGTCAGTCTTTCTTCAATGCAAATTCATCTATCAATGATCAGAGAGAGAGATGACTCAATTATGGCCCCCAACTTCCCCCATAAGGCCTCCTGGGGTTCAGGGGGAACACCCGACTGGTCAGGATTCACAATGTCTTTAATACAAGTTAGAGACTGCTGATCTAATATCAGTGAGGGTGAGGATGAAGGTATCACAGTCACTATCCCGCCATCGTTTTTAGTCTTCTGAGCTTTAGCACTCTTCGGGCTTTGCGTCCCCCATCCCCTCTTCCTCTTTGTGGACGGTTCTGGCACAGTTACCATAGGTTCCTTTGGTTGCAATTTGGATTTAGGCACAGACCTAGTCACAGCACGTGTTAGGGTGCCTGCAGATGTACTTTTGCAAACCAGAACATCAACATTAGAGCTACTAGAAGCTTCCACAATGGCCGATGAATCTAACAAAACATTAGAAGACCGAGTAGTGGCTTTTATCACACCACAAAGATCAAGGCCTCCAGCCTCTGGGCGTTCTGGCGTGCTTTCAGATATTAAACTGCCCAATGACGAAAGTTTTGAGTGCAAAACATCTAAAGAAAGACGCCTCTCAGTCAGGGCAATCTCATGAGCGAGAACAGAGCTCACCCTAATTAAAAATTGGTCCAAAGTCCCTGCAACGCTTCCCCCCAAGGGTACAGATCCAATCTCCAATCTTTCCTTCACAAGAACTCATGTCAGGCTGAGTGTCAGGCTGAGTGCAAGGAAACAGGGAGACCAAATGGTAATAAAGTCCTGGGAAAACTACAAACAGTAGAAGATAAAATTAACCTACTGTACCGCAAATGACAAAGGGGTGGCCTGCCCGGCCTCCTCTGGGCTCTACTGGGCTAATACGGGCCCAGTGCGCGTTCCGTGGATACAACGTTGTGATAATAAGCGTCCTTGCAGTCCTTTTCACTGACAGCGTCCTCTCCTCTCACAATGGCGCAGTGGGAGCGGCAAGGCAGTAAGCATCGTCCTCAAGGCAAGAGCGAACACAGGTACAGGCGGAAAACAAGCCCACTGGGGCTTGCGGTCCCCTACTGGTAGCGTCCTCTTCCTCTCCAATGGTGCAGCGGCTCCCAATCATACAGATCAATTACAGATCAATTAGAGGGATTAGAGATCCCACCTTTCAGATTATTTATATCAGCCGTCACCAAATTATATACTTGTGTCGCCAGGTCTTACTACCAGAGCATAAGACCCTCTACGATTTTAATCAATTACCGTATTTTACCTCCTTATAAGCTCAACAGCAGCGCGATAACACTCTTTGGGGGGGTCTTGGGGAGGTCTTGTCGACTCCAACATCTCAGCATATGTCGTTAGGGCGGCTCGATCCTCAGCACCTAAGAAGTCAGGCTCTCAGCCGCGCGGGTCTCACGCTCAAAGCAACCAGCGTGGGACAAATCAGGAGGCAGCTCAAATGGGGCACCACCTCCTCCTCGCTCAAGTTCTTCGTTAATGTGGCCCCCGGCACAGAACCCAACTCCTCCGGGCTTGCAGCTCTCCTGCTGCACTTTTAGGGGGGGGTCTGAGTCCCTCGCAGCCTCTCGCCTCTCGGCAGCAAAAAGCACATTAGCGCAAGAGTGAAGATCTCTGTTCCGCCGCAGAACCACAGCGCCGCAGCGCCACCCCTCACCGCGGTCCCAAGCCGGCTTCGGCCCCACGCTCCACACGGTTCTTGCGGCTCTCTGCGCCGCGGGCCTCAGCTGCAGCTCCGAGGCTGGTTCGGGAGCCCCAAAGGTTTCGGAGGGTGGCGGGCGTATATTGGAGTGTTACTGGGGTTAGGAGGCGTTTACAGCAGGCTAAGGTCCCAAGGCCCAGGTCAAAGGCAGGAGTGATGTGGATGTGTGGATGCGTCCTATACGGTCGCCATCTTCAAAATCAGAGTTTGAGATAATTTAGAGTCTATGGTTAATGTAGTGTATTGACTGTCATGGAACTTATCATGACTGATCTACTATGATCTGCAGTTACTAAATTTAGCTACACCTGGTGAATTTCAGTGTTTTTTTAGTTTAAAACATTACATTTTAACTGAAAATATCACATAAATATTACGTCACTTTAACATTTTTTTGGTTTAGTGAATTTATGAGGTTGTTTTTAACATAATGTAACACTAAGAGATGTCATTTTAAATGAGGCAGGCCTATTGCCTTTTTCAAAGCATCAGAGCACCAAAATGCAAAAAGCTGGACAAATGGCTTTAGGAAGGAGTCAGCACATTAATATATACAAGCTAGACATGTTGGCTTTGTCAAAAATACACCACAATAATTTATAAAAATCATATTCCAAAGTATATATAAATGCACACAGGCAAATGCATAATATTATTATATCAAACATTATGTAAAATAAAGCATTCTTATTCCAAACAACTATAAATATGTGTTTGAGTAATTTCTTAACACTCTTCAGTCCATTCTTCTGTACCTCACTGCAGAAGGAAGCAAGTGAGGTACAGAAAGAGGGAAGAGGGTGCAGAAAGAGGTAAGAGAGGTGCAGACTAAAGAAGACCTTTTAACAATTGTACTGTGTTGGACTTACTGGAGGTAACAAGAGAGGTAGTTGAGAACTACCCCTCCTATTACCTCCAGTAAGTTCCACACAGGAGGATTGCTAAGTTCTCATAGCAGGCGACACCCCCTTCCCCCACCACTCCAAAGGTGCTCCCTGGTGCGCTCTTGGATGGGGATTGAAGTCCCCATTGCTGCTTGGGGTCCTAAGGGGCCAACTAGCCTACCTGTTACCTCCAGTAAGCCCCACACAGTGTGATTACTGAGAGGTGGACACTGGCCAAACCCCCTTTTCCCACCACTCTGCAAACACGCCTCCTGGCTTGCTCTTGGTTGGGCGATGAAGGCCCCTTGTCTCCTGAGGGACCCTGGGAGCCATATAGCCCTCCTGAGGGTCCCTGGGGGCCAACTAGCCCTCCTGTTATCTCTAATAAGCCCCACACAGTCACTTCTCTTGCCTCTTTCTGTACCCCTCTTGCCTGTTTCTGCACCCTCACTTGCCTGGTTATGGACTTCTCTTGTTTTTTTCTGCACTTCTCTTGTTTTTTTCTGCACTTCTCTTGATTCTTTCTGCAACTCTCTTGTCTATTTCATCACTTCTCTTGCTTCTTTCTATCCCTCTGTTGCTTGTTTCAGCACTCTCTTGTCTCTTTCTGCACCAGTATTGCCTTTATCGGAAACTCACTTACTGCACACCTGTTGCCTCTTTCCTTATCCCTCTTACCTCTTTCTGAACCTCTCTTGACTGTTTCTGCACATGTGTTGCCTCTTTCTGCACTTCTCTTGCCTCTTTCTACACCTTTGTTGCTTCATTCTGCACTTCTCTTGTCTCTTTCTGCACCCCTCTTGCCCCTTTCTGCACCTCTGTTTGTTCTTTCTGCACTGCTATTGCGTCTTTCTGCACCTCTCTTGAAACTTTATGTCCCCTCTTACCTCTTCCTGTATACCTCGTCCCTCTTTCTGCACCTCTCTTGCCTGTTTCTGCAACTGTTGCCTATTTCTGTACTTCTCTTGCCTCTTTCTGCACCCTTCTGTTGCTTCTTTCTTCACCTCTCTTGCTTCTTTCTGCACCACTCTTTCTTCTTTCTGCACCTCTCTTGCCTGTGTATGCTATTCTCTTCCTCTTTCCTCAGTTCTCTTGCCTCTTTATGTACCCTTCTTTCTTCTTTTTGCACCTCTCCTGCATGTTTCTGCAAGTATCTTGCCTCTTTCTTCAGTTCTCTTGCCTCTTTCTGCACCTCTGTTGCTTTTTTCTACACTTCTCTTGCCTCTTTCTTCATTTCTCATGCCTGGTTCTGTACCACACTTGCCTCTTTGTGCACTTCTCTTGCTTTTGTCTGAAACATCTCTTGTTTCTTTCTGCAACTCTCTTGTCTCTTTCATCACTTTTCTTGCTTCTTTCTACCCCTCTGTTGCCTCTTTCTGCACCACTAATGCCTTTTTCTGCAACTCACTTGTTTCTTTCTGCACCCTGTTGCCTCTTTCTGCACTTCTCTTGCCTCTTTCTGCACCCCTCTTCCCTGTTCTGAACCTCTGTTACTTCTTTCTGCCCTTCTGTTGCTTCTTTCTGCACCTCTCTTGCTATTTCTGCACCACTCTTCCCTCTTTCTGCACCTTTCTTCCCTGTTTCTGCACCTCTCTTGCCTCTTTATGCACCTCTCTTTCTTCTTTTTGCACCTCTCTTACCTCTTTCTGTACCCCTCTTTCCTCTTTTTGCAGTTCTCTTGCCTCTTTCTGGACCTCTTTTGCTTCTTTCTGCACCTCTCAAGCCTCTTTCTGCAATTCTCTTGCCTCTTCCTGCTCTTCTCTTTTTTCTTTCTTCAATCCTCTTGTCTCTTTCATCTCTTCTCTTGCTTCTTCCTACCCCTCTGTTGCTTCATTCAGCACTTCTATTTCCTCCTTCTATACTTCTCTCCCCTGTTTTTGCACCTGTCTTGCTTCTTTCAGTACCACTGTTTCATTTTTCTGCACCTCACTTGCTTCTTTCTGCACCCCTATTGCCTATTTCTGCACCCCTCTTCCCTCTTTCTGAACCTCTCTTGCTTCTTTCTGCACCCTTGTTCCTTCTTTCAGCACCTCTCCTGCCTCTTTCTGTACCTCTGTTGCCTCTTTCTTCACTTCTCTTGCCTCTTTCTGCACCTCTGCTGCTTCTTTCTGCATTTCTCCTGCTTATTTCTACCCCCGATGCCCTCTTTCTGCACCTCTGTTGCTTCCTTATGCACTTTTCTTCCTTCTTGCTCCATCTCTCTTGCTTCTTTCTGCACCTCTCTTGCTTCCTTTTGCATCCCTCTTTCTTCACCCTTCTTCCCTATTTGTTCACCTCTCTTGGCTGTTTCTGCACCTCTTTTTTATCTTTCTGTAATTTTCTTCCCTCTATCTGCACCCTTCCCTCGTCTTTCTGCACCTCTGTCGTTTTTTTCGGCACTACTCTTGCTTATTTCTGCACCTCTCTTGCAAATTTCTAAAACCCTCTTGCCTCTTTATGGACCCCTCTTCTTTCTTTCTGCACCTCGCTTGCCTCTGTCTGCACCCCTGTTCTCTATTTCTGCAGCTGTTTTGCCTGTTTATGCAACTCTCTTGCCTGTTTATGCAGTTCTCTTGCCTCTTTCTGCATCCCTCTTCCCTCTTTCTGCACCCCTCTTGGCTCTTTCTGTACCTTTCTTTCATATTTCTGCACCTCTTTTGCCTCTTTCTGCACCTCTCTTTCCTCTTTTTGCATTTCTCTTACCTCTTTCTGCACCTCTTTTGCTTCTTTCTGCACTTCTGTTGCCCCTTTCTGCACCCCACCTTCCCCTTTCTGCACCTCTGTTGGTTCTTGCTGCACTGCTCTTGTTTCTTTCTGCTTTTACCAAAAAAGGGGTAACCCTGTGTCCCTCAGAACCTGGGTATGTATGGTTAAAGACAAAAAATGGTTCTGTCGGGTGAAAGAATAAATTGCTTTTTGGTGAAGGCTAGGTTAGCTCATAACAACATATAACCAATAAAAATGAGAAGACCTCTCTGACAGCAGATATAGTTCAAAACTTTTATATAAGAAACTTTTATATAAGAAACAAAGTCACATTTAAACACCGGAATTACTTCATTCCATTTCAGTTTCAATTATAAGTGAAAAGTGACTATTGGTGAGCAAAGTGAATAGTGCAACAAATTCAGTGACACTTATTTACAAATATATACAAAATTTATACAAGGAAGAGTGGGCGGGGGGACAGATTTTTGGCGGTCAGAGTTCTGAGTTAGTACTCCAAGGAGACAGATGGTAACTGTGCCCGTTCCCGGAGGTTTCTTGACCAGTATTGTGCGTCGACGTTTCGATCCTAATGTGCCCCGATTGGTGGTCACGCGGATCTTTATCAAGACAGGGGGGTAGGGGGGTAGGGGGGAGGTGTTTTCTGGATACACAGGAGGCAAATGTCACACACTGTGGAGAAGGCCAATAAGTCGATCCGACGTGGAGAAACGCTTTTCAAAAGAGCAGGATACCGGCTGTCATTGTTCGCGGTTGCTCAATGCTCTTGTTTCTTTCTGCATCACTCTTGAAAATGTATGTGCCCGTCTTACCTCTTTCTGTACCCCTCTTCCTCTTTCGGCACTTCTCTTGCCAGTTTCTGTACCTGTTGCCTCTATCCACTTCTCCTACCTCTTTCTGTACCTCGGTTGCTTCTATCTGCACTCCTCTTGCCTCTTCGCACCTCTGTTGCTTATTTCTGTACCTCTGTTGCTTCTTTCTGCACCTTTTCTCGCTTCTTTCTGCACCACTCTTGCCTCTTTCTGCATCCTACTTTCTTCTTTCTGTACCTCTCTTGCCTGTTTATGCCACTCTCTTGCCTCTTTCTTCAGTTATCTTGCTTCCTTCTGCACCTCTATTGCTTTTTTCTGCATCCCTCTTACCTGTATCTACCCACCACTTCCTTCTTTCTGCACCTCTCTTGCATATTTCTGAACTTCTCTTGCCTCTTCCTGCACCTCACTTGCTTCTTTCTGTGGTTCACTTGTTATTTTCTGCACCTCTCACTACTCTTGCCTCTTTCTGCACCCCTCTTCCCTCTTCCTGCCCCTCTGTTGCTTCTTTCTTCACCTCTCTTGCTTCTTTCTGCACCACTCTTTCTTCTTTCTGTACCTCTCTTGCCTGTTTATGCAACTCTCTTGCCCCTTTCCTCAGTTCTCTTGTCTCCTTTTGCACCTCTATAGCTTCTTTCTGCACCCCTCTTGCCTGTCTCTGCACCTTACTTGCCTCTTTATGCACCCCTGTTTCTTCTTTCTGCACCTCTCTTGCATGGTTCTGCAAGTATCTTGCCTCTTTATTCAGTTCTCTTGCCTCCTTCTGCACCACTGTTGCTTTCTTTTACATTTCTCTTGCCTCTTTTATCATCCCTCTTGCCTGGTTCTGTACCACACTTGCCTCTTGGGCACTTCTCCTGCGTTTTTCTGCGCCATCTCTTGTTTCTTTCTGCAACTCTCTTGTCTCTTTCATCACTTTTCGTGCTTCTTTCTACCCCTCTGTTGCCTCTTTCTGCACATCTCCTGCCTCTTTCTGTATCACTAAGGACTTTTTCTGCAACTCACTTGTTTCCTTCTGCCCCCCTGTTCTCTATTTCTGCACCTGTTTTGCCTGTTTCTGCAACTCTCTTGCCTGTTTCTGCAGTTCTCTTGCTTCTCTCTGCACCCCTCTTCCTTTTTCTGAACCTCTGTTGCTACTTTCTGCACTTCTCTTGCTTCTTTTTGCACCTCTCTTGCTTCTTTCGGCACCCCTCTTGGTTCTTTCTGCACCTTTCTTACATATTTATGCACCTCTTTTGCCTCTTTCTGCACCTCTCTTTCCTCTTTTTGCATTTCTCTTGCCTCTTTATGCACCTCTTTTGCTTCTTTCTGCACTTCGGTTGCCTCTTTCTGCACCCCTTTTGCCCCTTTCTGCACCGCTGTTGGTTCTTGCTGCACTGCTCTTAGTTCTTTCGGCACCACTCTTGAAAATGTCTGTACCCGTCTTACCTCTTTCTTTACCCCTCTTCCTGCACCTCTCTTGCCTCATTCTCTACCCCTCTGCCCTCTTTCGGCACCTCTCCTGCCAGTTTCTGCACCTGTTGCCTCTTTCTGCACTTCTCCTACCTCTTTCTGTATGCACTCCTCTTGCCTCTTTCTGCACCTTTGTTGCTTAATTCTGCACCTGTTGCTTCCTTCTACACCTCTCTTGCTTCTTTCTGAACCACTCTTCCCTCTTTGTGCACCACTATTCAAGCTTTCTGCACCATTCTTCCCTCTTTCTGTACCTCTCTTCCCTCTTTCTGCACATCTCCTGCTTCTTTCTGCACCACTCTTGCCTCTTTATGCACCATTTTCCTTCTTTCTGCGGCTCTCTTCCCTCTTTCTGCACCTCTCTTGCCTCTTTCTGCACCCATCTTGCCTCTTTCTGCACCCCTCTTTCTTCTTTCTGCACTTCTCTTGCCTGTTTATGCAACTCTCTTGCCTCTTTCTTCAGTTATCGTGCTTCCTTCTGCACCTCTGTTGCTTTTTTCTGCATCCCTCTTGCCTGTATCTACCCATCACTTCCCTCTTTCAGCACCTCTCTTGCATCTTTCTGAACTTCTCTAGCCTCTTCCTGCACCTCACTTGCTTCTTTCTACACGAGAGGAGCAGAAAGAGGCAGGAGAACTGTAGACAGAGGCAAGAGAGGTGCTCCTGTTGCTTCTTTCTGCACTTTTCCTGCTTCTTTCTAAACCCCAATTCCCTCTTTTTGCACCTCTGTGGCTTCTTCATGCACTTCTCAGGCTGCTTTCTCCATCTCTTTTGCTTCTTTCTGTACCTCTCTTGCCTCTTTCGGCATCCCTCGTCCCTCTTTCTGCACACGTCTTCCCTATTTGTGCACCTCTCTTGCCTGTTTCTGCACCTCTCTTGCCTTTGCACCCACGTTCTTTCTGTCTGCACCTTGTTTGCCTGTTTCTGCAACTCTCTTGCCTCTTTCTGCAATTCTCTTGCCTTTCTCTGCAGTTTACTTGCCTCCTTCTGCACATGTGTTGCTTCTTTCTGGAATTCTCTTGCCTTTTCCTGCACCTCTCTTGTTTCTTTCTGCAACCCTCTTGTCTCTTTCATCACTTCTTATGCTTCTTTCGACCCCTCTGTTGCTTTTTTCAGCACTTCTCTTGTCTCTTTCTGCATTTCTCTTGCCTCTTTCTGCACTTCTCTTGCCTGTTTCTGCACCTGTCTTGCCTCTTTCTGTACCACTAATGCCTTTTACCACACCTCACTTGTTTCTTTCTGCACACCTGTTGCCTCTTTCGCCATCCCTCTTCCCTCTTTGTGTACCTCTCTTACCTGTTTCTGAACTTATCTTGCCTCTTTATGCTCCCCTCTTCCCTCTTTCTGAACCTCTGGTGCTTCTTTCTGCACGTCTCCTGCTTTTTCCTGCCCCTCTCTTGTTCCTTTCTGCAGCCCTATTGTCTCTTTCATCACTTATCTTGCTTCGTTCTACCCCTCTGTTGCTTTCAGTACTTCTCTTGGCTCTTTCTGCACTTCCCTTGCCTCTTTCTGCATTTCTCTTGCCTCTTTCTGCATAAGTCTTGCCTCTTTCTGAACCACTAATGCCTTTTTCTGTACCTTTGTTGCTTCCTTCTGCACCTCTGTTGCTTTTTTCTGCATCCCTCCTCCCTCTTTCTGTACCTCTATTGCCTGTTTCTGCACCTCTCTTGCATCTTTCTGAACTCCTCTTGCCTCTTCCTACACCTCACTTGCTTCTTTCTGCACTTCACTTGCTATTTTCTACACCTCTCTTCTTTCTTTCTGCAACTCTCTTGTCTCTTTCATCACTTCTCTTGCTTCTTTCAAACCCTCTGTTGCTTCTTTCAGCACTTGCCTTTTTTTCACTTCTCTTGCCTGTTTTTGCACCTGTAATACCTCTTACTGCACCACGCTTGCATTTTTCTTCATATCACTTGCCTCTTGCTGCATCCCTGTTGCCTCTTTCTGCATCCCTCTTCTCACTCTCTGCACCTCTGTTGCTTCATTCAGCACTGCTCTTGTTCCTTTCTTCACCGCTCTTTCTTCTTTCTGCACCTCTCTTGTCTGTTTCCTCAACTCTCTTGCCTCTTTCTGAAATTCTCTTGCCTCTTTCTACACCTCTGTTTCTTCTTTCTGCAGTTCTCTTGCCTCATTTGCACCACTCTTGCCTCTTTCTACACTTCACTTTCCTCATTATGTACCTCTCTTGCCTTTGTATGCACTTCTCTTGCCTTTTTCTGCTCCTCTCTTTTTTCTTTCTTCAACTCTCTTACCTCTTTGATCTCTTCTCTTGCGTCTTCCTACCCCTCGGTTGGTTCATTCGTCACTTCTATTGCCTCTTTCTACACTTCTCTTGTCTGTTTCTGCACCTGTCGTTGCCTCTTTCTACTCCGCAGTTTCATTTTTCTGCACCACACTTGCTTCTTTCTGCACCCTGTTGTCTAATTCTGCACCCTTCTTCCCTCTTTCTGTACATATCTTGCTTCTTTCTACACCCCTGTTGCCCCTTTCTGCATCTCTCCTGCCTCTTTCTGCACCCCAATTCCCTCTTTCTGCACCTCTGTTGCTTCTTTATGTACTTCTCTGGCTGCTTTCTCCATCTCTCTTGCTTCTTTCTGTACCTCTCTTGCCTCTTTCTGCATCCCTCTTCCCTCTTTCTGCACACTTCTTCCCTAATTGTGCACCTCTCTTGACTGTTTCTGCATGTCTCTTACCTTTGCACCCATGTTCTCACTTTCTGCACCTGGTTTGCCTGTTTCTGCAATTCTCTTGCCTTTTTCTGCAGTTCACTTGCCTCCTTCTGCACATGTGTTGCTTCTTTCTGCACTTCTCTTGCTTTTTCCTGCACCTCTCTTGTTTCTTTCTGCAACCCTCTTATCTCTTTCATCACTTATCTTGCTTCGTTATACCCCTCTGTTGCTTCTTTCAGCACTTCTCTGCCTGTTTCTGCACCTGTCTTGCCTCTTTCTGTACCACTAATGCCTTTTTCCACACCTCGCTTGCTTCTTTCTGCACCTCTGTTGCCTCTTTCTGCATCCCTCTTCCCTCTTTATGTACCTCTTACCTGTTTCTGAACTTCTCTTGCCTCTTTCTGCACCCCTCTTCCCTCTTTCGGAACCTCTGTTGCTTCTTTATGCACTTCTCCTGCGTTTTCCTGCACCTCTCTTGTTTGTTTCCGCAACCCTATTGTCTCTTTCATCACTTCTCTTGCTTCTTTCTACCCCTCTGTTGCTTCTTTCAGAACTTCTCTTGCCTCTTTCTGTACTTCCCTTGCCTCTTTCCGCACCAGTCTTGCCTCTTTCTGTACCACTAATGCCTTTTTCTGCACCCCTGTTGCCTCTTTCAGCAGCCCTCCTCCCTCTATCTGTACTTCTCTAGCCTAGTTCTGCACTTTTCTTGCCTTTTTCTGCACCCTCCTTCCTCTTTCTGCACCTCTGTTTCTTCTTTCAGCACTTATCTTGCTTCTTGTACCTCTCTTGCTTCTGCTGCACCCATCTTTTCTCTTTCTGCACCATTCCTCCCTCTTTTGCACCTCTTTTGCCTCCTTCTATACCCCTCTTGCCTCTTTTTTCACCTTTTCTTCTTTCTGCACTTCTCTTTCCTGTTTCTGCCCCTGTCTCACCTCTTTCTGCACCACTGTTTCCTTTTTCTGCACCTCACTTGCTTTTTTCTGCATCCCTGTTGTCTATTTCTGTACCCCTCTTTCCTCTTTCTGTACCTTTCTTGCTTCTTTCTTCACCCCTGTTCCCTCTTTCAGCAGCTCTCTTGCCTCTTTCTACACCTCTGTTGCTTCTTTCTGCACTACTCTTGCTTCTTTCTGTACTCCTCTTCCCTCTTTCCGCACCTGTTGCTTCTTTTCTGCACTTGTCTTGCTCCTTTCTGTACCGCTCTTGCTTCTGCTGCACCCCTCTTGCCTCTTTCTGCACCCTTCCTCCCTCTCTGTGCACCTCTCTTGCCTCCTTCTACACCCATCTTGCCTCTTTCTTCACCACTTGTTCTTATTTATGCACTTCTCTTATCAGTTTCTGCACATGTCTTGCCATCTCTGCGCCAAGGTTTCCTTTTTCTGCACCTCTCTTGCTTCTATCTGAACCCCTGTTGCCTATTTCTGCACCCCTCTTCCCTCTTTCTGTAACTCTCTTGCCTCTTTCTGCACCCCTGTTCCCTCTTTCAGCAGCTCTCCTGCCTCTTTCTGCACCTCTGTTGCCTGTTTCTTTACTTCTCTTGTCTCTTTCTGCACCTGTTGCTTCCTTCTTTACATCTCATGCTTCTTTCTGTACCTCTCTTGCTTCTTTCTACACCCCTCTTGCCTCTTTCTGCACCCTTCTCTCCTCTTTGTGTACCTCTCTTGCTTATTTTTGTACCTCTTTCTTCTTTCTGCAGTTCTCTTGCTTCTTACTGCACCTCTTTTGCTTCTTTCTGCACATCTGCTACATCAATGAGGACATCACTGATGACATCTCAAATGAAAAGAATCTTGAGAACTACCCAGAGTTCTCTGCTTTTTTTTGCATGATTTATCTGTCACTCTATGCCTGAAAGTGTATTGTTTTGACTTATACTGGGTGCACCCTTGTGTCTGGCAAAAGCTATACATCTCTGCAGAGCTCTAAGTAGAGCGAAACACTTAGTCAGGGGTTGCTTTTACTCATTTCAGGTTGGCTTGGTTGGTATTTTACCAATTCAAAGCTGTAATACTGTGCCTGGAGGGGTAATTGGCTGGTGTCATTTTACAGCTTGGCATGGATAGCACTATGCTAGTCCTATGCTTAAAGACTTTGCTGTAGAAATGGCAAAATATTTTGTTCTTTTCTATCTGGGGGTGGCTGGCACTGTGCTAATCCTATGCTTAAAGACTTTTATAGAAAAGCAGACATTTGAGGTGAGCAGATTTTAGTGTCACTGGTGTTGAGAGTGCTCTATACAGAAGCTGCTTACCACCTAAACTTGAGAATTACCCAGAGTTCTCTGCATCTTGTTTGCATAATTTATGCACCACTCAATACCTAAAAGGGTATTGTTTTGACTTATACTGGGTGCTCACTTGTACCTGGACGAAGCTATACCTCTCAGAAGAGCTCTAAGTAGAGTGAAACAGTGTGTCAGGGGTTGCTTTTACTCATTTCAAGTTGGCTTGGTTGGTATTTTACCAATCCAAAGCTGTAATACTGTACCTGGAGTGGTAATTGGCTTTTGTCATTTTTACAGCTCAGCATGGACAGCAATGTGCAAATCAAATGCTTAAAGACTTTGCTGTAGAAATGGCAAAACAATTTTTCTTTTTCTATCTCAGCGTGGATGGCACTGTGCTAATCTTATGCTTAAAGACTTTGATAGAAAAGAAGACATTTGAGGTGAGCAGATCTAGAGTTTTGCTGGGGTTGTGGGTGCTCTATACAGGAGCTGCTTTCCACCTAAACTTGAGAAGTACCCAGATTTCTATGCTTCTTTGTTGCATAATTTTTGCACCGCTCTATGCCTGAAAGGATATTGTTTTGACCTATACTGTGTGCTCACTTGTGCCTGTACGAAGGTATACCTCTCAGAAGAGCTCTAAGTAGAGTGAAACAGTGTGACAGAGGTTGCCTTTACTCATTTTAAGTTGGCTTGGTTGGTATTTTACAAATTTAAAGCTGTAATACTGTACCTGGAGTGGTAATTGGCTTTTGTCATTTTACAGCTCAGCATGGACAGCACTGTGCAAGTCCTATGCTTAAAGACTTTGCTGTAGAAATGACAAAAGACTTTGTCCTTTTCTAACACGACGTGGATGGCACTGTGCTAATCCTATGCTTAAAGACTCTGATAGAAAAGCAGACATTTGAAGTTAGCAGATCTAGAGTGTGGCTGGTGGAGATAGTGCTCTATACAGAAGTTGCTTTCCAACTAAACTTGAGAACTACCCAGAGTTCTCTGCTTCTTTTTTACACATGTGGGGGTTTGTATGTGTCAGTGTGTGTGTATACATATACATATATATATATTACATATATATGTGTATATATTCACTGAAAAAAATCAAAACAAATGTCACTTTAACATTAAAGTTAGGTTCCAATTTCACTTGTACAAAACCATTGAAATTCAGCAGGTATCATTATTACCTGAGCTCACCATAACTTATACCCCTGCAATGCACTGCTTATGACCTCACATATTACATCACACATGACATGGTCAGGGATATCACTGTTTATAACACTCATGAAATTTTAAATGACATCACTAATGACACTACTCTCAGGTGAAAAAAATTGTAATGGCAGTCTTTCGCACTCTTTTTTCATTGATACTGATGTACTTAGCAAATCATAACATTCCTTTAATTTTTGCTTTTGCCATTGTACTTGTGAATGGTCTTTTTTTTTAATCTTTTCTTAGTCTCTTGTCAAGAAGCCCAAACTGGTACTGCTTGTGGGCAGAGTCTCAACTCCATTGTGACGCTCAGTGTGGCCCCCTTGTAACTTCACAACGGATTCGCAAATCTATACGGAAGTCTGTTGAAGAATTCACCACTGGACTACTATGATTTTGCATTTACATTTTACTTTTAAAGGTAGCGATGGTTTAGAAAATAAGTATTTTATAATAAGCAAAGTGTGTCAACCACTCTGCTTTCAAAGAACAGTCTATTTAGAACCTTGCCCCACACAGTTTTAGCTCAGTTTCCATAGCAACCTCCTTTGAAGCTCTCTATTGTACCGGTAGGTCGAAAGTTCAATGTACCTTCTGTAGGCAGCATACCAGCTTCAAGGTCAACTGTAGCAGGTGTGGTCTACTGTTTGGAAGTGTAAGCAAATCCAAAATAGCATAATGTTTTAAAAATGTATCCAGAGCCAATTACTGATCGGCTTACTTTTCCTTTAAATCACTACCTAATTTTAACTACCACCAAATTTACATTTTTGAAAAATGTCTAAATCAGCTCCTGCCTTCTCTTTTGTTCTACTCCTCCTTGTCTTCAAAATGGTTAGATTGTGAATTGTAGCTCATAGCTTTGTGGTTTAGGCCAGATAGAAAAGAGTGCGATTGACAGGGACATGGCTTTGCCTAATGTGGACATTACTTCGGCTGACCAGAGAGGGTTAAAATGATATCAATTACTGCCTTTGTTTGAAAGCATTGTGGATTGCCAATATACTGACATAATGATTGTGCACTGTGGTGGCAATGACTTGGGTGCACTTACTGGGGTAGGAAGGGAAATCCTACGGAAGGATACCTTTGGTAAATTAATGGCACTTTTCCAACATACTGCCTTGGAGTATCCTAACATTTGCCAAAGGCAGAGATGGAAGTGGTTAAACCAGTTCTATCCACAGCTTGACAAAGTCAGGAAACATGTCAATAAAAAGGTTTATGCATTCCTCAGAGACCACAACATGGGCTCCATAAAACAGCAATAACTTACACTTTGTCATATGTAGGAGTGCTGGAGTTCATTTCACAGAGAAAGGCAAAAGGGAGATCATTAAGAACTTGAAAGACTGTATCCTGATTTAGGTGAAGTTCTCATCTCCACACAATAAACAGAAATGCTCTTCTAAGAGCCACCTTTTTCCAAAACACAAGTTAATTTTCATTAAAACAAAATGTACATTTGCGAATCCGTCATGAATTCGCAAAGCACACATTCAATACACAACAGCACAGTTAGAATACGTAACTCTGTGTTTGACTCTGTGTATCTGGCAATGGCTCTGTGAGTAGCTGTCTTAGTACCTAAGTGGGTGCATGAGTGGGTAAGTGAGTCTCTGAGGGGCTCTGTGAGTGGGTGTGTGAGGCAGCTCTGATTAGGTCTGTGAGTATGGGCTTTTCTGAGTAAGTCTGCAAGTGGGTGTGAGTGTCTGAGTGGGTACGTGAATGGGTGCTCGAGTCTCTGAGTAGCTCTGTGAGTGTGTCAGTCTCAGGTTCTATGAGTGGGTGTCTGAGTGAGTCTGCAAATGGGTGTCTTTGTCTGAGTGGGTGTGTGAGTGGGTGCATGAGTGTCTGAGTATGTCTGCAAATGGGTTCTTTAATCTGAGTTGGTCTTTTTGTGAATGTGTAAATGGGTGCATGAGTGTCTAAGTAGGTCTGTGAGCTGTGTGTGTGTGTCTGTGTGAGTCTATGAGTGGGTTAGTGAGTCTCTAAGAGGCTGTGTGAGTGGGTGTGTGAGTATCTGATTGGGTCTATGAGTGAGTGCATGAACATCTAAGTGGGTCTGTCAGTGGCTGCATGAGTCTCTGAGTAGGTGTGCTAGTGTCTGAGTGGGTCTATAAGTGTGTTGTGAGTGCCTGAGTCAGTCTGAGTGAATGTGTGGGTAGGTGTGGGTAGGTACATGAGTATCTGAGTGGATCTGTGAGTAGGTGCACGAGTCTCTGAGTGGGTCTGTCAGTGGGTGTATGAGTGGCTTAGTGGGTCTGTCAGTGGGTGTGAGAGTCTCTGAGTGGATTTGTGAGTGCGTGTGTGTGAGACTGAGTAGATCGGTTAGTGGGGGTATTAATCTCTGAGTAGGTATGTGAGTGGGTGCATATGTGAGTGGATGCTTGAGTCTCTGAGTGGTTGTGTGAGTGGGTGCATCAGTGTCTCAGAGGGTCTGCAAGAGAGTACATTAGTGCCCAAATGGGTCTGTGAGTAGGTACCTAAGTGTCTGAGTGGGTCTGTGAGTGGGTACCTAAGTGTCTGAGTGGTTCTGTCAGTGGGTGTGTGTGTGTCTGAATGGGTCTGTGAGTGGTTGTGTGAATGTCTGAGTAGGTCTGAGAGTGAGTCTATGAATGGGTGTGTGAGTGTCTGAGTGAGTCTGCCAGTAATCACATGAGTGTCTGAGTGAGTCTATGAGTGGGTGCACGATGCTCTGAGTAGATGTGTTAGTGCTTGAATGTGTGCATGAGGGAGTACATGAATATCTTAGTAGGTCTGGGAGTGGGTGTGTCAGTGTCTGAGTGGGTCAGTGAATAGGTTTGTGTCACAGTGGGTGTGTGGGTACATGGATGAGTGTCTGAGTGGTTCAGTGAGTGGTTGTATGAGTGTCTGTGTGGGCCTGTAAATGGTGTACTAGACTATCCGAGTGGCCCAGTGAGTGTATATATATATATATTTTCAAATTTGGCTAATTTGCCACAAAGTTACATGGGGTGCCCCGCTGAGTATCCTGCAAGTGGAAAAAAATTGGTTGGTGGATTTTGTTGCCCGTGAATGGTCCCTCAGAGACCCCAATATTACACCCATGGGATCATGGTACCTCTACCTCACCCCTCCTATTAGTTGAAAGTTTTATTTTGAGCCCCTGAAACAATGTCCTGTTACATAAAATGGCAGTTGCAACTTTCTACACAGGTTGCAGCTACCCAATCACCACACTGCTGTTAGAGCATGGATTTGTGAATCGGCGTGATTGATTCACATTAGATATACAAATTTTGCTTTCCTTTAATATCTCAAAAAGTACTGAATGGATTTACACCAAATAATGTAAAGGGCTCTTTTGGGACCAAAAGCTACCTTTCTGCCACATATGGTGTAATTCTAAGCAGTGGTTCGGGCTGTAATCGCGTCTAAAACTCTCATGGGAAATTTCATTGGAAAAACATGTTTTGGGACCCCCCTTTTTTTTGGCCCCCACTTCATGAAGCACCCTGAAACTTTAAAGACAGCAGTTGAAGAGAGTCCTAAATTGTTTCAGAAAATATTTGTGAGGATCCGTCACATGTGGCAAACTGATTTGCAAAACAAAAAACACGTTTCCTATGGAAACTAGGCCCTTATTATAACTGCCTTCTGGTGATGTTATAGCTAGGAAATATAATCTTAAAACATTAGAAATTCAATGAAAAATCTAAAGGTTACAGGGACTTTATAGTTAGGCTCACATTTCACTCACACAAAACCAGAGAAATTCAGAAATTAAAGTAACCTGAGCTAACTATAACTTACGCCCTGTATTGCACAGCTTATGACTTATCATATTATATCACTCATGTCATGCTCAGTGACATCACTGATGATATCATCCAGTGAGTATAAGTGTTTTCTAAAAGGTTATGATTGAACATAAATACTAAGCTACTACAAATGTCAGTGGCTGTATGGGTGTATGAATGGCTGTGTGAATAGCTGAATGAGTGGGTGTGTGGGTGACTGTAGGAGAGAGTGAGTGGGTTTCTAAATAGCAGTGTGAGTGACTGGGTTTGTAAGTGGTTGTATGAGTGAGTGAATGGCCGTGTGAGTGGGTGTTTTGTTAAGTGAGTTTTATGAGTGGCTGTATTAGAGAGTGAGTGTCTGTGTGAATGGCTGTATGGGTGAGTGAGCAGATTTGGTAGTGCTTGTATGGATGTGTGAATAGGTATATAAGTGGTTGCACAGGTGAGTGAGTGTGTGAGTGCTTGTTTAGGTGAGTGAGTGGCTGTGTTGAGAGGCAGTATGGGTGAGTGAGTGGGCATGTGAGTGGCTGTATAGATGAATACGCAGATGTGTGAGTAACTTTTTGGGTGAGTGGGTGGCTCTGTGAGTAGCTGTATGGGTAAGTGACTGGTTGTATGAGTAGCTTTATGAATGAGTGATTGATTGTGTGTGTCTGTATGAATGAGTGAATGGGTGTGTGAGTGGCTCTATGGATGATTGATTGGTTGTATTTAGATTTTCATAAAAACAAAAGGTTCCTTATTATGTTTCATTGTTAAATGTGCAGTCATTTCTATGTTTGGTATCTTATAGGCAGAAGGTGTATCAATGGTGGTTTATCACTTTTCCCAGTTGTAGATTTTTCTTTTAGAAAGTCTATTTAAAGAGATAGAAGTTAGAGAGTGTTTTATTAATTATTTACTGTGTTTACATGTGTAAGTTTTTTAACAAGTATGTTTTAGTTTAAATATAAGTTTTACTTACTTGGTTAGGTAGTTGTTGGTTAGGTAGTTGTTGAGATGTATATATTTCCTAATTAATGGTCAGATTTGAGAATCCATCAGAGTTTCCTCGTCTTGCAGCGTTGGTAATTTTTGAAGCATTTAGTTGTTTAAACTAGTGTGTTTTTTATATTAATAATTTGTTTGTCTGATATTATTGGTTAAATGTGTTTATACTTTGATTTTATTGGTTGGTTTAGTTTTATTTACATTTTTTATCAGTTATGTAAACTCTAATTTAGCTTTTATTTATTCACATCCACACAGGAGCCCCATCGAATCCTTGCCTGCACCATATCTTCCACAGAGCAGCTGCCACTATCACCCCCCAGGTTTACCACATCATCAACTGCTCCATTGAAACTGCCACCTTTCCTACGACTGGAAACACGGGGAGATCAGCCCCTTGCTGAAGCAGCTGTGTTCATACCCGACTGACCTCACGAACTTCAGACACAACTCCCTCTTCCCCTTCCCAGCCAAGGTCACTGAGAAGGCCATCAATGCCCAACTTTCTGTGTTCAGGGAAGGAAAACCATGTCCTGCACACCTCTCAATCCAGTTTCCGAAGCACCACAGCAGTGATACTGCATTCCTCGCCACCCCTTGTGACATCCGCTCCCTCATCGACTTGGGCGTGACCACAGCTCTCATCCTACTGGACTTCTCAGCCGCCTTTGACACCGTCTCCCATGGCACCCTAATCACGAGACTCCATGAAGCCAGCATCCAAAACAAGGCACTGGACTGGATCCACTCCTTCCTCATCGTCTGGACTCAGCCAGTAAGACTACCAGCGTTCCTCTCAGAACCTACAGAGATCAGCTGCGGAGTGCCCCAGGGTTCCTTCCTGAGCCTCACCCTCTTCAACATCTGCATGGCTCCCCTCGCAGCCATCATTAGAAGCCACAGACTCAACATCATCTTCTACGCCAACGACACCCAGATGGTCCTTTCCCTTACCAACGAACCCAAAACTACCAGAACCAACTTCCACAGTGGAATGACAGATGCTGCTACCTCGAGGAAAGATAGCTGCTCAAGCTCAACTCGAGCAAGACTGAAGTACTCATCCTGAGACCGACCCCTTCAGCATAGGATGACTCTTGGTGGCCAGCCACAATGGGATACAGTCCCGCCTCAACAGACTATGCACACAACCTCGGCATCATACTAGACTAACCGCTCACAATGAACTGCCAAATCACCGGAGTATCCTCAGCCTGCTTCCACACGCTTCACCTGCTTTGCAAGACATTCATATTGATCCCCACAGAATCCAGAAAGAGGGCTCAATAAACTACAGAACAACAGAATGACTCAGCCACACTGGTCTTTGACATCCCCCGCCGCAGCCATATTACTGAACACCTCTAAAAATCTCCACTGGCTCCCAGTCCACAAAAGAATCAACTTCAAGCTTCTCACACATGCCTACAAAGCTCTCCTTGACAAAAGACCAACATACCTGAACCATCGCCTCGCTTTCCACGTACTTGCCAGACAACTTTGTTTTGACCAACTCACCCTAGCCTTTTATCCCTCGGATATACAAGACTAGAACCAGAGGAATATCCTTCTCCTACCTCACCAAGATCTGGAACACCCTGCCCCTCCACCTCAGGTAATCTGAGTTGCTGACCCAGTTCAAAAAGGACCTCAAGACCTGGCTCTTTGAATAATTATACACCCAGAGGGACCAGCACTATCCACCCCCAGCGCTGTGAACCCCTCACGGGTATGTAGCCACACTCTACAAGCCCCTGATTGATTGATTTATAATATATGATATACAGTTTGACAGTTTTTAATAAGAATTTATTTATATACAAATTTATCAATATTTAGGCTGTTGTCTTAGGGGCCAATTACAACCCTGGGGCTCAGGGAACTGCCTTTGCTTTTTGGTGGTCACACCAGCCACTTATCTGACTGTCCAACCACTGGATCACAATCAGTGCGGGGAGACCGCCCCAGGACTGCCACCTCGGCCAACATTCCTACTCCCGCGGCGGTAGAAGCAGAGGCGGCCAATGGAGGTGGTCTCTGCCACTACATCGCTGACCACATCACAACCTACCTTTCCACCAACCTTTTCATGGTGGGGACATCGCCAAGAAAAAGTAGGCGGAAAGGCAGGTAATGAGCCAAAAAAATGGCTCTAGGGCGAATAGGTCTTTATATAATGTTTCTGGTGCATGTGTGGTGGCTTCCGATGGCATTATGTTGGTGCACACACTGTTTTCTTTTCACAACATGGTGCAAGGAAACAGTGAGCTAAGCTGGTTGGAGGCACTGCAGTATGGACAGCATTGGCTTCAGACTCCATCTCACTAAAATCCTTTTATCAGATGGAAAATTCTCATTACTCATTACTCATCAAATGACTTTTGTAATCCTTTCCAAATTGTAAATAGGTGGGGTTCTGAAATAGGTGTCCTCCCCCGGGAAACATCCTTTACAACGCAACTTTTACCACGCAGTGCCTTTACGACGCAACTTTTACAACGCAAACCATTACAACGCAGTGCGCTTGGGGGCGCTCTAGGATAGGGAATAGGTTTAATTTACTATCCAACACCTTCCCTACTATCCACGGGGACTGGAGTTGGAATAGTAAATTAAACTATTCACTATCCAGCGCCCCAAAGCACTATGCGTTGTAAAGGCATGGGTTGTAAAAACAGCGTTGTAAAGGCATGCGATGTAAAAGCATGCGTTGTAATGTCATACATCCCCTCCCCCCACCTATGATTCCAAAAGGAGTTTACCAATCGTTTTTTTCCACACTTGCAATTGTAAATCATCGATGAGCTACCCATCTTGTATTAGGGTGGTTTATTTTCAAGGTGAAGGGTTCCAATGAGGACCCATTAGCCCTTGCAAATCATAATCGCACCTCAAGGGGGAAGGCAGTGGTTAAATGGACCACTACTATCTTCCCCTAAACTTTTCCAAACTTGGAAACTTTAAAAAAAATCAGCAGCAGTTGTTACTTTAAGGTTCACAGGTTGCTTTAAAAAAGGTTTTCATTTTTGGAATACAGTTATGGTGGTGTGCTGTCCTTTGCAGTCCACCATCCCTGTGATTAGAGCCAATCATAGATGGGTATAAATTGCCTAATGAATATTCGTTGGGTGGGTCATTCTGCGATTCCCTATGAATCACTATTTTACAAACCTACCTAATAATACATATGTCAATTTGGAAAATGCTATTCCATTTGCAAAAAGTTTTGGGAAATAATGATTTTTTTCAAGAATATTGTTGTTTTTTAACATTGATTTCTTAATTATAGTTGTAAAATATGTTCTTTTGAATTAACGTAATATTTTTTCGTTAAGATATACATTTTTGGCATTGGTATTATTTTTATAACTGCTATTAAGTTTTTAATATATAGATTGTAATTTTTAAGGGGTTTATTGCAATCTCGGTCGTAAAGCCTCCAACCTTATGACCGAGATAGTCAGTTTCAATTCTGATCAGTTGATTACAATACAACTTGTCAGAAATGAAACACGCCGGTCATTCTGTCTGGCTTCGGAGGGGCTCCAGGAACCTGTCGGCCAGTTGGAGAAAGGCCTGTAATTCCATAGAGATTGGGATTACGATGCACGGTTTCCGACACGCTTCCCACGTCAGGTTTTCCGTCATGGGGAGCCTCTCGGAAAGCGCATTTGGAGGCCCGTAGCAGGGCCCCCTTTTCCTTGCGGCCTCCAGTTGGGGTCCGAGGGGCACCTATGGTGCACTCCCTGTTAATCCCTGCACCCCGTGTCAGGCACCTTCAGGATTAGCACAACTTCCCATTTCCCTATGGGAGCTTGTGCTATGGACGGTTTATGGATTCAACACATGCTCCCATAACGAAAATGTGGGAATGCAACCGCACCAGGTGCGGTCACATTGTAATTCGGCCTCTGAACCACAGACCAGAGGCCGGTCGGTCCTGTTTTTGCCACAGTGTCAGTCGGAGTTTCCTCCAGCTAACATTGTAATAAGCCCCTAAGTGTTATAATAATTTATTTGTAAATGTAGTTAGTTATTTAAAGTGTGGTGGTAGGTTGTTGAGATTGAAGTGGAATATGGAGGAAAGCTAATTAAAATATACGTAATTGTTAATTAAGGATTCATTTTTCTTTAATTAATTATTTAATTGTTGCTAATTATATTAATTATGTAATCATTTTAATTTTAATTATACTGTATATTTCAATAGTATTATTATTAGTAAAGTATATTTTAGTAGAAAGTTGTTTGGATTGTATGGTGGGAAGTTATTTCATATAGAAATAATTTAAATGCATTTATATATACATTTTAAATTTGTTAATTTTACTGTATATATTTCAATTGTATAGTAATTAATAAAAAATTTCATATCAGTAGCGGATTTTTGGGTCTGTAGGAGAATAGGTTGGAAAGCTAAATACACTAAAAATAATTAAAATGTTAATGTTATTCATTTTAAATTTGTATAACATTTCGCATTGAATATTGATCATGCAAATTAGTAAGCATTTTAATATTTAATTTCAGAATGTTTTCAGTATGTGTATTTTAATGTGTAATTGTTTACATAGAATTTATTTTTTCTGCTGTATTGTGTTTGCTGGTGGTGTAGGGTGGGAAGATTTTTAAGTTGTAGTATTTTGTATATTCATTATTTCTTATGTAATGGAGTACCTGATCATGTATAATTTTATTGTTGTACTTTTTATATTAATGATTTTTTTAAATAATTACTTCATTATTTGTAAGTCTTGTTAAAAAAATTGTGAGATTTTCTTTTTTTTACTAATAATTTAAATAAAATAATGTAGAATTTATTTTTAAACTTTGTAATTTGTTTGCAGTTAGACAAGTAAATGGTATTTTAAGCTCTCTTATTACAATTTAATTCATGTTTTACAAATTTGTGTTGCTTATTTTTATTACATAATATAAAAACAATTTTTAATCTGCACTATAATTCTCTTTTAATACTTACTATCATATTTCTAGTTAACTATTAGGACATGTTTTATTATTTGTAACCCTTCTGAAGTCCAATTCTGTCCCTACTATTGCTTAGATTGCAGTGGGAATAGTAAATGTAATCCTTCGCCTTCCCTATTGTTGCTAACACTGGAGCAGAAATAGTAATGTTGTTGAAATTGGAGTGGGAATAATAAATGTAACCCCTCTGAAGTCCAGCACATTTCCAACAGTTGCATAAACTAGATTGGGAATAGTAAATCCAACCTCTCCAAATTCCAACACTTTCCCTACCGTTGTATAGACTTGAGTTGGAGTAGTAAATTTAACCCCTCCGAAGGCCAATGCTTTCTGTACTGTTGTTTAGACTGGAGTGAGAATAATAAATTTAACAAAACAAAATTCCAGACCATTTCCTACTGTTGCTTTGAGTAGATTTGTAACATTTTAGTTATAGTTATTTTCTTTTACATTTGTTTAGGTTTAGAAATATTTATTTGGAGTATTTTTTTTATATATTTAGCTTTAGTTGATTTTTTTGTCTCATGCTATTTTTTCAAAGATTTTTTTAATTAAAATATTATCATTATATGTAAAAAAATATCTAAATTCAGTTTATAGTATTAGTGAAATAGAACTTAATGAAAAATGTTTCTTGTAATTAGGTTGAATATTTTTGTAGGTTTTAAATATGTTTGTTAAATTCTAATTGATTTTACTGTTAATAGTTGTATTTGAAATATTTTTGAAATTATTTGTTGTTGTAATATACATACATATTATTTTAAAAAGTAATTAAATGTATTAGGTAAACATTATATGACTTTTGGATAATAAACTACTCTAACTTCATTGCATTACAGTTAACATTTATTTAAAAAAAATGATATTGTTGCCTATTTTTGGACTATATTTTTGTAATCAAATTTTTGACACAATATTTTACAGTATAAGTAGAGGTGGGTGAAATAGTCTGCTACGCTGGTGGAATTAATGGAATTTTGGTGACTGCGTTACGTGCCATGTGGTGAGCGAGATTTGGCGTCCCCTATCGTGATTTACGGTTGTTCGGAATACATCCACATCCGCTCAAGCAGGGGTTTGTGACTCGTAGCAGTCATAAGACTGACGCTCAAGTAGACTATCTACTCGAGCAGCAGCAAAATCAACTCAAGTATCTGCGCTCTCTGATGCACCACATGATGCCATTCATGCTGATTTTTCCAACATGGAACACGCTCCCAGCGCTGAATCACAGTTCAAGCAGCATCAGATACCTAGTTCTGCTCATTGGCAGAACACCACATGATCGCGCAGAGTTATTACGTAACCCCAGGGAATTCCACAAAGTCTAATTCTGCGAGTTCTGCCCACCCCTAATTATAGGTATAGGATGACAATTTGTTTGATAACAATATTTTAGTCTCAATATTTTTGCATCTTGATAATATTTATCGCAATAATATGTCAGTAATCCACTGGCCAAACAGTACATCATTTCTGCTATTTAATAGTGAGATTTTGGTGCTATTTGCAAGTCACTGTCCAAATAAAACATATTTCTGCTATTTATTAAAACAGAAGCCAGGTAGATTACTAAGTTTATTTGCTGTTTGCCTGGCTGCTGGACAAATTGTTTTCAATGTCTCCTATTTTGCCAGTAGCTTAATAAAGACCGAAGTTTATTTGCTATGTGCTTTACCATTGATAAAACATAACATTAGGCGTTGGGGGGCAGTTGATTGAGTTGGTCTGCCTCCCAGGGCAATTTGGGTGGGTGGTAAGGTCCCCGTGGACTGGAAGCGGTCCGGACCAGGTTTCTGTTAGGCAGGGGTGGGGCTTAGGTATAAGAAAGGTAATTGAGGCAGTTTGTTGGGGCCCCAAAGCGGGTCTGCCAGCCTTGTAGAGCGGTTCAACAGGTCTTGTAGGGTACTTTGGTTCAGCAGGGGGCTATAGACAGAGCCAGGAGAAACATTAGCATAGAAGTGCAGACGTTTTGTGGGAAAGAAGGAGTAGGTCAGCTGGTTTATCAGGCTTTACATTACAAAGTGCATCCGTTTTTCCAGGAAGATGGAGTACATTTGTCTATACTGGGTATTGAATTGTAGATTTTTGCAGGTTTAGGAATTGTTGGCAGAGTGCTTGGGGCTTTGGTTGTAGAACGGTTGAGGGTTAGATATTAAGGAGTCCACAGAAGAGGGTAACCAGGGGGTAGCAAATTTGGACCGGGGGGCAGAAGAACCCATAGAGGATTTTTTTTGAGTGGCGGTTGACAGAGAGGTTTCTCATGTTTGGAAGTAGTTTCATTGTTGTTGGACTGGGTGAATCAGTTCAAGGGGAGCGGGGGAAGAAGTTTTTATCCAGCAAGAAGGCTGGAAGGAAATCATGTCAGTTACAGGAAATTAATTTAAATCAGGTTGGAAAATGTGGGATACAGTGGCAGGCAGTTCGATTTGGGGGAGTTGAAAGAGAGAGGGATTATCAGGGTTGGGGGTAGGATAACCGGTAAGTTACTCTTATATATTGAGAGGGTAGATATTTGAAGGCAGAGGCTTAGGAATATGACTATCAGATGTGCACATACCTCATTAAAGATGCCTGTCCATACTAAAGATTATGTAAGTCACTATTTCTGTGCCCTCTCACACAATAGTGGGTTGTGGCAGCCAACTGTGTGTATCTGCCCCCGGGCAATTTGGGTGAGTGGTACAGTCCACGTGGGCAGGCAGCAGTTTGGGCTAGGTTTCCGTTAGGCAGGTTGGGGTTTAGGAATAAGAAAGGTAATTTTTGGCTATCAGACACTAATTTCTCAAAATATGACATGGTGGCTGGTAGTGCTACTGTCAGGGTACCATTTCCCCCGTCCTCACACCCTCTTGATTAGGAGAAGGAGGCGGTGAGGGGTGGGGGATCTTTATGCAGTTCCGGGTGGCTTTGTTGGCTCAGGTGCAACAAGGGAAGAATGTTTGTATTCTGTTGCTGATGGGCATGTTCTTTTGGTGGTACAGGAAGTTATTTTATTTCAGGTTGGACAGTTTGGGATATAATGATAGGCAGTTTTAGGTTGGGGACGTTGGGGGTAGGGATAATTAGGGGTTGGAGGTAGAACTACCGGTGGGCTTGATGGAGCGAGGTGGCAAACGCAAAATTTTGTGTACCCCTCGCAAAGTTAATGTCCCATAACGTAATAAGTACTGATTGCATGTTTTTCGAAAAAGAACCAACCATAGAGTAAAATGCACACAATACTTTTATTATTATACACGGGGAAAACTAACTTTGTTTGCATATTGCACTAAGCCCAGCTAATATGTATTGTTATCGTGTTGTGAATTAATGTGCAGCTTAGGTGTAAACAAACGCAATTTAAATGTGCTTAAATGTACACGTTTCTATGTTAAGAGGTGATCGAAATTGTAAGTCTAAAACGCATTTATGTGGCTTTTTGCTAGGTAACAACTAATGGGAAACATTAGTATGGTGGGAGGTAAACAGAACGGGTTAAAATTCAATATTTAACATAAATCTGTGTTTGTTTCTCGATAGTTCCAAAAGTGGCCTCTGAGGCCTATGCAAAAAGATGGCTGCTTGGGTAAACTGTGAGCAAGAGTTGGACAGCGCAGGCGCGCCAAAACCTGCAAGTCAGAGTGAACTGCCTGTGCTCGAGGAGGTTCAAGGCTGCGGTAGCCCGGAACCTAGGATGGGTGCCAAGCATGGACTATGTAATGTTCAGGGCCTGGGAGAATTTGAGGATGTGTCAAATACAAGGAAATGTCTAGGCCACAGACTTATTTAAACAATAACCCTTTATTTCTTGATGACATGTTGTGAAATGATGCTGTAATGGTGACATGATGCTCACCCACCCCAAAATTGTCCAATGAAATTCTGAATAAGAGATGTTAGATACTTTTTAGACAGATTAAGTTAGGGATTTAGGGCATAAAAACCCCTGGTTTTGTCTAGTTGGGGTCGCTTTTTCCATTTTCATCTGAGATGCTGCCCGATTGCTGACCGATTCCTGGATGTAAGATACTTATGATTTTTCTCCTTGTTTGCTTTGCAGGATTGAAGAATAAGATGAGGGTGTTAGGTAGGGAAGTTAGCAGAGAATGATTTGGAACTATCTGTTCTTTGCTAAATTGTAACTGTCTTCTAAAATAAAGCGATTTTCTTGAGCTCTAAATAAAATGATCATTTTTTAAATAAAGTTTAAGATTTACTGAATAAAGATTTACTAATGCATGAATGTCAGACATGATAAAATTTTGCTTTGAATAAAAATTAGATAAATGAAGAAGTAAAAGCTGGTCTTTGATTCTTCCTACGCCTAATTTTCATTCTAGTAGATCCATTGCCACTATGGTGGTGTGTCTGAATAATTTAATCCATGGAAAAATGTAAAATCTGCAGCTATAAATAATGAATAGGTAATAGGTTTAGACGCTCCACCAAATGTTACAGCGCTTCTACATTGCAATTCACCAGAGCCTTGAAGCCAAGTGGAGCCCTTTCAAAATTGCTGGAGGACGCAAATTCCTTACTTTACCGCTTCCCTGCTGTGAGGGGAACGGCTTGTTGGTGCCCACGACTCCTGTGTGTGTCCATACCGCCGTGAGGGGAACAGCTTTCTCCTGCCAACAACACCGCCGTGAGGGCAGGGACTACAATCCCCAGGTGCCCCGGCGGCCACAGCGCACAAGTGATGCCATCAGAGCGCCCAAGGGTGCTTGAAAACCGAGGAGTACCGAGCGCTCAGTGGGAGCCCTTTCAAAATTGCTGGAGGACGCAAATTCCTTACTTTACCGCTTCCCTACTGTGAGGGGAATGGCGTGTTATTGCCCACGACTCCTGTGTGTGTCCATACCGCCGTGAGGGGAACGGCTTTCTCTTACCTACAACACCGTCGCGAGGGCAGAGACTACAATCCCCAGGTACCCCGGCGGCCACGGCGCACGAGTAACGCCATCGGAGCGCCCAGAGGCGCTTGAAAACCGAGGAGCGCCGAGCGCTCAGTAGGAGCCCTTTCAAAATTGCTGGAGGATGCAAATTCCTTACTTTACCGCTTCCCTGCTGTGAGGGGAATGGCTTGTTGGTGCCCACGACTCCTGTGTGTGTCCATACCGCCGTGAGGGGAACGGCTTTCTCTTGCCTACAACACCGCCGCGAGGGCAGAGACTACAATCCCCAGGTGCCCCGGCGGCCACGGCACACGAGTGATGCCATCGGAGCGCCCAAGGGCGCTTGAAAATCGAGGAGCGCTGAGCGCTCAGTGGGAGCCCTTTCAAAATTGCTGGAGGACGCAAATTCCTTACTTTACCGCTATCCTGCTGTGAAGGGAACGGCTTATTGGTGCCCACGACTCCTGTGTGTGTCTATACCGCCGTGAGGGGAACGGCTTTCTCTTACCTCCAGTTCAAGATCTACTTCCTGGATCATTTTCGACTACTAGTAGGCTCTCGCAAACACCGTCTTTGCAGCCCCAAGGCCTAATCATGGAATCTTCTCTTGCATCAGCTAATTCCCTACTGGGGTCTCTGATGCAGGGCACCTCTCCAAATGTATCAGCTAGGCCACCTAGTAGGATTACCAATGAGGAAGTCAGCCATCTAAGTAACAATAATTTAATACCAGCTCAGGAGATATTTGTAAGTAACAATTCTCCTTCTTTACAAAAGGCTAATAGTCACCCTCATTATCGAGCTGATTTAGGAGGTACTGCAAAAGGGAAAACGGCAGAAACTGCACAAAAAGGGCGGAAACCAAGAGCACAAATAAAAGGTGGATTCTGCAAATACTGAAACAGGGCTTTCAATAGGTAGAGATGTAGAAGGGGCTGAGGACGCTCAAGGGGTCTAATTCAAACTACATGGTATGTTGGAGAGTCGGTGTTACAAATTGAGCACATTGTAAAATCCCTAATCCTCCCTCTCCTTGAAAGGATAAAGATGGTAAATGACAAGTTAGAGAAATTCGAACAGCTAACCCTAGATCATTTTACCTCATTAAAAAACCTGATAAAACTGGAAGTTAGAGGGAGAATGGCGAACACGCCCCCCCCCCCCAACCCCCAGGACACTGTAACTACTATAGGGACTACACCTGATGCAGCTACTAGGAAATCCACAGAGGTAGTAACCCGCAAGGAGATTCGATTAATAACGATCAGACTAAAAAAGTCCTTAGTAAGACTGCACAACACTCAGTAACTAATCCAGGTAAAACCGTATTGGAGAAGGCTGCTTGTCCAGAAGATGTGCAAAAACCGAAAAACAACCAGGATAGCAAGCGGTCATCTCCACTGATTACGGTTGATCTACCACCAGAATCATTGCCCTATGTAATAGCGCTTACTGGCGTCCCAGAACTAAAGAATGGAAAACCAGAATGCTACCAAGAGTTAAAAAACAAGGTGATATTCTGGTTGAATAATAACAGGCCACTCCCCAGGTATCTTAATGGAGAAATACTGTTTGTAAGAAGGGTTAATTGGATAGGAAACAGACCAAAAGATATACAGGGTGATACAGTTATTATTAATTTTAGGGACACCAATGTGGTAAGATTAATTTGCAATGAATATTCTTTCATGGACAGGGGCCCCATCCAAATAAAAAATCTCACCTATTTTTATGGTCCGAATCCTATACGATCTTTAGGATACGTGAACACTAGGGCTCATGAGATATTGCTGGGAGGTTTTAATGCCTACCCTCCGGCAGCCACAAAAAATCGCTTTACAGAATTATATGGGCTAGAAGAGGTTGACTGACTACAAACAATTAAAGAGAGAGAAATAAGAGGTATCATAGTTAATCACACCCAGGGGGTTGAGGCTAGGTGTAATACAAGGGACGTAGCCAACCAGGGCTCCCGATCGGAGTCATTGGACAGGTTGGGTAATCCCAACCCTTTAACATCATTAATGGAAGGGGATACAAATATGGTTCACAAACAATTTTACGGTAACGACCTCGCCGAAGCTAAGATAATTTCCTGGAACATTGCCGGAATAAGGAAAAATATGTCTGACCCAGTATGGCATGAGTATATTAACACTGGGGACCTTATTCCATTCCAGGAAACTTGAGGAGTAGACAACTACTTTAAAATAGGATACAGGTCATTCTACATACCGGCCCTAAACATAAATAAAGGTAGACCATCTGGTGGGTTGATAATCTGGGCAAGAATTACATTGGGCGCCGTTTTTAAACAAATAGACTTTAATAGCCCTGATATCTTAGTTATAAAATCCCAAGATATCAAAGGACGGGTAGTCTGTATTATTAACATCTATAACAGACCACTGTCGTCAAATAAAGAATCTGAAACGATAGCCCAATTAAATACCATTATTTCAAGCCTAGACCACAAAAGTGCGCTGATCATAGGAGGAGACTTCAATAGGAAGTTCGAACCAGCTATGGGCTTAGAAGATATCTATGGGGAAGAAGACAATTCTAACAACATCCCCTGTCTTGATATAAGCCATACTATACCTTGCACAAACAGTGCCCTCCAACTCTTAAAATTAACAATGGAATATGGGCTCCGTGCCTGTAACGGGCGCTTACCGACAGATTGCCCAAGTAAACCTACTTTTAAGAGAGGTTCCTACGTAAGCCACTTAGACTATATACTGGTCTCTATGTGTCTATGGCCAATGATTTTGGATTTAAAGGTGGATAGTCGTATCGAAAGTGACCATTCCCCACTTATTTTGACTATTCATAGTTTAGTACTTGTGCTCCCAACGGAGCCGGCCTCCTCTTATCATAATCCATCTGATGATCCCCTAGAGTCCAATAACCGCAGGTCCCTAAAATGGCCCGCTGTTATGGGCAATATGGGTATGATTAAGAAAATTTATGACCTCTATGTTACGTTAATGTCACCTCTAGCTGATATTAACACTGAGGGTTCACCTTTAATAGAAGTGCATGGGAATCTTATGCTCCAGCTTAGTGGGATCCTTTTAGAAGGGACTAAAAGTGCCAAACCTGGTCGGAATTACCGTCCGAAGCAAGGACTCTAGTATAATAGAGCCTGTCGCCAGGCCAAATCAGAGTTAATAAAAGCTGTAAAAGGGAACCAAATAAATAGTATTAGGGACAAAAGAAAGCATTATAAAAAAAACAATTTTACTAGCAAAAAAGGGATGGGACGAAAAAGTTTGGTCGGAAATGCTCTTAGCATGTAAATTGAAAGACCAATCCTTATTATGGAAGCTTGTCGCTGGGGGTACAAAAAATGAAACCCGATCGAGGGACAGGTTTCTTGAGGAAAGTGTCTGGGTACATCACTTCTCAACGCTGAACTCGTGTGCTGAGGGTGATGAAGAATGGACACATGAGGGTATAGAATTAGATACTTGTGATTCAGTTTTAGAATTTAGTTTGGCTGACACTATACTTGCCATCAATGCAGTCAAACAGGGTAAAGCCCCGGGTCCAGATAGAATACCTGGCGATCTCTGGAAAAACGAGAATCTCTTATAGGCTCCATACATTAACATGCTCAGTAATGAGATTCTAAAAGGAACTCCAATTCCCGAGACTTGGCGGGGCGCAGAAATTGTTATCATTTTTAAGAAGCGAGATAGACTCAATCCAGCGCACTACAGACCCATCAGTCTGATAGATGTGCTCCAAAAAATTTTGCTCGACAATTATTGAGTAAGTTGAACACGTGGATTTAGGAAAACTCTATTTTTACAAAATACCAGGCAGGGTTTAGAGCTAGGATTAGTACGGTGGACCATGTTTTTAGATTTTTTTGTTTAATCTGGAAATACATTAATATAAAGAATTCCCACCTATATGTCGCTTTTGTTGATCTCAGGGCGGCTTTTGACATGGTCCCGAGGGGGAAACTATGGAAATCACTAAGGAATATGGGTGTCCCCGGTGACATCCTTTACCAATTGATTAGGCTGCACACCCCCAGCTGTCTGGAACACATGATCTGTCAAAGTAGAGGATCTTTCAGAGACAATATAATCCATCCGATGGATTATATTGTCTCTGAAAGACCCTCTCCTTTGACAGATCATGTGTCCCAGACAGCTGATTGTAAACCAAATAGTCTATTATATGTATATCCCTGCAGCTTTTTTGGCACCCTATTTTATGTTAAGATGAATGTTCAAATATTGTATTGTATTCTTTTATGGTTGTGCTAACCGAAATAAAGAAATTAAGAAAGAAGCCAAGTGTAAGTGAACAGGGTAAATGCGCAGTGTTATGGGCCCCACTGATGCATGATTTGTGAGTTTAAGGTTTCAGAGAAATGGTGAGTATTGATTAGAAATGATTTCTAGAGCCGCGCTGTAGCAGGCTACTTGTGTATAATGAGGAGGCAGATTTGCAAAGGCAATGGCCTAAGGTTATGACTATGTGTTGTGCACCTGACTCACTAAAGCGCCCTTTTCCACACTAAAGATTATGTCAGTCATTATTGCTGTGCCCTCTATCCCAAAATGTCTATTAGTTAACAACAGGTCAGATAAATAGTACAGTTTCTTTTCTTCTTTGTGTTGTTGGCGGCATAAAGGTCGAGAACAATCAAGCCTGCTTCCTTGCCAGTGCCAGTGTCAAGAAACATAAGCAATTCATTAAGGACTGATATCAGTACTGTCTCTGGCCACATTTATGGGGTTAAACACTGTAAGAGGCCTCTAAGGGCCTTATTATGAGCCTGGTGGTCCTCAGACCGCCAAAGTCATGGATGGGCGGCGGTGACGGTATTCTGGCCACCACACGACCTTGGTGGCCATGCCACCCTGGGACAGCCAACTCTGCCAAGTAACTGCCATTCCCTGGTGGTGGCACTGCGGTCTTGAGGCAGTAATATGCTTGGCAGGACCCCGCAGTCCTGCCAAGCATATTCCGACTTTCCTACAGGGCCCCCTTATGCCTCACTCCATGTGGATGCGCAAAGGGAGGCACAACATGTGCCTCACTGTGTGCATGCACTCCCAGTTCCAGCACGCATGGACTTCACAGTCCATGATGTGCTGGAATTTCTTTTGATGTTTCCATTTTATGTCAGGATATTTTGGTCAGGAGTGGATAGTTTTAACAAAGACACACTAGGCCCCGATTACGATGTCGGGCAGTCATTGCCTCGGTCTCGGGACTCCAAATGCCATCGGAATGGGAGAGAATATGGCCTAACGGCTAGGGCAGTCGACCTCGGAGTTGGGAAAGCAGGTATGAGTCTCTGCGGGTACGCTCAACATCTGTGATTCTGGGCAAATCACTTAATCTCCCTGTGCCTAAGAAATATGATGCGTCAGTCTGGTGCTCATGTAAAGCGCTCTCATAGCTTCAGGTCTAGTTTGTGCTGTAAAAACTCCCCCCAAAAAATAAAAATGAGTCGGATAGACCGAATGGCTACCTACCATCTCAATCGATCGATCAGAAATGATTTTGAGTCGGTCGGAACCATGAATTCCGGCTCAGATTGGGATAACCTGAATGCTGTTCAGAGAATTTCCAACGGACATCGTAATGAGAGCCATGGTGGGATCACATACTCCCATTTCCCTAGGGGAGCTTGTGCTATGGCCATAAACCGGCCATAGCACAAGGTCCCATTGAGAAAAGTGAGCCTGTGTAAATCACGCCACAATGTGGTAGACACCTCACGGAGCCTGACACACAGTGCAGGGATTCACAGGGGGTACGATAAGTGCCCCTCAGACCCCCAACAGAAGTCTGCGTAGACATGTGGGCCCTCATAGGGGACCTCTAAAGTCGCTTTATGACAGGCTTTTCATATTGAAAGCCCAATGTGGAAAGCCTATCGGAACCCAACATCATAATCCCCCGGCCAGCCGATTTCAATCCAAAAGCCTTTATTCATCATAATTAGGCTGCTAGATCTGAAACCTACGATGTGAGTCGGAAAGCTTCCGACTCACATCGTAATAGGCTCCTAGGTGTTTGATTCAAGCTTTTTGGTAAAAAGAAGAGATCAGAGAGCATAGTTAATTGAGAAGTGATTACAGGAGCACAAAGATTAAGCTATATGGTTTGACAGGGGCATGCTTTCTGTTGTTGGTTTATGACCTCAAGAGCCATTTTCCTGCACCATTTGTTAGTAGTTGTTGTGGCTGCAAGGTAACGCCATTTTGAAAAGACAGCCTTGTAACATGCTTCCGTTTCCATTCTCATGGAATCAAAAAATTATCAAGACTAATGATTACTACATTCCAAAGGCTTCAAATGACCGCTGTATTCTCAGGTTAGTCTGAAACAGACTGAAATAGTGAAAAAACGAACGGTATATAAATAAACGCTCCCATTAGGGAGGGGCGCAGAGAGAAAGTGGTTGCTGGGAGGGATGCTGTCTCTGGGGACACTTCACTGAGTACCCCTCGACTGCAGATATGCAGGGGTATTATAAGCATCAGCAACAAATCGCACAATTTCGTGGCACACTTCTTGTTAGGAGTTTTAGGCTAAATGTTGAGGAGTGTGTGATGAATAGTGTTCTGGGTCTATATTTTGTTCTATTTAGTAATATGCCTAATCACTAGATGATCAAGTGTTAGAATCATAACCCACATTCTCATGATTAAGGTAAGATCAGCAAATAATAGATTAACATTTTTATAGAATACCGAAGCATACATTTGCTGATTCATTTGGTTTAAGGCTATTTTCCCTTATCATCACCTTCCTAGTCTCTGACAGATCTATTAGTTCTAAACAGTAACTTACTCCTGCATGTATAGCTCATGATCCCCAAAAAGGTGAGCTTTCACAACACTGTGGTTCATTTAAATAAAATGAGGAGTAATAGAGGTACTTTTTATGTGCATGAAAGATAGCACATTTTGCCTCTGGACACCTCGTTTACCAGCTGGGAAGTTTAACAGGTTAGATGTAGCTTTGTTTTATTTATACATACGTGCTGAGCTTATGATTGCTGATCATTTTTGAGCCATCTGCCTTTTAGTTCATTCTTCTTTACAGTTGAATATGTGTGCAGAATGTTCCGTGTTTGACATCTCTGGAGTAACCTAGGCTAGATCTATTTTAAGATGGGCCATTCATGAAAGCGATCGCTACATAGTGGGTGTTTGGATTTGAAAACGTATTTCACTCTCACGATGCTCCTTATTATTCTGTGTTCCGTCACTGCTTAGAGAGTTATTTTTCTAGTTTTTGTTCTTTGTCATTGTCACACCATCCATGGCTATTGCTTGGTCTGAGCAATCGTATGTGATTCTAAGCAGGTATTTCACCGAACCTCCCGTGAAGCTATAGTTTCACATTATGGGGCAGATTTGCAAGCCCTTTGCGCCACTTATGTGTCACTTTTCCCATGTTAAAAATGACGGAAAAGTGGCGCAAGGGGCGGGTAAATCTGCGCCTGTGGATTTTAAGCTTGAACCCCAGCTGATCGCTCGACTGAAATGACAAGAGCAGCAAAAATATTAACTTGCATTGTGTGCCTTGATTATTTCTAGATACCTGAAACTACTGTGGGCTTTACTGAGAATTAGACATGTGGCGAAGCTGCTTTTGTTCTATTTGCGGGAGATTTGTTTCCAGTTTAATTAATATACAAAATAAAATACTTTGCTTGGATTGGCAAATTGTTTATTTTACATTTACCGGCTTGTTTGAAGCCTTGTGTTACTAATTGAGGGTTCAAAACCTTTTTTATAACAACAAAATCTGGTGGTCTCTTAGTGTTATCTGTATCTGTAGTATAATATGTATACTCCTGTACCTTCTGTCTGTCTCTAATTAGAACAGTAAGAGAAAAAGGGTGAAAAAACAGGCACTGTTGTGAATGCAACAACTAATAACAAGAGTGAAAAAGATTTTTTATGGAAATAGAGTAGAGGGATAGATCATGCCCACTACAGGATGGTTTGGTATCCCATCATTGCACAGAGAAGAGTGCCCAGTGTCATCATCTGGGTTTTACCATACAACTACGTTGAGTTCTCTCCTCAGTTATCGAGAGAAACTGTAGTTGTATCCTCTTGTGGTCTCAGGAGGAAAAAGCAAGATAGGAAAGAACTATCTTCCAAACTAACAGTGGAAGAGCAGTGCATGTAGTGAAAAAAAAATGCTTAAAATCATATAAACTCCTGGAGTTCTCTATTTACTCTGTCTCTTGACTGGAGTGTTCCAAATTAAAATCAAAGTGAAGGACAGGTTATAACGTATTTACTGTCCATGTGGTTAACATGTTTCAGCCGCAGAAGGAGGGTATTCCTCTGGCTATTGTCAGGACCTCTTAATTATAATGTCAGTGCCATTTCATAAACATTGAATTTGTACATACTTGGTATCCAGTTACAGACGTTTGGAACAAGTAGAACTGCGAAGATAAATTGAAATCAGTTCTTGTTCAAATACGTGCCTCACCTCTCTCGGATCCAACTCGCGTGTATAAGTGTGAGGCCCCGCACTGTCCGTCTGTACCTCTGCGCCAAAACTCGCAATGGGTTTGGCGCAAGGTCCGATTCACAATCAGACGTTTTCATGGAAAAATGCCCCATGGCTTACACAGTGACATGCATCATTTAGTACCTGTTAACTGTGACGTGCATCATTTAGTAGCTTTTAAATGCAGGGCTGGACTGGCCGTAGTGGGCATGGGGCAATCCCCACGGGTGGGGGGCCGGTTTGGGGCCCCTGAGGGCTGTTTTTGTTACAGGGCCGTTTTTGCGGCATGGCTGCAAAATCGGCCCTGTAACAAAAACGGCCAAAAACCGGCCCTGGCAAAGAGCTCGGAGGCACCTCCAACCCCCGGGGGGGGGGGGGGGGGGGGGGCGGCTGAGCACTTTGCCAGGGCCGGTTTTGGTTTCCAGCTGGCCCTGGTTAACTGTAGGAACTGACTTTGTTTATATTTATCGTGCCCTACTTCTATACATTAAGCACTCAACTTTGTGGTCTTAAAGGGCACATTTAAAGGTAACTTATTGTCACGTGGCCGATAGGGACATTGTCGACATCACTACGTTAGCAAGGCTTGTGTGGCCATGGTGCTGCTTTTGCGCACGTTACTTCATAACTTTATTTTTGCAAGACTCTGTGCCTTTGAGAACTATCTGCTGTGTTCGTTCTCTGCCTGTTCCTGGAGTTTAGTCTGAACATTGCGAGCAAAGATGATAAACGATGCTCCTTATTATTCTGTTCTGGTAAGGCTCTAGCACCTAGACAAAACATATCCCTGCAGCTGCGGCTTGAGACTCATGCTTTGATATTACAGGGATACATGTTTAGGTAATACACACTGGGAGAGGGACCTTTCCAGGGAGCAGATCGAAAGCCACCTTTGATGTAGAAATAACATCTATGCTCTATGGTATGGGGTCTGCTGACAAAACCCAGAGATCTTCTATTATATAATATTACAAACTCTATCCAAGAGGAGGGAGGTTAGGCACTATTGTCCTTTCTCCACTGTCCTTATAATATGACATCTCACTTCATAATATATGGACTGGCTGCCATGCTAACTGTATTTTGTGTTCTAGGTTGTTGAATCATTTGCTTCTCCGTGTTTGGGTAGGAGAGCGAGTGAGACACTACAGCTAATTGGTCCTGGGTACTAAGGCGGTAGGAAGGTATAGCCCTTATACACCATGGTCCCATTTTCCTGCACATAATTCTGTGTATGTGCAGAATCCCTGCAAAATTATCTAATGTAGAGAACATCAACATTGCAGAGCACTTTCTCTGACATATTTATTGCAACGTTTTAACATGGACAGCCACGCCGCAAGGATGAACCGGAAGTTTTCCAATCATATATATTGGTGCTGTTCTTGTAAACTGAGGCCACATTCAACATTTAACATCCACACCACATGTGCACTTACTTGGCCCACATAACATGGACTTCCTCAAAAGGTAAATAAACCAGTTAGGTATAGCAATCCCAACTTACGGAGTAACACAGTATGGTAGGTTTACTTTGCACAACAGGCTAACACCCACAAAAAGCAGTTGATAAAAAAAGTAAACAATCTTGGGAGACTATATAGAAAGTGGGACATGGTTACATATTTCTACAGTGCTGTTCAGCCAATTCTTCTTTCTGAAATTAAGTCAGCTGTGTACAGTGCCAGAAACCTGGGTTTCTCTGTCTTTAGGGATAACGTGTTTGAGTTATCTTTTAACAGGTTTGGTAGAGTGATCCCTTCTTCTTCCCTTTTACACCCTGTGGTGGGATGTCAAAGAGGTTCTCTTTGAATATGACTTGGTATGTGGGGTTCTCATTAGCGCAGCTTGAAGGGCTTCGTGAACGAGGCTTAGTGTGTAGTCCACGTTTGGACTGTAGTGGCTTAGGCCTCTGGGCGTCTGTAATTCTCACTAGGCTGGCACACATTCCCAATTACATTATGTTTCCTGTGGATAGAGATAAACACAGCATCGAATTCTATTTACATGGCATTTCACATGGAGTGACCAGGATGTTTAAATGAATAGCAAGGCTGTCACTACTTGATACACGAATACACTTACCGGTTTTAGTTTTATTCGGTTTTTAGTGTTAGCACAGACACATGCATTACTGCCCTTTCCATAGATTCCTGTATTTCCCAATAGATGAGATGAAATTTACTTCTGTTTTTGTTACTAATGGTCAGCAAAATGGGCATAGGGATCCTCTTCAGTCTCTGTCTCGTCTACGTTTTTCTGCTGTCATGTTGCTATTTTCCTGGGTTTCCAATTGGGGCTCTCTGGTCAATTTTCTTTTCTATCACTGGTTTCTAACTATGTATAGGTAACATTTGGCATGGCTATTTCCACTTCGGAAACACCTCATAGGTACTGCAAAAAGTGGTTGCAGTAGCTCTGTTTTTAGCATGCAGATTGGAATGGAATACCCCAACATTCATGGAGGTGTAGGTAAAGGGTTTCTTCAATTAGAAAAATATAGTCCCTAAGGAAAAACAAGCATTTGGTAAATGCATTAGGTTTCGCCTATGTGATTAAAAATAAGTGATTTTTTGTTGTAAGCTGTAGCTTGCTGAGTAGTTGTACGATATAAGTTATAGAAAGTCTGTTTAAGTGTTATGACTTGTTTATGTACAAAAATGCGATATATTGTGCTGTTACTGGTGGTATAGTGCTGGTAAGTAATAACAACATTTTGAAAAATGAAAGAGTGAAATTATAGAATTAATTGAGCTAATACCAATATAATGTGTTTTAAGGAGTTCTGACAACATTTGGGCCCGGTGCTACTGCACCTGCTGCAAAACTCAAGTCAATGGCACAATGGTGCTGCAATTAACACAAATACTATCTCAAAGGCCCACATCAGCCCCACAACCGTGCACCATTAGGAAAATGAATGCAGCAAGTGAATGCCAGCCCTCACTAACCCCACAGGCAGTAAGGTAGACACTCACCTGTCGCTCCCTCGTGTTACCATTGTCTCTCCCTACCTCCCGCAGCCAGGAAATGACTGTATTTCATGCCGTTCGCGTTTTAAAATTGGCGGCGCGAACGGTCTTTCAGGGATCTGTGCACGCTAAATCCAGGACTCTGCACGCTCCGGGTGACCTTGGTGCGCGCGCATGCTCACGCGCACCTTATTGGGAACAATGCTTGTTTAGTTTTTCATTTTAGTAATATTCTGGGTTTAGTGCGGTCCCTAGAGCTTACGGCCCCAGTGCCACAGCAGCTGCTGCACTATTCAAATCAAGTCCCTTTTACCTGCAAGGTAACTTCAATTTTGACTGCCTGTTTAGTAGTCAAATATAGCAATATTATGTGAGTTCTGACACCTCTTGGGCCAAGTGCTACTGCACCTGCTGAACCATTCATGACCCTATTGACTGTAAGGTAACTGCACTTGTGGCTGCCTGTTTAGTAGTAAGATATAGCACAGATTGTTCGTATTAACTTTTTTTTTAAGTGCAATGTTTATTACAACATTTTGAATTTGATCATTTTGACCAAATAGATTAAGTTGAAAAAATCAATCCAATAATGCCTGCAAAGTATAAAGAAAGGTACTTAGGCATGGATAGGAAATGCCACAAACGGTATAAGGCTAAAGCAACCAAGGGCTTCGTTACGATGTCGGTCGGAAAGGCTCCAAACAGGATTAGGATTTTCCTAACTAGTGTCAGAACCTATGTTTCCGACAGACTGTGACACTTTACTGACCGACCGATTACGATGGGACCGTAACTGTTCGGTCTTTCCAACTCGGTTCCGACCGGCATTCAGAGACTCTGAGTTTGTCAGAGTTGAATCGTACAGGTCTCTGGACCACATTTCCGACCAACAAATTACGATGTCGGATTCGGACAGCCTTTTCGAGTCGGTCTGTCCGACACAAAATAGCGGTCGAAAGCTGATCTTGGGGGCCTGTACCAAGCACCCCTTCACCCGAGGCCTCCGGTTGGGGTCCGTGGGGATACCTAAGGGAACCCTCTCTCCAACCATGCACAGTGTGGCAGGCATCATGGGGTGCCCGCCATAGGTTGCAAGGTTTTCTATAACACCACTTTTTTCAATGGGAGCATGTGTTGTCGGTTCAAACACAGGATCCCAGTGGAGTCAATGGGAGTCCGACAGAACGGTGTTCAGAATCATCGTTTTCGGTTGGTCTGACTCTCCGAATCTGAGTCAGTCGGAAAAGATTCCGATAAGGAGTGGTTCGCAATGCTTTCCGACTAACATCATAATGAGGCTCTAAGTAATGAAAAGCAAGCATTACAGCATACTGTTAGAAGCTGTCTGCCTTTTTGGTGGGAAGAGATCTTATCTTGATAGTGAATGGTGCTTAAACAGTGTGAAAAGCTTTAGTAGAAGTATCGTAATGTGTGCAGCCAGGGGAAGTAAAAAAACATCAACACAAAGGCGAATGTAGACAGTAATTCGGTTTTGGGAACTGATAAGAGTCCCCTTTTAACATATAATAAATAGAAGTGATTTCACAAGCACAGAGCCAGTGCAGTGCAGGTGAAACCTAAAAAGTAAGTTCCATGCAAAAAAGCATATTTGCAACATTCTTGAACAGGCACATGGTTCACATATTGGACAATCAGCCTTATTAAGTGCAGAAGAGCAGGACTGTCCCTGGAAGTCTACGCAATTTCCAGCAGTATGCCTTGTGATGTTTATGAATCCTATACAAGTCAGAAATGTACTCAAAAAATGGAACAACAAAGTCAGGAAAAGGATTTTAAAATTCAATGCAAAATGTACAGACATTATTTTTGTAATCCCCACTTCTTCATTTAGCCAAACTGTGTGATCCTGAGGTGGATTACTTTGCCTATGTGTTTGCTGACCTTTTCTTTGTGGAAACTGGAAATGCTTAAAAACAGCTAACCCTTGTATTAAGTTGTATATGAAGACAGGGCATTTAAATCATATTATTTAAAATGTTATTGTGTGTTGGTTAAAACTGTGGCCTTATGTACAATTAGCATAGATATTGTTATTTTTCTTTCCCATAATTCTTTAGCTAATACTATAAGACTAGCTAGGCTTGTGCAAGATATGAACACTTAGAAACATATGTTTTTATACAAGTAAACGGAAAGAATTGAAGCAAAGGAATTGCCTTAAACAGTTAGAAAATAAAAACAGCAATTATCTTATATTACATAAACGATAAAAACAGCCAGTATAAAAAAGGCAAATACTAACATAACTAGAATAGAACCCTTACATTTATCAATGGTCAAAATAAATTATCCCCAATCACTTGAGAAACGGTTATGTAATTGCATATAACTACGATGTATGACATACCTTGTGGTACAAGAATATCATAGTCAGAATGCCGTCTGACATAAATATTGTGTCCTAATTATCATTTACAAAAATTAATTGTTCTGCCAATAATATGCCATGCAAGGGGTAAAACAGGCCCCGATAATGACTAAAATTCAGTTTCGATTTCAAATGTTTTTTTAAAGAAGTTTTATCAGACTCAAAGCTGAGAAAAATTCTGTTGTTATGACCTATGCAGCAAAATTAATAGCATTCTGCATGGTTCTTATATTGTTTTATAACAGCAGTGATCTTATTCTATGGTGTTCAGACAGAATATCAGACCCAAAAATATCCTAGGACAAAATATTATGTCGAGAATATTGAGGACAAAAATTATGAAGGTAAGTTTCTATAGGTAAGCAAAAGTTTTACTTTACATAACTCCACATATATGTACCCTGATAATATATATATATATATATATATATATATATATATATATATATATATATATATATATATATATATATATATATATATATATATATTCACACCAGTTATAGTTAGCTGGAAATTTTACTCGCATAAAACCATTGAAATACCCACGTTATAGTTAGTTGGACTCACTAAAACTTGCGCGTGCAATGCACTGCTGATGACGTCACATATTACATCACTCATGACATGGTCAGTGACATCACTCATGACATCACTGATGACACCATCCAGTGAATGTGTATCTTTCAAAAAAATAAATATGTGTTATATATGTATATGCAAAAGTTGATGGAAGAATAAATGTTTAAATAAGTGTTTACATGGATTTTTTTTTTTAATTGATTGGTTAACTGGTTTATTAAGTGTATCTTAGTGAATACATATATTAGAGAGTAATGTTTAAATATTTAAATATATGTATTAGTGTTTCACTTTGTATATAAGTGGCTGCATGGGTTGGTGAGTAGCTACATGTGTATGTATATGGGTTATTAGATGTTTTTCTTAGTATCAGTATGAGTGTTTGTATGGTTTGGTGGGGTTATTACTTAGCACATAGATGCATGAATGACTGACTCTCTCTATGTATGTGTTTTGAAGACAGCATATGTGCAGGACTGTATGGGTGGATGAGTGTGTATATGTGTGTGTTAGTGAGTGAATGACTGTCTCACTAGTGTCTTTATCAGTAACTACATATGTTTTAATCTAGTATATGTGAATATTGATGTATATAAGTGAGTATATGTGAGAGTGAGGGATTGTAAGAGTTCCTGTTTAAATTAGTATGTGTTTCTATAAGTGATTGTTTAAGAGAGTAAGTATGTGTAAGTTTCCTTAGAAGTAAAGTGGTAGTGTGTGTATAGCTGTAAATGCAAATAAATGGATGTTCAATAGTTTATTTGCATGTGTGAGTATGTGTGAGAGTATCTTTTGGATGACTGTCGGTGTGTAAGAGGATGTATAGGTGTATCACTACATATGATGAGTAAGTATATGTATGAGTGCGTACCGGTGAGCGTCCCGTTAGCGCTATTGCCGCGAACGAAAACAACATTGTGACGTATAGCATAGCCGCGTGATGCGTTATATGACGCACGGCGTAACCGCATCCAGAAGCACCCGAGCGCATACGATCGCGCAACGCAAGCAACAGGCGCGCCCCGGAGCGCGACTACGCGCGCGCGCGCCCCAGAGCGCGACTACGGGCGCGCCCCTGGGCACGCACCGGGGCGCGTAGCGTAAGCGCGTCGGATCATGTGATCTGAAAATAACACTTTTCATTGGTTCAGATCAGTTTTGGTTTCCAAATGATGAAAGCCCGGATCATGTGACTTGAAAAAAACACTTTTCATTGGTTCAGAACAGTTTTGTTTTCCAAATGATCAAAGCCCCCACCTTTTTTCCTCATTCTCACTTTGTTATTTGAGTGAGGAAGACCTGCTTTTTCCTTACAGAGATGGCTACAGTCATATCAGCAGCTAGAGCATCTGCCCCACCACCACCACCACCATCAAAAAGACCACCAGAAGATCACATTGGTGGTCAAGAAGAAGAAGAAGAGGAGGAGGATGATGAAGAGGAGGAACAGACAAGGGTCTTCCTGTCTGAAGATAATCCCCCATACAAACCCAAAGAGCACTTCATATGGGAGTATTTCAAAATCCCAAGGGGTTTAAAAAAAGTCAACGCTGCGAAGGTGACTTGTCTGATCTGTGGTGCTGAGCTGTCCAGGGGGAACCCTAACAAAAAATATTCCTTTGGGAATCATACGATGATTCGCCACATGATGCGTTTGCACCCTAACAACTATTCTGCAGCATAGGTAAGGGACCTCTGCAGTAAGCTACCCTAATCAACAGCCAGACCCCCAACATCGAAAGAACCCACTCCATCGGGTCCAGAGGCAAGGGAGACAGTCCCAAATATACAAACAAAGTTTGGGGATTACAAAATTGTTTGTATATATTGCAACAAAACAATTAATTATGGTCAGCAAAGCATCACACTAATTAATGTTGCTATGGATAACCACAAATGCCCGAGGAAACCATAATTTTTCCTGATTTGTTTTGTGCTCCAGTTGAGCCATTTTCAATTCCCTGTTTTTTGTTTCTCCCCAAAGAAAATACAAAAAAAATATAAAACTGTTCAGAAAAGCCAAAAAAAGTAAAAACTGTTCAAAAAAACGATAAAAAAATATAAAACAACAAAAAGAATTAAAAAAACAGTTCTTTTTAGAACTACCTCTAATTTATAAAAAAAACATTTAAAAAAAACTGTCATTCTTTTTTCTCAACGGTACGCGTAACGGTACGCTCCCAGGTACGCGTACCGGGGCACGCACCAAAAAAAAAAGAAAAAAAAAGAATTAAGGACTGAGCATGAGGAAAAGGGACAGAGAGAGTTATGTTAAGAGAAAGAGAGCTAGAGGGAACAACACAAAGGGACTGTGTATTAGATAGTAAAACAGTGAGGGAGGATTAGAAAAGAGAAGTGACTCTAAGTAAAGAGCGGTAAAAGAGGGTGGATAAAAGTGAATAAGGGTAAGACATGGGGAGTGACAGACAGAAAGGAGAGAGACAGTAAAGGAAGGAGTGACTGAAAGGGAGTGAGTGAAGCAGCAAACAAAGGTAATTGAGGGAGTGTGGGTGAGTTGTAGGGAGTGAGCATGACGAAAGAGTATTGACAGATTGAGGGGAGAGAGACAGCGACGATAAGAGAGACATAGTGAGAGAACGGAAGTGAGGAACTGTGAGGACAGACGGACTGAGAGAAGGAGTGACAGGAGTGAAGTAAATGATTAAGGGAAAGGGAATGAGTGAGGAAGCAAAGGAAGGGAACAGAGGGTAAGGGAAGTAAAGCAGGAGGACTGAAAGAAGTTGAATGTGTGAGGGGAGTTAGGCAAAGGGGAGTAAACATGGAGGATAAGAATAAGTGAAGGAAGCAAAGTAAAGAAATAGGAGTGAGGTAGGGTGAGAGAATAATAGTGAGGTTAAAGGAAAGGGTGATGACAAACTACATTTTTTTAGTCATACTTACCATGTAATTAATGTAACTGTAAATTTACATTTTTTACTACACTTTGTATCTGTGAAAGAGAGAAGAAAAAATAAGTTATAATTAGTAAAATATGTATTTTAAAATAAAAGATACAAATGAAGAGGTTAAAAATCATAACAGTGTATTAAGAAATAAAGTAAGAGTGAAGGACACAGAAAGGGAAATAAAGTAAGGTAGAAGGACAAAAAGAGGGAAAAAGAAATAGAAGGAGAGCAAGTTACTAAGAGTAAGGCATATAGATTCACTGACAGAGAGGAAGAGAAGAAGTGAGAAATGAGCTGAAGGTAAGAAAGATACTAAAAGAATGTGAGTTAGCAAAACTAAATCAGGAAACAGGAGTAAGGAAAAAGATAATGACTGAGAGGGAAAGGAGTCTAATTAAGGATGCATTTAGAAGAATGAGGAATGGAAGATAACTGAGAGTAAGTGAAGGAGAGTCATAGAGTGAAGGTATGAAAGGAGAGAGGATAATATAGAAGGATTGAGGGAAAAGGAGTGAGGAAGTTAGTAGACAAAGAAACTAAGGGAAGGACTGAGTAAAGTGGAGTACAATGAGTGAGGAAAGGAAATGAGTAAGGGAGCAAAAAAAAGAAAGTGAGGAGAAGAGGACTAAAACAGTGGTACTGAGAGAAAGTGATTTGGTGATGAAAGTAAGGAGAAGGACACTGAAATATAGGAAATGAGGGGTAGTAATGGAACAAGAGTAAAAGAAATGGGATGAAGAACGATGAGAGAGGAGCAGTGAAGTTGTTGTAAGAGAAATGATAGAAGGTAGATAAACACAAGTGAACATAACACAAGGAGAGTGAGGGACTGAGGACATAGAGGTAGTGAACGGAAAATAGAGAGAAGAGGTCAAAAGAAAGGAGCAAACAAAGATAAGCGAGGGAGAGTGGGTGAGTTATAGTGATAGAATGCGACAATACTGCTCAGTGAGTAAAGAGGAATTACTAAAAGAGGAAAGGAGGAAAAGACGGAAAAGGGAAGTAAAGCAGAGAGACTGAAAGCTGAAAAGTGGTGCAAGGGAGAGAGGGGATGCAGACAGTTGAAATGAGAATGAGGGGTTGTGAAAGAAGTGGAGTAAACGAATGGGTGTGAAACAGAGTGAGAGAAAGGCAGTGTGAGTGAGTAAAGAGAGCTGAAAGAGAGAGGAAAAAGGAAAGTGAGTGTAAGACAATGGGAATACAATATAAATTACACAATACAAACTGTAGAATAATTTATGCAACATGTTAGATAGTTTATTTTTGCTGTTCTCAGAACATATTGAATTTCACTAAACACAGTGAGTTCAAACTATTCATCATATGACAGCGGGAAAAAAAACACAATCAAAAAGATTGTGTTTAAAAAAAACATATAAACTTACAAATGACATATCTACACTAATATTTGATTCACTTACTTTTCCTTTAGGCCAAATAGTACATCATGAAGGTCCTTTACGTTGGAAGGTACTCTGCTGTTCTCTAAAAATTCCATTTCATCGACTCTCTAGAAAAAAAGCTCCAAGAACATCTGAAATATGTTTCAATGTTTTCATATACTCCTTCTGTTCAGTCATGACTCTTTCCTCATTCCTTCACCTTTCCCTAAGGCCAAATAGTGTCAGATGTATCAGTATATTTTCAAATTAGTTAAAACAAACTCTAAAATTACCATTTTCCCGACGTTCTGAAAGAAAGGCTCAAACAACATTTTCACAATATTTAAATATTCATAATTCCATCTCTGGCTCTCTCATGTTGAACATTTCCTATAATACTGATATCACTTACTATGCGATCCACTTACCATACCTTTATGAGAACTATAATTTTTATATTATCTTCATCACTGTTACTCACAATACAATTTTAAACAGCAAACTAACTTTTATTAACAGCTCGCGTCTTCATAGGGCAATTACCTTTACTTAAATTTTGGTTCTAAAAACACTAGGTATGAATTTTTTAAGTCAACAGGCAAACATTGTTTGAAAGTCAAATGAGTGTCATTACAGTGGGTCCAACCTTTACGACATTTTAAATAGCATGTGTAATGCCCTGATGTTGTTGAAGGACCGTCATGATAAATATTAGCTACAGTTGCAAAAGTTCTTCCTGAAATTGATAACTGAGAAGCCACGAAGTTTTTAATAGAAGTTGTCAATTTACTTCCATCAGGTCTACATCGTTGGAACATTAAAATGACATACTGACCATAATTTTGTATAAATAATGTGGACAGCATTGCAGACTTACATTGGCTACACACCATATTGTGATCAGCTGCTTTAACTAGATTATTAAAAGACACTGATTTGCAGTCTGGTAAAGTCAAATATATAAATCTTTCAGTGTCTATTGTAGTACTACTTGATAAAATACAGTTGTCGCAGTCATGCTGCCATTGATAAGAAAGGCTAAAAAGATTTTTTATATCTACACCTTCATCTTCCAATACATCAAACATATTCATTAAAAATTCCTGACAATCCTGCTGAATATTCTGTGAAAATTGATTTTGACCAGAACATATGTCTAGAAGATTTCTAATTTCTGAAACACTTTCTATGTTTGCTCTATCACTGCTACATTTCTCAAACACAGAATTCGATAAACAGTAGAGTGTTTCATCCCGATTTTCAACAGTCTGTTCTTGTAAATTTTGAAGAAAAAAAAACAACATTAACCACCACATTAGCATAGCAGTTGACACCAGAACTGTTTTCAAACTGAGATCCAACAACATCTTCAACGGAATCCTTTTTCCTTCTGCTTACAATTACAGTTTCATCTACTTTTTGTCTTTTTGCTACTACCTCAGTGCAATTATTCTCATTTCTTCTTTTTCGGCCTACCACACGTTTTTCAAACAGAGGATATTGAGGCAAATGTGGAGCATACTCTCTTCTTAACCTATTGTATTCTTTAACACAATCTAGATCTGCACAAATCTTTGTTTCATCACACTCAATCAAGTACAATCCTGATAAAGTTCTGACTCGTGATAATGCCACATATGCCATACCCTCTTTAAACACAGAACTTCCAATGTTCACCAAAGCACTATCTACACTTAAACCTTGAGATTTATGAATTGTAACCGCATATACCAAACAAACAGGAAACTGTTTTCGGCGAACATATAAGTCTTTCACAAGCAAAAATCTAGCTGAACAACGACAAATTTATTCTATTTCGTCAATGCCATCAAATTAAATTTTTAAAATTTCAATTCCATCTCTATTTTTGTAATTTACAAAATCAACAACATGACCCATTGCTCCATTTACCAGACCTCTTTCAACATTTAAATTCCTTCTCAAAATGATACGACAATTTAAACACACATTCAGAGTCTTTTCAAAACCAGCAGTTTTGGATATAGTCTTCTCTAATGAATCCAATTTTGATTTCAAATTTTCTGACAAAATAATTGTTGCTCCCATATGCTCTATTTTATCTATAGCTTCCAGTTTCACAATCTCTTCATTTTCTAACTTTAACATTTTGTTGTTGAAGATGGAACATTCTTTCAGAGTTGGCATCAAACATATCCCAGATTTCTTCTCGGTAATTTTCTTAAAAATATTCTCTGGAAGAATGTTTTCATTTGGGTACAAATTTGAAATTAATCGTGCATGTAAAGCTTCTTTCCCATGCTGACTTACTTTTCCGATTCTTACATCTTGTAGAATATTTTTATAATGTTCATCCTTTGCCTGTCACATATTTTGGAGTAGTTCTGCATATTTGAAATGTAACCATATATTAACGTTTCCAATGCTTCCTAGGCACTTCCTGGTATCTTCATGCGTGACCATTTTAAACACTGTGTGTCCTTTCACTGGAGTCAACTGCAGTAGATCTCCAAAAACAATAATGTGTTTCCCTCCAAATAACACATCATACTCTGTTCTAAGAATTTCTTGCATTCTCAAATGCACAAAAGCAAGCATTAGATTTGAGACCATGATTACTTCATCAATGATAAGAAGTTTCATTTTCTTCAGGACTCTGGAAACTTCGGAACACGCATCTCCAGATAGCTTGTGGTATTGCAATTTGTTATCATGCTCGACTGGTAGCATCAGTAAACGATGTAAAGTGATCCCTTTAATGTTATGAGCTGCCAGCCCAGTTGGAGCAGTAACAACACAAGACAGCGGTGATTCAGTCCTTTTCTGCAGATAAGTTGCAATTGCTTTAATCAGAAAACTTTTTCCAATTCCCGCTTCTCCACTCACGTACAGTCGGACAGGCTTAAAGGATGTACATGAGCACTCCTTTTTCTCATGACTAAATCCATGTTCAATCTGTTCTGTGACTTCGTCATATATCTGTTTCTGCTCAAGGTTTAGTTGTTTCACCAAATCTTCTAAGTTAACTACATCATCTTGAGCTTGTTCCATAGCTCTTTCCACCTCATCCATGGCAGTGGCAGCTTCATTTTGAATAATTGGTCCTCCAAGTGGATCCTGACTCAATGAAGCAGAACTCTGACTGTCTTGAGAACTGTCTCTAGCAGTCTCTACAGCATTTGTGGCTTCTTGCTCTATTTCTTCGTTCAGCATTTGCAGATAATTTGGAAAAACAGGACATTCTATGGTATCCTTGGTTGCATTAAAAGAATCTTCGTAACAGGGAAAATCTCCAAGTAGTTCCTCTTCTGTACGCCATGGCTTAAAGAGTTGCAAAAGAGCTAAATAGTAAAATTCCCTTTTCTCTGGATTTTCGCAACTCATTTTTTGATGATTAATCAAATGGCCTTTTCTCTGCTTCACTAGACATCCTTCACAGCCAATGACAGCATATATTCCATTATTGATATCTTCTCTGATGTTCCTCTTATAAATATATCTTTCCAGAACTTCATAGAGACAAGCGTTCTCAAGGTAAGGACTTCTATTTGGATAGTATGTATCCAACATGTTTTTCTTCAAAATATCTGTACTTTCTGGTTCTTTCTCCGGCAAATACTCTATTTCTTGTACAGATTTCAAAACTCGGTTTCGTGTTGCAGCAAGACCTAGACTCACCCAAATGATGGTTCTAGATTTGGCATATAGACTTGCTGATGACAATCGGTCAGAACATTCATATGCTCCAATTTCTCGATGTGACAACATCTTCAGACTGTAACTGTATAATTTCTTGCTTAGACTCTTTTCATGTGAAATATCCTCCCACATTTCCTTCAGTTCTGTCTTTTCTTTTTTTGTGATGTAAGACGTCACATATTGAGCCACAGCAATAGAGTTGTCAGCAACGAACTGAATATCCATGTTAGCATTCCACATGGACAAAATCACTGGGTTGTAGTCGTTGATGTACTTGGACTCTTCGTTTCTTTTTAAATTGTATGTATTTTTTGGTGATTTCCTCGTCACAGTATGTCGCAGAGAAGACATCAAATTATTTACTCTTACTTTAGAAATCACTGGTCGTGGAAACCCGAAACGACATTTTGTGTAGAACTTGTCCTTGTTTCTGAATTTTCGACGACAGTACTTTCCACAACGATGGGATTGAAAGTGTAAAACTTGTTGCCTTAAACTGTTTTCTTCTGTAGTTTTCGGAACAGCACATGTTGAATACTCTTCAATGAACCTCATCACTGTCTCATCCGAATCTGTTCCAAATTTGGGTGCATCTTTAATCCACAACAACATATGTATGTGAGGAGCACCTCTCGCTTGATACTCCTTTCTCCAAAAGAAATCCAAAACCTCTCCAAGGGGAGGATTTTTTTTGTTGGTAATAAAAGACATCATAGCTTCAAATCTATGATTGAAATATCTGCATACATTCACTGGATCCAAAGAACACAGTTCTCCAGCAGTTTTGAATTCTATATTTTGCATATTTGCATTTGCCTCTCGTAGAAATTGAAGTAAGTCGTCTCATGCATACTCGGCACAGCTAAGAGTGAGGAACCATGTAGGAGTTCCTAAGTTTCTTAGCATACATTTCAATTCCCCATGACGACGGTACCAATACTCCTTTGTACCACGCTGACATGCCATGAGATTGATTAGATGAGATTCCAAAATATTATCTTGCAGATTCACTTTCTCCATAAAGTCCCTCGCCGAAACATTTTGCAGATGTGCTCCACTTTTCAAACGCAGCGATTAAGGCTGCGGGCGTGGAACAGCGCTGCTGCTCATTTTTTTAAACTTTATTATTAGCTGATTGCAAGCTGCATTTTTAAACTATAATTGTAGCGCTACGCACATTTAATAATTGTATCTTACCCGGCACTGGACTCTGGCTGTTTCTCACTTCCCTTACCTGGCTCTGGACCCCGGTCCGCCCCGGCTGTGTGCCGTTTGTGCGTAGGGTCGCTGGCTCGAGCCTCACTTCCTGCCTTCCACCACTTCCGCCCTGCATCGACACCCTGCAGGTTAGCGGTCTAGTGGTATTGATTTACTGGCTATATCTTCTGCGAGAGCGGGCACGCTCTTTGACAAACGCAGCGATTAAGGCTGCAGGCGTGGAACAGCGCTGCTGCTCATTTTTTTAAAACTTTATTATTAGCTGATTGCAAGCTGCATTTTTAAACTATAATTGTAGCGCTACGCGCATTTAATAATTGTATCTTACCCGGCACTGGACTCGGGCTGTTTCTCACTTCCCTTGCCTGGCTCTGGACCCCGGTCCACCCCGGCTGTGTGCCGTTTGTGCGGAGGGTCGCTGGCTCGAGCCTCACTTCCTGCCTTCCACCACTTCCGCCCTGCATCGACACCCTGCAGGTTAGCGGTCTAGTGGTTCTACCCTTAATGGTATAAATGGCGGTCTGGCGGAAGCGCAGCGGGCGCGCCGACTTTGCGCCGAAGTTGCGCCTAAGTTAAGCCCGTCTGCGCCCGTCCGTGGCCGACCGGGACCCGGGGCCAGTCATAATACCTGCCTCATTAAATATTCATCCCAGGATCTATTCTCCCTTCAATGCTATAGGTCCCCTGATCCCCTGGTTGTTGGCACTGCCCAAGCCTGCAGCATATGGGCACCTCATCGCCCCCATGATAGTCGGGTTGAGGCTCTTTCCCTCATATCCCATATTAACGCTACCCCCACGTTTCTTCCGGATTGCTCTCCTGAGCCTTTTCTTATTTCCATTGTCTACCTCAACACTCGTTCGCTTCCCAAGCACCAACTGGAAGTGTTCCAACTGTTAGACAATGGCAATATTGATATTTTGCTTCTCTCTGAAACTTGGCTAAACGAGGACTCTTCCCCCGACATCCTTGCTGCTATCCCCTCGGGATTTTATATCCTCCAGTCCAACAGGGTGACGGGCAGAATGGGTGGGGGAGTTGCTGCTATTGTTCGCTCTCAATTCCATTTTACAAACCTGGTAACTACTCCCATCCTCAACTCTGATATTCTTACGTTGAAATTTATGTCCCCTAAATTCTCTTTCATTTGTGTCCTTGTCTATCGCCCTCCCGACAATATGCCCCTTTTTCCCTCCCATTTTGGAGATTTCATTTCCCGATTAGTCATTAATTCAGCAAGAATCCTGATCATAGGTGATTTCAACTACTGGCCATTGGACTCTCGGGAAAGCGGCCTGTCGGTCGATTTCACAGAGCTATTGTGTGGTCTGAACTGCTTGCAGCATATCTCAGCAGCTACCCACAATAAAGGCCATATTCTTGACCAAGTCTGGACGGCAAACTTGGATATCTCCCCCCCCCCTCAGTTTATCCTTGCACCTGGTCTGACCATTTTGTTATCTCTTTTTCATTAAGAATCACTCAGTTTATCCGTCCTCCACTTGTGTCTAACATTACGGCACGAAACTGGAAGCAGGCTGATACTTCTCACTTTCATTCTATTCTGTCTACTACACTCCCTAGTGACACCACTGACATTAATATGCAAATGGCCAATCTCGACCTATGGCTGACACAAGCAAGTGAGGAGGTCGCCCCTGTGAGAACTATCAGAACCAAACGCCCGCATGACGCTCAGCGCTGGTTCACTGACCAACTTAAATCGGACAAATTAGCCCTTAGACAAGCTGAGCGTCGATGGAGACGGAACTATGACCCCTTACTAAAAACTGCCTACATGGATTTATTGAAACTGTACAAAAAATAGATTATTTTGACCAAATCCTCTTATTTTTCTCAAAAAATCCTCAGTTCTGCTTCAAAAACCAAGGATATCTTTTCTATTGTAGCTGAACTCTCCCTCCCTAATCGTGTCACAGTCCAGCCCCAACCCTCACAGGCTCTTTGTGATTCCCTTAACTCATTTTTCATCAACAAAATTATCACCATCAAAAACAATATTCCCCCCCCTTCCTCACTCAACGTCTGCGATCTTCTTCCCCCCATGAATCCTTGCAGGCTGCACAAATTCCCCCCTATCTCTCAGTCTGAATTTATTTCCTTACTACATGTAGTTAGCTCTGGTTCCCCCAATGACTGCTGCCCCCCCCAAATCCTGAAAGAGGCTTTCTTGGCTTGTCCAGGTCCCCCGTTAGACCTTCTCAACTACTCGCTCGCTACGGGCTCTGTCCCTGATGCCTTTAAAAAGCAGTGGTAGTTCCAATTCTTAAAAAGTCAGGCTCTGACCCATCTGTTCTCAGCAACTATCGGCCGATCTCCCTCCTCCCCTATTTGGTGAAGGTGTTGGAGACCTATGTCACACGCTGCCTCAGCGCTTTCATCGAAACATCTCACTTCCTCGATGACCAGCAGGCCGGTTTTAGACCGGCCCACTCAACAGAAGCGGTCATTGTGGCTGTGATGGATGCGCTGCGACAGGGGGCTGATAGGAACTTGGCCCAGGCCTTGGTTTTATTGGATCTGTCGGCTGCTTTTGACACGGTCGATCATGCGATCTTGATCGACCGTGTCGGAAATGCGGGTATCCAGGGCCTGGCCTTAACTTGGATTCGTTTCTTCCTCCATCAACGTTCCCAATCGGTTCCCTACCTTCTCCGCCCCCCAATCCTCACTTTCTTGTGGTGTCCCCCAGGGTTCTGTTTTATCACCCCTTTTGTTTAATCTTTATATGCAACCTCTTTTAGTTTCTCTCCGTCACACCCCTGCCACTATCTTTAATTATGCAGACGACCTACAGTTAATTTTCCCTATTGACTCTTCTCTCTCTTCCCGCCCCAACTTTCAATCCACCATGCTTACCATCTCCGAGTGGATGAATTTCAGCCAGCTAAAGCTTAACCCCAGCAAGACGGAGCTGGTCCTGACAGGAGGGCCTTTAAACCCTTGGAGCGCCAGTTTCTGGCCTCAAGCTCTTGGCCCTCCACCCTGCCCGGTCAAGTCTGTAAGGAGCCTCGGTGTCACTATTTCTAGTGATTTATCGATGAGACCTCAAATTAACACCGTGACCTCGGCCTGCTTTTACCATCTATGCAGAATTGGCAAAATCCGAAGGTTTCTTTCTACAGAGGCTCTCATACTTGTCATCATGGCCCTTGTCACTTCCCGCATCGACTATGCCAACTGTTTGTATGTAGGGATCCCTGCGTACCATCTCCACCGACTCCAGCTGGTACAAAACCAGGCAGCCAGACTGGTCTTCCAACAGCCAAAGCACCAACATGTCACCCCCCTGTTGAGGAGACTGCATTGGTTCCCGGTTGCTTCTCGCTGTATCTTCAAAATGGGCTGTACTGTTTTTAAGTCTCTTCTTGCTCTCGCTCCTGTTTTCACTACTCTCAGTCTTAAACGTCACCTTCCCTCGAGAAATCTTCGGTCATCTGCTCACAACCTTCTAATCATTCCTAGATTTAAACGCAAAAAACATGGTGGCTCCTGTTTTTCTTTTCTTGCTCCCTCTACCTGGAACTCCCTTCCCTTTCCTATTCGACTCTGCCCCGACTACACTACCTTCCGTAAACTCCTGAAAACCCATCTCTTTCAGTTAGCTTATGATTAATTGTCTTGTTCACACCTTATTGCCCTACATCTTTGCTTTGTCTGTGAGCGCCATGAAACCAATTGGTGTCCGTGCGCGGTAACAAGTTCTTTTACCATAACAACATAACATATATGGTTTACTGCATAAGAAAGCCCAGACAAGTCACTTTCATACAGTAGATGAAACAAATAGGGAATGCATTGAAGAAACCTTGGATCTTCAGCATATAATCTTACAGCTCGATATTCAGATGCAGGAATTTGAAGTGGTCGATCGTCATATCGTCCACCTCGACCTGTTGGAAATAAATGTGGAAAACAACGAGCTTCCAAACTTTCTTCCCATACAATAATGGGACTTCCTTTTGCTGCTTTCATTTGAAGCAAGTCAATTGCATTCCCCATCACTTCTTTGGAATGCAAAGGATGAACAGTATAATGTTCATAGATTTCTTCACTTCTAGACACATCAACTTTTTCAATTTGGCCAGCTGAACAATCACTGTCTTCATCTGCAGCTGTTTCCTCTGCTTCAACACATACATGTTTGTAGTACTCATTGTTTTTGACCAAATACAACGTTGCCTTTTTGACTTTCCTAACATCCACTAAATCTTGCCAGATTTTCTTACTCTTTGTCGGAACCCCATTAACTAGAATAACCAGAGGTTCCTCTTCCACTTTCTCTACACCAATGGTATCAATATTTTTCTTGAAATCTAGAGGCAAATAAACAACTCTTCCCTTTAATCCTCTCTGTAAATCTGAAGGAGGCAATTTCCCTATCTTAGGCTCCATGCGAACAATAGCCTAAAAAGGATGGACACATTGAATCAAAATAGACTCGTATGTCTTTAAATCCATCAATTCAGGAGGATTGTCTACCAACTCCAGATTATTATGAACAGCTCTAGCAGGCATTCTGTTTTGATTTAATTTATCATAACAATATTTACAAATACGCTGATCAGAACTCAAATCAAAACAATTCTCCACCCACAAATAAGTTGCAAAATCCTTCCACTCATAATTATTTATCTTTTCACTTTTTACGTATAAATCAACTAATCTAGTTTGATGCTTATAATGAGTTCGTCGACAACACACACAAGTAAAATTCGGCCTTTCACTTGATTTCACCTTAAACCTGGTAATTTCCTGGTCAAACTTTTCTGTACTTGAAATCTGTACATTGTCTTTCACATTACCTTGAATTTCTGTGTCAATTTCTACACTGTCCTATTTTTCACCAAAATAACAAATCTCAATTTCTTCACAAATCTTCTTCACATCTAATTCAGTTCCATGCAAAAGAGCACTGTTTAATTGTTTAAGCTTAAGTGCTGGACTTTTTGCATAATACAACCTTCTCACTAATTTCCTCATTTTGTTATGATCCACTGCTAACATCCTAAAATGATGAAAAACACTCTGACAGACTTTTCTAGAAAGACAAGCCAGTGAATGCCCTTGCAAACCTGTGTTTTCTCTCACTCTGCAAGGATCTAAGTCTTGCAACATCTTAATTTTCTGTTTTAGACTTTTCTTACTATTTGTACGTAAAAAATTACAAAACAAATCAATTGATTCCTGTTGCACACTACAAATACTACTACACTTCCAAGTGTACACTGGACCCTTAGTACGTCTCCCTAAAACTTCATCAGTTAACACCTCTTCTGGTTCTCTAGGCACAAGTTTCTCTTTTTCAATCGGACAACTGTCTTTCACCTCATATGCTCGACCACTGGTGTCAACTGCATTCACTAAATCATTCTCCTGGAAGTAACTGTCCTCATTAAAAAATGGCTCACAACTTGAACTGTGCATCCATTCTCCTGAATTTTTTTTATAAAAATTAGTCCGATTAATTATTCTTTTCCATCTACTGTTTGATTTGAAAACATCAATTGTCTTGTTAAGTGTCCTAATTCTATTGATTATTAAAATAAAGAATTTTTTCTTAACTTCAAAAGCCTGATCAACAATCTTCCCTACACTTTTCTTTTACTTATAAAAAGCAGCTCTCTGTTTACCTTTCCTAATGTTTTTTAACAAATTTAAAACCACCCTATTGCGAAACATTCGTTTACGAATGTCTCTAAACTGATTCTATGTCAGGACCGGAGGCTTCGGATTATGCTTTTCTCTCTTCGCTGTTTATTAACACAAAAACACATAGCAGCCAGAAAAGCATCAAACTTGGAAAAAAACTTCTCTTATATCCCAAACACAGGGATATTTAGCAAAAAACAATAACAACATCCTCTTAGAACTACAATATCCATCAGTCCAACATGCGGTAGTCCTTCTATAGTGTCCATAATCCTAGGAAGGGCGTCCATCTTGTGAACTCCTCCTCTTTCTTCGCTGCTTCGCAGCCAGTTAAGTGCTCTTTTTCCTCTCTCTCACTGAATTGTGTTTGGGGGATTGTTTTGATGTATTCCGTTTTGTTTGACATAGTATTTACCTAAACTGTGCTCTTAGCGGGCTCTGTGCGTGTTTTGGCTCTTTTAACCGTGTAGGTTTTTTTCCAAACAGAGCCCCTCATCGCGGGGACGCTTTCGCCCCTTACGCGGTGTCCCCGTTTGTGCTGCGGTGTGTATTCTGCCGCTAGAGGGCGCCGTAGCGTCTCGTTCGCCCAGGCGCGGTTCCGTCTCGCTGACAGGAACCGCGCTGGGGAGAAGGAGCCGCGCCGGAGCCCTGCCTGCCGCCTAACCCTGACGCCCTTGCTGGGTTGTATTGCCCCGTATTTTAGACGCCCCGCTGGGGTCTGTATTAGCGGTTTACACCGCGTTGACGCCTGTGGGCTGGTTAAAGCATCGACTGCTTCTGTGTTTGTTTACTTCCAGCGCGCTGGGAGGCGGCGTGTACCCGGTCTCTATGAGAGGGTCAGCGCGCTGAGGAGGTTGGTGCTGCCTCCGTGATTGCCAGGTTCCACCGGCTTTAAACACTGCTAGCCTCCGGTTAGCCCATATTTGGCCCAGTGTGCGCCACCATACCCTCAGTTTTTTCACCCCTTTTTGCTGCATTCATTATACCTGTCATTATGTCTGAGGGATACTATGTGGAGGAAGAGGAGTCTCATCAATACCTCCAGGATGATGAGTTTTATGCGGCTGTGGACCAGTCTATATATAAATGTGTGCAAGATATAGTGGGACCTATGGAAGACAGGCTCTCCGCCCGCATAGTTGAGGAGTGCGCTAAGTTGGCGCCAGGGCCTGTAGGGACGCCCGTGTCTGATCCTGGGCAGCCACCGGCGCCTAAGAAGGTTTGTAGGGATGGAGGCCTCGGGGGTGCGCAGGGTGTAGATAGGGATGCCTTTGAGCGCCTACGGGACGCTTTCTTGGCTAAGGCGACCGTGCCTGCCCCTGCGTCACTCCCGCCTCAGGGTCCTTCAACACCAGCTGGGACTGCCCCTTGCTCCCCGGGAGGGATCTCCCCCGCGGACACTGATGAGGATGATGAGGATTCGGTGCGTTCTTGGCGCCCGTCCACCTCCGCGGCGGAGTTACCCAAGGACACTTCTGGCATGCTCGACCCGGATGAGATAATTCATCCGCGGTCGGCCGCTTGGGCGCCTGGGGACAAAGTCGCGCAGTTTGTGGCGGGCCGCCTCCGCAAACCCTTGGAGAAGGAGGCGCGCAGTTGCCTTAGAGGAGAGTGTCCTCGTCCAACGTTGGAGGGTAAGGTCGCTATGACCCCGGAATTGGACGGGAAAATGGCTACGTTCATGGCCAAGTTTGTCAAGGACCCCCGTAAGGGGATTGACCGCTCCTGGCGATCATGTCAGGACAAGTTGTTGGACGCCATAGGCCCTCTCACGAAGATCTTAGATATGGCAGAGGAGGCCAAGGTGTCGGGCACCCCCATATCCCCGGAGGTGTTGTCGAATTGGGCGCAGAGGGCGGTCATATTTCTAGGAAACGCAAACTGCGCCCTCTCGACGGAACGACGGCGTTCCTTGTTGATCAAATTAGATCCCAAGTTGGGGGATTTGGCCTCTTCGGAGGCGGGCGCTGTGGCGCAAGGTGGTCTCTTTGGGGAGCCCTTTATCAAGGAACTGGGGAAGTTTGTGTCTACTTTCACCTCTTTAGACAGGGCCCAGTCCACTATAAAACGGGTTTTCCACCAGCGTTTTTCCCGAGGGGCTGGTCGTGGCAGGGGCCTCACGACCGGCCGTGGCGGTCAGAATCACCCAAACAAGGGTCAGGGCTCCGGCAGAGGTCAATACAATACCTCGGCAAACTACACCAATTTCTACCCGACCAGGGGTCAGCGCTTCCAGAAACGTGGAGGCTTCAGGAATGACACCGGAAGCAACAATTCCCACGGTAAGTGTGATTCCAGCGGATCAAGTTCTCATTGGGGGAAGGTTGGCATGTTTTCCAGAAGCCTGGGCGGCTATCACGGCGGACGCGTGGGTGCTCCAGACCGTGCGTGGGTTCCATATAGAATTCTACAATCAACCGCGCCAGCTGCAGCCACCTCGCCCCATAGTCTTCTCTCAGCCAGACGCGCAGTTGATCGACGAAGAAGTCTCAGCGCTGCTGCGCAAAGGGGCTATTTGTCGAACAACGCGACATCCCCGCGGATTCCTGAGCAATATTTTTCTCGTAGAGAAGGTAGACGGGGGCAAACGACCAGTCATCAACCTCAAAGACTTCAACGGCTGGTTGGTCTACAATCATTTCAAGATGGAGGGCATCCATCTTCTGAGGGACATACTGCTCCAGAACGACTGGATGGTCCGGCTGGACCTCAAGGATGCGTATTTGGTGGTTCCCATCCATCCGCCTCACCGCCGCTTCCTCCAGTTTCTCTGGAAAGACGAAGTTTTCGAGTTCACTGCCCTTCCATTCGGGCTTTCCTCGGCCCCTTGGTGTTTCACCAAGTTGCTTCATCCTGCAGTGGAAGTCCTGCGGAGTCAGGGGATTCGGTTGATCGTGTATCTGGACGACATTCTGCTGATGGCCCAGAACCCGTCCAAGTTACTACTTCATCTCTCCCAGACAATCTCCCTGTTGCAGGGTCTGGGGTTCATAATCAACAAGGACAAGTCTGTCTTCACCCCCGCCCAGAGCGTAGTGTTCTTGGGGTTTGTCGTGGATTCTCTGCAAGCATCGCTCAGTCTTCCATCCAGGAAGATGGCCAAGATCAAGCACGAATTGCGGCAGACGGTCTCCAAGTCGCACACCTCGCTCCGGCAGATTGCCAGAGTGGTGGGACTTCTCTCGTCTTCCATTCAGGCGATTTTTCCGGGCCCTCTTCATTATCGGGCCCTTCAACGTCTCAAGGCGCATCACCTGCGCAAAGGGCTGTCCTACGACAGCCGGGTACCTCTGTCAGTGGAGGTGAAGGAAGAAATGGGTTGGTGGCTCACCCATATGGAGGCGTGGAACGGTCGAGCGATCTTCGGGTCTGTACCGGACTTGGTGATAGAATCCGACGCCAGCAGATCCGGCTGGGGCGCCCGCTGTGGGGATTTCTCCACAGGCGGCGCTTGGTCGTCCGACGAGCAAAGACTTCACATCAACTGCCTGGAACTTCTGGCAGGATCTTTTGCCGTCCGTTGCTGGACCAGGGATTCCGCGAAGTCTTGTGTTCTCCTGAGAATGGACAACGTCTCAGCGGTTCGGTATGTGAACCACTTAGGAGGCCCGCGCTCTCGAGCGCTAGCAGATCTGGCGAAGGACTTTTGGGACTATTGTCTGTCCCGTCAGATCTCGGTAACGGCGGAGTACCTTCCGGGACAGGACAACCAAGTAGCGGATTGGCACTCGCGTTACCTGCGAGACTCCAGCCTGTGGAAGCTGGATGTTCAGGTGTTTCAATGGCTGGCGAAGAGATGGGGGCCTTTTTCAGTGGACCTGTTTGCGTCCCGACTGGACTTCCAGCTACCAAGATTTTTCAGCTGGAGGCCGGACCCTCTGGCGGAAGCAACGGATGCGTTCCTCCAGGATTGGAGTCAGGAACGGCCGTATGCCTTTCCGCCCTTTTCCATGGTAGTGCGGGTGGCGGCCCAACTCCGCCGGCAAATGGCGGAAGTGGTGATGGTGACGCCCGTGTGGAGATCGCAAGTTTGGTTTCCAGTTCTTCTGGAACTTTCTTGGGATTCTCCAATCCTACTCCCCCTGCTTCCTCGTCTTCTCCTCAATCCGGACGGGAACCCTCATCACCTCCTCACGCAGGGTTCTCTCCGCCTCATGGCATGGAGGCTTTCCGGAGACGTTGGTCGCTCCCAGGCCTTTCGGAGTCGGCTGAACACCTTTTATCCAAAGCCTGGGCAGGGAGTACCGCAAAGAGGTATAGATCGGCTTGGACCAGGTGGGTTCGTTGGTGTCTTCGACGGGACTTGGATCCCATGGTCGCAGGCGTCGTTCCCATCCTGAATTTCCTGGCGGAGTTGGCGACCGCCGGTTTAGCCTACCGGACAATCAACACGATACGGTCGGCGATCTCAGCGGCTCATGAAAAGCTGGATGGAGCTGCGGTCGGTGAACATCCACTTGTCTGTAGACTCCTTAGGGGAGTACGCCTTTCTCTACCTCCGGAGCCGCGGTATTCTGTCCTTTGGGACGTCAATGTGGTGCTGAACCTTTTTCTTTCTTGGCAACCTAACAAGTACCTTTCTTTAAAGGAATTATCGGCCAAGCTGGCTATGCTCCTATGTTTGGTGTCGTGTCGCAGGGTCTCTGATGTGCGCGCTTTGGATGTCTCGGCGAGAGTGTTTTCCCCTGATGGGGTTACCTTTACCGTAGGCCGCCGCACAAAGTCCGCTACAAGGACTATCTCTTATCCGGCCTTTGCGGACGTACCCAAGTTGTGTGTAGTGCAGTGTCTGCGGACGTATGAGGATGTTACGATGGAACTTCGCCCGCCGGGCGAACGACAGCTCCTGATTGCGCTAAGGAAGCCGCACAAGGCTGTATCTTCCCCCACTATAGCCCGTTGGGTGCGGTGGGTCTTACAGGAAGCTGGTATCGATACTAAAAAATTCGGAGCTCATTCAGCTAGAGGAGCCATGGCCTCAAAAGCATTTGCCCTGGGGGCCCGTTTAGAGGACCTGATGCGAGCTGCGGATTGGTCCTCAGATTCCACCTTCAAAAGGTTTTATTTCAAACCGGTGGTGGATATTGCAAGTTTGGTGGTCAATAAGCTTTGAACTAGCATAATCCGAAGCCTCCGGTCCTGACATAGAATCGAAATTTGCCTAGGTTAGTGACGGTAAGTTTCAATTCTATTAAGGACACGGAGGCGAGGATTATCCCACCCATACCTCCTGCGGAGATCCCCCCCGTACTGATGTAAGTAACCCCTTTTCTTGCTGAATTTGAGTCAATGAGGAACTGTTCTCTGTTGCTTGCATTTTAATGATTGTTGGTGGTTCAGTTTATGCTTTGCCTTCGGACTTTGGCGGGTCTGGCAACGCTCACACTGTTGTGTTTTTCCGCCAGGTAACGATGGTGCAAAGCAGGACCGTTGAGACTTGGGCGTGACTCGCGCGAAGAAAGAGGAGGAGTTCACAAGATGGACGCCCTTCCTAGGATTATGGACACTATAGAAGGACTACCGCATGTTGGACTGATGGATATTGTAGTTCTAAGAGGATGTTGTTATTGTTTTTTGCTAAATATCCCTGTGTTTGGGATATAAGAGAAGTTTTTTTCCAAGTTTGATGCTTTTCTGGCTGCTATGTGTTTTTGTGTTAATAAACAGCGAAGAGAGAAAAGCATAATCCTCGCCTCCGTGTCCTTAATAGAATTGAAACTTACCGTCACTAACCTAGGCAAATTTCGATTCTGCCTTCTATTCCTATACATATTATTCTCTCCTGCTCCAGTAGTAACATTTTTTGAGGGCGTCTCCCTCCTTTTCAAATTTGCTCTCTCCTTCTCTTTTTCTACATTCTGTCCAACATTTTTTTTTGATCTACATATGTTCCGTAAGACAGACTTAGTTGTCTTACCAGGAGCTTTTTTCCTGTTTTTTGAAGTATTTGTTGTAGAGAAGTGCTGTAATTCCGTTGCTGTTTTTGATTTTTTCCGCTTATCATCTTTCCTTCTCCTCTGCCTTGAGGGCATATTTCCTTACTCTTGAAATCTTGATTTCAATCTGTGGTAAAGAAAAAAATAGCACATTATAGACCACTATTACCAAACAACAAAGCAATGACAAAAAGCAAACGGTCTATTCAGGGTTACAGATCAGGTGAGGATTGTCCAGGGGTGCAGAAGAGGTGAGGCCTGTATTGAAGAGTGTAGTGGAAGAGAGGTCTGTCCATGGGTACAAAGAAGGTGAGACCTGTGTCTAAGAGTGCAGTAGGGGATAGGCTTCATGAAGTCTAGTCCACTGCACTCTTACACACAGGCTTCACCACCTATGCTTCCCAGGAAAGGCCTCTCTCCTACTACAGTCTTGAACATAGGCCTCACCTCCTCTGTACCTCTGGCCATGCCTCACCTCATCTGCACAATCTACTTCCTAATCTGACATAACACAGGTGACATCCTAGTGAAAGGTTGAAATATATTTATTTAATCATGCAGACACTATTTATTCCTTCTCAAAAATCTAAAAGTCATTGATTTGCCCCAAAATCGTTTTTTAAATAACATTTTAGACACACAGTGCAGGTCCTATGTCCAAGCATTCAGTGTCCATGAGTACAGTGGAGAGGACTGACCTCCTCTGACCCTTGGACAAGCCTTACCTCATCTGTGTCCCCTGGACAGGCCTCAATGTATTGAGTATAATTGATGGTAACTGGGTGCAGATGAGGTGACGCATGTCCGAGGGTGTAAATAAGCTGAGGCCTGTGTAAGGATGCAGATTAGTTGAAGTTTATTCAGGGTTGCAGATGAGGTGAGGATTGTCTAGGGGTGCAGAGGAGGTGAGGCCTGTATTGAAGAAGAGTGTAGTGGAAGAGAGGTCTGTCCAGGGGTACGAAGAAGGTGAGGCCTGTGTCTAAGAGTGCAGTGGGGGATAGGCTTCATGAAGCCTACTCCACTGCACTCTTAGACACAGGCCTCACCACCTATGCTCCCCAGGAAAGGCCTCTCTCCCACTACAGTCTTGAACATAGGCCTCACCTCCTCTGTACCTCTGGACATGCCTCACCTCATCTGCACAATCTACTTCCTAATCTGACATAACACAGGTGACATCATTGTGAAAGGTTGAAATATATTTATTTAATCATGCAGACACTATTTATTCCTTCTCAAAAATCTAAAAGTCATTGATTTGCCCCAAAATCGTTTTTTAAATAACATTTTAGACACACAGTGCAGGTCCTATGTACAAGCATTCAGTGTCCATGAGTACAGTGGAGAGGACTGACCTCCTCTGACCCTTGGACAAGCCTTACCTCATCTGTGTCCTCTGGACAGGCATCAATGTATTGAGTATAATTGATGGTAACTGGGTGAAGATGAGATGACGCATGTCCAAGGGTGTAAATAAGCTGAGGCCTGTCTAAGGATGCAGATTAGTTCAAGTCTACTCAGGGTTGCAGATGAGGTGAGGATTGTCTAGGGGTGCAGAGGAGGTGAGGCCTGTATTGAAGAGTGTAGTGGAAGAGAGGTCTGTCCAGGGGTACAAAGAAGGTGAGGGCTGTGTCTTAAGAGTGCAGTGGGGGATAAGCTTCATGAAGCCTACTACACTGCACTCTTAGACACAGGCCTCACCACCTATGCTCCCCAGGAAAGGCCTCTCTCCCACTACAGTCTTGAACACAGGCCTCACCTCCTCTGTCCCTCTGGACATTCCTCACCTCATCTGCACAATCTACTTCCTAATCTGAGATAACACAGGTGACATTATAGTGAAAGGTTGAAATATATTTATTTAATCATGCAAACACTATTTATTCCTTCTCAAAAATCTAAAAGTCATTGATTTGCACCAAAATCGTTTTTTAAATAACATTTTAGACACAAAGCGCAGGTCCTATGAACAAGCATTCAGTCTCCATGAGTACAGTGGAGAGGACTGACCTCCTCTGAGCCTTGGACAAGCCTTATCTCATCGGTGTCCTCTGGACAGGCCTCAATGTATTGGGTATAATTGATGGTAACTGGGTGCAGATGAGGTCACGCATGTCCAGGAGTGTAAATAAGCTGAGGCCTGTCTAAGGATGCAGATCAGTTGAGGTCTATTCACGGTTGCAGATGAGGTGAGCATTGTCCATGGGTGCAGAGGAGGTGAGGCCTGTGTCTAAGAGTGCAGTGGGGGATAGGCTTAATGAAGCCTAGTCCACTGCACTGTTAGACACAGGCCTCACCACCTATGCTCCCCAGGAAAGGCTTCTCTCCCACTACAGTCTTGAACAAAGGCCTCACCTCCTATGTACCTCTGGACATGCCTCACCTCATCTGCACAATCTACTTCCTAATCTGAGGTAACAGAGGTGACATCATTGTGAAAGTTTCAAATGTATTTCTTTAATCATGCAGACACTATTTATTCCTTCTAAACAATGTAAAAGCCATTAATTTTCCCCAAAATCGTTTTTCACATCACATTTAAGAAACACAGCACAGGTCCTATGTACAAGCATTCCATGTCACTACTGAAACTTCACAATTTCACAAAATACAAATCCCCTATCTTGCAAATGTTCATACCAAGCATTATCAAAAAACATGACACAAACCAACAGCAAAGAAGCTCAATCTGCTTCCTAATCTGAGGTAACACAGGTGACATCATTCTAAAAGGTTCAAATATATTTTTTTAATCATTCAGACACTATTTATTCCTTCTCAAAAATGTAAAAGCCATTCATTTTCCCCAAAATCATGAAGCCTAGTCCACTGCACTCTTAGACACAGGCCTCACCACCTATGCTCCCCAGGGAAGGCCTCTCTCCCACTACTGTCTTGAACATAGGCCTCACCTCCTCTGTACCTCTGGACATGCCTCACCTCATCTGCACAATCTACTTCCTAATCTGAGGTAACACAGGTGACATCATAGTGAAAGGTTGAAATGTATTTCTTTAATCATGCAGACGCTATTTATTCCTTCTCAAAAATGTAAAAGTCATTGATTTGCCCCAAAATCGTTTTTTAAATAACATTTTAGACACACAGTGCAGGTCCTATGTACAAGCATTCAGTGTCCATGAGTACAGTGGAGAGGACTGACCTCCTCTGACCCTTGGACAAGCCTTACCTCATCTGCGTCCTCTGGACAGGCCTCAATGTATTGAGTATAATTGATGGTAACTGGGTGCAGATGAGGTGACACATGTCCAAGGGTGTAAATAACCTGAGGCCTGTCTAAGGATGCAGATTAGTTGAAGTCTATTCAGGGTTGCAGATGAGGTGAGGATTGTCTAGGGGTGCAGAGGAGGTGAGGCCTGTATTGAAGAGTGTAGTGGAAGAGAGGTCTGTCCAGGGGTACAAAGAAGGTGAGGCCTGTGTCTTAAGAGTGCAGTGGGGGATAGGCTTCATGAAGCCTACTCCACTGCACTCTTAGACACAGGCCTCACCACCTATGCTCCCCAGGAAAGGCCTCTCTCCCACTACAGTCTTGAACATAGGCCTCACCTCCTCTGTACCTCTGGACATGCCTCACCTCATCTGCTCAATCTACTTCCTAATCTGACATAACACAGGTGACATCATTGTTAAAGGTTGAAATATATTTATTTAATCATGCAGACACTATTTATTCCTTCTCAAAAATATAAAAGTCATTGATTTGCCCCAAAATCGTTTTTTAAATAACATTTTAGACACACAGTGCAGGTCCAATGTACAAGCATTCAGTGTCCATGAGTAGAGTGGAGAGGACTGACCTCCTCTGACCCTTGGACAAGCCTTACCTCATCTGTGTCCTCTGGACAGGCCTCAATGTATTGAGTATAATTGATGTTAACTGGGTGCAGATGAGGTGACGCATGTCCAAGGGTGTAAATAAGCTGTGGCCTGTCTAAGGATGCAGATTAGTTCAAGTCTATTCAGGGTTGCAGATGAGGTGAGGATTGTCTAGGGGTGCAGAGGAGGTGAGGCCTGTATTGAAGAGTGTAGTGGAAGAGAGGTCTGTCCAGGGGTACAAAGAAGGTGAGGCCTGTGTCTTAAGAGTGCAGTGGGGGATAGGCTTCATGAAGCCTACTCCACTGCACTCTTAGACACAGGCCTCACCACCTATGCTCCCCAGGAAAGGCCTCTCTCCCACTACAGTCTTGAACACAGGCCTCACCTCCTCTGTCCCTCTGGACATGCCTCACCTCATCTGCACAATCTACTTCCTAATCTGAGATAACACAGGTGACATTATTGTGAAAGGTTGAAATATATTTGTTTAATCATGCAAACACTATTTATTCTTTCTCAAAAATCTAAAAGTCATTGATTTGCACCAAAATCGTTTTTTAAATAACATTTTAGACACACAGTGCAGGTCCAATGTACAAGCATTCAGTGTCCATGAGTAGAGTGGAGAGGACTGACCTCCTCTGACCCTTGGACAAGCCTTACCTCATCTGTGTCCTCTGGACAGGCCTCAATGTATTGGGTATAATTGATGGTGACTGGGTGCAGATGAGGTCACGCAAGTCCAGGAGTGTAAATAAGCTGAGGCCTGTCTAAGAATGCAGATCAGTTGAGGTCTATTCACGGTTGCAGATGAGGTGAACATTGTCCAGGGGTGCAGAGGAGGAGAGGCCTGTGTCTAAGAGTGCAGTGGGGGATAGGCTTCATGAAGCCTATTTCACTGCACTCTTAGACACAGGCCTCACCACCTATGCTCCCCAGGAAAGGCCTCTTTCCCACTACAGTCTTGAACAAAGGCCTCACCTCCTCTGTACCTCTGGACATGCATCACCTCATCTGCACAATCTACTTCCTAATCTGAGGTAACACAGGTGACATCGTTGTGAAAGTTTCCATAGCAACTCCCTCCTCACTGAGCTCTCAGGTTTAAAAGTTTATTCTACAATGTTGCAATTCAACTTAGCAAGGATGTTTGACCTCTTAATACCCAAGCTTATCCAGTGCAATGTTTCTTTAAATGACTTTTTCTTAACCATTCAAATTGCTTCTTTCACAAAACAGAACCATGCACCCTAACTTTCAGTTTTCAACTATCTAAATCCACCAATCATTGCTTGTGCTTGTGATTCAAGAGCACTGAAACTCCACAGTTTTTTTTGTTGCAAACTCCTACTGTTCCAACTGCCATTTCATTCCCACACTTCATCTGACTGCACCAGAACCTCCTCTTACCATGTATTCCGTCTGGATTATTGGACATAGCTACATCCACTGGACTCAAAGGTATGCAGCTACCAGAAATTTTCACAACCTTGATTTACCAAATGTGAACATTAAATGGATTGCCAGAGAGGATTGAGATGTCATCAATTGATACCATTGATGAAAACCTTTTTGCATCTGCCACACCCTCACCTCATAATTCTGCACTGTGGTGGAAATGACTTAGGCACTTTGACTGGGGTAGGTCTGGATAATGCTTTTAAAGGACACCTTTGAACAATTGATGGCACTTTTTCCTCAAACTGCCTTGGTATTTTCCAATATATGCCAAAGACAGAAATGGAAGTGGTCCAACCAATTTTGTCCACAATTTGAGAAAGCACGGAAACATGTGAATAAATCTGTTTCTGCTTACATGAGAGACTATGGAATGGGTTCAATATACAACAATAACTTGCGTTACAACATGCAAGATATCTACAGAGGAGATGGTGTGCACTTCTCAGATGAGGGGAATAGAATATTCCTCCTGAATATAAGACTGTGCATTGGAACCTACTTGTAGGTACCTAAATCAGCCACAGAACCCAAAAGCTCTTTTCAGGGCTACCCTACCTCTGATCACTCAAAATAATTATTTTTCTCTAACTTTTTTCACTGTTTTTCACCAAAGTATGCTCCCCGGTACGCTCCCCGGTACGCGTACCGGGCGCTTCCCCCGCATTTTTTTTTTTAAAAATTGATGGTTTTTGGGCCTATATGGGCCTCCTAAGCCCCCCTCAGAAAACCTAGGGGGTCAGGGAGTGTCTACCGTGCCCCCTTTTACCCATTCCCAACGTTGTTTGTCCTCCATCTTGTGTCTCAAATCTACCGAAACACAAGATGGAGAACTGCCGTAGCGCTGCTGGTACGCGTACGGGGGCGCGCACCGGTAAGCGCTCCCAAAATTTTTTAAAAGTTAATTTACATAAAAACCTCTGTAGAGATGTTCACCAAATATAGAATAGGCCATACTACATACCAGTCCCTACCATTTTCCCAAATTTGGTGGAATTCCATTGAGCCATTTGCCCTGTAGCCCTGTCTAAATATCCTGAGGTAAATTACATGACGAAAACACATATGAAGAGTTAGGATTTACAACCAATTAAAATGTTACTTTCATTTTCTACTATTTTTTCCTGACATTTGATTGGTTATGTACATGAATAGAAATGAAAAATGAGAGGGAAACACGGCCATTTTGACTACACCTACCTGAGGTACATCTTGAAAGAATTTTCTCCATTTATCTTCATCACCTTTTAATAAGGTAAGTTGTTAATTTGTAAGGGGCACTTTAAATTAATTTATAAAAACGTTTTCTGATAGTTACTTACTGTCCCTCTGTTATAGTTATAGATTGAGATAGGCTTCTATGTTATAGTTATGGATTGAGTTAGGCTTCTCTGGTATAATTATGAAATTACTTAGGCTTCTTCACATACACTTTTTTGATATTTCTACTTCCTGCTTGATACCATACACTGCCCAAAGATAACTTCACTGTTAAAAACTCAGAAGTACCTGTCTCAACTTAACCCAACACTGCCCTAACTGATATATTTATTTTTAATGCAATTTACAGCAAGAAAATGGAAGGAGAAGCAAATATTTCTTTCGAAATAGTTCTTCAAAACAATCCTGAGGAAGACTTTGACTTTATGGATCAGTCTCTAGACGAAGAGTTAGTTAATTGTGAGGAAGAAATGGAATCATGGAATGAAAATGAGGACATTCCTGACGATATAATGTTGGAAGTGTTATTAAATTTTGAAAAATCAGAGCAATACATTTTTATTTAATAATTAAAAATTGTTCTACACGTTATTCTTTTTATATGTAATTCATGAAATAGTACCAAAATGAATATAATATAAAGTGAGACTTATAGTACACTGTACATCTTTTTTGTGCTACATAATAATTTTGCTCATAGTTACTTCCTTTCTCCCACTATATTATCTCCAATGTGTATTTGACATCTCTTTTTCATCTCCTGCCTCCATGTTGTTTCTGCTTTCCTGAGAGACTATGGTATAGATTCCATATACCACAATAACTTCTGTAACAACATGCAAGATATCTACAGAGGAGACGCTGTACATTGAATTTAAGACTCTGTATTGGTACCTACATGCTGGTACTTAAATCACCTACACAACACACCAACTCTATTCAGAGCTACCCTACCTCTAAGCACTTTAAATTATTATTTTACTGTTTCACTGGGTTTTCCCCGTGTGTGGGGGGAGGTGTGTGTGGGGGATGTGTGGGGTGTGTCTGTGCGGTGTGTGTATGTGTGTGGGGGGGTGAGTGGGTGTGGGTGGTGGTGTGGGTGTGTAAGGTGTGTGTGTGGGTGTGGGTGTGTGGGGTGTTTGGGTGTGGGTGGAGGTGTGGGTGTGTTAGGTGTGTGTGGGTGTGTGTGTGGGGTGTGTGCGCATGTGGATGTGTGTGGGATGTACTTGTAGGTACCTAAATCAGCCACATAACCCAAAAGCTCTTTTCTCAGCTACTTTTTTGTGTTACATAATAATTTTGCTCATAGTTACTTCCTTTCTCCCACTATATTATCTCCAATGTGTATTTGACATCTCTTTTTCATCTCCTGCCTCCATGTTGTTTCAGCTTTCCTGAGAGACTATGGTATAGATTCCATATACCACAATAACTTCTGTAACAACATGCAAGATATCCACAGAGGAGACGGTGTACATTGAATTTAAGACTCTGTATTGGTACCTACATGCTGGTACTTAAATCACCCACACAACACAACAACTCTATTCAGAGCTACCCTACCTCTAAGCACTTTAAATGATTATTTTACTGTTTCACTGGGTTTTCCCCATGTGTGTGGGGGGGGGAGGTGTGTGTGGGGGATGTGTGGGGTGTGTCTGTGAGGTGTGTGTGTGTGTGGGTGGGGGGTGGGGGTGTGTGGGTGGGGGTGGGGGTGTGGGTGTGTAAGGTGTGTGTGTGGGTGTGGGTGTGTGGGGTGTTTGGGTGTGGATGGAGGTGTGGGTGTGTGAGGTGTGTGTGGGTGTGTGCGTGGGGTGTGTGCGTGTGGATGTGTGTGGGATGTACTTGTAGGTACCTAAATCAGCCACAGAGCCCAAAAGCTCTTTTCTCAGCTACCCTACCTCTGATCACTCAAAATAATTATTTTACACTAACTTTTTTCACTATTTTTCACCAAAGTACGCTCCCCGGTACGCTCCCCGGTGCGCGTACCGGGCGCTCCCCCGCGAAAATTGGAAATTCTTTATTTTTTTGCCCCGCGGGGCCCTTTTATGGCCCCCACATCAAACCTAGGGGGTCAGGAGGGGTCTACCCTGCCCCCTTATGGTCATTTCCCCCTTTGTTTTTGCCACCTCTTGTGACTCGATCCTACCGAGACACAAGATGGCGGCCGCTCCGGACTGTTTGGAATATTGACAGAGACCCGAGAGCCAATCAGCTTTCCGCGCGCGAACTCACGTTACGCGCCGGGTGCGCTCCCCGGTACGCGTACCGGGGCGCGCTTATAGATATATATATTTTTTTGAACCTAAATTACTCAAAATCCACTGGAGCACATATCTTGAGACATAGCAAAGGCACATCGGGCTACCAGTCCCTACAATTTTGTCAAGTTTGGTGGAAATCCATTCAGCCGTTCGGGCTAAAAGTGAGTCCAACCGCCCTAAGGAAATTAACATGGGGAAAACACGTTTTGGGACCCCCCTTTTATCTCGTCCCCCGCTTGACGAATCCCCCTCAAACTTTCAGGGAAGGACCGGAGCGCCGCGAAAACAATCCTAACTATAACTACCTACTGGCAACCGCCAGTAGGTAATATATATATATATATATATATATATATATATATATATATATATATATATATATATATATATATATATAGTAGTTATAGTTAGGACCTAGTTTCCGTAGGTAATCCGTAACATTCTTTTGAGAATTACTTTGGCGCAGGTTGATGAATCCTCGCAAATTTCTCAAAGAAGATGGCCCGCTCCGCTCTGCTCCTTCCCTGAAAGTTTTGGGGGGATTTGTCGAGTGGGGGCTGAATAAAAAGGGGGTCCCAAAACGTGTTTTCGCCATGTTATTTTCCATAGCACGATTAGACACAGCTACAGCCCGAACCGCTGAACGGAATTACACCAAATTTGGGAAAATGGTAGGGTCTGGTACGCAGATCGCCCTTTTGGTTAAAGGGTGTAAATCCCTCCAGTAGTTCCTGAGAAAATCAAATGTGAAAGAATTTATATATCTGGGCGGAGCCTAACCACACATCTCATCGTGAGATCTGATTGGCTGTCAGCACTTCATCCAAGAAGTGTTGGCAGCCATCTTGGGACCAATATACATGATAGCACCTCATTAAAAAGCATTGCAGTTAATAGAAGGTGTTAGGACTTTATTTACATTATAAATCATTTGTGAATGGTACCATACTCTTTTTAGGAATTGTGGTGTGTTCTAAGGTGATTTTTTACCATGGGAAAAAGCCTTCTGCTGGGATATCATGAATCATGTTTGAAAGAAAACTATTATCTCATGCTTTTCCCACAGTAGTTTGGAAGGGGATCTATAAGCTAAACTGAAAGCATATTTTCTGTAAATTCACATTATCTTTCTCAGTCATGTGAGAATGAAGTCTGACATTCTCAGTAAAACATGTACATCCAACAAGGACAGAGACTGTCAGTTGATTCCTTTGTGTTCTACTGCAGCTTCCCAGAGTGTTCTAAAGAACAACTAGAGCGCTAACCGTCCTACTTATTACAAAGGTATGGCACACCTGAAGCCATCTTGATTGGAATAAAGTGGTAACTCTTAAAACATTTAATTTAAAAAGGAACAAAATGAGGAGGTATATTTTGCCATAGAAAGTATGATTAGTGCGGCAGAAAGAAAAATTAGGGCACATTTTGAGTGACTTCTCAAATCCTCTTATATTTTATTAAAAAATTCTGACATGCAGTCTCCCAAGATGGCCACCAGAGACAAAAGAGCCCAAATGTAGCCCAAATATCACCCAGATGTAGCCCAAGTATAGCCCAATGACAGAATGTCCCAGAGTGTTCTAAAGAACAAGTAGATCGCTAACAGTCTTACTTATGACAAAAATATGGCACACCAGAAGCCATCTTGATTGGAATGAAGTGGTAAGTCTGAACACATTTAATTTAAAAATGAACAAAATGAGGGGGTTCATTTTGCCATAGAAATTATGATTAGTGCTTCAGAAAGAAAAATTAGGGCACATGTTGAGTGACTTCTCAAATCCTCTTCTATTTCATTAAACCATTCCGACATGCAGACTGAAACATGCACTTTCAATACCAGCAGCAGACTTCCCTGGTGAGCAGTAGCTTTACTACATTGATCTAATGAGCAACTAGAGTGCTAACATTCAGAATTCATGGCAAATGTGTGACACATCTGAATGCCTTCTTGATGGAACCAAAGTAAACAAGCATTGAAAATGCAATAGATCTCGCCCTCGTTTAAGGTAAAGCCATTCTGTTTGTAATGAGGTGGCTTTTTAGCTTTGCTTTTATTAGTGTTTTTCAAACTTTCATGTAAATAACATGCATATGTATGCATATATGTATATGTATGCATGCATTTATATTTGTATTTATATAGATATGCAGATTATATATGTTTATATATGTATGTATGTATATATATATATATATATATATATATATATATATACACATTACCTACTGGCGGTCGCCAGTAGGTATATATACTTAGGATTTTTTCTCTATGGGATTTTTGAAAATTCTATGTCTAATAACTTTGGCGTTTGTGGACGGAATTGGCTGAAATTTTCAGGAAAATGGCACAATTTGTTTCTGAGCATCCCCTGAAAACTTGGGGGGGTTTCGTCAAGGGGGGGCAAGAAAAAAGGGGGGTCCCAAAACGTGTTTTTCCCATGCAATTTTCCATAGGGCGGTTGGCCTCACTTTTAGCTCGAACGGCTGAATGGATTTTCACGAAACTTGGCAAAATTGTAGGGACTGGTAGCCCGATGTGCCTTTGCTAGGTCTCAATATATGTGCTCCAGTGGATTTTGAGAAATTAACGTTCAAAAAAATATATATATCTGTAAGCGCGCTCCGGGCAGCGCCCCGGTTCGCGTACCTGACGCGTAGCGGAGCTTCGAGAAGCGAAGCTGATTGGCTCTCCAGTGTCTCTCCAGTGTCTGTCAACATTCTAAACAGTCTGGAGCGGCCGCCATCTTGTCTCTCGGTAGGATCGAGAGACAAGAGGAGGCCAAAACAAAGGGGGAAATGACCATAAGGGGGCATAGAAGATCCTCCCTGACCCTCTAGGTTTGATGTGGAGGCTTTAAAAGGGCCCCGCGGGGCAAAAACATTTTTTTTGCGGGAGCACTCGGTACGCGCACCGGGAAGCGGTCTGGGGAGCGTACTATAAGGAAGAAAGAATGATAGACTATGATATATTTTGAAATATTGTATGTTTATTGATTGTTCTTTTTGTTGTGTTTTTTTTGTTTTTTTTATTTATTTATTTATTTTGGTTGTACTTCATGAATTAGATATAAAAATGAATAATGTCTCAAACAATTTTTAATTATTAAATAAAAATGTATTGGTCAGAATTTTCATAGTTCAATAAAACTTCCATCATTACATCATCTGGAATCTCCTCAAACATGCATGTTTCTATGTCTTCTAAGCATTCAATAAATTGTTCATCCAAAGACTGATCCATAAAATTTTCATCTAAAAATTCTTCATTTAGAATCTCCTCAGATGTAATGTCGAAGGAAACATTGATATTTTCGTGCTCCCCTTCCATTATTTTGCTGTAAATTGCATAAAAAATAACTATATCAGAAAAGTTACGACACTGTTGGGTTTAAGTTCAGACAGGTAGTTTGGATTTTTTAACAGTGAATTTATCTTTGGGTAGTGTATGGTATCAGACTGGAAGTAGAAATATAAAAAAGTTTATGTGATGAAGCCTAAGTAAATTCATAATTATACAAGAGAAGCCTAAATCCATCCATAACTATAACAGAGAAGTCTATCTAAATCTATAACTATTACAGAGTGATAGTATAAAACTATCAGAAAAAGTTTTCCAAATTAACTTTAAGTGCACAATATACTTCAGTTTTCAAAATAACAACTTACCTTTCAAAAAGCAGTTTAAGTTCTCAGTGAAGATTTTCTTGAAATCTACTTCAGGAGGTGGTAGTCAAAATGGCTGTGTTTCTCTCTCTTTCTTTATATATATTCAGGTACATAACCAATCAAATGTCAGGTAAAAAGAGTAGAAAATGAAAGTAACATTTTAATTGGTTGTCAATTCCAACACTACAGATGTGTTTTGTGAAGTAATTTACCTCAGGGTATTTAGAGAGGTCTACAGGCTAAATGGCTAAATGGAATTCCAATCAAATTTGTGAAAATGGTAGGGATTGGTATGTAGTATGAGCTAATCTATATTTGGTGAAAGTGTCTCCAGTGGTTTTTCTGTGAATTACTCTCCCACCTTTTTTTGAGCGAGCGATTCCCGGTGCGCGCCCCGGTACGCGAACCGGCAGCGTTACGGGAGTCCTCCATTTTGTGTTTTGGTAGAATTGAGATACAAGATGGAGGGCAAATAATGTTCAGAATGGGTAGAAGGGGGCACGGTAGACGTATCCTGACCCCCTAGGTTTTCTGATGGTAGCTGAGGAGGACCATATGTGCGGAAAAAAAAGTTTTTTTCACATTTTCGCGCGGTTAGCGTCCGGTGCGCGTACCGGGTAGCGCTCCGGGGAGCGTACTTTGGTGAAAATTAGTGAAAAAAATTAGAGTTAAATAATAATTGTGAGTCATAAGATGTAGGATAGCTCTGAAAAGAGCTTTTTGGTCCTGTGGCTGATGTAGGTACCTACAAGTAGGTACCAATGCACAGTCTTAAATTGAGGATGAAAATTCTGTTCCCCTCATCTGAGAAGTGAACTCCATCTGCTCTGTAGATATCTTGCATGTAGTAACGCAAGTTATTGTTGTAGATGGAGCCCATTCCATGGTCTCTCATGTAAGCTGAAACAGACTTATTTACATGCTTCCTCAATTTCTCAAATTGTGGACAAAATTGGTTGGACCACTTCCATTTCTGTCTTTGGCATATATTTGAATATACCAAGGCAGTTTGAGGAAATAGTGCCATCAATTGCTCAAAGGTGTCCTTTAAAAGCATTTCCAGACCTACCCCAGTCAAAGTGCCCAAGTCATTTCCTCCACAGTGCACAATTAACAGGTCAGGTTTTGGCAAATGTAAAAAGGTTTTCACCAATGGTATCAATTGGTGACATTTTAATCCTCTGTGGCCAATCCACTTAATTTCCACATTTTGTAAATTGAGGTTGTGTACATTTCTGTTATCAGCAAACCTTTGAGCCCAGTGGATATAACTATGTCCAACAATCCAGACATAAAACATGGTGAGAGAAGGTTCTGCTGCAGTCAGATGAAGTGTGGCAATGAAATGGCAGTTGAAAAAATAAGAGTTTATAATAAAAAAAACTGTGGAGTTTCTGTGCTAATGAATCAGTAGCAGTGATTGGTGGATTTTGATTGCTGGAAACAGAAAGTTAGGGTGCATGGATGAGTTCTTTGAAAGATGTAATTTGAAAGGTCAAGAAAAAATCATTTTATGAAAGATTGCACTGGATACGCAGGTGTACTGAGAGTTCAGAGTTCAATTGAAACATTGTTGTGTGAAGTTGCAAACATGAGAGGTCTTTCAGGAGGTGGTTGCTATGCAAAAAAGGCAGAAAGGGCAAAGGGGGGAAGGGTGTTGATTTGAAAAAAGTGAGGGAAGAGTTTTGATTGGGTGACATGAGAGATATGTGTGATGAATTACAGCATTTCTGTGCCAATGATGGTTGCAGCCTCTGGAGTGCATACCCTTTGTTCTGCTGAAGACAAATTGGTGTGTGTCTGAGACTGTTTTGAAACTCATAAAGTATTTGCTAAGGTGAGAAAAGATTCATTTAATTTATATAGAGAATAGTATGCTTTAGGGAGAAAATTATGAAGAAAGTTGTGTATTTAAAATGTTGCTTTGTGTCAAGTGTTTTATGTGATGGAAAAATCGTGCAAGGGCCTTTAAAATACGCTTTCATGTGTCTTAGGGAATTTTAACTCACTTCCCCATGAATGTGGTTGAATAATTGCTTTACATGATGTATTTAAAAAAGTTTTTTGAAATCAATTAGGTTTCTTGATATGTACTGCTAGAGTTTCATAGGTTGATTGGGGCATATTTACAAGGCTTTTGAGTTCATTTGATGTAATTTTTCCCAATTTATTTTAAGACATTTCCTTGTGGTGCAAGGTCCTTGTAAATACGCCCCCATGTGTGCTTGGCAAATTTAGATTTTGATTCTTTGAGTCACATAGCCATGTTAAAAGTAACGCAAAAATGATGCAAGGGCCTTAAAAAAACGATTTCATGTGTCTTAGGGCATTTTAAGTCACTTCCCGATGAATGTAGGTATATAATTGCTTTACATGATGTGTTTAAAAACGTTTTTTGAAATCAATTAGATTTGTGGATATGTACTGCTAGAGTTTCCTAGGTTGCTTGGGGCATATTTATAAGGCCTTTGAGTCTCTCTGATGTCATTTTTCCCATTTTAATTTAAGACCTTTCCCTGTGGTGCAAGGTCCTTGTAAATACGCCCCCATCTGTGCTTGGCAAATTTAGATTTTGATTCTTTGACTTACATAGCCATGTTAAAAGTGACCCAAAAATGGTGCAAGGGCCTTAAAAAAACGCTTTTATGTGTCTTAGGGCATTTTAAGTCATTTACCGATGAATGTAGGTATATAATTGATTTAGATGATGTGTTTAAAAACGTTTTTTGAAATCAATTAGGTTTCTGGATATGTAGTGCTAGAGTTTCATAGGTTGCTTGGGGCCTATTTATAAGGCCTTTGAGTCTCTCTGATGTTATTTTTCCCATTTTAATTTAAGACCTTTCCCCGTGGTGCAAGGTCCTTGTAAATATGCACCCATTTGTGCTTGGCAAATTTAGATTTTAATTCTTTGAGTTACATAGCCATGTTAAAAGTGACCCAAAAATGGTGCAAGGGCCTTAAAAAAACGCTTCCATGTGTCTTAGGGCATTTTAAGTCATTTCCCCTTGAATGTAGGTATATAATTGATTTAGATGATGTGTTTAAAAACGATTTTTGAAATCAATTAGGTTTCTTGATATGTAGTGCTAGAGTTTCATAGGTTGCTTGGGGTATATTTAAAAGGCATTTGAGTCCCTTTGATGTTATTTTTCCCATTTTAATTAAAGACATTTCCCCGTGGGGGAAGGTCATTGTAAATACACCCCTATGTGTGCTTGGCAAATTTAGATTTTGATTCTTTGAGTCACATAGCCATGTTCCATACAGTGCTCAACCTCTGCGTAGTCTTTGATATGCTAGACCCCATCAGCACAATGAGATACCTAAGCAAAGGAAACACAGGTGATGTGATTGTGAAATGAGGAAAAGAAATTCCAAATTTTTCAATTACATCACCTGTGTTTCCCAACTTTACGAATGACATTGTGCAGATGAGGTTTAGGCCTGTCCACGGACACAGAAGAGGTCTGGCCTTTGTTCAAGAGTGAAGTGGACATGACTCACTTCATTGGTATGCCTGCACATGTATTATCTCCTCTGTACTCTTCAACAAGCGTAAATTTCATCTGCAACCCTGAGTAGGCCTCACCTCAAACAAACCTCTGGATAGGCCACACCTTATCATCATCCTGAATCAATCATTTAAAATGTTAGGGACAGATTTATGATAGGTGTATGCCTCTTTTGCGCCACTGTGCGTCACTTTTGTGACGCAGCGGCGGTGCAAAAGATTTCCTATGTGGCGACATATTTACAACTTGATGCATCTAGGCAGATGTGTCATGCTGTAAAGTCCTGTACCATATGAAACCGATGCAGCAGTGATGCAAAAGATGCTCCATGTTGCAAGACAGGCCTCACTTCATCTCCAACAAGATAAGAAGCTGAATCTTCTGTAAATGTCAAAATTGTTGTATACAGTCCTCAACTTCTGTGTACTCTTTGATATGCTAGACTCCATCTGCACTATGAGATACCTAAGCAAAGGAAACACAGGTGATGTGATTGTGAAATGAGGAAAAGAAATTCCACATTTTTCAATTACATCACCTGTGTTTCCTAACTTTACGAATGACATTGTGCAGATGAGGTTTAGGCCTGTCCACGGACACAGAAGAGGTCTGCCCTTTGTTCAAGAGTGAAGTGGACATGACTCACTTCATTGGTAGGCCTGCACATGTATTATCTCCTCTGTACTCTTCAACAAGCCTAAATTTCATCTGCAACCCTGAGTAGGCCTCACCTCAAACAAACCTCTGGATAGGCCACACCTTATCGTCATCCTGAATCAATCATTTAAATTGTTAGGGACAGATTTATGATAGGTGTGTGCCTCTTTTGCGCCGCTGTGCGTCACTTTTGTGACGCAGCGGCGGTGCAAAAGATTTGCTATGTTGCGACATATTTACAACTTGATGCATCTAGGCAGATGTGTCATGCTGTAAAGTCCTGTGCCACATGAAACCAATGCAGCAGTGATGCAAAAGATGCACCATGTTGCAAGACAGGCCTCACTTCATCTCCAACAACATACCGTCCGTTTAAACTGTAAACATTTAGGAATGTGTAGGGGGCATGGAGAAGCTGAATCTTTTGTAAATGTCAAAATTATTGTGTACAGTGCTCAACTTCTGTGTACTCTTTCATATGCTAGACTCCATCTGCACAATGAGATACCTAAGCAAAGGAAACACCGGTGATGTGATTGTGAAATGAGGAAAAGAAATTCCACATTTTTCAATTACATCACCTGTGTTTCCTAACTTTACGAATCACATTGTGCAGATGAGGTTTAGGCCTGTTCACGGACACAGAAGAGGTCTGACCTTTGTTAAAGAGTGCAGTGGACATGACTCACTTCATTGGTAGGCCTGCACATGTATTATCTCCTCTGTATTCTTCAACAAGCCTAAATTTCATCTGCAACCCTGAGTAGGCCTCACCTCAAACAAACCTCTGGATAGGCCACACCTTACCGTCATCCTGAATCAATCATTTTAAAATGTTAGTGACAGATTTATGATAGCCGTGTGCCTCTTTTGCGCCGATGTGCGTCACTTTTGTGACGTAGCGACGGCGCAAAAGATGCGCTATGTTGCGACATATTTACAACTTGATGCATCTAGGCAGATGTGTCATGCTGTAAAGTGCTGTGCCACATGAAACCTGCGTCAGGTTTCATATAGGCGTTTTGTTGCAGGGTGGGCATTCATTTGCATGAAAGCCCTGTAAAACTAACACAGTGAAATTTAGAAGATTTCACTGAGTCAGCTTTATAGCATTGCTGAATCAAATCCTTACGCCTGTTTGAAACAGGCATAAGGAGTGATGCACCATGCAATGTGTGGCTTGCTCCTGTGCATTGCAGTAGACATGTCGCGTTTACGACGTGATTCCTGCAATGTGCTGCTTTTGCGGCACAGATGCGTGACGCATCTGTGCTGTTTTTGCTCAATGGTGCTCCACATTGTAAATGCGGCACATCATGGTGTGGCAGAGCAGCGGTGCACGTTAACTGGTGCATCCCTGGGGATGCGCCAGTTAACATAAATCTGCCCCTTTACATTTAAGTATGAGCAGGGTAAACAGAGTCGGTGAGGCTTATCCAAGGTTAAGAACAGATGAGTCCTGTTCACTGAAAACTTGGACATAGGCCTCACCTCCTCAGCATCGCTGGACATGGCTAAATAATAATTGCAAAATGTTACTCTTGTTAAACAATTTTAATATTATAGTCTCTGAGATTTGTCTCTTACTCTGCAACATCTCATTGTTGTTCTCTTTCTTTAAAGATAACGACAACATCAACCATGAGTGATAATGAGCAATCAGTTGATCTCGATCTTATCATTGACCTTGTCATTGAAACGTCAGTGGAAGTAGATCCCTTGGATGATTGAAATCCTGAGGATGATGAAGAACATGATGAGGATGCCGATTTGTCAGAATTGTATGACATAGGGTGGGAAGCGGGCCTGCTTGAGCCTATGGAACTATAAACATTTATTTTTAAAAGTTACTGGAAATGAAAAGTAAAAATGTAAACCGTTTCATTTAAAATTAAACAATAGTTCAAAAACAGGTTGTGTGTAGTGTTTTAATAAAATAGTCAAATATGCTCATAAAATTAGTTCAGATTCACATATAAAACAGCACAGGTCAAATGTAGAAGCATTCCATTTCTTTGCTACTATTTGTGAATACTAAATTTGCCAATGCACAAAAAATTATTCTATGTAAAAATGACAAGTAGTGCGTTAAATTTTGACGACTGTTATTGATTTACTGTTTGCTAATAGTGGTTAATACCATTTTTAATTATATTTTACCACAGATTCAACTGCAGATCATTTCAAAAGGAGAGAATGCCATCTAAAGAACGAAACCGAAAGGCTACAAAACGTCAAAGACAGCAGCTAAATAAATTATTGCAGCAGTCCTCTACAATAAAAACTTGTCAAGTCACCAAGAAAGCTCCGGGTAAGACAACAAAATCATTCATAAGAAACATTTGTAGAAAAAAAAGTAGTACTACAGAAAATGTTTTAGTCCAGAAAAAGAGAAGCAATTTAAACGGAAAGGGAAGGCCAATCAAAAATGTTACTGCTAGAGCAGGAGATAACTCTGTGCATGGTAGTAGAAGGAAAAATCAGTTTAGGGACATTCGCAGACGAATGTTCCGCAACAGGATAATTGGCAATTTGTTAAAAAATATTAAGAAAGGTCAGCAGAAAGTGGTTTTTTATAAGAGAAAAAAAAAATTGAGAAAGTTATTGATCAGGCATTTGAAATTAAGCGAAAGTTATTTATTTTGATAATCAATAGAATTAGGAAGCTAAACAAGGCAATTTATGATTTCAAAAGAAATAGTAGATGCAAGAGAACAGTTAATCGTAGTAATTTTTGTGAAGTTTTTTCAGGAGAATGGATGCATAGTTCAAGTTGTGAGGCATTTTTTAATGAGGAGAGTTATTTCCAGGATAATGATTTGGTGCATGCAGTTGACACCAGTGGTCGAGCTTATGAGGTGAAAGATGGTTGTCCAGTTGAAAAAGAAAAAATTGTGACAACAGAGGCAGAAGAGGTGTTAGGTAATGAGGTTTTAGGAAGACGTCCTAAGGGACCTGTGTACACCTGGAAGTGTAGTAGTATTTGCAGTGTGCGGCAGGATTCCATCAATTTGCTTTGTGATTTTGTACGGACATTTAATAAGAAAAGTTTGAAGCAGAAAATGATGTTGTTGCAAGAATTAGATCCTTGCAGAGTGAGAGAAGTGACAGGTTTGCATGGTCATTCACTGGCTTGTCTTTCCAGGAGAGTATGCCAGAGTGTTTTTCATCATTTCAGGATGCTAGCAGTGCATCATAATAAAGTGAGGAAGTTAGTTAGAATGTTGTATTATGCTAAGAGTCCAGCAATTATGCTTAAACAATTATGCACTGCTCTTTTGCATGGTTCTGAAATAGATGTGAAGAATATTTGTGAAGAAATTGAGTTTTGTTACTTTGGAAGTAAAGTGGAGAATGTTGAAATTGACCCAGAAGAAGAGGGTAATGTGGAAGATAGTGTACAGGTTTCCAGTACAGATAATTTTCAGAAGGAAATTGCCACGTTTCAGGTGAAATCAAGTGAGAGGCCTAATTTCACTTGTGTGTGTTGTCGACACACTTATTATAAGAATCAGACTAAGTTAGTGGATTTATATGCGAAAAGTGAAAGGGAAAATAATAGTGAATGGGAGGATTTCGCAACATACTTGATGGTAGAAAATTGTTTTGATTTGGGATTGGATCAACGTGTGTGTACTTATTGTTGTAACAAATTAAATCAAAACCGGATGCCTGCTAGAGTGGTTCATAATAATCTGGAATTGGTTGAGATTCCTTCTGAATTGAAGGATTTAAATACTTATGAATCTATTTTGATTCAAAGTATCCATCCCTTTCAGGCTATTGTAAGAATGGAGCCAAAGACAGGGAAATTGCCTCCATCAGATTTACAGAGAGGATTAAAGGGAAGAGTTGTTTATTTGCCTCTAGATTTGAAGAAAAACATTAATACAATTGGAGTAGAAAAAGTGGAAGAGGAACCTCTGGTTATCTTAGTTAATGGGGTTCCGACAAAGAGTAAGAAAATATGGCAAGATTTAGTGGATGTTAGGAAAGTCAAAAAGGCAACATTCTATTTGAAAAAAAGCAATAAGTACTATAAGAATGTATATGTTGCAGAAGAGGAAGTAAGTGAAGAAGAGGATAGTGATTTGTGTGGTGGTCAAATTGAGAAAGTAGAACCCTCTAAAAGTGAAGAAATATATGAACATTATAGTGTTCATCCTTTGCATTCCAAGGAAGTCATGGGGAATGCTATTGAGTTGTTTCAAATGAAACAAGCCAAAGGGAGTCCCATTAGTGTTTGGGAGGAAAGTTTGGAAGCTCGGTGTTTCCCACAGCTATTTCCAACAGGTCAAGGAGGAAGATATGATGAGCGACCTCATCAAATTCCTGCTTCTGAATACCGGACTTTACGATTGTATGCAGAAGATTCTAGGTTTCGACAATGCATTCCGTATTTGTTTCATCTCCTGTTTGAAAGCGATCTGTCTGGACTGTCATATGCAGTGAACCACATCTTGAAAAGTGGTATACAGATGCAAAACATCTCGGCAAGTGACTTTATGGATAAAGTCAATGTGCAAGACAGTATTTTGGATTCTCACCTGATTAATCTCATGGCGTGTCAGCGTGGTACTAATGAGTACTGGTACCATCGTCATGGTGATTTAAAATGTATGCTGAGGAACTTAGGAACTCCCACATGGTTCCTCACTCTCAGCTGTGCCGAGTATGGCTGGGAAGACTTACTTGAATTTCTACGAGAGGCAAATGGAAACATTGAAAATATCGAATTCAAGACACCCGGAGAACTGTGCTCTTTGGATCCAGTGAATGTATGCAGGTACTTCAATCATAGATTTGAAGCTATGATGTCTTTCATCATGAACAAGAAAAATCCACCTCTTGGAGAGGTGTTGGATTTCTTCTGGAGAAAGGAGTACCAAGCAAGAGGTGCTCCTCATATACATATGCTGCTGTGGATCAAGGATGCACCTAAATTTGGAACAGATCCAGAAGACTTAGTGATGAGTTTCATAGAACAGTATTCTACATGTGCTGTTCCAAACGCAAAGGAAGAGAAAAGCCTAAGAGAACAAGTTTTACGCTTCCAAAGCCATCGTTGTGGAAAGTACTGTCGTCGTAAATTCAGAAACAAGGACAAGTTCTACACCAAATGTCGTTTCGCCTTTCCACGACCGGTGATTTCTAAAGGAAGAGTGAACAGTTTTATGTCTTCGCTGCGACATAATGTGATGAAGAAATCACCTAAAAACACATACAATTTGAAAAGGAACGAAGAGTCCAAGTACATCAACGACTACAACCCAGTGATTTTGTCCATGTGGAATGCTAACATGGATATACAGTTTGTGGCTGATAACTGTATGGCTGTGGCTCAGTATGTGACATCTTACATCACCAAAAAAGAAAAGACAGAATTGAAGGATATGTGGGAGGACATTTCCCATGAAAAGAGCCTCAGTAAGAAGTTGTACAGTTTCAGTCTGAAGATGTTGTTACATCGAGAAATCGGAGCTTACGAATGTTCTGACAGGTTGTCTTCAGCAAGTCTCTATGCCAAATCCAGGAGTATCGTTTGGGCGAGTCTTGGTCTTGCTGCAACGCGTAATCAAGTTCTGAAACCTGTGCGGGAAATTGAGTATTTGGCGGAAAAGGGGCCAAACAGTACCGATATTTTGAAGACCAACATGTTGGATACATATTATCCAAATAGAAGCAGTCACCTCGAGAATGTTTGTCTGTATGAGGTTCTACAAAATTACATATTCAAGAGGAACATCAAAGAAGATATTGATAAAGGTGTGTATGCTGTAATTGGAAGTGAGGGAAGTCTGGTCAAGCAAAGAAAATGCCACTTGGTAAACCATCGAAAATTGAGTGGCGAATCTCCTGAAAAAAAAGAGTTTTTCTATTTAGCACTTTTGCAACTTTTCAAGCCTTGGCGTGCAGAAGAGGAACTGCTTGGAGATTTCCTCTGTTACGAAGACTCTTTCAATGCCGCCAAGGAGACCATAGAATGTCCTGTTTTTCCCAAATATCTAGAAATGTTGAATGCGGAAATCGAGCAGGAAGCAACGATTGCAGCCGAGATTGCTAGAGACAGTTCTCAGGACAGTCAGAGTTCTGTTTCATTGAGTCAGGATCCACTAGGAGGACCAGTTATCGAAAATGAAGCTGCCACTGCCATGATTGAAGTGGAAAGAGCCATGGCACATGCTCAGGAGGATGCGGTTAACTTAGAAGACTTGGAAAGACAACTCAACGTTGAGCAGAGGAAAATATATGACGAAGTTACCAACCAAATTGATCATGGATTAAGTCATGAGAAGAAAGAGTGCTCATGTACGTCGTTGAAGCCTGTCCGACTGTACGTGAGTGGAGAAGCGGGAACTGGAAAAAGTTTCCTCATTAAAGCAATTTCATGTTATTTGCAGAAAAGGACTGAGACATCGCTGTCTTGTGTTGTCACCGCTCCAACTGGACTGGCAGCACATAACATTAAAGGTATTACTTTGCATCGTCTACTGATGCTGCCAGTGGAGCATGATAACAAATTACAATACCACAAGTTATCTGGAGATGCTTGTTGTGAAGTTTCAAGAGTATTGAAGAAAATGAAACTTCTTATCATTGACGAAGTAAGCATGGTTTCCAATGTCATGCTTGCCTTTGTGCATTTGAGAATGCAAGAAGTTCTCAAAACAGAGTATGATGTGTTATTTGGTGGCAAACACATCATTGTTTTCGGTGATCTTCTGCAGCTGACACCAGTGAAAGGACAACCTGTGTTCAAAATACTCACGCATAAAGATACCAGGAAGTGCCTAGGGAGCATTGGCAATGTTAATATATGGTAAAACTTCAATTATGCTGAACTGCGTGAAAATATGCGTCAGGCGAAGGATGAAGATCAAGAATATTCTACAAGATGTTAGAATTGGAAAAGTGACCGAGCATGGGAAAGAAGCTTTACATGCACGATTACTGTCAAATTTGTATCCAGAACAAGACGTTGTGCCTGAGAATATTTTTCAGAAAATTACTGAGAAGAAATCTGGAATATGTTTGATGCCAACTCTTGCAGAATGTGCCATCTTCAACAACAAAATGTTGTATTTATTTTGACAGAGTAGAGCATATGGGATCAACAATTATTTTGTCTGAGAATTTGAAATCAAAATTGGATTCATTAGAGAAGACTATATCTAAAACTGCAGGTTTTGAAAAGACTCTGAATGTGTGCTTAAATTGCCGTATAATTTTAAGAAGGAATTTACATGTTGAAAGAGGTCTGGTAAATGGATCAATGGGTAATGTTGTTGATTTTGTGAAATACAGAAATAGAGATGGAATTGAATTTTTAAAAATTAAATTTGATGGCATTGAGGAAGTACAGCTAATTGGTCATTGCTCTGCTAGGTTTTTGCTTGTAAAAGACTTATATGTTCGCCGTAAGCAGTTTCCTGTTTGCTTGGCATATGCGGTGACAATCCATAAATCGCAAGGTTTAAGTGTAGACAGTGCATTGGTGAATATTGGCAGTTCTGTGTTCAAGGAGGGTATGGCATATGTGGCATTGTCACGAGTTAGAACTTTATCGGGATTGTACTTGATTGAGTGTGATGTCACAAACATGTGTGCGGATCTAGATTGTGTTAAGGAATACAATAGGTTAAGAAGAGAGTATGCGCCACATTTGCCTCAATATCCTTTGTTTGAGAAACGTGTGGTAGGCCGGAAACGAAGAAATGTGACCAATAGTAGGGAGGTTGTAGCAAAAAGACGAAAAGTCGATGAACCAGAAATTATAAGCAGAAAGAAAAAGGATTTTGTTGAAGATGTTGTTGGTTTTCAATTTGAAAACAGTTCTGGTGTCAACTGCTATGCTAATGTAGTGGTTAATGTTTTGTTTTCTCTAGAAAATGTAAAAGAAGAGATTGTGGTCAATTCGGATCAAAGATTTTGCAGTTTGTTGAATTCTGTGTTAGATAAATGTAGCACTGATAGAACAAAAATAGAAAGTGTGTCTGAAATTCGAAATCTGTTAGACAGATGTTCAGGTCAAACACAATTCTCTCAAAATATTCAGCAAGATTGTCAGGAGTTTTTAATGTATATGCTTGATGTATTGCTTGATGAAGGTGTAGATGTAGATCACCTGTTTGGGCTTTCTTATCAATGGCAGCATGACTGCGAGAACTGTAGGGTATCAAGTACTACTAGTGTAGACTCAGAAAAATGTATATATTTAACTTTGCCAGACAGTAAATCAGTGTCCTTTAATAAGCTAGTAAAAGCAGCTGATCACAACATGGAGTGTAGCCAATGTAAGTCTGAAATGTTGTCAACATTATTTATACGAACATATGGCCAGTATGTCATTTTAATGTTCCAACGATGTAGGCCTGATGGAACAAAATTGACAACTTTAGTTAAAAATGTTGTGGCTTCGCAGTTGTCAATATCAGGAAGGACTTTTGTAACTGCAGCAATTATATATCATGACGGTCCTTCAACAACATCAGGACATTACACAGCTTATTTGAAGTCTAGAAACGGCTGGTCATTCTGCAATGATTCTGTTTTAACTTTCAAAAACAAATTGCCTTTTGACCTTAAAAATTCTTACCTGGTGTTTTTAAAACCAAAATTTTAGGGAAGGAATCTCGGGATTTGCTCTGAGGAATTTCAAGAGGTTCTAATGGCTCCTAAACTATTTGGCCTTGAGGATAAGTGTAGTACAGAGTCAAAAGTTATTTTTGAGTTTTAAATAGTTCCTGGAAAAAAAGAAGGTTTTCTTACAGAAAGTGGTGGGCACGGATTAGTTAAAGGACAACAGAGTATTTCCCAAAGCAAACGGTGTTCTTACCATAACACTTAACGTCATGGAAAAATAACTGCACTTTGAATGAGTTCAGAAAAACTGTTTCTTTTTATAAGCTAATTCAAGCAGCCAATCAAAACATGGAGTAGAGGTAATGTAAGTCTGCAATGCTGTCTAGATTATTTGACCAAACTTTTGGTTATAATGTCATTTTAAAATTCCAACTATATAAACCTGATGAAAGTAAGTCTTCAACTTTAATTACAAATGTTGTGGCTACACAGTCGTTGATTTTAGGAAGAACATTTGTAACTGCAGCTATTATATGACATGATGGTCCTTTGACAAGATCCGCTTATTACACAGCTTATTGAAAATGTAAAAAAAGCTGCTGTTTCGGAAATGATTCCCATTTGACTACGATACAATGTTGCCTTTTTACTTAAAAATATTCTTACTTTCTGTTGTCAGAAAAGAGAATTTAGGGTAGGTAACTGGCCTATAATGATTCTAGGGGTTGATATAATTTTATCTATTGTTTTAAATTGCTTTGTGATTAAAAGTGTTGTAGAGAATTAAATAATTGTAGTAGTCATAGAGGTAGTGTAAGTCTGCTTCATAGTAAGCAGTATCAGTGTCATAGGAAATGTGGAACATGAGTGAGCAAGAAAGGTGAGATATTACTAGTACAGGATTGTGAAAGTGATCTTGAACGTTTTCTTTCTGAAAGTTGCGGAAATACAAAATGACGGGATTTGCTTAGAAGAATTCCAAGAGTTATAAATGGCTCTTACACGATTTGGCCTTGGGGAAAAGTGCGGTAGAGAGCAAGAAGTCATTTATTGTATGTAACATATTTGTCAAAACGATGGAGCTTTTCTTTCAGAAAGTGGCGGGCTGAAAATAATAACAGCACAACAGAGTGTATGCTGTTCATAGGATATCCTTTGACGTCATGGAAAGTAAGTTACTTTTCAGGAGTTCTGATTTCTGATTGGTTATGTTATATGGGTTTTTTAAACACAATCATTTTGATTGTGTTTTTTTTTCCCCGCTGTTATATGATGAATACCTTCAAGTCACTGTTTTTAGTGAAATTTGATAAATTCTGAGAACAGCAAAAATAAACCATTTAACATGTATAATTAATTCTGTACTTTTTGTATTTATGATATACATTTAGAACTGTGTAGTAGGCATGGAGAAGCTGAGGCTTCTGTAAGTGTCAAAGTTGATGCATACAGTGATAGACTACATCTGCACAATGAGATACCTAAGCAAAGGAAACACAGGTGATGTGATTGTGGAATGAGCAAAAAAAATTGCACGTTTTTCAATTACATTACCTGTGTTTCCTAACATTACACATCACATTGTGTAGATGAGGTTTAGGCCTGTTCCAGGAGACAGAGGAGGTCTGACATTTGTTCAAGAGTGCAGTAGACATGACTCACTTCGTTGGTAGGCCTGCACATGTATTATCTCCTCTGTACTCTTCAACAAGCCTAAATGTCATCTGCAACCCTGAGTAGGACTCACCTGAAACAAATCTGTGGATAGGCCACACCTTATCAGCATCTAGAAACAATCATTTAAAATGTTAAGGGCAGATTTATGATGGCCGTGCGCCTCTTTTGCGCCGCTGTTCCGTCACTTTTGTGACGCAACAGCAGTGTAAAAGATGCACCATGTTGCAAGATAGGCCTCAGTTCATATCCCGCAAGATACCGTCAGTTTAAAATGTATATAATTAGGACTGTGTAGGGTGCATGCAGAAGCTGAGGCTTCAATAAGTGTCAAAGTTGTTGCATGCAGTGCTGCACTTCTGCGTACTCTTTCATATGCTGGACTACATCTGCACATTGAGATACCTAAGCAAAGGAAACACAAGTGATGTGATTGTGAAATGAGCAAAAGAAATTGCACGTTTTTCAATTACATCACCTGTGTTTCCTAACATTACGAATCACATTGTGCAGATCAAGTTTAGGCCTGTCCAGGGAAACAGAAGAGGTGTGGCCTTTGTTAAAGAGTGAGGTGGACATGACTCACTTCATTGGTAGGCATGGACATGTATTATCTCCTCTGTACTCTTCAACAAGCCTAAATTTCATCTGCAACCCTGAGTAGGCCTCACCTCAAACAAACCTCTGGATAGGACACACCTTATCGGCATCCTGAATCAATCATTTAAAATGTTAGGGGCAAATTTATGATGGCCATGCGCCTCTTTTGTGCCGCTGTTGCATCACTTATGTGATGCAGCAGCAGTGCAAAAGATGCACCATGTTGCAAGATAGGCCTCACTTCATCTGCATCAAGATACTGTTAGTTTAAAATGTATATTTTTAGGACTGTGTAGGGGGCATGGAGAAGCAGAGGCTTCTGTAAGTGTCAAAGTTGTTGAAAAACTGTTTGTCCTTCAATCTTTTCCCTTGTCTTTTCTAATTTTTGAAATACATGTTTTAATATTTTTCAAATTTTTGTTCTTTCTTTCACAGATTGAAAGTATAAAAAATAACAAGTGACTAAGTTAACGACAATTATAAGGTAAATGTTTTGTACTCTTTTCATTACATTTCTATCACATTTAACTTCTATTAGTTCCACTGCTTCATTTCTTTAACCCTCAGTTTCCTGCCTTTGCTACTTCTCTCATTCCTTTCTCTATTACTTACTTACTCTACTCCTTCCACTCCTTTTCTCAGTCTCTCTGTTCTCATAGTTCCTCACTCCTGTTCACTCACTCCGTCTCTATTACTCTCACTGTCTCTGACTGATCACTCTTTCACTAATAGTTCATTATGCTTTCTCCCTGTAGTTCAAGCACACTAAGGGGCATATTATCAACACAGGCAATAAAATTATCGCTGCTTTTATTGGCAGAAAACTGCCGCAAAAGCGGCTTTAGCGGCAGTTTTCTGCCGCAAAAGTGGCTTTAGCGGCAGATTTCTGCCGATAAAAGCAGTCATTATCGATAGAAAACTGCCGCAAAAGCGGCTTTAGCTGCAGTTTTCTGCCACAAAAGCGGATTTAGCGGCAGATTTCTGCCGCAAAAGCGTCTTTAGCGGCAAATTTCTGCCGATAAAAGCAGCGATAATTTTATCACCTATGTTGATAATATGCCCCTATGTTATTTACATTTCTTTGCTGTTTCAATCATTCCTTTTCTGTTACTTCTTCTTTTCTGCTTTCTGTTTTTTCTCTCTGCTATTCCACATGTTTTAATCTTATTTTGAACATTCACTCACATTCTCTAAGAAACTCTTGTTTATTATTCTTCTACTCTCCTTTTTTTCTTCCACTTCCTTATCTATTTTGTTTTTCACAATTATACCCTCTTCCATCTTTTCTTCGGTAAATAGATCTATTAAACAGTATCTCTGTGTTACTCCCTATAGCTGTCTTTCTTTTAACATTACTCTCTGTTTCCTTCCCTTATACTTACTCTTCTTTTTTTTTTTTTTTTTTTTTTTTGGTTCGCTCCCGGTTCGCGTACCGGCGAGCGAACCGGGAAGCGAACCAAAAGAAATAGAGGTTGCCAGAGTGCTAAACATTCTAGCAATTTTTTTATAAAGGGGAGGTAGTTCTGAAAAGAACTTTTTTTTTATTATTTTTGTTGTTTTATATTTTTTTTATTATTTTTCTGAACAATTTTTTACTTTTTTTGTATTTTTTGAACGGTTTTATATTTTTTTTGTTTTTTTTGAGGGGGAACAACGAAAAACAGGCATTAGAAAGGGCTTAACAGGAGCAAAAATTTTATTTTTATTTTTTGGGGCGTTTTGAGCACTTGTGGTTTTCAAATGCTCTGTTTATCAAATTGATACTCATATTTGCACATGAGAGTAGGTTACCACAATAAAGGCACACTATCTTCATGTGCACAAAATTCTGTTGAATGTTTGGCACCGTTTCACGCGCCTCTGGCCCCGACAGAGTTACCTGTGCCGATGTACTGGCCACAGGAGTTGGTGGGTTGTCTTGGAAGTGACGCATCTCTGCAACGCTGTAATTCAGTGGATGCCACCTCTGCATATGACGGTGCATAGTATAGTTGCCGTAACTATACTTTTTATCTGTGCCTCTAGATAAAACATCTTTACATATGAGGCATGTCACGTGGCGAGCATTCACTTTTTTTTGGCCTTGAGGAAAAGAAAAAAACTGCCAAATAAAGCTATCTTTGTGGTGAGATATCCGGGGCTCCTCACGTAAAAACTGTCTTGGCTGTACTTCCTCTTCCTCTTCTTCGTCCTCTTCCTCCTCTGGGTTGGGAAGGAACTGTGGAGGTGGTCCTTCCTTCCTAGGTGGTTGTGGTGGTGGTGGGGGTCCACCAGCTGCAGCTACTACAGATGCCATTTTTAATAAGCAAAAACAGGTCTTCCTCTCACAAAGATGAAAGTCAGAGTGAGGAAAGAAGGTGGGGGCTTTCATCATTTGGGGAAAAAAAATGTTCTAAACCAATGAAAAGTGTTATTTTTAGGTCACATGACCTAGCCTTACATCATTAGGAAACTAAAAGTGAAATGAACCAATAGAAAGTTGTATTAACAAGTCACATGACCTGTTACGCTTACGTTACGCGCTCCGCGCCGCGCCCCGGATCGCTTCCGGGGAGCTGTGCTTCGCGCCTCGGTTCGCGCTCCGGAGCACTTCCGGGTGCGCTAACGCGGCGCGTCATAAGACGCGTTACGCGGCAACGCGATACGTCGCGCTTACGCGACGCGCCCCGGATCGCTTCCGGGGAGCTGCGCTTCGCGCCTCGGTTCGCGCTCCGGAACACTTCCGGGTGCGATAACGCGGCGCGTCATAAGACGCATTTCGAAGCAACGCGATACGTCGCGCTTACGCGACGCATCACGATGTTGTTTTCTAACGCGGCAGTTGCGCTAACGGAACGTTTACCGGTTCGCGGACCGGGTCGCGGCACCAAACTGAGCTAACGGGAAGCTACCGCGGACCGGTAGCGAAACAAAAAAAAAATTAAAAAAATGTATATATATACATAAAAAAATTATATTAAAAACATATAAAATATATTTTTCGATTTAAAGAAGAATACATTTTAAAGCTTTTGATATTTGCTATTAAAAAACCATTGAAATTCACTGAAAAAACCATAGGTTATAGACCATATATAGTTAGGAATTAGCATTTACAAAACCTTGAAAATTCACTGAAAAAACCATAGGTTATAGACCATATATAGTTAGGAATTAGCATTTACAAAACCTTATTTTACTCACACAAAACCATTGAAATTCCATATATAGTTAGTTGCACTAACTATATATCGCGCACCCGCAATCCACTGCTGATGATGTCACATATTACATCATTCATGACATGGTCAGTGACATCACTGATGACATCACTGATGACATCTCAAATGACATCACTGATGACATCACTGATGACATCTCATTTGACATCAATGATCACATCACTGATGATATCATTCATGTGACAATACAATGCATCTCCTCACACTTTAATATAACCTCTGTTACACCCAGTGTTAAATACAGAGTATAATTTTTGAAACCTTTGACACACCAATACTAGTTACTACATACGCACTCACTGATTCCTACGTCTACACACACATTCACTCATTCACCCATACAATCATTCATACATACAATCACTCATCTTTACAACACTATCATATGCACTCATACACCTATACAGACACTCACACTCTGCCACTCATCCATGGAGTTACTCACACACCTAGTCAGTCCTGTAAAGAATTAATCACACTTCCATTTTCTCATCTATGCAGTTAAACATAGAACACCTTACATTTTCAAACATATACTACACACATACTTACTCTCTTATACAATCACTGATACAAGTACACATTGATCTGCACAGAGTCACACACCTCCCAGCCAGCCACACACACACTCAGTCTCCCATACAAATACTTGGGCAATCAATCAATAACCCATATAGTTGCTCATATAGCTACTGATCAACACATGCAGCAGTTTACAGAACAACAGACATAATGATGCACAAATTAAGACAGTTTAGTCACTAACCCATGCACTCAGTGAGACATATTTAATCACTCACTCATACATTCAGTCATGCACCTACTAAATCCTTCATCCAGACACTTATACATCCACTCATTCTTCAATATGTAAGACATATTTAAACTTTACAGAAACATGAAATTACTGGATGTTGTTTTCAGTGATGTCATCAGTGATGTCATTTGAGATGTCATCAGTGATGTCATCAGTGATGTCACTGACCATGTCATGAATGATGTAATATGTGACATCATCAGCAGTGGATTGCGGGTGCGCGATATATAGTTAGTGCAACTAACTATATATGGAATTTCAATGGTTTTGTGTGAGTAAAATAAGGTTTTGTAAATGCTAATTCCTAACTATATATGGTCTATAACCTATGTTTTTTTCAGTGAATATATATATAAATGCATATGCATATATATGCATATATATGTGTGTATATGTGTGCATGAAGAGAGAGGTAGAGGTGTAGAGGTAGAGGTGTAGAGGTAGAGGTGTAGAGGTAGAGAGGTAGAGGTAGAGAGGTAGAGGTAGAGAGGTAGAGGTAGAGAGGTAAAGACTAGTAGAGAGAGAAGTAGAGAGAAGTAGAGAGAGGTAGAGTGTAGAGAGTAGAGAGTGAGTAGTAGAAAGTAGTAGAGAGCAGTAGTAGAGAGTATTAGAGAGTGAGTAGTAGAGAGTAAGTAGTAGAGTGAGTAGTAGAGCGCAGTAGAGAGTGAGTAGTAGAGAGTAGTAAAGAGTGAGTAGTAGAGAGTAGTAGAGAGTGAGTAGCAGAGAGTGAGTAGTAGAAAGTGAGTAGCAGAGAGAGAGAATAGTCTTGAGTAGTAGAGAGTGAGTAGTAGAGTGAGTAGTAGAGAGTAGTAGAGAGAGTAGTAGAGAGTGAGTAGTAGAGAGTAGTAGAGTGAGTAGTAGAGTGAGTAGTCGAGTGAGTAGTAGAGTGAGTAGTAGAGAGTGAGTAGTAGAGAGTAGTAGAGAGTGAGTAGTAGAGAGTAGTAGAGAGTGAGAAGTAGAGAGTGAGTAGTAGAGAGTAGTAGAGAGTGAGTAGTAAAGAGTGAGTAGTAGAGAGAGAGTAGTAGAGAGTGAGTAGTAGAGAGTAGTAGAGAGTGAGTAGTAGAGAGTAGTAGATAGTGAGTAGTAGGGAGTGAGTAGTAGAGAGAGAATAGTAGAGAGTAGTAGAGTAGTAGAGAATGAGTAGTAGAGAGTGAGTTTTAGAGAGTAGTGGAGTAGTAGAGAGTGAGTAGTAGAGAGTAGTGGAGAATATTCCAAAGTTTGGCACAGCACCACTTGCATAACAAGTCCAATCAAATCATATCACTTAGAGTCCTTATTGAAGCACTGAATCTTGGTGTATATTCAAATGCTTTTATTTTCCTTAAGTTTATGCATCACAGCCAGCCGACGCGTTTCGTTCTGTACAACAGAACTTCTTCAGGGCGTTCTTATTTCCTTCAAGTTATGTCGGTATCCTGTTGTCATATAACTAGATATTTCCTCCAAATGTTAGACGAGTCGTAAGTACATTCTTATTCAAAGTGACTAGGTATCAATTTTACCCACACAATTCGGGCAGACTTGAGTAATTTATAGCATCCTCAAAGTCAGTCTTTCAAAAATTCCAAAGTATAGGACATGATAATCCAAATCCAAATGTTTCTCAAGAAAAGTCATTTTCAATCGTTTGGAATATCGGCGTTTGGGCAGATGTGACCCACGGACACGGTTTATGACTTTTCTTGAGAAACATTTGGATGTGGATTATCATGTCCTATACTTCGGATTTTTTGAAAGACTGACTTTGAGGATGCTATAAATTACTCCAGTTCATGGATGCTGCTGGGAACGCCCCCAGCAACACCCATTGCACGCCCCTTTAACGCAGGACACTGCGTTAAAGGGACTGATATTCATCAGGCAGGATTACGCCACAAAAAGTGGCTAAGTCCTGCCTGATAAATATCACTCAGTCTTCTGCGCCACCGGAACGTCACAAAAAGTGACGTTCCGGAGGCGCAAGGGGCTCGTAAATAAGGTCCGATAGGTTTCACACTCGTTATAGTTAGGAGTTAGCATTTAAAAAACCTTTGAAATTCACTGAAAACCCATAGGTTTCACACCAGTTATAGTTAGCTGGACATTTTATTCATGCAAACCCATTGAAATTCCCCCGTTACAGTTAGTTGTACTCACTATAACTCGCGCGCCCGCAATCCACTGCTGATGATGTCACATATTACATCATTCATGACATGGTCAGTGACATCACTGATGACATCACTGATGACATCTCAAATGACATCACTGATGACATCATCCAGTGAATATGGTTTGCTTTGATATTTAAATATGTATTATAAATACACTACTTTGCATTGAAGAATGAGTGGATATATAAATATAAATGTGTGAATGATAGATTTAGTAACAGTGTCATTGATTGTTTCCTTGACTAATTTGTAGAGTCTCACTATATATAATATGTAGTTATTTAACTGTGTTAAAGTCTTTATTGCTTTGACTTAATTGGTATATTAAAGGCTATATTTGTTATTGGTTTCTTAACTGAGTATTTGTATGGGTAAATGAATGTCTATGTGGTTTGGTGGGGGGTATGTAATTGCCTACAAATGTGTGAATAGTTCATTCAGTAGGTAAATAAGGTTAAGACTACATGTCATAACTCTTGTTTCAGTGAGTGTATATGTTTATGGGTGTGGTGGTGATTAAATATGTTTCTCAATAGTATATCTCCATTAAATTTGCATAATAAAGCAGTGTATGTTCCAGTTATATCTAATTAAGTGAGCCTAAGACTTAGTGATTGTATGAGTCACTGTATGGAGAACTGAATATTTCTAATAGTCATTTTATAACACACTAACCCCCAGATTCATCATCGTCCTCTTTTCCGAGTCCTTAATAGCGATTATTATGGAATCGCTATTAAAGACTCGCAAAACGGGATGCATGTAGAAATCGCAATTAATTTTGCGATTTCTACTGCTTCCTTATTTGCGATTAGCTAATTGCTAATCGCAAATAAGGAATGGCTTTCCCATTCATTCCTATGGGTCTCAAGGCCCATAGGAATGAATGGGGAGTCATTCCTTATTTGCGATTAGCAATTAGCGAATCGCAAATAAGGAAGCGATTTCAAGGGTGCCAGGGTGTCCAAAAGACACCCTGTAGCACCCCTGAAATACAAATGTACACAGGTGTTGCGCACGCACATGTCCAAAGGTCATGTGTGTGTGTAACATACAACTTAGAAAAATGCACTAAAGTGCATTTTTCTAAGTTTTCGCTATTTACCACGAAGTTACACTTCGCGGTAAATAGCGGCCCCATATTGCAAATTTGCAATTTTAAAAAGGTTTTTTTGAGATTCCTTAAATGCGATTCTTCGCAATTTAGCGAGTTCTGTAATTGCGATTTTTGCATTTGGGGTGATGAATCCCAAATGCAAAAATAACGCTCGCAAAGGGCCGGATTCTCAGAATCTGGCCCTTTGCGAGCCGATTTTACTTTGATGAATCTGGCCGTAAGTGTATAGATGAATAGATGAAGTGGTGTTTGTAGAAGTGTGTAGGTTAGTAAATGTAAGTATGATCCATTGTTTGCATTAGTCAATAAGATGTCTTTATAAGTGAATACAATGTGTGCTGGTGTGTAATGTTGAATAGGAGTATAAGTATATTTGTTAGTGTTCTGTTAATTATTCACTGCATATAACACTGAATCTATGGGTAAGTGATTAGATGTGCGTATAGATCTATGATTCACTGAGTGGATGTTTAGAAAATACTATTGATGTGTCAATGGTTTGAAATAGGGCACTTTGTATTTTACAGTGAGTGAAAAATATTATACTAGTGTGTGATGAGGTGTATTTCATTGTCACATGGATGATGTCATCAGTGATATCATCAGTGATGTCATTTGAGATGTCATCAGTGATGTCACTGGCCATGTCATGAATGATGTAATATGTGACATCATCAGCAGTGGATTGCGGGCGCGTGAGTTATAGTGAGTACAACTAACTATAACGGGGGAATTTCAATGGGTTTGTATGAGTAAAATGTCCAGCTAACTATAACTGGTGTGAAACCTATGTTTTTTTCAGTGAATATATATATATATTATATATATATACATATATATATATATATATATATATATATATATATATATATATATATATATATATATATATATATATATTATATATATATATATATTCCACAAACACCGTTGCTGAAACTCCTCTCCCACTGGAAGAAACGGATGCGAACCACAAAGTAGGTGCTCAATTTTTCAGTTTATTGCCATTCTTCCACCATGACCGTCATGACGCGTTTCGGCCTGCCTAAGCCTTGTTCACATATATATATATATCTCTTCAAGGTGTGTAGATGTGGAGTTAAGAATAGTATAAAAACAACAAATGCAAAAACAACAATTGATGGACGGAATGTTGCACAATGGCAAAACATTCTCTCCCAGTCACAGATCTGGGTTTAATCCATCGTTACTTAGCTCACCACCCAGCCCAGTCCAGGAAAGACATGGCTTGGCAGTTCGGGTTGGACTGTTCCCATGAGGCACAGGGTCAAGACTGATTTGCATATGGCCATGTCTGAAATGGGGTGGCTTGGTGAGCACAAAACAACAATGGATTAAACCCAGATCTGTTTCTGGGGTGAATGTTTTTCCATTGTGCAACATTCCGTCCATCATCTTGTGTGTTTTGCTGTTCACCCTATGTGGGAAGGGTATGCCCAGACGTGGGTCCCGTGCTCACTAAGCCACTGGAGTCAAGCTATCCTGGCTGAAGACGGCTGATAGCCAGAACCCAGTCCTAGGATGCTTGATTCCGGTCCAGGGAAGACATGGCTTGGTAGTTCGGGCTGGACTGATCCCATTCCGTCCATAATCTTGTGTGTTTTGCTGTTCACCCTTTGTGGGAAGGGTATGCCCAGATGTGGGTCTGTGCTCACTAAGCCACTGGAGTCAAGCTATCCTGGCTGAAGACGGTTGATAGCCAGAAACCGGTCCTACGATGCTTGATTCCGGTCCAGGGAAGACATGGCTTGGCAGTTCGGGCTGGACTGTTCCCATGAGGCACAGGGTCAAGACTGATTTGCATATGGCCATGTCTGAACTGGGGTGGCTTGGTGAGCAAAATACCGATGGATTAAACCCAGATCTGTGACTGGGGGTGAATGTTTTGCCATTGTGCAACATTCCATCCATCATCTTGTGTGTTTTGCGAGTTAAGAATAGTAAACATATACTTATCTATTTGCACCTACCTTCTTGATATTTTGGTCCTCAATATTTTTGACACAATATTCTTTAGACAAAATATTTTTGGTTCTGATATTCTTTCAGATATCCTACACTACATATCTGGCAATTCTAATTGGATTTCCCCTACCCTGATGTCCTTCCTACCAAAGTGCTTCTCTGTCTTTTTGTAAGAGGTGATCCTGTAACAACAGGGTGATTAGCCACCATAAATGGCTGTAAGAAGCCAGATTGCACTTCACATACTCATGCGTTTCAAATATCCAAATTGCGCCGTGGCAGACTTACTGATTATTCATGCAAGGCATTGTTACAACCAAAGTTACTGTGCTGCATGGCGTGAAAGCAAGAGAGTTGACCGGCTATATGTCTGCTAAGATATGGTACTGTTTTCCTCTCTTTCTGTCCTGGCACACTTTAGGCTATTGATAGAGCAGAAATTGTTGAAAAACATTTACCTCTGGCAGTTCTCTTTACTAACTGTATTTACGACTTATACTGATAAAGTTGATATGATAATGAGTTACAAATATGAACGTGAACATGTTCAACTGCATTGTAAAAGTATGCAAAGTGTTTGAATATCTTGATTTATGCTTTGTAAATATAAGAAAATATTGACCAGAATAACCTGTGTGATATAAAGAAAGACAATGAATAAATAAAGGTAAACTTCATTGGCGGCTTGCCGAGGGAGTGCTGTGGGGTGGGGGACGGGCAGGGTGGGGTGGTAGTGGAGTCCGACATACAACGGACAGGAGTAGGGTAAGTGACTAAATAAATGAAACAATTTACCTTGCATGCGCTGCGAGTTGGCGATGAAGCGCGCAAGCTAAATTGTTTTATTCATTTATTTACTTTCCTTACTCCTGTCCCTGGTATGTCGGACTTCACTACCCCTCCACCCGACACCTCCCCCGCCATGCATCACCGCCCCGCAGCACTCCCTTGGCAAGCTGCCACTGGTAAACACGATACGAATTAAAACATAATGTGTTGAAAATGAAATGAAATATGCATAATGATGCTTAGGGATTTGCTAAAGAAATCACAAATTATTGAAATAACAAATGCTAATATGGTTTGCAGTTTGAATTTAATAAATAAAGCTTGTAACGTATAGAGAAAAATGTGAACAGTAGAAATGACACGTAAATAATGTACTTTCGAAATGTATGTTCATGAGAAGTTTTCCAAATTAATGTGTAACAATAATTCAAATGTAGTATATTGCAAATTATATTTATTAATGAGTTTGGGTATAGTGATGATGATGATTACGCACTTGTATAGTGCACGACTACCCGTAGGCATCTCGGCGCTTGTACGAATACCGCCGAGGAACCCTTCCTGGCCTCTCCCTGTGAGGAGCCCACTCCTGGGCACCCCCAAGGTGAAGTCAGGCATCCTCAGCGTTGTTGGGGCCGTTGTAGAGATTAAGCAAGCTATTGCCCAGAGGTGCAGAGTGGGACTCATGATTAGAATAGGCACGGAAGCGAGAATTATCAGGTCTGAGGAAATTGAGCCCGAGACCCGCCGAGGCGGAAATTGAACCCTGGTCTCGGCCAGTCTACTGCATCAGGGTCTGCCGCTCTAACCATTGAGCCACACTTCTCTACATATAGTGTCATAGTTATTAACGTGACAGTGATTCAGCTAGATTTCATGTAGGCATCAAAAATGTTCTATTCTGCTGGCCGGTGCAAGAATATAAAAAAAGTTATACCGAGTTGTCATTGTGCACGCTGTGAGAACTTTTCTTGAAGCTGCTTTGAAATAAAATGTGTTTTTTCCTATTGGACGTCGTAATGATGGGTAGCAAACCTAGGAAGAGTACTCCACTTTATGACAGGAAGTATCAAAAGAAAGTTTTGTCTTTTTTAACTTCCATGGGAAGGATGAAAGTTTATTACAAATACACTTTAACAAATCGGATGATATTCGAATTGGATTTCTTAACCTTCCGGATTTCCAAGGTGATGTATTGATCACACCATGAGCAGACCATTGAAAAGACCAATGAGCATTCAACAATTTGGCTAAAAGAAACATTTATGGGTGTAACCTGAGAACATTTGGAGTATAATTGCCCTCTGTAGGAGGAGCAAGCGGCTTGCTGAATTTCCTATACCCTGCATGGCATGCTGAAGGAATGAATCCTAATTTCTTTCATGCTAAACTCTGAGCTGAACTTTTCTGACTGTGAACTCGAAATCTGCACTTTGTCGGCTGGCAAAGCTAGCAGAGATTTAAACTATCAGCTGAAGGGTTATGCCACAGGCTTTGACTGACTAAACCAAACTACCATACTTGGTTTGCATGATTCGAGACTTGTAATTTGAATTGTATTATCTTGAATTTTCTCTCTCTCCCTCTTTTTCACAGGTGAGTCACCGATGTATACGATCTACTGTAATCTGTATGAGACTACATGTGTTAATTTGATGTATTAAAACTAACCACAAAGGCATTTATTTCTGTCCATTCTAAAGAGTTTAGATAAATGTTTCTTGTGAATTATCGATTGTGTCTCATTCTTTTAGATCTATTTCTTGTCTCAGGATATATCTTTCGTCATTTACGTAAGGAATGTTTGAAGTAGTTGTTGTTTTGGCAATTTTATATTCCTGGTCCTCATAATGAGATTGTTCCACATTCTTTCAGGTTCTGGTCCCTATTAGCTCAACCAAAGATTCATCAGAGGACCTTGTGTGAGTAATATTGTATTGAAATGAAGTTATTGTTTATGGGCCTAGTTCAGTAAAATTATATGACGTTATGTGAGTAGGAGTTTTTTTGGACGTTTCACGCTGGATCCACATGACCATAGTGCAAGACTGTCTGTATGCGTGTGTTCTAAGAAGCATAGATTTTGTACTGTAAGGGGACCACTGCAGTACATAAAACTATGTTTTAAACATAGTTTAGTACTTCGTATGTGTGCTATATAGTGAAGCAAACATTAAAGGTTGCAAAATTTAGGAGAAACAAAAACATTTCTCCAACTTAACATCAGGATTGCAGGTTAGCGCATAGCCCTATCTACAAGTGTTATTAGATAGGGCTTTGAATAAAAAAACATGGGTGGTTGCAGGGGCATACCCATGCGGCAACCATGGTATGCCTTCTTGATGCAAAGTGTCAAAACAAAGTTTGTGCTGGAAAGTACATCCTACTTCTACACTGTGCACCGAGATGCTTCACTTTTGGGACATAAACCTGGCACAAAGTGTTAGTAAAACTGTCCCTCAATTTCGATTGGCTTATAGGTCCTCATTACAAGTGGCCTCTTAAAGTCAGTGGGGCCAGTGGCCGCAGTTACAGGCCCTTTTGGAATTATGAGATCTGTGGTATTTTCCTGGATCAGTTTATTTTCACACAGAGATATCAGCACCCGAATCCACTCCATTAAAATCCAGGCGGAAATGGAAAATTACTGCTGGAATTGGGTTTAGGATTACCTATTGCCCCCTGTAATTTTTCATTTCTACGGGGACCTTCAGCATCCGACTCGGTACACCCACCACGTTACTGAAACCACTCTGTATGGGTTACTCCGAAGGTGAGGAAAATACATGCCATTTTCCAGGCCACTTGTAATGAGGACCATAGACACAGACTTGGGGGCATATTTTCTAGTAACTATCGGAACTCAGCTTTACTCCAAAATTAGTAATGCCTTGGTCCGTCCGTTTCAAAATGCAGGGTTGCGCCATATTTACAAGGATGCGGCACACCCCTGTGTTTGCCTTAGCGCTGGTGCTAAAGAAGATGCCGAGCGCCAGTGAAGGCATCCTTGTGCCATATTGCAAGGGTGCATGCACTGCAAGGGACATTGTTCATATGCAGGAAGGGAAACCTTCCTGCACATAAACAATCTTCACAGGTGATTTGCTGTTAAGATCAGAATAGCTCCTTGTGTCGCCTGATTAAGACCAAGTATTCCTGGCGATATTTTTGGCGCTGCCTCATACCTTGTAAATATGGTGCAGTGTGAAAAAGGAATGGGTGTTGCGGCTGAACGCCCACTGCAACACTCATTGCATGCCGATTTCACGCTAAGTGTTTCGTGAATAGGGGTGTTATTTACAAGGCAGCATTAAGCCACGTTTAGTGGCTTAACAACACCTTGTAAATAAAGTAAAGGACTTAACGCCTCCAGAATGTTGGAAAAGTTACGTTCTGGTGGCGTTAATATGCCCCTAGAATTGGTTTTGGTTGGTACTTGCAAACAAACTTGACGGTAACTGCGGTCTTCCTATTACTCACATAATCTTCGTGATCAGACAACAGTTACAGGTCTTCTGTTTTACCTGGTGGTTTATTCTATTTAACTGTACTGCATCTATAGCACTTTGTAAAGGCAATTTATTTGAGACATTTGTCATAACATAAGACCCACCTCATTTCACAGATGTAGCTTAAACTTCAGTACTAATGATTCCCAAATTTTTTATGTGTGCATCACAATTTCTCGAGACCAAGAGAACCTCTGACGTGAAAAAGCGTAAGTCAGCAAATGCAGTCAAGGTAATGGTGCCATTGTGGTCATTTTGGGATTGTAAACGCCAGACATAGCAAATGGAGCACGATTTTAGTCAGACAACTCCATATCAAAGACAGCTCATTTTTAATGTGTCTAGACAACGAGTTTTTAAATTACGCACATGAATGATTTGTTCTGTAATGCAAGAGATGTGAAGATTGAAGTAAGTGCATGTCCATAAAGAAAATGTAGCAGGGTACAGGCTGAAGTATGCTATCAAATAAGAGTCCATAAAATGAGAACTAATGGTTATTTTATAGGCTTTCATTTCAAAATCACTAAATTAAATCAATTTCAGAGAGAGAAAAAGGGGGGCCTCTTAAGTCACCGAGTGTCTGTCAGCAACAGTAGTTTCCGAAGAGGTAACACGTCCATGAGAAGACACATTCCTCCATCCGCTGTACTTTTCCCTCCTCATTTCATGTTCTCCGGTTTCCTAACTGATCAGGGCGTGGAGCCAATGAGAGATAAGATGAGACTCGCGGTAGAAGTGCAAGCGTGTGTTGAGTGCTTCTTGCTAGTAGCACGATTCATAAAGTTGTTTCTTTCTTTTTTTCTTTCTTTTATTAATTTCCCTTACTCAATGGAAGGTAAATTCATGACACAAAATACATCATACAAAGCGAGCTAATAGAAAAACACCTCCAGAGTCTATTCTACTCAAATCAGAAAATGCATTATGTTTCCGCGGCACCGCAAACCTCAGGCAATAACGTTTAGTCTTCAGAATATATCTGAAAGAGTTACAGTGCACATATTTTCTCCTCTTATTCACAAAAAGTGCCAGTGCACAACAGTACATACTCGATTTAGTACTCAAACATCTTTAAATATATAAAAAATGACAATGCAGTAAAGTTCCATAAACCCCAAAACCTTAATCGCACTAATGACAATTAATTTATACACTTAAAGTGACACTTCTTATGTATTGCAAAATCCTTATGTTGTTAACCTACGCTCCCATTTATAGAGTAAAGCATCAAAAAAGTGGCAACGCTAAGTTTTTATGGAATCTGCCCTACCACTAAAAAGTTCTATTTTTTTCCCTTCTCTGAGCTATGAGAAAGATTGACTAAATCTAACCGAAAACCAGGCTTCTCATTGGTTGACCTTTCGCATTTTAACATCCCATTTATCCACACTGGGAGCACCAGGGGCCTCATTTATGAAAAGTGACGCATCGCTGCGTGAAAACAGCGATGCCTCACTTTTCATTGCGCTCTCCTTGCGACACCAATGATGCGTCATATTTACAGTATGACGCATCATGTCGCAAGGAGTTACAGATACTTCAGTATTTCTGACGTATCTGTAGGCGCAAAAGTGACGCATTGTTGGAGTGTGTCACAAAAGTGACGCAACTCCAGCAATGTGTCCTTTCACATGGGGCAAGGGCCATGTGAAAGGGCCTGCGTCAGTCTTACGCCTGCTGTGAGGCAGGCATAAGATTTTGACGCATTTGAGTCCAAGAAGTGGCGCAGTGAAATCTCATAGATTTCACTGCGTCACTTCCATGACCCTTTCTTGCGTCAATACGCCCCCCTTGCATACATTATACCTGGCGCAGGTATAATGTGGCGCAGGGGTTTACAAAGTGACGCATCTACCTAGATGCGCCACTTTGTAAATATGGCGCAACAAGGCGCATTTTTTACGCCGCTGGTGCGTCACAAAAAGTGACGCACCGGCGACTTAAAAGTGACGCACAGCCTCATAAATGAGGCCCCAGGTGATTTCCTTTGGGTAGTGATCAAGGAGCAGGCTTATAGCCTAGTCATAGATTTTAAAGTGTTTAGTCCTGAACTACTCAGAAAACCTTAGCAGCACTAATAACAGTTCATTTATACACTTAAAGGGACAATGCCTATTCGGTACAAGACCTTATGGGATCCTAAACTCCCCTTAGGGAGTGTCATTGCTCAGTTTTTATAAAAATAACTGACCGACAGCTAACAAGCCCAGTTTTTCCATTTTCTAAAATATTGGGATGATCGATTTAGTTTAGCACAATATCATGCTTCCTGCTGACTGTCCATTCACATTTTTTCAACCCATTTCTCCATGCAGAGGGCACCAGGAGCTATCCAGTAAGGTGGTATTCAAGGAGTGAGCTAATAGCACTTCTTCAACCTTGGGAGCAAGGAAATCGGCATCAAACTCACCTGCATTCTCAAAGGATCCTTCACCATGGCCACCTTCCCTGACAGATGAAAACAGGCAGAAGTCATATCCTTCTTCAAGAAACTCTCCATCGACCCAAGCGAGCTCAAGAACTACCGTCCCATCTCTCTGCTCCCCTTCTCTGCATAATTCCTTGCAAAGATCATTAATCAGCAACTCATCAAACACCTGGAAGGAAACAACCTGATGGGCACCTCCCATCCGGTTTCCACCTCAACCACAAGCACAGCGACCACCCTGAATGCTGCCACCTATGACCTCAGTACCCTACTTGACCAGGGGGGGAACTGCGGCCCTGATCTTCCTCGATCTCTCAGCAGCATTCAGCACCATATCCCACTACACATTCACAGGAGAATCCACCTCATCGGGATCCAGGGAGACGCCATTAAGTGGATCACATCCATTCACAAAGGATAAACCCAGAGGATACACCTACCACCTTTTCACTTTGGAACCAAAGAACACCATCTGTGGCATCACTCAAGATTCATCTCACAACCCCACCCTGTTTAACCCCTGCATGACACACCTTACCAACATCGTCAAAACCCATGGCCTCAACATCATATGCTATGCAGATGACAACCAGCTCATCCTCTCGCTCTCAGAAGACTCTGCACCACAAGGACCAGCTTCCACAACTGCATGATGAGTGTCGCTGACTGGATGAAGACCAACTGCCTGAAGCTCAATATTGATAAGACAAAAGCTCTGATTTTTAGGAACAACACCTCCCCATGGAACGACACCTGGTGGCCCTGCAAACTCAGACCCACACCAACAAACCACAGCCGCAACCATGGCATCGTCCTGAACAGCAAACTCACCATAAAACGCCAGACCAACGCAGTCTCCTCAGCCACCTTCCACACCCTCCGCAGGCTCCGCAGATTTTCAGATGGCTCCCCGTCAGCACCAGCAACACCGTCACCAGCCAGGATATGGCAACACGTTCTATGCACAAATCACCACCTAACTCCCGAAGAGACACCAGGCGATACAGAACTCAGCTAACAGATCCATCCTCAGCCTCCCCAAACAGGCTCACATCACCCCCACCTCAGAAACCTCCACTGGCTCTCCATCCAGAAGAGTTACCAATTCAAAATGCGGATACATGCCTACAAAACCCTCCATGACCAAGGACCAACATACACCAACCATCGCCTCAAATTCCACCAACCCTCCAGATAACTGCGCTCTTCCTCCCTCGCCCTCAAAAACACACTCTGCACCCTCCAGAGCTAAAGTGGAGGACGTTCCTTCTCCTACCTTGCTTCCAAGTCCTGGAATGACTTTCCCTTTCACCACTGAACTTCAGCCTCTCTCCCAGAATTCAGAAAGGAACTTAAGACCTAGCTCTTCGACTGATCCCAGCAAGAACCTAGTGCCTGGATACCCTGGGGGATAAGTAGCACACTTTACAAATACAAGCTGATTGATTAATTGATTGATAGCCTGGCCTTAAATATAAACTGCTTAGTTTCTTGCTGATCTGGCCTCCCTAAATGTACTAGACTGAGGAAGTCCAGTTTCGGGATGGACTCATATTCTGCCCTATTGTGATACCTACTATCTGAAACACGCCCCTCCATAATGTCTCTAGAACATTACAAGCCCAGCACTTATTTAGCCATTTCCCTTCCTGGTTACACTTGAGGCACTTTCTGCGCAAAACTGAAAACATTTTATTCAAAGTATGTGTACTGAGATACAACATCCATCTGTTAAAAAATGCCAGGCGTTGGAAATTGGGTTCTTTAAAACTTGAATACATGAGGTGAAATAGCTTATCCATTGGATTTCTCTTAAGTGTATTTGGGTATATATTTCCAATTTTGATCATATCTTCTTTAAAATTGCTCTGAATATAGGTAGAACATTTTATGCCAATGGCTTAGAGTTAAATTGATAGTATCGTCTCCCAAAAAATGAATTTACTAAACTCCTAGACGATTCTATATTCACCCCTTGACAGATTTTGCAAGGTCGTTTTTATTTGGGCATACATACAAAAAAATGAGATGCACATGAAGTCTTTTTGTTAAAAAGAGCTTTTGGGATGTTTTAACGCTAGGACCTTCATAAAAATCTACAACTTTTAGGATAGAAAAATCTGCCCACTTACTTATCATGCCGTTAGTCAAGCTTGTTGAAAGATGTCGATAGCACTGAATCTGATCAAAATAAAGTATACTTTTTACGGCTTTCCAATTAAAACCATGAAAGTTACACAGTTCCGTACAATACAATAAAAAACAATAAAAACAGAGGGAGTTAATCCTATAGAAAAAGAAGCAGTATGTACATCTTGTGCAAAAAATGTATTAGGCGGATATATTGAGGGGTGCCTACCAACATTAAAGATTAGCTAGCTCTCTATACAGATCCTAGCTGTCAATGAAGATTTCAGAAAGCCTGCTATAAAAGATACACATTCTGGTTTCAACAATTGTAAATAAAAAAGAGCTGGGCAGACCTGTATAAAATTCAACTTTTCTTAAAAGAGGTGTTAAAAAATATCTGCGAGGTACTTCATAAAATTTACAAAAAAACATAAAGTGTAGCAAATCCTGAGGAGACACTCCGTCGCAGCCACAGGATGCTGACACCTGACCTCTGCAGCTCCCTTTTGGGGCGGCAAGCAACAAATGAAAATAAACCAATTGAAACCTGACCAATATAAAACGTTCATGAGATGAAAGTGGCCACAATAGATAGGGCTCAATAGATGGAGATGTTTTGAGCACCATGTGTTTACGGACAATCGATTTTTCCATTTCTGTACCATCTCTACCGAACCTTTTTAAGGTGGTGAAAGTATACTTTACAAATTCCACATCCTTCGATGTAATAGAGTCAGGGTTTGTAAAAAGGTCCGGCTGCTCCAGCTCTTCAAAGGAGTTCTTAATATATTTTAACCATGGAATGTGTGTCATATGGTCGAGGCTCATAATTTCTCTTAATATCTGGTGATTGAGAGCTAGACCTTTATTTAACCAGCAATTAAGCCAGAACAACATTGGGCACATAGCCAAAATATGGATGTATGATGTTACAAGGCAGGCTATTACAACGCCTGCCTTTACAGCGCGTTTTTTACATCGCAAACCTTTACAACGCATAGCGCTTAGAGGTGCTGGATAGTGGTAAGTATAATTTTCTATTCCAACTCCAGTCCCCGTGGACACTAGGGAAGGTGTTGGATAGAAAATTAAACGTATTCCCTATCCTAGAGCGCCCCCCAGCGCAATGCGTTGTAATGGTTTGCGTTGTAATGACCGCGTTGTAATGGTAGTGCGTTGTAAAAGTTTCGTTGTAAGTGATGTTTACCCCAAAATATCTATAAATGGCAAACCCAATTCTTCGTGTACCACCAGATTTGATGTTAGGCTAGGCCAGAGCTTTCAAAACTCTGTGTCAGCACACAGTACTGTGTCGCCTGCCATGTGTGGGTGTGTCACGCGATGACTGTGCGTGTGCAGTGTGTGTGCACACCCGAGCGTGAGTTACCAGCACGAAACTCGCCTCCTATGCCAGAAGGCAGGTTCCAGGCACAGCCAAGTTAACCGTAAGCCAAGGTTACCTGTTTTGTATGACGAGCCTTTAAAAAATGGTTTATACAGATGCAATTTCTTATGGATCTCTGGAGATACTGAGTCTGCGCTGCCCCTTGGTTACACACTGAGATCGCAGTGTTAGCACACAGCCGGCTGTATTATTTTGCAGCACCCAGAAAAGCTCAGATCTAGCTGAAAAAGGTGGTTATAATATTGAAATTGTTCCCTGTTAGGTGGCTGTTCTCTGCGCGCACAAGCTGCAGCACACCCAGACCTTCCTGCTGCCCCTACCCCTACCAGCTGTGACAGTGTTTCTCTCTGTTAGTCCCCCGGCCACGGCACCTCCCGGCCCCCTTCCAGCAGCAGTAAGGCCCCGTGCGAGGAGCGCGATCAGGGAGCGCGCCAGGCTCCGCGCCTCATGGAACAAGCCCAGCAGTCATGAGATGTGATCAGAGCTCTGTCCTGTGACAGAAGGAAGGCATGTGGAGACTCCCAGGATAGGCCGTACGAATGGAAGGGGGTTTGTGCACGTGCGTGCGGTTTGACAAACATGCACATGTATGTGGCACTGTCCAGCAGCAGACAGAGAGGAGGACGAATGTGACACAGTCCGCACAGAGAGGCATGTATGTACCTCCGTCAGCAATCAGAGCAAAACACACTGTGTATGTGGCATCGCTGGGGAGCAGAAAATTGCATGTAAATGTGCCCACGCCCTCCGAAAAGAAAAAAAGGGCATGCGTGTGTACCACTTTCTGCAAATAGAAGATGGCACCTATATGACCCACAGTGTAGCACTAGGAAGAGTGGCCTGTGAAGGACCCACTGGCTGCGAACAGAGAGGCAAGTGAAAGTGTTCACCGCCTAGCATCAGGTAGAGGGCATGTATATGTGCCCCTGCATCCCAATGGAAAGATGGCACGAATATGTGCCCACCAGGGCTCGAGTCGGGGTACCACGCGGGTGGACGGCGTCCCCACACTTATTTTACTGGGAGCTCGATAACTGGAGCAAATGGAGCCACATATTCACTCTTTGGCCTCTATTGGCGAGATCGAAGCTCATTCAGAACGCTGCTCATGCGCTGGCTTCTCTGATGCATTCGCATCTAAGGGGTGAGCGAGGGGAGGCAATGAGTCTGATGGTGTAAGCCACCTTTCGTGACATCACTTCCTGTCATGACATCAGCCTACCCCCACTTCTTTTTTTAGGAGTTGTGCCCTGGTGCCAACAGTCTAGCATGAGGAAAAGGGACATGGTCAGGACCCACTGCGTACTGCCCGGCATCGGATAAAATTTGCTAGAAAATGCACCATTTGCTCACTTTTTTTTCAAAATTTTCTTGGGGTGAGAACCAAACCCCCCTTAGGTGGTTCAGGCTCGCTCGCTACTCTTGCTCACTTACAATTCTTTACTATGTCGCAAAATGATGAATGTCTAGAAAGTGTGTCACCAACATGAAAAGTTTGGAAAGCTGTGCACTAGGCACTCCTAGAAGACGTTTAAGAAAATCATTCTCAGCCACCTGCAAAGCATCAGTTGATACATGGCCCCAAATTTCACGTCCATAGCCTGCAATTGCAACACTTTTAGCCTGATATATTTTCACCATTGCCGCTATTGGGCGCTTACCCATCTTCGCAGCAAAGTTAAAAATTGCGAAATTTGCCCTTATTACCTCCCCTTTTTTACTCTTAATCAGGGGTCCCCAGCTTGACCGATTGTCTACCAAGACACCCAGGTCAGAGAATAATGTGGTCACTGGAACATTCTCAATACCCACTTTAAAAGGGTATTGTTTCTTCGGGTGAATCCCGACCTGCATTATATAGGATTTAGAGTTGTTGACTGCAAGGTCAGAGTCTTCCATAAAACTACAGAATGTATCAAGTAGGGTCTGTAGTCCCCTTGCCGTCCTGGTGACCAGGACCGCGTTGTCCGCATATAGCAGGACGGGCAGAACTCGGCGCCCCACGTAAGGGAAATCGGCCCCTGTATTTACAAGAGCTTTTTTCCAGGTTGTTGATGTATAAGTTAAATAGGAAAGGGGCCAGAATGCAACCCTGCCTTACACCCCTCTCTATTTTAAAATCCCTGGATACTCGAAGATCCTTGGCAATTCTAATGTTGGCCTTGGTGTCCCTATGTAGATCCTCCAGGAAGTCAACCAAATTAGCCTCCACCCCCATGGCCCTCATGGATTGCTTTTGATTGTGTTAATCGGGGGAAATTGTGGCAGAGGAAAGATCCATGAAGGCATGTAGATTGTACCTTGGCGGGCGATTGTGTACTTCCCCAGGATCATGTACAGGTTAAGGCACTGGGCCAAGGTGGACCGCCCTGGTCGGAACCATTACTGTATTTCAGAGATGATCTTATTCTCTGCCGCCCAGGAGGATAATCTTCCAAGCCACAAGCTTAACCACAGACTCAAGAAGGGAGATTGGGCGATAACAAAAAGTACTATTGCTGTCCCCCTTCTTGAAGACCGGAACGCTGTTCGAGGTGCCTCAAGAATCCGGGCAGCCGATCCTGGCTGCCGCACTAAGCACCGCCATCAGAACTGGGGCCCACAGGAGTGAATTTGCTTTAAAAAGGTCTGGTGGAATACCATCCGGACCTGGGGCTTTATTGCATATAAGCCCTGAAATGGCCTTCTCCACCTCTTTCTGTTCGAACATTAATGGAGTTAACCCTACCGAGGGGTTGATAGTAAACTGTGGGGCAGGTGAAGATAGCTTGAAAGTGAGACACCCATTCATCCTCTGTTATATTGGTTCCTACGTCTCCAGCCCCCACCCTTTCAAATAGAGGTCAGTTAATAATACCCCAGAACCTTGCACTGTTCCCCAAGGTACTAGCCTCCAGTAGGTCTCTCCACATTTCCTCCTTCAATTCACCCTTACGGATGGCCAAAGTCCGTTTGTACTCGAGACGTTGGGCACAAATCATATCCTGGTTTCCTGGGGTAACTTTTAGGGTCTCTTTTAATTGTCTTGCTGCCTTAGAGCAGAGTGGATTGAACCCTCTAGGATCAGATGACACTGTCCTATGTGAAGGAATATGTAGGAGTGCTCCAACCTTGGTGATAATAACATCGAAAGCCTTGAGAACATCCCCCGAATCGGGATCAGTTGACACACAAAGAGCTATTTCTGATGCACATGACTCTTGAACTTTACCATAATCAATCAATCTATCATGAGATTTGTAGAGCGCGCTACTCACCCACTAGGGCCTCAAAGCACTGGGGGGAGGGGGGGTCGCTACTGCTCGAACAGCCAGGTCTTGAGTTGTTTCCTGAAGGAGAGATGGTCCTGGGTCAGCCGTAGGTGGGTGGGGAGGGAGTCCCATGTCTTGGCCGCCAGGTATGAGAAGGATCTTCCTCCGGTGGTGGATCTTCGAATACGTGGGACGGTGGCGAGGGCGATGTTGGCGGATCGGACCTGGCGAGTGGGTGTGTAGAATGCGAGGTGGCTGTTGAGGTACTTGGGGCCCATGTCGTGGATAGCCTTGTGTGCGTTGGTGAGAAGTCTGAACGTGATCCTCTAGTTGATGGGGAGCCAGTGCAGGTCTTTCAGATGGGCAGAGATGTGGCTGCGACGGGGCATGTCCAGGATGAGTCGTGCAGAAGCGTTCTGTATGCGCTGGAGTCTTTTCTGGAGTTTGGCTGTGGTTCCCGCGTAGAGGGTGTTCCCGTAGTCCAGTCGGCTGGTGACGAGGGCCTGGGTGACCGTCTTCCTGGTTTCGGTGGAGATCCACCGGAAGATCTTACGGAGCATGCGCAGGGTGTTGAAGCAGGACGACGAGACGGCGTTTACTTGCTTGGACATCATGAGGGAGGAATCCAGGATGAAGCCCAGGTTGCGGGCATGGTCCTTTGGCTTGGGGGCGGTGCCCATGGCAGGGGGCTACCAGGAGTCTTCCCAGGCAGAAGGGGAAGGTCCCAGGATGAGGACTTCCGTCTTGTCTGAGTTCAGTTTCAGACGGCTGAGCTTCATCCATTCCGTGACGTCTTTCATTCCTTCCTGGAGGCTGGCTCTGGCGGTGGTGGGGTCGTTGGTGAGGGGGAGGATCAGCTAGGTGTCGTCGGCGTAGGAAATGATGTTAAGGTTGTGTCGGCGTGCGATGGCTGCGAGGGGGCTCATGTAGACGTTGAAGACGGTGGGGCTGAGCGAGGATCCTTGAGGTACGCCGCAGATGACTTTGGTGGCCGCGGATCGGAACGGGGGAGGCAAACTCTCTGGGTTCTTCCGGCGAGGAACGAGATGATCCACCCCAGTGCCTTCCCTTGGATTCCGGTGTTGCTGAGGCGCTGTATTAGTGTGCGGTGGCATACTGTGTCGAACGCTGCTGAGAGATCTAGGAGGATGAGGGCAGCTGTTTCCCGTTGTCAAGCAGGGATCTGATGTCGTCGGTAGCTGCGATGAAGGCGGTCTCGGTGCTGTGGTTAGCTCGGAAACCGGACTGTGAGGGGTCGAGTGATCCGTTTGTCTTGAGGAAGGCGGCGAGTTGTTTGTTGACGGTTTTCTCGATGACTTTGGCAGGAAAAGGGAGGAGCGAGATGGGGCGGAAGTTCTTGAGGTCCGTGGGGTCTGCGGTGGGTTTCTTCAGGAGGGCGCTGAGCTCGGCATGTTTCCAGCTCTCCGGGAAGGTGGCGGTGGCGAAGGAGATGTTGATGATGTCCTGGAGTTGGGGTGCGATGATGGAGTCGGCCTTGTTGAAGACGTGGTGAGGGCAGGGGTCGGTTGGGGATCCGGAGTGGATGGTGTTCCATAAAAAGAGTCAGGAGAAATTTGCGACCATTTTAATCAGCGGTTTTCCTCCACCGGTCTCATCATGTCAGGGGCTATCACCTTGGCTTGTGTTGCTAATAGCCTACCTTCCAGGTACATACAAACGGGGTTATGACCGCTAAAATCACTAACCATAATTGTGAACCTGCAGAAACTAGACTGAAGACCAGAGGAGATCAGGATGTGGTCTATAAAAGAACCATTACTGCTTCCTTTAAAAGAGGGACAAGGGTGATAAGGGAAGCAGATAAAGACATTGAAGATAATAAGTCAAATTCATTAAGCAAATGATCCAGTACGTCCCCCTGGGCAGAGTGCACAAAGTGAAAACCCTGCATCCTGGCACATCCCAACTCAGCAATGCTTTTGGCTTTAGGATCACCACAAGGATGGATATTAAAATCCCCCACCATCATAAGCTTATGTGCAACAGGGCCAGAGGACTGTCTAATGAAGCAGCCCAATTGGGCAATCTTACACTCTCCCTGCACGCTTGTTGCATTATAAAAATTAATACTGTCCAAGCTGTTGTTTCCTCTTTTTAGAACGATTGCTTGAAAGTCCTTAGTAACCATAGGGAGTTGCTGTATCCTGCAGGGCACAGCCAACTATATGTAAATCACCAGCCCACCCCTGGCTCTGTCACATGGAGATGGGGACGTGGGAACAAAGAAGGCCTTATAACCTTCCAGAAACAGGTTACAGTTCACAAGCCAGGTCTCCTGGAGACAAATCACAGGATATTTTCTGATGAACTGCATCCATATAGGGTCCTGAAAGTTTACCATCAGACCTGCAGTGTTCCATGATATGACATTGTACGAGTCTACACTTGCGGTCCTCCCTTGATGTGTAACCGGCAAAGGCACCTGCTGCAAGGAGCTGGTCTTCCCAAGTGTCTCAATGGCACTGGGAACATCATTTCCAATAGTAACACGTGGAGACCCCTGTTGATGTAATATTATATCCCCAACGGGCTCGGTGATCTTCATTAATCAGTCGCACTCGTCCAGTCTAGATAATACAGAGAATCTATTAGATAACTCTACCCCATTGACAGGCTGGTACCCAGTCAGCTGGCGATAACCCCCTGAGATAAAAGCTGGTTACCACCCAGGTCCATACGGGGACATTGAGACCACCTGTCACACGGGATACTAATATTTGGGCTTCTTGTATGGACTGCCTTGTAGAAAAAGCCCAGCGGGAGGACCTGGATACCAGAAACACGCAGTGAATGGTCATAATAAGCATCCTGTAAAATTATATCCACTAAGGAAGGGGTGTTAAAATTCACAACAATACAATCACCCCGCCATTTTTTTTTAACTCCCTAGCCATCCCACCAGACGCACCATGATGATGTTGCATTCCACCATTGGGCCCACAGATGTATTATTCGACAGCCAATAAGTAACCTTGGGGCATATTACCAAGCAATAGCGATAATTATCGCTATTGCTTTGTTAGAGACAAAAATTTACCGCTGAGCTGCGGCGATTTTTATCGCAGATAAACCTTGGTATTACCAAGGTTTATCGCGAATGCGATAAAAAACGGCCGCAATGCATGAATATCGCTGAAAAGTCAGCGATATTCATGCATTACCGAGCTAATGCTCTAAGCCATGTTATCCGCCTCCCATTGGATAACATGACTAAGAACTGCTCAGGGCAGGTGTTAGCTTTTGGAGATATTCGCGCTTAGCGCGAATATCTCCAAAAGTTGGTAATAGGAGATAGCAATGTTAGCGACTGTTTCCAGTCGCTAACATCTTGGCACGCCCACTTTGCATGTCATTAGTGATAAATATCACTGACATGCAAAGTGGGGCCGAAGATGGTCGCTATCTCCTACTAGCTGGCGCTAACTGGTGTTAGCGACAGCTAGGTAATAGGGAGATAATTTTATCTCCGCTTTCTTGGCTTTTAAAGCCAAAAAAGCGGAGATAAACCCCCTTGATAATATGCCCCCTTGTTTTTAAGTTAGGTAAAGTCCTCATTAGACCCTGGTCGAAGTGGAGGAATGTTACCCAAGATTATTACAAGGGGTGTTGATTGGGGTGTGTGGTAAATAAATAAATAATACCCTATTTTTGAATGTATAAATGAATAACAGATAGCTCAATAAATAAGAGTCAAGATTCGAGGTAGTAGGAGTTTCGCAGGTTTATTACAGCATAAAGGACAGGAACAGGACAACCTGCATAGGAATAGGATGGCAGGGCCCAGCAGCTGCTGGGGCTGGATCTGGGATGAGCGCGCTAGCATTTAATAACAATACACAAGCATATATAGTAAAACAGTTGCATTACAGTACATATGATAGGCGGAGCAGTGGGTGGAGCAGAGGGTGTGACGCGTAGCAGTCGCGAAAGATAAGGGTGAAAAGAGGTGTAACAGGGCGTATACATGGACATGTTATGCAAACGTAACAGAATATGTCATGAATGGGGCGGAAACCATGGAGGGGGCTACCTGAGGAGCCGGGACCTCTAACCTGATGGTGCGCGCAAACTAGCAATGACGTATCACTAGGAGAAACTGGGGGCTATGAACTCTGTGCTAGGAGCAGAGACTGAAGTCTGGAGAGTCAGGGCGACATGTACCTAAGCAGTATCTAGTATCTGATGTTTAGAGAACATGTTGATATAAACTAGAAGTTAGGAGGGGAAAGGCTGACTTGATTCTAAGACTGGACCATGCATTATTCTACATGTAGTACGTGATGAAGAATATTAAATGACCATTAATACAGTATTTCTCTAACGTGGAGACGTGAAGGCTAGACAATGACGGAAACTATTGATGCGATTCAGTAGCTTAGGAATGCAGAGAAGGAGGACTGAACTGATAACTGGAACTATAACATACTTTTGGCAGACTCAGAGGCAGAGCCAGGCTGAACCGGGCACTGTGAGGCAGGAAGTAAGTGAAGGGTCGAGGATACAGGTGGGGGCTGTATCGCTCCTCAGCGAGGTTTCAGGAGACAGGAGCTGAATCTGGTGTCCAGGCCCTTTTGAGGCCTAGAAACGGGGACTTTATAATGGAATAACGTGCACACTGAGAAACGTGGCAACGTAGACAGTACATAGGCCTGATATTCGTAATATTCACGAGAACTGGAAGCTGGCATACTAGAGGTGGACACAACTATAATTGCGTCTTTAATCAAACATAGGGAATACATATGCATATTTAATCATGCACACATAACATATGATGGATGACACGTAGGGACACAGAACATGGCAAAATTTACTTTTCCACATTCCCTCCTTGTCACTACGTTTCCATAAGGAAACATCAATATTCATGATACCATCTATCATTTCATACAGTATCATTTGCTCGTCTCGAATTATCCTGGAACGGGATTTAGAACGGGGCTTGGGACTAGGAATACAAGAGGTAGCACAAATGCCGCAAATCGCAGGGCCACATTGTATACAGAGACAGCAGCTGAATATGATCGCTACTGCAATACCTAGGAAGGACAATATTTTCCATCCCCATGCGGAAATTATATTCCAGAACCAACCGGACCATGTCCAGGTGCCTGGATCTTGGTGTAACAGATGGGCAATTTTATGGAGTCTGGTTATAGCTGAATAAACAGACGGCGCGTTATTTGGAATGAAAATGCAGCAACTAGATCCGATGACTCTACAGGCCCCGCCCCTATCGGCCAGTATGACGTCAAGGACGAGACGATTCTGTAAAACGACAAATCTCATAGCAGATTGCTCTTCGGTTAAGTTACCTAGAGCAGAGGCAGTCTCATTTACTACAGCTTCGAGGGTTCTGGTTAACCTACGGATTAGCTTACTATTCTGGATAGGTCCTATAAAGAAAAAGAAACCTCTATTGAAATCTGTATACTGTTCTAGAGCAGTTTCAGTATAATCGACAATTGGGGACTCCCTTCTATGTCTAATGTGTACTAGATGTGTGTTTCTATGATAATCAGGTGGGGCTAGGAAAACTGGTGGCAGTAGGAAGGCAATGTAACAGGTTCCCTCCCAACCGAGGGGCAGACGAACATATGCAGTTTGACCACAAATAAAATAAGAATGACGTGAAGCTTTAAAGATAGATTTCCCACTGTCACTATACTTGACAATAGTAGTACAATCACTATGTCCTACATGTACGGAACCATAATTTCGGACACATAATTCACCTTTGACTGGCAGTACTGAAATAGCAGGTAAATCTGGAGTAGTATCAGACTGAACATTCAAGACCATGAAATTCGAAGAATAATTACCTAAATTATACACTTCATTTTCTAGATCTAAACCTGTTCTGTGGGGGAGACCTTGCTTGTCTGGGAAACATGTACTGTTAAGAAAAGACATATCTGTTGAGGATGACGTTAACGTGGACCATGCTCCACACGAACCATTATGTGAAAATGGATAAAGAAAAAGTGGCAGAACTCCCTTCGGTGTCTGGAAAGGGGGGAGTCGACCACACACCCAACAATTAGTGGCATTGCTGGACTGGTGTGAGTAATGTAACATGCGGATGAATGAGTTATTTCGCATAGCGAGGCGGTAAGAGAGTTCATGAGGAGGCAGATCACTAAACGTGTGCTCTACTGTAGTATTAGCAGACTTATTTATATGAGGAACTGGGAAATACAAGAAAAATGCATAACTGGTGCAGGAAATCATAATGCTGAGAAACAATATGAAACATAGAAAAACGATACATCGAATTGAGTTTTGACTAACTCTCTCACTATGGGGGTCTATTTTATACATGTCAGAAACAGTCTAACCGTTTCACCTAGGGGAGGACTTAGACAATCAAACTGACTGACTTATTTTACTAGACCGGAGTTTGAGTTTATACTCCTGTTGCGGAGTTTTCTCTAACAGGGGAGGGTTTGTAGCAATGTCTTTTGCGGGACAGTCCTTGAGAACAATATTTTGACAATCCTTCAAATCCTGGGAAATGTTCTTTAAGACGGGTTTCAGTCCATTAAATTGTTTTACATGAGAAAGGTGCACCCAGCCTTTGCGACCTTCCAACTTCACGGCTGTACGGGTGGTGAGGAGGACCTGTCGGGGCTCTTTCCAGCGAGGCTCCAGCGGACTGGATCTGTCGAAATTCCTCACCAATACCATGGATCCTGGAACGATTTCATGCGGTGCCACCTCGGTATTGTCTGGAAATGCGGCGGCAACCTGTGAACGACATGAGTTGAGGGCAGACATCAAGGAAGCTAGGTAATCTGTCAGCATATTACTTGAAACATCGGTAATACTTCGGGGTCTAGGAGTACCCCACATATTTGGGGGGCGGCCGAATACGACCTCATACGGGGACAGACCTGATCTGGAATGTGCGACCATGCGCATATAAAATAAAGCGACTGGCAGAGCTACTAGCCAGTCCACACCTTTCTCTTTACACACTTTGGCGATTCGGATTTTCAGAGTCTGGTTATGTCTCTCTACGAGACCGGCTGCTTCAGGGTGGCGTACACAATGAAACTTCCACTGGTACCCTAACAACAGGGAAACATGCTTCATGAGTTCAGATGAGAATGGCTGGCCGTTGTCAGAATATACGACTCTAGGGAGTCCATAACGAGGGAAGAACTCACGAACCAACTGCTTGGCAGTGGTCGCGGCTGTGTAATCTGGGACTGGATATGCTTCTGTCCACCTGGACAAAGCGCATACAACTACAAGAACATACTTGAAACCTCGACATCGCTCCATCTGAATATAATCCATCTGGAGGACTTCAAAAGGGTGGTCAGGGGGCTGGAATCCACCTTGTTCCACCGGGACACTTTTACCTGGATTAAACTGACAACATATCATACAGGTACGGACTTTCTGTTTGGCTGCAGCTCGTAAATGCTTGTTGAACCAAATGTTCTGGATACTGTCTAACATAGCTTTTTCTCCTAAATGTGCTGGACTATGTGCGGTATTAATAATGACTTGAACCATAGAGTCGGGGAGAAACCATGTGGCTCTACCCTTCGTTAACCATCCTTGATCTGTCTGGACCCCTCCTTGTTCGGACCATTTCTTGATTTCATCGGGAGTAGCATGTAACTGGATATCTATGATATCTTGTGTAGGGTCCTTAACTGTCATGCATGTAATCGGATCTGGAGTGTGTGTCATGTTAACTGGAATGTCTAGAGTCTGTGCTGTGAGCTTGGCTGTGCGATCTGCTAGATCGTTACCTTGAGAAATGGTGTCAGTAACTTTCGTATGTGCTTTGCACTTCATGATAGCGATAGATGTCGGTAAATGTATGGCATCTAACAGAGCTTGAATAAGGAGACCATGCTGAATCTTGGTTCCATGAGAAGTCATGAAACCTCTCTCCTGCCAGAGCACTCCGAAGTCGTGTACAACTCCAAATGCGTAACGTGAATCTGTGTAAACATTAACTTTCAAGTTCTTGGCGTGTATGCAGGCTTGTGTCAGAGCAACTAGCTCTGCTGCTTGAGCGGACAGGGTATCAATACGGTGTGTTTCAATAACTTCAGTGTCAGTAGTCACTGCATACGCGGCGACTAGTTCTCCTGTACTAGTTCTCAGGCATGAACCATCCACATAAAGTGTCAGGTCGGGATCTGGTAACGGAGTATCTGTCAGATCTTGTCTTGGCTTTGTCGTAATGTTAACTACTTCCACACAGTCATGTGTGGCAGAATTCGAAGTAACTGATGGTAACAGTGTAGCAGGGTTCAGGATGTTGCAGCGTCTGATTTCTATGTGTGGCTGGAACAGTGTCAATTCATAACCTGTTAAACGTGCAATTGTCAAGTGCTGAGTTTGTGTTCGGTTCAAAAGAACTTCCACGGAATGTGGAACTTGTACTGTCAAGGAATGTCCTAAGACTATGGAATCACTTTGTCTGATAGCTAGGGCTGCGGCTGCAACTGACTTGAGGCACGCAGGCAGAGCCTGGGCTACAGGATCTAATGTGCTCGAAAAATAAGCACAGGGCTTGTATTGTCCTGCTTGATCTTGTGTGAGAACAGATAATGCTGTACCTTCCCGTTCAGTGACGAAAAGTGTAAAAGGCTTACTGTAGTTCGGTGTAGCTAGAACTGGAGCTTGGCATAGGGCTTTCTTTAACTCATTGAAACTAAGTGTATGTTCAGATGACCAAGGGAGGACAGTCGATACGGCTGCCTCCTGTGTCGTTAACTGTATCAGTGGCTTGGCTAGAAATGCATACTGAGGAATCCATTGTCTGCAATAAGAAGTAAGGCCAATAAAAGCACGTACCTCCTTCTGGGTCTTGGGCTGAGGAAGACTCGCTATTAACTGGATACGGTCTGGTGTCAACTGCCTACCCCTCTTGGACAGTAAGTGTCCTAAGTAGACCACTTGCTGGACACAGAATTGAAGCTTAGAAGGGGACACCTTGTGCCCCATCTCGGCTAGGAAATACAAGACTGTAAGGGATGCTCGCTCGCAAGCACGTTCAGAACGGGCTGTGATCAGGAGATCATCGACATACTGGAGCAGGGCAGTGTCAGTTGGCATGTGAATGTTGTCTAGTTGTCTCTTGAGTGCTTGACTGTAAATACTAGGACTTTCTGTGAAACCTTGAGGAGCTCGTGTGAACATATAGCTCCTTCCATTTAAACAAAATCCGAAAAGGAACTGGCTGTCTGGATGAATAGGGACACTGAAAAATGCGTTCTTGAGGTCGATTACAGTAAAGAACGTGGCTTCGGAATCAATGGCTGTCAATAGGGAAGAGATGTCTGGGACAACTGGGTACTGCGGAATAATACATTTATTAAGCTCTCGTAGGTCAATCACTAATCGATATACTGGTGGTGCATTTGGATCAGTACGTTTCATGACTGGAATGATCGGAGAATTACATACATTGGAGTCAGTTTCTACAACCACTCCTTGAGCCATAAGCTCGTCAATAATTTTGGATAAGGCTGCTACAGCCTCAAGTGGCAATCTGTACTGTCTGATTCGTGGTAACACTACGCCTGGCTTGAGAGTCACACGATAGGGTGTGATTTGCATGTAACCTACATCAGTTGGACCTTGCGCCCATAAGTGCTGCGGAACATTAGACAGTCTTGAATCAAAATCTCGTAATACATAGTGACCCTTAAAGTCACGTAGGAAAAATCGTATTCCCTCTGGGGAACAGCATATAACTGCACCTAACTCTTTCAGTGTCTTAATGCCTAATAGGTTTTCTGGACATGACTTAGTAAGTAACAGATCAGTAGTGCGGGACAATGGACCTACTTCTAGAGTAACTGGTTTTGAAATCTCATTTACGATAGGTTTTCCTGAGAATCCAAGGGAAACATTTCTTGAGCCTGAGAGCGGAGCCCCTGGAACTTCGGCGTGACTAATTGTGGTCCTACTTGCCCCTGTATCAATCAAAAACTTTCTGTCTTTCCCTAATACTTGACTGTGAACATAGGGACCTTCTTGATCTACAGGTATCTCGATGAGAGGCAAGCCTACCTCCCTCTCTAGGCTGTTTCATGAATACTGCTGGTACTCTGGATACTCAGACTGTGCATACTGGTACATCTGCTGTGTAACGTGCTGTGTTGCAGCAATAGGCTGCGGTGCGGTAACTGTCTGTTGTGCATTCTGTGGCTGAGGAATCTGTGAAACTTGTTCTTGTCTAGGCGGACGTGGTCTTTCTTTAGTCTTACCAGTAGCTATGTTGTGTTTCAGAACTGCACACTCATTTATAAAATGACCTGGCTGTTTACAATAATTGCAGTTCCCTTTAACGGGAGCTGCAGGATGACTGGCTTGATTCGGACCCCTCTTCTGACTGTCTTGAGGAACAGATTGTGCAACTAGTACTTTCATTTTCGTGTCTTTCATACGTTTTCTTTCGTGTTCTTGTTCTTCCCTGATCCTATTCTGGTGGTATTGGAGCATCTGCAACATCTGGGACGGGGTATTAGCTTGCCAGGTACTTTCGACTTTCAAAACTCGATTTTTAATTTGTGGGCTTGAATTCTCGACTAATTTAGTAACAAAAAGGTGAGGGTATGACTCACTACTTGTCTTGAGGCCACTGTTGATGCTAAAACATTTTTCAAATCTAGAATAAAAATCACTAATATCCTCATCTTGCTTCTGTTTACAGGCTGAGATTGCATCCCAGTCTTCTTTTCTAGTTGTCAATAATCTGGGTAAAACTTGTATTAATAATTCTGGTAATTCTTTACATTTATCTCCAAGACCGGTACCTGGTACTCGTGCCTTGTCTTCAGCTTCTAGAACTGCCCAATCGATCTTTTTCTCCCCCACCTCCCATTCTTTTTCCTTGAGCTTTTCATACACCCCTGCGGGCAGCAGAACCTTTAACATTTTAATTATATCTGGATACGTGTATTCTCCCATACGGAGCATGTCTTTTAATTCTCTATGGAACCCTGCTGGATCTTTATCATGACAGGGAATTAATTTCTTCATCTCGAGGAGCTCCATCTTTGTGATCGGAGTGTAAACAAACACTCGTTCTAGTTCGCCACCCGTTCCTCTAACTGGGTGGACTTCTCGTAACGGATTCTGTCTCTCCATGTAAAATGGTTTACTTTCTGGGGGTGAGACATGAACAAAATGCGGGTTCAAAAACGTTCTATATTTGTGACGCTGTTCTAGAATGACACTAATTAAATCGGTACCTAAACCTTTCCATTTATACTGGAGTAACTCGTTCAGGACATCATGTAACGGGCCTGGATCAGAGTGCTGACCCTCATACAATGTAATGAGGTGCTGAATCATATACATACCCACCAGTCGTTGTTCGGCTGGGGGCATTTTCAGAAACATCTGTGCCACTATTTCGTCTGGAAAAGTGGTAGAATCAGTAATCCATCGGACTGCTGATCGGGCTAGTTCTTGTTCATGCATGGTACTTAACTCACTGTAATCGATTCGTGATTTCAGAATGTGATCGGTAGCTTGAAACACTTGTTCTAGTGAACCTTGTTCTGGTGCTGGAGAATGAAAAATAGACTTGTGTTCTAGGCGTAAATGACGATCTGGAAATCTAGGTTTTCCTACATACGCTATTCTGGCGGGATTCTCGTCGTCTAACTCTTCAGTATCAGAGTTACTTTCTTTCTCGCTTACTTGTGCTGCTTTACGTTGTTCGTGTATCTTTATTATTTCTCTACGGATTTTCTTGTACATACTCTCCATAGCACCGACGGTCTTGTGCTTACCCTCGGCTATATTATCACTCCACCTTGTCAGGGTTTTCATTTCGGCCGGATCTTTAGACGGGTAATCTTGTTCTCTTATTAGACAATTGATCAGAAACTTTAATATCATGAGCTGGATCTCGGCTTTCCTTTGAGACATGGCCTCGCTAATACTTTCTGGATCATCCCCTGTACGGATGAAACGATATATTCTGTCTAGATCTTCTTTCATATTCGGTAAGGTGACTAGATACTCGGCCACCTTTCTTACGCGGAATGAATATAAAACCATATTATCCTCGCCTGGGACTGGATCATAGCCGCATTCGGCAAGGGATTTTCTTATTTCTGCTACAGTCTGATGTCTGGGCGTACGCTGTGACGCTTGTGCATGTAATTCGGCTGTCGTTAAACGCTTGTGTGGCGGCGGGGTTTGAGGAGTACCTCCCCCTGCGGCCCCTAAACTAGAGTCGTCTACTGAGGCTCTTCGTCCTGGCAGAGTGGGAAATGGAAATGTAGGCTGGACTTGTATGGCGGGCTGGACCGGGGGTACCGTAACAGGTACTCCGGTGTCTGGAGGAGCGGGAAGTGCCTGATTTACAGGGACTGGCGGAGCGCGAACAGGATTTGCATATTCTGGGACTGTGTCGTCCAAATAGGATGAAATAAAAATATCAGCTGCGGTCTGTTTGTGACGTAGCTTGGTCGGAACTAATGGTGGCGGGAAATTACTGGATGCCTCTGGGGTCGCTTTTGGCAAGCCCTCGGCAAAGAGAGGATACATACCCCTAATAAGGGCATGCCTCTGTCTGTCTGACTGTTCGGCTTTGACTTGTTCACCTATCTCGATTAGTTCTTTTTCTTGTGCTCGTTCTAAGGATTCTCTACTTAATTCTGACTTTCTGATTTCCTTTTCAGTTCTTTTATGAGCTTCTTTGCGCCATAACTCGATGGCATCTTTCTGTGACTGTCTGGCTTTCTTTTTCCATAATGCTTCTTCTACTCGCATGATGCATTCGGCATCCCATGTACCCGATACGGGCCATCTATACTTTTCTTCTAACTGTTTGGTATACTCTACCCATAAATCTAGATACAATATGGCGCTTATGCCATGCTTCTGATACATAAAATGACCTGGACTGTCCCTAGGCGGAACTGGAACTGCTGCTTCCAGCAGACCCTTTGTGGTTTTTAACTGACGTAATTTCGAAAAGAGCGGCATGACTGAACTATAATCTAGACACAATACAATACACAATAAACACGATACTTATTCCCCATTCATACCACGACATTAAAATACATGAAGAACATTTAAAAATAACAGTTCGGACAGAATACTACCTGGAATACGGAACACAGAATACATGAATTTTCTCGAGAACAGAACTGACTAGAACAGGAACTAGATGCACTGCTGAAACAGTACGAAACTTACCGGTCTCATAAAGAGACACGTCAGGACCCGCATCCACCGAAGTGGACACTTAGTTTTGTGGGTCTGTGTACCACCAACCCACAGACCAGAGTCAATTAGATTGACCCTGTCTAGATACTACCCCAGTAACGGTACTCACCGGGCAGCAAGAACGGAAGGCCTCGGACTGGACTGGACTGCTACGACGACGGACGACGAACTTCGGACTTCAGTTACGGGTGGGCCTCCGGATACCTCGGACCTTGGACTCTCGGCTTGGGCTCTGGTCGGGACTCGCCGCGTTCCTCCACCGTCTCGTTTGGATGCTGGACCGCCTCCTCCGTCTCCTCCGTGGGCCTGAGGGATACTTGAAGCAGAAATATCTGCCGGTGCGCAGAAGAGTTCCGTCACGACTGCAGAGGGTCAGGGGGTCGGCGTGGCTTCACCGACGCGTGGGGAAAGGGCAAGTCCCTGTTCGGGCGCCATTATGTGGTAAATAAATAAATAATACCCTATTTTTGAATGTATAAATGAATAACAGATAGCTCAATAAATAAGAGTCAAGATTCGAGGTAGTAGGAGTTTCGCAGGTTTATTACAGCATAAAGGACAGGAACAGGACAACCTGCATAGGAATAGGATGGCAGGGCCCAGCAGCTGCTGGGGCTGGATCTGGGATGAGCGCGCTAGCATTTAATAACAATACACAAGCATATATAGTAAAACAGTTGCATTACAGTACATATGATAGGCGGAGCAGTGGGTGGAGCAGAGGGTGTGACGCGTAGCAGTCGCGAAAGATAAGGGTGAAAAGAGGTGTAACAGGGCGTATACATGGACATGTTATGCAAACGTAACAGAATATGTCATGAATGGGGCGGAAACCATGGAGGGGGCTACCTGAGGAGCCAGGACCTCTAACCTGATGGTGCGCGCAAACTAGCAATGACGTATCACTAGGAGAAACTGGGGGCTATGAACTCTGTGCTAGGAGCAGAGACTGAAGTCTGGAGAGTCAGGGCGACATGTACCTAAGCAGTATCTAGTATCTGATGTTTAGAGAACATGTTGATATAAACTAGAAGTTAGGAGGGGAAAGGCTGACTTGATTCTAAGACTGGACCATGCATTATTCTACATGTAGTACGTGATGAAGAATATTAAATGACCATTAATACAGTATTTCTCTAACGTGGAGACGTGAAGGCTAGACAATGACGGAAACTATTGATGCGATTCAGTAGCTTAGGAATGCAGAGAAGGAGGACTGAACTGATAACTGGAACTATAACATACTTTTGGCAGACTCAGAGGCAGAGCCAGGCTGAACCGGGCACTGTGAGGCAGGAAGTAAGTGAAGGGTCGAGGATACAGGTGGGGGCTGTATCGCTCCTCAGCGAGGTTTCAGGAGACAGGAGCTGAATCTGGTGTCCAGGCCCTTTTGAGGCCTAGAAACGGGGACTTTATAATGGAATAACGTGCACACTGAGAAACGTGGCAACGTAGACAGTACATAGGCCTGATATTCGTAATATTCACGAGAACTGGAAGCTGGCATACTAGAGGTGGACACAACTATAATTGCGTCTTTAATCAAACATAGGGAATACATATGCATATTTAATCATGCACACATAACATATGATGGATGACACGTAGGGACACAGAACATGGCAAAATTTACTTTTCCACAGGTGGAAGGTTGATAACCAGTAGGTTCTGTGTAGCGTTTGACAGGTGACACTGCGACACTTCTAATGGTGGTCCCGGTCTTTGGGAACCCGCACCCTGGGGATGAATAGAGGAGGGCACATTAGAGGACATGACATTTGCTTAGGGCATCAACCATCCCCCCTAGGTCTTTTGAGGCCACTTCTTTGCTGCAGGGCTGCACTCCACTGGCAAGCCGAGGGGCTAGAACTGTCCCAGGCATGGACATAAAACTAGGAACCATGTTGTCCCTGGACAAGTTCGAGGCCGAAGATTGAATAATTTGGGTGGATGATAGAGACGTTTTGTGTTCTACTGTGACTTTTTCTATTGAGTTGAAACTATCCAAGATGGGGCTCAATTTGGCATCCAACATACAACCTTCCATCATGGCCGGTTGGACTGTCTTTACTACTGATGTTACCGATACCAGGCTTTTAGGACCTGGCTTTGTAGATATATTAGGCTTAGTTTTTTAGCTTGACTACCCATGGGCTTCGATATTCTTTTTGTACTCCCAGCTGACCTGTAGACCACCCTTGCTTGTTGTGGGGGCCAACATTGTTATGAGCTACTTGGGATTTATAATTATTAATGCCGCCGGTCTCTGTTGTGTGTAATGGGGCACCATTCTCCTTAACAACAATAGCAACATCAGGGGAAAGTGGCCTATAGGGGGTCACACCAGAAGTTCCTAGTAAGGGAAGGGAGGCTTCTTTGGACTGTGAGTCAATACCCAGCCCTGGGGACAGAGGAGGGCTTGGTGTTTCCATAACAGCTTCCCTAATAGAGCTAACAGGACCAGCCACACAAGAAAATAGACTGTTTTTAGGAGATCTAGATAGACGCCTGTTTACTAATTTGATCTCCTTGTAAATAACTGAAGCAGCTCCTGTTAAAAAAGCATCCATAGTTGTAACACTAGCCCTAGTTACAGCTTTAGAAGCATCTTGACTAGCTTGAGTCTTCCCCCTCCCCATTGCACAGTAAAGAGATAGCCCCCCAAAACTGAAGCAGGAATATCAACACGGCACTTAACACATAAGTTAAAATGAGAAGAACAGTATCAACAATATAAACCTAGAAAAAACTTTACTCTTCCCTACCAAACAGTGGAGCCCGTTTAAATGAAATTGCCTGTACACTTCTCCTAGCCCCCCTCCACAGGCAGGCAAGGTCCCAGTCCAGTAAAGTCAGTTAAGTCCCACAGCGCAGAAAATAAAAATCAAAGAGGGGGGGGCCCAGTCTAGCCCGGCCTCCTCTGGCCCTTGGCCCAGGCTTCGCCCGGTGCGCGCCCGTGCGCTTCCTGCGAAGCGGGTGCGGCGATCAGGGATATCGTACTCCACAGATAAAGCCAATTACAGCAAGGCTCCCTGGGACTAGCAGTCCCCACGCAAGATTGCAGCATTCTCCTCCTCTGAGTTCACGAAGCGACTTCTGCAGAGTCCTTCAAGCAGTGCAGGTCAGCAGGCAATCACAGGCTAAGTCGTAGTAAAGATGTAACAGAAGGACTTAGAAATGAAATCATCGCCAGCCAGACCGATCAGGTGGAGGACCAGACCCACAGTAAATCCAGAGAGATCACCTCCAGAGTACCGTAGCCAGTAAGACAGTAAGACACAGAGCAGCAGATCCAATAAGTCTGTACCAAAGCGCAGGGGACTCAGCCAGCAGTACTACAGATCAAAATGTGCTTTGTCACAGCAATCTGAGTCTCATGCTAGAATTAGTACCAGACAGAGTTCCAAAGTGTAGAAGCCCAGCACATACCAGCAATAGCGACAGATTGCAATTTAGCACAATGGCCCACAGTAGTAAATAAGAGAGACCAGGCGTTAGAGTCTTCAACAGCTAGCCAGGTATACAGCGCTCTCGAATACCAGGCCCACACAGATACAGCCTGAGAAGATTGGAGACAGTGCCAAAATCGGGGAGAATTGCACACAGATCAGCAGCTAATTAAACTGTGGAGCACTCGTTATGTCCGCTTTCAGGTTTGCCACACGCCAGAGCAGATTCGTAGGAGAAGCTGTGCCCGCCTCCAGCCAGGGAAATGGAGCCTCTCAGGAAAAAACACACCCCCTCGCCGTAGCCATAGCCCGATGCCCACTCATGGAAGAGATCCGGGTCGTGCACAGCAGAGGAGCGTGGGGGCCTGATATGAAGACCGCCACTGCCGGCTAACTCTGGGTATGTTAAACTGCAGCAGAGATATCCCCCAACTCACTGCGCAACTCGGGAACAACCAGATCAGGCAGGTCGCAACTCAGGCAGCTCAGGCAACTCAGGCCCTGGACCGCTCCTCAGCACTGAGCTCCGAAATGGCAGCCGTTCGTCCCGTCGGGCAGCCAAGCGATATCAGAGAACACACAATTACCGATAGCACTGACAAGGGTTTCAGCTTTGACCACAGGAATTCTGGGCCCAATTCACAGAACTAACTTAAGACAAAATCCTAAACTTACTACCATTTTGGTATTCACAGAAGGCACTTACTCATTTTGGTATTCACAGAAGGCACTTACTCATTTCGGTATTCACAGAAGTTAGGAGTCCTGACTTTAGGACTCCTGAATGCCTTCTGTGAATACCTAAAGTCTAAAAGTAAGGATTTTTCACAGTTTAGGAGTAGTAAAGTTAGGACTCCTAACTTTAGGACTCCTAAATGCCTTCTGTGAATACTGAAAGTCTTAAAGTTAGGATTTTTCTCAGTTTAGAAGTAGTGAAGTTGGGAGTCCTAACTTTACTACTCCTAAACTGAGAAAAATCCTAACTTTAAGACTTTCAGTATTCACAGATGGCATTTAGGAGTCCTAAAGTTAGGACTCCTAACTTCTGTGAATACCCAAGTTAGTAAGTGCCTTCTGTGAATTCCAAAACGAGTAGGTGCCTTCCCTTCTGTGAATACCAAAATGGTAGTAAGTTTAGGATTTTGTCTTAAGTTAGTTCTGTGAATCAGGCCCTCTATATTTACTAAAACAAATTGTCTCATAATTCAAATGAAATTTAGGGGGATATGTACAAGGAAGTGGAGGAGAGAGGCATTAGCCTTCCTGGCTTAACTCCTCTCTCCTCCACTTCTGAAACGCAACACTGTGCCATATTTACAAGAATGGGTTGCAGCCTTGCGTTTCCTCCTACCATGGCACTAAGTTTAGCAACTTAGCGCCAATGCAGTTACCCTTGCACCAGAGTGGAAAGGTGTCTGAGTGCAGGGGAGGATTGTTTTTGTGTAGGAAGGTGTCCCTTCCTGCACATAAACAATCATAGAAATGTCATTCTGTCACGTTCATGTGTGCTGCTTGATGCAGCACACATGAAAGTGACAAAATGGCATTCTTTTTTAAAAGTTTGTTTATGTACATGAATGGACACCTTCATGTACATAAACAAACATTGGAATTTTACTGTTTCCATTTGTACAGCACAAGGCAGCACACATGGAAAAAGCAAAAACTAGGAGAAATAATGCATTTCTCCTTGTTTTGCCGTTTTAAGACAAGTTAAGTTGTTCTTAATTTTGGCACTCCCTCCTATCTACGTCTCCCTTGTACATAGGGGGCAGCGTCAAAATGAATGACTGTTGCAGTGGGACGCCCAGCGCAAAACCCACTGTCCACCCCTTTCACACTTACCATAGCATGAAAGGGGATGCTGCCTTGCACATAAGGTGCAGCCACTAACGCCACCACAACGTCACTATAGGTGACGTTGTGGTGGCAAAAGGGGCTTGTACATATGCCCCTTAGTGTCTTATAATTAGCTTTTTGGCAGATTTAGGGATTTTAATACACCGTTGGACATCATCTACGACAAAATTCTTTAACACAAATAGAAGAATAAAATTATCATAGTTGGAAATCCGAGTTGAAAAACGTTCCAGTTGTGAAATAAAAGAGGCTACATAGAAATGCTAAAAATCTGAAGGTCCAGGCCAGATTTTCACCTTTACCAGAGTTTCTGGATCTAGACAAAAGATGTACTAGCCTGTTCCAGTTTTTTTCAAAAAAGGAAGCCTCTAACTGCCAGGGGATTGGTTGGATAGAAGAACAAATTCAGAAGTAAGATTGACATTTTAAACAATGGTATACGCTTATAATAGATAAAGGTAGACCTTGCCATATTTCCCAAAGACCAAAAACCTTCCTCATCATGAGAATACAATCATTATTAAACAATTCCCTTGTCTCCTCATAATAAAAAATAAATAAAGATACCTTTTGGGACTTACTCTATAATTTTTCTTCAAAACAGGTGTGAATGCTTCCGGAGAGGTATTAAACAACAAACACTCTGTCTTTGTCTCATAAATTTTGTAGCCCCCCCCCCCCCCTCCCCCCAAGCATGAAAAGGTTTTAATCAATTGCAAGGCTCTATTGATGTTGGAGATAGTTGGGGTTAAAAATTGAGCCACATCATCTGCATATAGTTCTATTTTGGACAGAGATAGAAAAGCTGATGTACTATTTGTATTCCGTCAAATATGCTGTGCTAGGGGGTCAATAAATGAGGCAAATAATAATGTTGATAGATGGCAGCCTTGTCGTCTACCATGGTTCAGAAAAATTTGTCCTGCTGAAGAGTTGTTCTTAACTAACTGAGGTTTGGCCCCAATGCACAATGCTCAGATAAATCTCATATATTGGGATGGAAACTGAAACTTGCTTAGAATTTGGAATAAGCGCCTCCAACTTACGAGATCGAAAGCATTTTCGGCATCTAGCAAAATGATTACTGATGAGATGGATTCCATTGTCAACAAATCATTAACTTAGTTATAAAATAAGTGTTGGAGTATGGGTTCTACCTTCAAAGAAAAACATTTTGATTTCAATGTATAAGTAGAACGGCGACCTTATTGCTCAAATTGGCTGACATTTTAATATAGATATTATACTCAAAATATAACGGGTAGTTGCCTGCTTCCCTGGCTTTAAAAAACGGAACTAAGGATGCCTCTATGAAAAGAGTCAGGAACGAATACATACCAAATGATTAAAAAGAGTAGAAAGGAACCCAATTAGAGACGGAGCTAAGGTTTTATAAAGTTCTGAAACAAACCCAACCTTACAGGAGCTTTACTATTAAGAAGCTGTTTTATAGTTTCCTGTGTCTCCCTCTCAGAGATTGAATTTGTCATACAGAGGCTGCTTCATCTGTCAGGGGGGTAGATCTAAATCTAAATCTTTAAGACAGTAACAAATGTGCTGCTCCAGCCTTACGTTCCCTACATGTTCATCCAAATACAAATGAGTATAATAAAAAAAGAAGCGTTAGATTATCTCCACCTTCTTCGTAATTGACAAGTCTGAGTTTTCCAGACTTTCATAATCAAATTTTGACTGGCCTTCTCTTTGGCCCACCAAGCTAAAAACGGACCTATAAAAAGGGGTGTGCATGGTGGAAAACACAGTTTTGCCCGTCCGCTAGGAGCGCAGAGTTCAGCAAAAACTCTGCCAACTGCTACGCTGCTCATCCCTAACAAGGAGAGTAGAAGTGTGGACAGAAGTTTAAGTCTTAGCAGCGCATGCATTAATGTGCAGGCTCATGTGATTTTGCAGCAAAGGAGTAATCCCCGTCTCTTGGCGTCGAGTTGATTCTGTCTGCATCATGTCTCGGCAGCCGGTGTGAAATGTGCTTGGCCCTGAGGCTCGCATGGTCTTCTCCTAGTCCAGCCTTGGAGAGAGGTGGTTTAGTTGGTCGTCGCGATCTTCTGCTCCCTTTGGATAATCCCAGACTCAATCTTCTGTTTGCAGGATGTTTGGGAGAGATGAGCCCCGGCTGCATTAAGCTACCTATACCCTGCTCGTTCTTCTGCTTGCCGTGTTAATGCTGCTTCCAACTTTGCGCATTGGGGCACCTGCCTGTCCTCAGGACCCCCGGTGCTTTGTAAGTGTGTTATTGTGCCCTGTTTGTATTGTGTATGTGTTAGTCAAATATATTTTAACAATCATGAAACAGAGTCATGATTGGTAAAGCATTTGAGAGTAGGCTACTTCCTTTGAAACCATGGTCGTCTGCAGAAATGTTTCCAGGGGTGGGGCACTGACCACTAAACGCCTACAAAAGCCGAACCTCTTAGGAAGTTATTTATCTTCAGCCAGACCAAAAATTGGGAGCAAAACACATTGGGGCAGATTTATGAGGCCCTTGCGCCACGTTTACGCCGCTGTTGCATCATGCAAGGCGGCGTAAACGTGGCGCATCCCTACGCGGGGCATTTACAACGTGACGCATCTATGGAGATGCGTCACATGCGTCACGGTGTAAGGCCCTGCGCCACATGAAACCTGCGTCAGGTTTCATGTAGGCGTTACGGTGCAGGGGTGGGCGTTCCGTCGCAGGAACGCCCCTGGAAAGTGACTCAGTGAAATCTACAAGATTTCACTGAGTCACTTTCTACGTCAATTCCTTACGCCTGCTTGAAGGAGGCGTAAGGGTGATGCACCATGCAATGTAGGGGTGGCCCCTGTGCATTGCAGGAGTCATGTCGCACTTGCGACATGACTCCAGCAATGCGCCGCCCGTACGCCGAAAGATGCGTCACGCATCTTCCCTGCCTTGCACCATGGGTGGCGGAGCTGTGACGCACTGTGGCGCACATTAACTGGCGCATCCCTGGGGATGCGCCAGTTAACGTAAATCTGCCCCATTGTATTGTGCAGTGGGAAACACAAACTTCTGGCAATGCATTGCACACATTGCCTTATTCTGCCCTTTATTGAGGATGTTTCATCCGAGAAATAAAGCGTTACTTTTGAATTTCACTTATCCCAAGTATAAACTGAGATTAATGAAATAATGTTGACGGGTAGAATTCAAATATTTGTTTATTTAGCGATATGCAAACCTCTTTAAAAATGTTTAACAGACACAGATTGTGTTTACGACGTGACTCGCCTATATGATGTTGATTTTCAAAATCAGCAGAGTCTTACAATTGGTAGATTTGTGAGGTTTAGATGTTCATGTAGAATCGTTCTATTCTGTTGCACCTCACACGACTTATTTCTCAACTTTTGTGCACATAAACATCAAGTTCATTGACCCTTTGTTCAGCACGCACGCCTGGGTCTCAACTATTCCTTGACCATTACTTCAGCTGTATTTATTTGACTGACAGGGCTTTTATACAGGGTGTTTTTCTTACGTGCAGTACAAAAATAAACAACTAATTAAGTAATTACAGAGTGACTGTGTAATGATTTATTTAGTTATTTCTTTTTCGTATTTTGCACCTATTTTTCTCTTGGTCCCGAGGCTAAACTTTGTAACAGAAAAATGCAATAAAAAGACGACATTTCCAGCAAAAGCCTTTCTTTCATCTTTGGATCCATTTCACAGTGGAAGGAATAAAGAAAAGCAGAGGAAACAGAGGGTAAGAGACGTTTATTGAAGCACGGTTTTCAGCAAGTGAGGAGCTGCGAGAGAGACAGAAAGGGAGGGAATAAGAGGAAGAAAGAGTGTGTGGGCAGCTGACAGTGGCAGAGCAGGAAAAGTGAACACTGCAACCACTAATCTTACCTTAATACACCTGCTGGCACCTCCCACATGCAACAGAACACAGAAGCAGGCAAGCAGGCTGCTGGCTGCAGGGTCGGCCAACCAGCCCTTGCCTTGACATTCCTGACTCCGCCTTTCGAGCTCCAGACCAAAGCACAGAGTCTACTGCACGCCCACGCCAAAAGAGGCAAGTGCAAGTAATCAAAAGTGAAGAAAAGAAAATGAGGACAGACCTGCCCCTCATGAGATCAGTGGTCCATTCTCTCTGGGGGTAGGCAAGAAACAAGAAACAGGGCCGACATAGGTAACGCGTTCGCGCTATGAATGATTAACGGCTGCTCAAGGTGGCCGTTGAGACCCACCCCAAGGCCAGGAGCAGTCCGATGTCATTGCAGGTTCTGAGGGAATCATAGCGCTATTTATGTAATTACGTACTGCTAATTGGCTGCTCAGCTCAATATAACTGGGTCTCTGATTGTTTTAATCCCAAGTCCTCCACTGATTAGAGGGGGACTGAAAAATGATCCTATCTGACTGCACTCCCTGCCGTTGTACCATGATCCGGAGCGCACTGCATGATTAACCTAGGACCGTCTCTGCACAATGGTGCCCACACCGCCTGGCAGTAGCCCATACAAGACAATCTAGTTATGGCCCGTGGTACGGAAGAGCTCCATTTGTTTTTGTAACATCGCTCGTACTCCAGCAGCCCAGTGAGTCACTAGGATGCTGGAGTGCCAGCATTACATACAAGAATGGCACCTGCACCATGGCACTACGACCCGCACTGGCGATCCAGGGGGGGAACAAGTGCCCCCCCCTCCCTTGCACCTCCCTGCGGATGCTTATGTTTGAAACTGTAATTTGGCGGCTTGTAGGCGGCGCGCAAAGATAAGGCCCATGGGGGTGTGGAATCATCCTCTGCCCAGAATAGCATAGGAAGTCTAAAACAAGCATTGTCAATGTAGTAGGTACCCCAAGGAAAGGTAATCACCATTGTCCTTATACCCACATTTAATACATGCAAGATAATCTTGTTTTAAACATGCAGAGAGAACCAGGGACTAAAGCTCCAGTGCACACAGAATACATTTTAGAGCATACTGGCCAAGATCACACAGATACCCACTTGATGGTGAGGTCTTTACCTGTTCAAGATAACCCATCTTTTTTGACAGGCTGGTCGTGTTCTCCCAAGAAGCTACATGCTCTCGAAGGGTAGGGCCTGACCAACATTTCAAAACATTGGCGATGGAATTTGTGTCAAAGGTGTATTCTTTCCTGTGGTAGTGGCTAGAACTGCTATACATTAAGGCAGTGGGAACATTCATTTCTTGTTATTGTTTAACACACTGCTGCACCATCACAAGGGGCCTTTCTCAAACTTTGTGGACTCCAGAACAAGACATACGTATGCTTTTAGGATTTCTGTGATTCATTTTCAACCTCTTCGACATTCATACTCTAGTGACGTGGCTCTCTGCAATGAGGAAATGAGCTAGAACACACCACGTCCGTCCTTGATATGAAGGCTTGTGTTGAGCCTGCCTGCAATTTGCTTTAACGTCACTGGGTGGCAATGTTGCATTGATTTCACTTTGGACAGTTGGTTGTAAATCGTGCTGTAGATAATATATGTCTTGTCAACTGAACATGAAGCATATAGAAAGAGCAACCAAAGAAAGCATGCACTGCATACATACTCTCTCCGCTCGGGGAACTCCGCAGACTCTCATGGAGTTTTTCGGTAACTCCGCAGAATACCCTGGAGTGAAACACTGTGATCTCCGCCAAAGGCCTACTTATAAACTTTTCTCTTCATGGATTAGTTGTTGAAAAGTCTGATGATTAATTAGCTTCTTTTGTAGATAAAATCCCTTGTATTCTCCTTCATACAACTTCAACTATCTACAAAAGAGCTCCCTGGAATACGATCAAGCCCACCCTGACCTTTAGGAGTCGGGCTGAACCCGATGATGAAGCATGCCATTACTTGAGTGGGTGAGGGTAAAATAAACAAGGTTTTCTTTTTTCCAGCTACTGAGTGTGGTGGAGCAGAGATGTAACTTATTTTCCTTCCTTACCATACTGCCACCTTTAAGAGGAGGATACGACCAGGCCCGGACTGGCCGCTGCGGGCACCACGCAATCCCCCGGTGCGCCGCAAGGGTGGGGGACGGTTTTGGGCCCTGGGGGTCGTTTTTGTTACAGGGCCGTTTTTGTAGCATAACTGCAATATCGGCCCTATAACAAAATCGTCCGAAAACCGGCCCCGGCAAAGCGCTCTGTCGCACCCCCAGGGGGCCGGCCGAGCACTTTGCCTGGGCCGGTTTTGGTTCTCAGTCCGGCCCTGGATACGACACAGGTTATTGGATATCTAATAAGGAGTACGTATCCCCTTACCTTTTATATATGAAAGGACCTCTCTATCCTCCTAGGTCAAGGAGTCCCACTCCTGCTTCTAAGTGTTTAAGGCAATTAAAAGCATCTCAGACCGTTGATATGACAGTTATCTCATTAGTGGTGAAATAATGTACTATTTCTAAGGTGATCAAATTGAAGAGTGGGAAGTAATTTATTTTAAATTAACAATTAGTTGTTAATTAATATTATTTAACTAATTAGAAATTACATATGTGCATTGTGTAATCAATTTTAAGTGTGGGTTGTGGGGTTTATAGGGGCAAAGGGTGGGAAGTAATCTATGTTTAATTAATTAATAATTAGTTGATCACTAATATTCATTAATAGTTTCATAGTTAATTAGGGTAATTGTTTAATTGTTTTTGTGTGGGGGTTTTTGATTTATAGGGGTAAAGTGTGGGGAGTAAATTAATGTTACTTAATTTATAATTAGTTGGTAAATACTTTTAGTTTTTTAATTGAATAAACATTTTAATTGTGTAATTATTTTTTTACAGTTTAATTGTAGCTGTGTGTTGTGGGGATTATAGGGGTAAAAGGTGGGAAGTTATTTCATTTGTATGTGTTTTTTTAATTAATAATAATTCTTTAATTAATAAATAATTATGGTAATTATGGAAGTACATTTTTTAAATTTAGATGTGGGTTGTGAATTGTGTGGTGTTATAGGGTAGGAATTAAATAAACTAAATGTATGTAATAATTAATGTCTTTGTTTCTAAATAATTTCTAACTAAAAATATTTATTTGTTTGGAAATTTTGCAATATGTTTTTCTTTTTTTATTATTAAATATATTTGTATTTTAATATTTAACATATTTATATATTTATGTATTAATTTTGTTTTTGAAATATTTTTTGTTGTTGTTAACTGGACAGGGGATAGTAATGTTTACCCCTCCACTATCTAATACTTTCCCTACTGTGGCACTCATTGGAGTAGGAATCGTAATTTTTACCCCTCTGCTATCCAACACTTTCCCTACTGTTGCACTCATTGGAGTGGGAATAGTCATTATTACCCCCCTGCTATCGAACACTGGGCGCGATTCACAAAGGTAAAATGTATGTGTCTTGTAAAGCGCACTGCTGCCCTGAGGCGTCGTGGCGCTGTAGACCGCTGGGGAACCCGTCCTGGCTATCCCTGTGAGATGGTCCCTACTGGGTATCTCCAAGGTGAAACCAGGCATCCCCGGCGAATGTGGGGGACCGTTGTAGAGATGAGGCAAGCTAATGCCCAGAGTTGCCAAGTGTGATCCCTGGTTAGAGTAGGCACCGAGGCGAGAATTATCGAGTCCGCTGACCCTGGTCCACGACCCTGCCGCGTCGGGAATTGAACCCTGGTCCCGGGCCGTTCTCTGCTTCCGGGTCTGCCGCCTCTAAACCAGTGAGCCACACCACTACACTAAATAAATAGTGGAAACATGTATAATTACTCATGTGAACGGCTTGTAACTGACTTCTGCCGAGTCTCTGTGTGCCCTCTTGTGTTCCTACTCCTGTACATGTGCTACTACACTTAAGAATAACTCCCCACATTTTTGTGTCTCCATTTCCGAATGGAAATGTACCCCTCGGAGTAGACTTACCCATCTCTTCCCTCTCCAGTGAGGTAGTGGAGCCTCCTACATTTGTATTTATGACAGAAACGTTACTGTAAGCCTTTAAAGTGGTTCTCTAAATGAGCCAGCAGATCAAAAGCAACCTCAAATCACACTGACCTCCAGAAAACTGGAGCCACTGAACATTTCTCTTCACTGCATGTCTTGCCCCAACATTTCAAGCATATAGACAACACAGTCCTACTCATGCCAATATCTGTTTCTTATAAAAATGTTCCAAACGTGTCAAACTGTTTTGTCTTTTAAAGCATTCACAACTCAGAATAGTGCGCCATCACTTTTGTTTCTAAATTACCCACACCTGATGTTTTTACTCACTGCTGTACTATTCTGTTTGACATATATGGGCTTTTAAGTTAATGAAACGGTAATCAAATACAAAAAGACAAATAAAAAGCAGCGTGGATTTTTTGAAAGACCAAACAACATTTCTTTATGAGCCTCCTTACAAACTCGTTTACAGTACAGCCTGCATGCCATTGCATTAACCTCTATTCATGAATGCGGGCTCGGTTTCACGATTCTTTGCATTTTCTTGACTGACGCCAGCCAATTTTAAATTTGCAAACCTCAATACGTGGAGAGAAATGCTCCTGAATTACGGATGCGCAGCACCTTACTGGTACGCTGCCAGATTTATTGAAAATGAATACCGTGTAGATTAGGAGTTGGCAAGCATACATATATATCACTTGGTGCCATTAGGCTGGACTGCTATAAATGCTTCACGAGGAAAAGCCCTGACATGCCAGCATTAGCCTCTTTGCAAATTGGACATCATGCATCAATCAGAGATGCACTGCATGAGTCAGCAGATGAGATAGGACCTCAGGAAGAGACAAATCTAGTTTGATGTAATTAATTCCCCAGGAACCATCCGCATGACATAAAAACCCTAAATTGATTAAGATATGTGCCCAGTATGGTTGTGACACAGCATTTAACCAGTGACATTGATATTCCTTCTGGTTTTATTGCAAGTACGATTGAAAGCTTGAAAAATGCTTCCTGCTACTTCTAATTCGTGTTTCTGTCCTCATGTGTTTTATAACCGCTCCCATTACTGAGGCTGCAATTCAGAGACTTCATTTGGGAACAACACAAGCATAGTGTTTGCTATCAATGGATTTATCATTGGAGTTTGTTTGCAACTCCACCGAACTCTGTTAATGTTCCTAAGAATTAACCAGTCTAAAAAGTGCTTTATCTATATATATATTCACTGAAAAAACCATAGGTTATAGACCATATATAGTTAGGAATTAGCATTTACAAAACCTTGAAAATTCACTGCAAAAACCATAGGTTAGAGACCATATATAGTTAGCTGGACATTTTATTGACATAAAACCAATGAAATTCCATATATAGTTAGTTGCACTAACTATATATCGCGCACCCGCAATCCACTGCTGATGATGTCACATATTACATCATTCATGACATGGTCAGTGACATCACTGATGACATCACTGATGACATCTCAAATGACATCACTGATGACATCACTGATAACAACATCCAGTGATTTTTTGTTTCTATAAAGTTTAAATATGTCTTACATATTGAAGAATGAGTGGATGTGTAAGTGTCTGGACGAAGGATTTAGTAGGTGCATGACTGACTGTATGAGTGAGTGATTAAATGTGTCTCACTGAGTGCATGGGTTAGTGACTAAACTGTCTTAATTTGTGCATCATTATGTCTGTTGTTCTGTAAACTGCTGCATGTGTTGATCAGTAGCTATATGAGTAACTACATGGGTTATTGATTGATTGCCCAAGTATTTGTATGGGAGACTGAGTGTGTGTGTGGCTAGCTGGGAAATGTGTGACTCTGTGCAGATCAATCTGTACTTGTATCAATGATTGTATAAGAAGGTAAGTATGTGTTAGTATATGTTTGAAAATGTAAGGTGCTCTATGTTTAACTGTATAGACAAGAAAATGGAAGTCTCATTGATTCTTTACAGGACTGACTAGGTGTGTGAGTAACTCCATGGATGAGTGGCAGACTGTGAGTGTCTGTATAGGTGTATGAGTGCATATGATAGTGTTGTAAAGATGAGTGATTGTATGTATGAATGATTGTATGGGTGAATAAGTGAAGGTGTGTGTAGACGTAGCAATCAGTGAGTGCGTATGTAGTAACTAGTATTGGTGTGTCAATGGTTTCAAAAATGATACTCTTTTTAACACTGGGTGAAACAGAGGTTATATTAAAATGTGAGGAGATGCATTGTATTGTCACATGAATGATATCATCAGTGATGTGGTCATTGATGTCAAATGAGATGTCATCAGTGATGTCATCAGTGATGTCATTTGAGATGTCATCAGTGATGTCATCAGTGATGTCACTGACCATGTCATGAATGATGTAATATGTGACATCATCAGCAGTGGATTGCGGGTGCGCGATATATAGTTAGTGCAACTAACTATATATGGAATTTCATTGGTTTTATGTCAATAAAATGTCCAGCTAACTATATATGGTCTCTAACCTATGGTTTTTGCAGTGAATTTTCAAGGTTTTGTAAATGCTAATTCCTAACTATATATGGTCTATAACCTATGGTTTTTTCAGTGAATTTTCAAGGTTTTGTAAATGCTAATTCCTAACTATATATGGTCTATAACCTATGGTTTTTTCAGTGAATTTCAATGGTTTTTTAATAGCAAATATCATAAGCTGTCGAATGTCAAGTACGTGGTAAGTAAAAACATTTTCGTGTTTATGCACACTGATCTGCTTTGAATGCTGCCCCCCACCCCTCATTTCTATTAGGAGTACTCTCTCTTTGCAGATAGTGAAGGGTAGTTAACGCAGCCCTTTGCCCCCTTTGTAATCCGTCGTGCCTGCTTCTCTCTCCATTTGATTGATTGTTCTCTTTGGTTCATTCTCTATTTACAAACAAGCACAGAGTCGCAATACTCTGTTTAGTCTTTGCAGATAGCGAAAAATCGTGTAAAAAAACAAAAGGAATCGAGCAAAATCAGTAGGCCACTAATGGGATCACTTTTTGACCTCGCTAAAATAGAAACATTAGGAACAACCTGTTGAAAATAGCAATGCGTATGTACATAAGCGGCGTTCATTTGTGTTCACAGTACCCCTTGTTGATTGTTTGAATCGAGCATTGAATTGTTCGAAGTTGGTTCTCTTAAGGATCTTCTCTGCCTGCAAACGAGGAAGAATAGGAATATTCTCTCTCCCTTTGCAGATAGTGAAGGGTAGGTAACGCAAGCCTTTAACACGTCGTACCTATTTCATTCCTCATTGATTGATTGATTGTCCGAACATTGACTGTTTGGGAATTAGTTCTTTTTGGAGGTATTCCCTGTTTGCAAATAAACGTAGGAAAATCTTTGCAAGTAGTGAAAGGGTACGTAATGCGGACCTTTCTCCCCCGTTGTAATCTGTCATGCCTATCTACTCCCCACTGATTGATGCACCTGTTTCACCCGGACCATTTACTAGACATATGTCATCTGGCCCGACCAGAGAGCACCCCTAGTGAAAAGGACATATGCAATAATAACGAAGTGATCACTGTATCCTGTTAACAGAAACTTTAGCATGAAACAACCTGGAAAGAAAAGAATAGGAAAACGAAAATCAGTAGGCCACTGATGAACATGAACTTTTATTAAACAACGAACAAAGAAACGATAACATAACGTAATGATAAAACCTATTAATGTCCTAGAAACAAGAAAACGTTAAAATATGCCAGTGGTGAGAGACCAGAAAAACAGTAAGAGAAACCAAATCACCCCTCGCTGTCCCACCGCCTGCCACGCCAAAAAAATCGATAGACTAGGGAAAATGCAAGTCAGTAGAACATCCGCCCCCACTCTGGAAACTTCCAAGGTGGGGCAGGGTTCCGGCTACGCCCAGCCGGGAGCAGCCCATATAAGGCAGGTCCTGCTGCCACGCCTCGGCCAGGAGATCCTAACGTAGGGTGTAGCCGGAGGAGAGGCCGAGGCCAGCGGGACCCGGCCAGGGGATTGCCTTTACAACGCTGAACAGTTGCAGGGGGGGGGATGTCTCCTCGACCCTCCCCTCTCTCTCCCAGTCCGGCCGCGGTGGCCCTTGAGAGTTGCAGGTAGTCCCGCCACATGCTCTTCCGGTCCGGCCACCAACGGTCGGGGGGCCGAGGCCGACGGGATCCGGCTGCAGCCGATAAACCAAGAAACCCGTTCATGGGGCCAGAGCCAGGGGCGTCCGGCCGACATCTACCGGAAGCCCGGCCCGAAGACGGACGGGACACTTCTTCTTTCATGAATAATGGCTGCGACAACACTGGGGGGGGATGTCTTGCACATGCCTCCGACCCCCCCCCCTCGTCCTCATCGCCTGGTCCGGCCATAACAAATCTCAAGCGAGACGCCGTGGGGTGCACTGGGAGGGAGAGACGGTGCGAACAGGCCTCTCCCGCCTCCCCAGGTGGAGGCTTCCCAGCTGCACCCTCAGCGCTCCAGGCGCCCGGAAAAGGGTTCTTCCACTGTGGCCATGCTGCAACTTCTCGCCCGGCAGGGTGGAGCCCGTCCGCTCATTTGACCCCGCGATCGCCAGTAGCTACCGAACTCTCAAAATGGCGGTCGACCTGGCAAGAGCGGGCCCAGCATAAAGAAATGGCCCGGTCACTGGTTGACTCCACCACCGTAGTCCTCCACGACCTTGAAGATTCTAGAGGAGCCGCGGGAGTCCCCGACCCCCGCAGACACCCCCGATGGGGAATGACTGCCATGATCGCCCGTGCAGTGACGAAACTGTAGCCGCGGGACGTCGGCGCTCCCATGCTGGCGCCAGCCTCACTTTGAATTACTAGAATCCTGCAGACCTCACTTCCGGTGAAAGCACAGTGTGACCCGGTAGGAAAAATTGATGCACCCCCTCCCCTTTTTGACTGATAGTTCAAACCACCGATCCTTTCCTTTGCCCTTTTAACGGAACTTTGGACTGCCTCCCCCTCTTTTACATTTTCTAGAGAAAACAAAACATTAACCACTACATTAGCATAGCAGTTGACACCAGAACTGTTTTCAAATTGAAAACCAACAACATCTTCAACAGAATCCTTTTTGTTTCTGCTGTGACCCTGCTACAGCACAGGCATTGTCCCCAGCAGTAATTCTGCAATGCCGGTAAGAATAGCTGTGGTGCCTACTGGACTCACTCACCCCCGCGGCGCCCCACGCCGTTATTTGCTGGGCGGCAACTTGCTAGACATCACTTTCGTGCCATCTAGATTTCAGCGCGTTCTGCTGCCTTGGAACTATTCGCACAACAGACCGCTACTGACAAGAATATTTCATTATTGGTGCTGTCAATTTCAATAAATCTATTGGATAATTCAAAAGAAATTGCCACGGTCTCTTCGTTGTTTAAATGTTTTTACTGTTTTTGTTTTGTTGTATATATTTATATGTTATTAAAGTTTTATATTCCTACTACTTTGTTGGAGTGCTATATATTTTTAATGTGACACATAATTGTAAAAACTTTGATGTACAAAGAGTCATTCCTGGAATCTTCCGCTTCAGGCTCGGTCCCCTCCCCAATCACAATACAGGATGGTTTTCAGATAGTAGGAACACGTGTGGTGTGACGGATCTCATCGGGTGTGGGCCTTGATCTACTATAACTCCTTTGAAGAGGGGTGATTCTTTACAGCTGGGGCCATAAACTACATCTGCAGGGCTAGCTGATAGCCTGGACAATCGGATACAGAGGAAGAGGAGTGTCAGAGGGTGCGGTAGTGAATAGGGCGAAAGGGAGGTGTCGGGCGGGCACAGAGTGTGATTCTCAGGGAAGAGCAGCGCAGATGGGGGGAGGTTTATTGCCCATGCATAAGACAGAGAGCGGTGGTGACCAGAGCCTGGGGAAGATGCTTGCGAGGGTGAGGAACCATGCTACGAATCGAGAGCGTGCAGAGAGTGGGTCTGGTCAAGACATCTAAAATGGCTGCCGTGCACGACAAAAGTGTGGCATTTCAAAAAAGGCAAGATGGCGCAGACAATGTTTTTCAACACTTCCTCATTTCCTTCGAATCGAACGTTAACAGACGTTGGGGCATATTACCAAAGTTAAGCGATATTTATCGCTAACGATGCTTACCAACGAATTTTTTACCGCTAAGCATCGTCAGAAATTATCGAAGATGAACCTTGCTATTATCAAGGTTTATCGCAAATGCGATAATAAACGGCCGCAATGCATGAATATCGCTAAAAACTCAGCGATATTCATACATTACCGAGCTAATGCTCTTAGCCATGTTATCCACCTCCCATTGGATAACATGGCTAAGAACTGCTCAGGGCAGGTGTTACTTTTTGGAGATATTCGCGCTTAGCGCGAATATCTCCAAAAGTTGGTAATAGGAGATAGATATCTTGCATGTTGTAATGCAAGTTATTGTGGTATATGGAACTCATACCATAATCTCTCAGGAAAGCAGAAACTGATCCTTTTGGGACCGCCTAAAAAGGCCTAGGGGGTGAGGAGTACTCTACTTTGCCCCCTTTTCACGTTCCGAACTATTTTATTTTACTCTCTTCTGTAATTACACAAAATAGCAGCGATAAGATGCATCGGAGACACACAGTGAGAGAAACGAGGCCGGAGATGAAGAAGAGATGTCAAATACACATTGGAGATAATATAGTGGCAGAAGGGAAGTAAATATGAGTATACTTACCATGTAACATAAAAATGTTGCACTCTATACTATAAGTCTCATTTTATACTACAATCACTTCGCTACAACCTCATAAATTAAAAATAAAAATGAATAATGTCTCAAACAATTTTTGATTTCTAAATATAAATGTATTCTTCAGAATTTTCTAAATTTGAAAGAACTAGTAACATGTCCTCATCAGCAATGTCCTCATGAAAAGTCTGCAATAATGATTCTTGTAACTCTATGGTCTCCAAACACTCGATAAATTCGCCATCAAGAGATTGATCAAAAAAATCATTCAAGTCATCTCCTCCTTGTGACAATATTTCATTATTGGTGCTGTCAATTTCAATCAATGTAGTGGAATCATTCAAGTCATCTCCTCGTGACAATATTTCATTATTGGTGCTCTCAATTTCAATCAATGTAGTGGAATCATTCAAGTCATCTCCTCCTTGTGACAATATTTCATTATTGGTGCTGTCCATTTCAATCAATCTAATGGAATCATACAAGTCATCTCCTCCTTGTGACAATATTTCATTATTGCTGCTCTCAATTTCAATCAACGTAGTGGAATCATTCAAGTCATCTCCTTGTGACAATATTTCATTCTTGGTGCTGTCCATTTCAATCAATCTAATGGAATCATACAAGTCATGTCCTCCTTGTGACAATATTTCATTATTGGTGCTCTCAATTTCAATCAATGTAGTGGACAATTCAAAAGAAATTGCCACGGTCTCTTCATTGTGAGCCATTTTATTTTGAAATTGCTTGCTGTAAATTGCAGAAAAAAATAATCACTTTCATTTATCGTTTTTAGTAATACATAATATAAAACTAACTTTATCAAGTATTTAGTATAACAGAAGGACTGCAAATAAATAACAGAAAACATTTTTCAAATTATCTTCAAGTGTACAACATAGTTCCCCTTACAAATTAACAACTCACCTTTTTAAAAGTAGGAGAAGTGTTAGTACTGTGTAAATCAAACACCAGAAATTCACCACCAAAAATTCCTCACAAATGTACCTCACACAGTAGTATCACAAAATGGCTGTGGTTTCCTCTCATTTGACATATATACATAACCAATTAACTTTCATCACACACAAATACAAAACCAAAGTAACATTTTAATTGGTTCTAAATTTCAACACTTTCAAATGTGTTTTCCCCATGCAATTTTCCATAGGACATTTACATACGTCTACAGCCTGAATGGCTAAACGGAATTACACCAAACTTGGCAAAATGGTACATCAAACCTAACAGGTCAGGAAGGATCTACTATGCCCCCTTATGGTCATTTCCCCCTTCGCTTTGGCCTCCTCTTGTCTCTCAATCCTACCGAAAGACAAGATGGCGGCCGCTACGGACTGTTTGGAATGATGACAGACGCCGGAGAACCAATCAGCTTCGCAAAGCTCCGTAACGCGAAAAGTACGCGAAGCGGAGCGCTGTTACAGATATATATCTTTTTTTGAACGTTAATTTCTCAAAATCCACTGGAGCACATATATTGAGACCTAGCAAAGGCACATCGGGCTACCAGTCCCTAATATTTTGCCAAGTTTCGTGCAAATCCATTCAGCCGTTCGATTATTATTATTATTTTTTTTTTTTGCCCCGCGGGGCCCTTTTAAAACCTCCACATCAAACCTAGGGGGTCAGCGAGGATCTACTATGCCCCCTTATGGTTATTTCCCCCTTTGTTTTGGCCTCCTCTTGTCTCTCGATCCTACCGAGAGACAAGATGGCGGCCGCTACGGACTGTTTGGAATGTTGACAGACGCCGGAGAACCAATCAGCTTCGCTTCACAAAGCTCAGTTGCGCGAAAAGTACGCGTCCTGGGACGCTGCCCGGTCCGCTGTTACAGATATATATCTTTTTTTAAACGTTAATTTCTCAAAATCCACTGGAGCACATATATTGAGACCTACAAAAGGCACATCGGGCTACCAGTCCCTACAATTTTGCCAAGTTTCGTGCAAATCCATTCAGCCGTTCGGGCTAAAAGTGAGGCCAACCGCCCCTGAGAAATTAACATTTATATCCCACCTTTTCTTAGGCGCTTTACCCATCTGTGGGCTTAATAACATCGAAACGCATTCAAATGTTAAGTAATATGGTGCATTGTACATCATTCTAAGATGGCGCGCACTGTGATCAGAGTGGGGTTAGTCCTTTGTTAATTGTCATGATCATTGGAAAACTGTTTTAACATGCCGGTGTTTGCTTTCCGTGTAACATAAACTGACGAAGGCAGCATGCCGATACGCGTCTGTGTGGGTCTCCTCGCGAATAAAACCTAGCGTGGCTGACATGTAACCCTCGAGTGCTGTTTTGTCTTCTTTCACTAAACTGAAGGAGAATTGGAGCGTTATGTATATATGTATATAAATATAAATATATATATATATTACCTACTGGCGGTCGCCAGTAGGTAGTTATAGTTAGGATTGGCTACCATAGGAAATCCGCAACATTCTATTGGGAATAACTCTGGCGCCGGTTGAGGAATTTGCGTGTAATTTTCCAAAATTTTGGCCAGCTCCGCTCCTCTCCTTCCCTGGAAGTTTCGGGGGGATTCGTGGAGTGGGGGCTGAGAAAAAAGGGGGGGTCCCAAAACGTGTTTTCCCCATGTTAATTTCCATAGGACGGTCTGACAAGTCTACAGGCCGAACCGCTGAACGGAATTACGCCAAACTTGGCAAAATTGTAGGGACTGGTACGCAGATGTGCCTTTGCTATATTTGGTGAAAATTGCTCCAGTGGTTTTTTTGAAAATTAACTTCAAAAACACATATATATCTATAGGCGCTCTCCGAGCGCTCACAGGTGCGCGTACCGGGAGCGCACCCGGCGCGCTACGGGAGTGCGCGAGCGGAAAGCTGATTGGCTTTCAGGTGTCTGTCAACATTCTAAACAGTCCGGAGAGTCCGCCATCTTGTGTCTCGGTAGAATCGAGACACAAGAGGTGAAAAAGAAAGGGGGAAATAATTAAAAGGGGGCAGAGTAGACACCCCCTGACCACCTAGGTTTTCTGAGGGGGGCCTAGAAGGACCCTGAAGGGCAAAAAAAGTATTATTATTTTTTTTAAAATTTTCGCTGGGTTAGCGCTGGGTGCGTTCCCAGGAGCGCGCTCCGGTACGCGCACCCTGAGCGCACCACAGGGAAAAACAGTGTAAACAAATTATAGTAAAACAATAATTTAGAGTGCTTAGAGGTAGGGTAGCTCTGAAAAGAGCTGTTGTGTTATGTGGGTGTTTTTTGTACCTACAAGTAGGTACCAATGCAGAGTCTTATATTCAAGAGGAAAACTCTATTCCCCTCATCTTTACAGCACTGGTGCGTCACAAAAAGTGACGCACCAGCAGCGTAAAAGTGACGCATGGCCTCATAAATGAGGCCTTCAGTCTTCTACTCATGCGTCATATTTAATGTATGACGCATTATGTCGCAAGGAGTGACAGATACGTCAGTATTTCTGACGTATCTGTAAGCGCAAAAGTGATGCATTGCTGGAGTGTGTCACAAAAGTGACGCAACTCCAGCAATGCATCCTTTCACATGGGGCCAGCCCCATGTGAAAGGGCCTGCGTCACTCTTACGCCTGCTGTGAGGCAGGCGCAAGATTTTGACGCAACGGTGTCCTAAAAGTGATGCAGTGAAATCTCATAGATTTCACAGCGTCACTTCTACGACCCTTTCTTGCGTCAATATGCCCCCTTTCCATACATTACACCTGGCGCAGGTATAATGTGGTGCAGGGGTTTACAAAGTGACGCATCTACCTAGATGCGTCACTTTGTAAATATGACTCAACAAGGTGCATTTTTTACAGCACTGGTGCGTCACAAAAAGTGACGCACCGGCGGCATAAAAGTGACGCATGGCCTCATAAATAAGGCCTTCAGTCTTCTACTCATGCGTCATATTTAATGTATGACGTATTATGTCGCAAGGAGTTACATATACATCAGTATTTCTGACGTATCTGTAAGCGCAAAAGTGATGCATTGCTGGAGTGTGTCACAAAAGTGACGCAACTCCAGCAATGCATCCTTTCACATGGGGCCAGCCCCATGTGAAAGAGCCTGCGTCAGTCTTATGCCTGCTGTGAAGCAGGCGCAAGATTTTGACACAACGGCGTCCTAAAAGTGACGCAGTGAAATCTCATAGATTTCACTGCGTCATTTCTACGACCCTTCCTTGCGTCAATGCGCCCCCTTTGCATACATTACACCTGGTGCAGGTATAATGTGGTGCAGGGGTTTACAAAAGTGACGCATCTACCTAGATGCGTCACTTTGTAAATATGACTCAACAAGGTGCATTTTTTACACCACTGGTGCGTCACAAAAAGTGACGCACCGGTGGCGTAAAAGTGACTTATGGCCTCATAAATGAGGCCTTCAGTCTTCTACTCTCACTTTTTCTTTCACTTTCTCTGTCTCTTCACTCCCTTACTCACCTTGTCTCACACTCACTTGTCTTCACTACGGCCCCTCGTGGCGGGATGCCTGGCTTTCACCTTGTGTATACCCTGCCTGGGGTTATCTCACAGGGGAATACCAGGACGGGTTCCCTAAGCAAGCCCCGTGAGACCCCTTTGCGGGGGTGATACGTACGCTATATAAGTAACCACGTTTACGTTTACGTTTATCCAGTCTCTATCTCCACTCTCGCAAGGAGTTACAGATACGTCAGTATTTCCCTTCCACACCCCCATTCCTTTACTACATTTTTTTCACTTATCCTCATTCCCCATGTTCACTCTCCTTCTCCTCACTCACCTTCCCCACATTCACCTTCTTTCAGTTGCCCTACTTCACTTCCCTTCCCCTCCTGTCCCTTTCTTTGCTTTGTCACTCATTTTCCTCTCCTCTTTCACTGCACTCCACTTCAGTTACTTGTTTTCATTTTTTTAAGAATACAGCTCTTTTTTGAGAATTGGAGGTAGTTTCTTTTTTTCCAACAAAAACAAAAACAGGGAATGGCAAACTGCTCACCTGGAGCAAAAAAAAAATCTAAATTTCGGCTGGGGACAGCAGCGGTGGTTCTCTAATGCTCGAGCAATGATCATAATACTTTGTTCCCCGTAACAAAGTAGAGCATCACAATGCTTGCATTTGATGGAGGCCTCATTAAAAATAGGCTGAATATTCGGGATCAGCTGCTCTGGTCGCCCCCTCACCGATGCAGTTGCTCCTCCAGTTGAACTAGAGGCACCATCTCTTGGAGCCTCTCGTGCCAGAGCCCTGACACTCTCCCGGGCATAGTTCTGGGGATGCCTTCTCTGGACGTGGTGAATCATGGTAGAATTACCAAAACTGTACTTCCTTGTGGGGTCTCCTCGGGAAAGTACAGTATGGCAGATCTTACACTTTACCTTTGGAGCATTTACTTTTTTACGTCCCTCAGGTATATCAAAAAATTTCCAAATGAAATGTTCTTTCACCTTCGGCTGAGGAGGCTCTTCATCAATGAATCCATTAGAGTCATCACTGCTGCTGGATGATCTGGCAGCCATGATAATCCAAAAAAGATTAAGCAGGAAAAAGACAGGTCTTGCAGTCACAAAAGTGAAAGAAGAAGTGAAGGAAATGGGTGGGGATTTCATTCTTTGTAAACAAACTGTTAGCAACCAATGAAAAGTGTTATTTTAAGGTCCGTGACTTGACACGCTTACGCTGCGCGCACCGGAGCGCTTCCGGGGGCGCTTACACGGCGCGAACGTAGGCGCTTCCGGGGGCACTTACGCGGCGCGCCAGAGTGACGTTTTGGTAGCTTTACGGAAATGCAAAATCATTTTCATTACGTAAATAAAAAATACTGCTTTTATAATTATGGTACTGAATGTCTTGTATTATTATTTAGTTTTCTTACATATTTTTTTTTACGAACGCAGAACAAGCGCTCTCGCTGCGCTCTCGGGAGAGCTTACTGGTGCGCGCACCCTGAGCGCTCCAAGTCAAAATGATACGGGTAAGCTTACCGGTGCGCGCACCCTGAGCGCACCAAGAGAAAATGATTTTAAAAAAAGAAAAATACAGTGAACAAATAATTTAAAAAAATAAAAATTAATTATAATTAATAGTTATAAAAAACAGCTAATTAAAAAAAAAATCGTAGGTAACAAAGTCGATATACAAAGGAATTAAATTTAAAAAAAACTATGGAATTCACTGAAAAAACCATAGGTTTCACACTCGTTATAGTTAGGAATTAGCATTTAAAAAACCTTTCAAATTCACTGACAAAACCATAGGTTTCACAATCGTTATAGTTAGGAATTAGCATTTAAAAAACCTTTGAAATTCACTGAAAAAACCATAGGTTTCACACTCGTTATAGTTAGGAATTAGCATTTAAAAAACCTTTCAAATTCACTGAAAAAACCATAGGTTTCACACCAGTTATAGTTAGCTGAACATTTTACTCATACAAAACAATTGAAATTCCCACGTTATAGTTAGTTGGACTCACTATAACTCGCGCGCCCGCAATCCACTGCTGATGATGTCACATATTACATCATTCATGACATGGTCAGTGACATCACTGATGACATCACTGATGACATCTCAAATGTCATCACGTGTGGCCACAGACAAGACAACTCTGCAACTCTGCAACTCGTGCAACTGCGGCCTGCTGTTCTGACATCTGAAGAAGATGGCCCCAAAAAAAGTTGCCCGTAGCTCCTCTAGCAAGAAAGTTGCCAGTAAGGAGCAGAAGAAGCAAGTGGCGCCACTTACCAAGGAGACTGGTGTGCCGCCCGCCACATTTTTGGGGAAAAAAAGTACGACTGCAGCAGCAGCGGGGTCTGCTGGGGACCAAGCTGGGAGCAGCACCCCCGCTCCATTGGGCTTAGTGCCACCACCACCACGCCAACTTAAGTCCAAGCCCTTGAGTGCTGCAGAGGCAGCCAGTATAGTTGTTCAATCACCATCGACCAGTGATGTTGGCTCATCGCAAGAAAGTAGCAGCATCCCTCAATCAACACAGGTTGTTGTAACTCATCTGACGAGTGTTCAACAACCACAGCCGCAACAACAACCCCATGTGCAAGTATAAGCCCAAGTACATGTGGAAGGAGAGGCAGCGCAAGGAGATGCGCAAGCAGAGGTGCATGGAGCGGCACAAGTGCCCACAATAGTTGTTCCTCCCGAAGTAGGGGCACATCAGGAAATCGACATTCAAGCCGAGGTATCATTTGAGGAAGCCACTCTTCCTGATCATTCATTGTCTTCCAGATCCCTAGCAAGTAAAAGATCAAGGATGGTGTCTACATCTTCTTCAAGCCCCCTTCCTTCTGATGATATGGATCCAAATTGGGAACCACCACTGCCGTCTGAGAGTGAGGAACACCATGATCTGACAAAGGTAGCTAAGCGTAAAAGGAAGGTCCCCGAAACTCTAGTACTTATGGAGTGTGATGATGACGCTGAACAAGAAGTGGCGTATACTACTGCTGATGAAGACTCTCACGACGACGACGCAGTCATCATAAATGTCACTGCAGCCCCAGCGGGCATGCAGCAAACAGACATTTTTACCCTAGGCCGAAAAGCTGCTGAGCGTGATGTTGTCGACGAGGCAATGGGAGTGGGACCACCACCATTGCAGTTAACTAGTACACCACCACGTACCGCTTCCATATTTTCTCGCCAGAAGGGACCTCCATCCACCTTGACTTCCATTTCCTCAATTAGTAGTGCTGCAAGTGCACAACGTAGTAAAGTTTCGCAACACACATCCTCCACTTCATCTGGCATTAGCAGCATTCCCAGTATCGCCTCCTCCGCCCCCACAGACATTTGAAGTCTGCAGTTTGGGACTTCTTTAGTGTTAGCACAACAAGGGAAAACATAGCCATTTGTACCATTTGTAAGCTTGGAGTTAGTCGTGGTAAGCTTGGTACCAACTATGGTACCGGAGGCCAGCAAGGTCATCTTGAGAGACAGCACACTGTCAAATGGCATGCGCACCTAAAGGAGATCAAGGAAGCCCGAATTGCAAGTCAACAAACTGTATCCGTTGATGTTTCATCTGATGATTAAGCCTGGGCGGATTTTGCGGATCCACGATTCGCGGATTTGCGTATTCACGGATCGTGGATCCGCAAAATCCACGGATTTTGCGGATCGGCGGATTTGGGGCGGGGCTTCGATGCCAGAATCATCGTGCCAGATTGAACCCTGCCCTTCATATTTATTCAAGAAGACGCCACCGTTTTGTGCCATACCTCTACTCAACTGGAGTACTTTCTACTAGGTAATCAGTAAGTGCTACCTCGTTGGGTAGATGTATAGTGCTTTTACTACACTACAGCTGCCTAAAGTGCCAGAGAGTTGTCGGCGGGGCCAAACGGACGGGGCTTCCATGCGAGTGCACATGCCTCTTGTGTGCATTAAAGGTCAGAGACCGATCAGAGCAGCAGATAAAGATACAGGTACTGGAGCGACTTTCTGGGAAGGGAAGTGTAATTTTCTCTCATTCTCATAGATGAGCACTAACAATGACTGTCTTTTGTGAGAGACATCCTGCGGACAATATTAATCAATAACTATAATGGGTGGTCAAAGTAATGCACCTTCATGTTAAAGGCTATAGCTAGAAAGGAAGTTTCCTCTGGGCAATATTGTACCCTTCATTACAAAGCAGCGAGGGATGTCTGCCTCCCTGAAGTTAAAGTATATGCACCCCATATCCTAATCCCTTGTTGCATCTCAGATGCAATATTTGTGCAGCATCTAAAATGTGACCAGAGAATATAATTGTGTGCATCAATGAACGTACCAATAATGGCATTCAGAAGGATTTGTAGAATATCTGACCATTGATATTTAGGAGGCAGGGATTCCGTTTACAAACCATTCCAAATGCCTTCACATACAGTAACAGTCCACTTCCGGTCTTAGGACCTGGCTAACCCTCCAATCATTCACTAACGGAATCTTTGCCTCTGTACAGCACTCGACTGCCTGCCGGGTAAGTTTGTAAGTCTGTGCTATGACAGTACCACTTACATACACGAAAGCCGTCCCTGCCCCCGTCCTTGCCCTCAAATTCACAGAATGCCAAGATGGCGACTCCTTATCTTGAAAAAAGCAGATAAAGATACAGAAGCTCCTGGCCACAGGAACAGCACGAGGATTGCGCTCGTGAAAGTCAAGGATGCAAAGGCCTCTGTCCAGCATCACAGCTGATTTGCGATGGTATATTAGGGAAGAAGGCACATCTGCCTAGCCTTGACAACGCTCACGATTGTTTTTGGGCCAATGAATGAGTCACTGAATTTAAGCTTCAAGTATGGCAGAATGAATCCTGCCCTTCATATTTATTCAAGAAGACGCCACCGTTTTGTGCCTTTAGTAACTAATTTACGATGGTGCCGGCAAGCTGCCAGCGCCATCCTAAGATAGTTACTAAATTAGCTTCAACAGGAAGCTCTAATAGATAAAATAAAGCAGGCGCTCGATGACCTGCTTTATCTTATCTATTAGAGCTTCCTGTTGAAGCTAATTTAGTAACTATCTTAGGATGGCGCTGGCAGCTTGCAGGCGCCATCGTAAATTAGTTACAACAGGCCAGGCAGGCTTGAACTTTTGCCCCCGGAATCCGCCGCTCGCGGATTGCGGATTTTCGGTAAATTCGCGAGAGTTCGCGGATCGCGGATTTACCGAAAATTCGCAAAATCCGCGAGCGTAGCGGATTTTGCGCTCATGCTTACTGATGATGACGAGGAGGAAGAAGCGTCAAACATTTCTTCACTTACACCCAGTACCCCTGTCAGCAGCACACCCCCTGCAAGACATATGAGCCACACTAAGAGTGTGGGAGAGAGTGAGACACCAATGCAAAAAAGTTCATCATCACCGAGCGTAACTGGGTCGAAGAAGTCATCATCATCATCCCGTAAAATGGTCCAGCCCACCATTAGAAGCATGTTGTTTTCAGATGCGCCATTTGAACGCAACCACCCAATGACGCGTCTGTATAACACTAAGCTGGCTAAAATGCTAGCGCTGGACCTTCTCCCTTTTTCTTTTGTGGAAGGGGTTGGTTTTCTTGAATTAGTGGCAACGCTCTGCCCTAAATGGAAGGTTCCTAGCCAGTTCTATTTTGCCAAAGTTGCGGTTCCAGCACTACATGAAGATGTGCTGGAGGTGATTGGGGCAGCTTTGCAGAAGAGTGCTGTTCACACTATACATCTGACAACAGACATGTGGACCAATTCCGCAGCCACTGATTACATGTGCATCACTGCACACTGGGTCTCTTTTTCAGGGGTTAAAGCAAAGCTAAGGGCAGGTGTTGACCCGGACAACGTTTTTAAAGCTCCTTGGAAACATGCAACACTAGCCATGTTTGGCATGGAGACAAGTCATACAGGAGAAAACATTTTGCAGGAGTTTAACACAAAGGTCGTTCAATGGCTGTCCCCAATAAAACGCAAGATTGGTTATGTTTCCACGGATAATGGCGCCAATGTAGTTAAGGCCATGGATATGGGTAACTATTTCAGAGTGCCGTGTTTGGCGCACTGTATAAACCTGGTGGTTAAAAAATTCTTGAGTGAAGAAAGTCCAGTGTGCCAGTTACTGACCACCTGCCAAAGAATGTGCACACATTTCAACCATTCTTTTAAGGCCCGGAAGCATCTGAGGCACCTGCTACATGAACGTAAACTGCCAGTGAAAGCACTCATCCAGGAGGTGGCTACACATTGGAACTCAACCTTCTACATGCTTGAGCGTCTGTTTGAGCAGTGTGCGGTAGTCGATCAGTATTTCTTTACACAGGGTGCAGCTATGAAGGACCTGAGGATACATGCGGAGCAATGGAAGCTAGTTCAAAGCCTGACAGACATGCTGCGTCCTTTTGAGGTCTTCACACGTTCAGTTAGCAGGGAGGACTTTCATTTGGGAAAAGCTATCCCATTGCTGCGCATGCTAGAGCACCAACTGAAGGCGGTGTCTTCTACGTTTCAAAAAGATGAACAAAAGCAAGAAGCTTTTGATTTGTCGGAGAAATTATTAGAGCGCCTACTTTGCGATGAACGTCTTCAAAAGATCCACACAGAACAGCATTACATTTGTGCTACTATTCTGGATCCACGGTACAAAAAGGCACTGGCAGGCAGAGTATTCTTTCCTTTTGATGACGCAGAAGTTACAAAGTACAAACATTGGCTAGCTGTGTCAGCCACTCGGTTTGAAAGAGAACGGCAGGAAATTGAAGGAAAAGGCAGTACATCAGCATCAGCATCAGCAGGCCATCCAGAGTCAAAAGAATCCACTTCTGCATCTGTGGCAGAATTGAGTGATTTTCCCTCTCAGCCGTTAAAGACACCTGCAACCGGATCATCTGCACCAGACACAACAGTAACATTGTGTGGAGTAGAGGATTGGCTTACTCAGCTTGGGTTTGTTTCTCAAAAGGTCGCACAAAAAGTAAGCAAAGTGGAGGAACCGTGGAGAACCTTGAGTCGATGGTGCAGGACTATCTGAATGACTCAACAGAGGTCTCTCTTAATGATGACCCATTGGCGTATTGGCATGGGAAAAAAGAATTGTGGCCAGAGATCTCCAACCTGGCTATAAATTACTTGTCTTGCCCACTCGCAAGCGTGTGTTCTGAACGTGTTTTCAGTGCAGCTGGTGGCATTGTAACTTGCAAAAGGACCCGCCTCTCGCCCAATAATGTGGAGAGGTTAACAATGATCAAGATGAATCAGCACCTCATACCACCAGATTACAAAGTACGAGAATACACGCAGGAAGAAGACGAGGAGGACACCAACTTAGATGAGGGAATTTCTTCTCTGTTTAGGCCCAGATCATTGTACTGGGGTGAATGTATGACATTGTTCTACATTCTGTCCATCAACTGTGTTTTTTGCAATTTTCAACCCGAGTGTGCTGGGTATGCTCAGACGTGAGTCCCAGGCTCTCCACACCACTGGAGTCAAGCTATCCAGGCTGATGAAGGCTGATAGCCAGAAACCGGTCCTTGGATGCTTGATTCCGGTCTGGGAAAAACATGGCTTAGTAGTTCGGACTGGACTGTTCCCATGAGGCACAGGGTCAGAGCTGATTTGCATATAGCCAGTGTCTAACCCAGGGTGGTGTGGAGTGCAAAAAAACAATGGATTTAGGCCCAGATCCTTGTACTGGGGTGAATGTATGACGTTGTTCTACATTCTGTCCATCAACTGTGTTTTTTGCAATTTTCACCCCGAGTGTGCTGGGTATGCTCAGACGTGAGTCCCAGGCTCTCCACACCACTGAAGTCAAGCTATCCAGGCTGAATGAAGGCTGATAGCCAGAAACCGGTCCTTGGATGTTTGATTCCGGTCTGGGAAAGACATGGCTTGGTAGTTCGGACTGGACTGTTCCCGTGAGGCACAGGGTCAGAGCTGATTTGCATATAGCCAGTGTCTAACCCAGGGTGGTGTGGAGTACAAAAAAAACGATGGATTTAGGCCCAGATCCTTGTACTGGGGTGAATGTATGACATTGTTCTACATTCTGTCCATCAACTGTGTTTTTTGCAATTTTCACCCCGAGTGTGCTGGGTATGCTCAGACGTGAGTCCCAGGCTCTCCACACCACTGGAGTCAAGCTATCCAGGCTGAATGAAGGCTGATAGCCAGAAACCGGTCCTTGGATGCTTGATTCCGGTCTGGGAAAGACATGGCTTGGTAGTTCGGACTGGACTGTTCCCATGAGGCACAGGGTCAGAGCTGATTTGCATATAGCCAGTGTCTAACCCAGGGTGGTGTGGAGTGCAAGAAAACGATGGATTTAGGCCCAGATCCTTGTACTGGGGTGAATGTATGACATTGTTCTACATTCTGTCCATCAACTGTGTTTTTTGCAATTTTCACCCCGAGTGTGCTGGGTATGCTCAGACGTGAGTCCCAGGCTCTCCACACCACTGGAGTCAAGCTATCCAGGCTGAATGAAGGCTGATAGCCAGAAACCGGTCCTTGGATGCTTGATTCCGGTCTGGGAAAGACATGGCTTGGTAGTTCGGACTGGACTGTTCCCATGAGGCACAGGGTCAGAGCTGATTTGTATATAGCCAGTGTCTAACCCAGGGTGGTGTGGAGTGCAAGAAAACGATTGATTTAGGCCCAGATATTTGTACTGGGGTGAATGTATGACATTGTTCTACATTCTGTCCATCAACTGTGTTTTTTGCAATTTTCACCCCGAGTGTGCTGGGTATGCTCAGACGTGAGTCCCAGGCTCTCCACACCACTGGAGTCAAGCTATCCTGGCTGAATGAAGGCTGGTAGCCAGAAACCGGTCCTTGGATGCTTGATTCCGGTCTGGGAAAGACATGGCTTGGTAGTTCGGACTGGACTGTTCCCATGAGGCACAGGGTCAGAGCTGATTTGCATATAGCCAGTGTCTAACCCAGGGTGGTGTGGAGTGCAAAAAACGATGGATTTAGGCCCAGATCCTTGTACTGGGGTGAATGTATGACATTGTTCTACATTCTGTCCATCAACTGTGTTTTTTGCAATTTTCACCCGAGTGTGCTGGGTATGCTCAGACGTGAGTCCCAGGCTCTCCACACCACTGGAGTCAAGCTATCCAGGCTGAATGAAGGCTGATAGCCAGAAACCGATCCTTGGATACTTGATTCCGGTCTGGGAAAGACATGGCTTGGTAGTTCGGACTGGACTGTTCCCATGAGGCACAGGGTCAGAGCTGATTTGCATATAGCCAGTGTCTAACCCAGGGTGGTGTGGAGTGCAAAAAAAACGATGGATTTAGGCCCAGATCCTTGTACTGGGGTGAATGTATGACATTGTTCTACATTCTGTCCATCAACTGTGTTTTTTGCAGTTCTTTCCTTTTGATGACGCAGAAGTTACAAAGTACAAACATTGGCTAGCTGTGTCAGCCACTCGGTTTGAAAGAGAACGGCAGGAAATTGAAGGAAAAGGCAGTACATCAGCATCAGCATCAGCAGGCCATCCAGAGTCAAAAGAATCCACTTCTGCATCTGTGGCAGAATTGAGTGATTTTCCCTCTCAGCCGTTAAAGACACCAGCAACCAGATCATCTGCACCAGACACAACAGTAACATTGTGTGGAGTAGAGGATTGGCTAACTCAGCTTGGGTTTGCTTCTGAAAAGGTCCCAGCAAAAAGTAAGCAAAGTGGAGGAACCGTGGAGAACCTTGAGTCGATGGTGCAGGACTATCTGAATGACTCAACAGAGGTCTCTCTTAATGATGACCCATTGGCGTATTGGCATCGGAAAAAAATATTGTGGCCAGAGATCGCCAACCTGGCTATAAATTACTTGTCTTGCCCACTCGCAAGCGTGTGTTCTGAACGTGTTTTCAGTGCTGCTGGTAGCATTGTAACTTGCAAAAGGACCCGCCTCTCGCCCAAAAATGTGGAGAGGTTAACAATGATCAAGATGAATCAGCACCTCATACCACCAGATTACAAAGTACGAGAATACATGCAGGAAGAAGACGAGGAGGACACCAACTTAGATGAGGGAATTTCTTCTCTGTTAGGTGACCTACTCCCGCCTGAATTCGCAGAGTATGAGGACGAACTCTTCTTCCCTGACACAGAGCCCTGAAAATGAGCCAATGAATCAATAACTTTCTTTTTCGTCCTTATTCACTTTTATTCCTGTGTGTCTGTCTTTCTTTGTTTTGCAAAATCTAAATAAAAAAAACTTTAATCACCTAATCACAAAAACAAGCCCATCAGCAGAACTGTCTTCACTAATTTGCTTATTGATTTGAAGGTGCCGCAGTCTGCATTCCTCAGGTTCATAAGTTCACAAGAACATGCTCATCTATCCTCCTCCTCCAGACTCCTATTTCCCTCAAAGCAGATGCTGGATTACGCCCAATGAAGAAAGACTCTGCACTTGTGGGGGTGTTCTACTTCTTTGCGGGTGAGTTGACAGGTCTGGGGCCATTGCTTGGAAGGTCTAATACCGGATAAAAGTGTTTTGGAGAAAATCCATGAGGAAAACGTTTTTGCATTTTCTGACATTTCGCTCACTACACATTTCGCTCACTACAGCGTTTTCGGGGGCCTGTTTGGGGGGCTTCCTGGTGTTTGTGGGTGGGTTTTGGGGTCTTTGAGCAATGCTGTGTATGGATACTTTTGATTGCAAGTGGTTTGAAGAAAATCCATGGTGGCAAAGGGGAGTTAGGGCCTAGCTGCAGAGAGCGCGTGGAGTGATGTTGGAAATTTGCCTGGAAAATTACTAAGTCCCCATTTTTGTAGTTTTGCTTTTTGGCTGTTTGGGGGTCTTCCACTTGTTTCCTCCTGGGTTGACGGCTCTGGGGCCATTGCTGGGAAGGTCTAATACCGGATAAAAGTGGTTTGGAGAAAATCGGAGCAGAAAAAGTTTTTGCCTTTTTGCTCACTATCATGTTTTCGGTGGCCTGTTTGGGGGGGTCCTGGTGTTTGGGGGTGGGTTTTGGGGTCTGGTAGCAACGCTGGCACAGTCTAATGTTGATTGCATTTGTTTTCCAGGACATCCATGGTGGAAAAGTGGAGTTATGACCTTGCTGCACAGCGCGTTTGGACAGAATTGAAAGAAGGAGATTTTCCATTTTTGCTTTTTGCCTGTTTGGGGGTGTTGTGCTTTTTTGCGGGTGGGTTGGCGGTTCTTGGGGCATTGCTGGGAAGGTCTAATACCGGATAAAAGTGTTTTGAAGAAAATCCATGATGAAAACGTTTTTGCATTTTCTGACATTTCGCTCACTACAGCGTTTTCGGGGGCCTGTTTGGGGGGCTTCCTGGTGTTTGTGGGTGGGTTTTGGGGTCTTTGAGCAACGCTGGGTATCGATACTTTTGATTGCAAGTGGTTTGAAGAAATTCCATGGTGGCAATGGGGAGTAAGGGCCTAGCTGCAGAGCGCGCGTGGAGTGATGTTGGAAATTTGCCTGGAAAATTACTAAGTCCCCATTTTTGTAGTATTGCTTTTTGGCTGTTTGGGAGTCTTCTATAAGCATGGGCGTAAAATCCGCTCCGATTGCGGATTTTGCGGATTTTCGGCAAATTCGCAATCCGCGAACTCTCGCAAATTTGTCGAAAATCCGTGAATTCGCTCGCGGCGGATTTTTTTGCTTGGTGATACAATATTGCGGCACGCGGCGTGGTGCACGGCGTTCACTTTCCGTCAATAAGCGTTAGCCGAGTTGTTTTTCTCGATCATATTTTGCGAGTGCTGCGCCATTTTGGATCTTGCTGCGGGATCCCGCGGGAGTTTATCGCCCGCGAATACGTAATCGCGGCTTGCCACCTTGCACAGCACGCCTCGCGAGAGTTCGCAATTGCGAACACGTAGTTACGGCGGACAGGAACAATCTCGCACTGGCGAAATAGTGATTTTGCAATTCTGCACAAGAAATCCACCAGCAAACAGGATAAACCTTCAGAAAATGATGATTTTTATCAGAATCACTCCTCAGGTTGACATTTGCATGGCCTTTTTTTTGCAAGGAGTCCATTTTTGGGGGGGGGAAGGAAGTGCCCCACAGTCTCCAACTTCCTGTTCCTGTCCAGCAGGCTCCTCCCAGTGCTTTCTTCATGTGCTGGTCACTTTCATTTGGACCTTGACCTGGAAGGATTACTTTTTGTAGGTGCTGCTGGATATTTGGATTTGTGGCCTTTTTGACTTTCTTTGGATCACTTTTGGATTAGAAATCAACTTTCACAAGTAAGTTTGTTTGGGGCATTACAGTTGCTGCAACTACAATTTTGGAACTTTTTCAGAACATTAAATAAAATATATTGTGTGTAGCCACAGTATCCAGTAGGACCAGGGTTGGTTATGGGTGCATGATACAACTGTTTTGTTGAATTTAAACACCATTGAGGCCATGGATGGGCTGGGATTGTGCTGATTTTTGTTGTTTTTGTCGTTTTTTTGGGGCTGCTGGTGGGGCCCTTTGCCCAGGGGTGGTGAGTGTTGCATGGGCCTAGTCTTTCTGTGGGGTGTCTTCTTGAATTTAAACATCATTGAGGCCATGGATGGGCGGGGATTGTGCTGATTTTTGTGTTTTTGTCGTTTTTTTGGGGCTGCTGGTGTGGCCTTTTGCCAAGGGGTAGTGATGCATGGACTGAGTGTGCCTGTGGGGTCTCACTCTCTTTAATGTAAACATCCTGGATGGCATTGGATTGTGGTGATTTGTGGGTATTTTTCGTTTTTTTTGGGGTGTACTGTTGATGTGGACTGGCCATGTGGGTGGTGGTGGTGGCCATCTTGAGTGCTGGCTGGTACAGGCAACATGTGCTTGGGGTGCAAGGGGCCATTTTGAAGAGAGGCAGTGTCTGAGGCCTGCACTTATTTTGCCTACTTTTCATCCATTATCCCCAGGGGTAGTGAGTGTTGCATGGGCCTAGTCTTTCTGTGGGGTGTCTTCTTGAATTTAAACACCATTGAGGCCATGGATGGGCTGGGATTGTGCAGAAGTTTGTGTTTTTTGTCGTTTTTTGGGGCTGCTGGTGGGGCCCTTTGCCCAGGGGTGGTGAGTGTTGCATGGGCCTAGTCTTTCTGTGGGGTGTCCTCTTGAATTTAAACACCATTGAGGCCATGGATGGGCTGGGATTGTGCTGTTTTTTGTGTTTTTTGTCGTTTTTTTGGGGCTGCTGGTGTGGCCGTTTGCCCAGGGGTAGTGGTGCATGGACTGAGTGTGCCTGTGGGGTCTCACTCTCTTTAATGTAAACATCCTGGATGGCATTGGATTGTGGTGATTTTTGGGTGTTTTTCGTTTTTTTTTGGGGTGTACTGTTGATGTGGACTGGCCATGTGGGTGGTGGTGGTGGCCATCTTGAGTGCTGGCTGGTACAGGCAACATGTGCTTGGGGTGCAAGGGGCCATTTTGAAGAGAGGCAGTGTCTGAGGCCTGCACTTATTTTGCCTACTTTTCATCCATTATGCCCAGGGGTAGTGAGTGTTGCATGGGCCTAGTCTTTCTGTGGGGTGTCCTCTTGAATTTAAACACCATTGAGGCCATGGATGGGCTGGGATTGTGCTGAATTTTGTGGTTTTTGTCGTTTTCTGGGGCTGCTGGTGGGGCCCTTTGCCCAGGGGTGGTGAGTGTTGCATGGGCCTAGTCTTTCTGTGGGGTGTCCTCTTGAATTTAAACACCATTGAGGCCATGGATGGGCTGGGATTGTGCTGTTTTTTGTGTTTTTTGTCGTTTTTTTGGGGCTGCTGGTGTGGCCGTTTGCCCAGGGGTAGTGGTGCATGGACTGAGTGTGCCTGTGGGGTCTCACTCTCTTTAATGTAAACATCCTGGATGGCATTGGATTGTGGTGATTTTTGGGTGTTTTTTTGGTTTTTTTTGGGTGTACTGTTGATGTGGACTGGCCATGTGGGTGGTGGTGGTGGCCATCTTGAGTGCTGGCTGGTACAGGCAACATGTGCTTGGGGTGCAAGGGGCCATTTTGAAGAGAGGCAGTGTCTGAGGCCTGCACTTATTTTGCCTACATTTCACCCATTATGCCCAGGGGTAGTGAGTGTTGCATGGGCCTAGTCTTTCTGTGGGGTGTCCTCTTGAATTTAAACACCATTGAGGCCATGGATGGGCTGGGATTGTGCTGAATTTTGTGGTTTTTGTCGTTTTTTGGGGCTGGTGGTGGGGCCCTTTGCCCAGGGGTGGTGAGTGTTGCATGGGCCTAGTCTTTCTGTGGGGTGTCCTCTTGAATTTAAACACCATTGAGGCCATGGATGGGCTGGGATTGTGCTGAATTTTGTGGTTTTTGTCATTTTTTGGGGCTGCTGGTGAGGCCCTTTGCCCAGGGGTGGTGAGTGTTGCATGGGCCTAGTCTTTCTGTGGGGTGTCTTCTTGAATTTAAACATCATTGAGGCCATGGATGGGCTGGGATTGTGCTGATTTTTATGTTTTTTGTCGTTTTTTTGGGGCTGCTGGTGTGGCCTTTTGCCCAGGGGTAGTGGTGCATGGACTGAGTGTGCCTGTGGGGTCTCACTCTCTTTAATGTAAACATCCTGGATGGCATTGGATTGTGGTGATTTTTGGGCGTTTTTCATTTTTTTTGGGGTGTACTGTTGATGTGGACTGGCCATGTGGGTGATGGTGGTGGCCATCTTGAGTGCTGGCTGGTACAGGCAACATGCGCTTGGGGTGCATAGGGCCATTTTGAAGAGAGGCAGTGTCTGAGGCCTGCACTTATTTTGCCTACTTTTCATCCATTATCACCAGGGGTAGTGAGTGTTGCATGGGCCTAGTCTTTCTGTGTGGTGTCTTGAATGTAAATATCATGGATGGCATGGGATTGTGCTGATTTTTCTGTGTTTTTCGATTTTTTGGGGTGTATAACTGAACTGATGTTCCTCTGTCTTCCATTGCTTTTAGGTGCACAAGACTCAAGAGAACCACCAGTGCCAGGAAGAAGTCCTGCAGCGGTGTGTGTGTGCAGCATAACGTCACGCGACGTCACGTCTGGACACAGACAACTCTGCAACTCGTGCAACTGCTGCCTGCTGTTCTGACCTGCTCTGAAGAAGATGGCCCCAAAAAAAGTTACCCGTAGCTCCTCTAGCAAGAAAGTTGCCAGTAAGGAGCAGAAGAAGCAAGTTACCAAGGAGACTGGTGTGCCGGCCGCCTCTTTTTTTGGGAGGAAAAAAAAAAGTACGCCTGCAGCAGCAGCGGAATCTGCTGGGGACCAAGCTGGGAGCAGCACCCCCGCTCCATTTGGCTCAGTGCCACCACCACCACCACCACGCCAACTTAAGTCCAAGCCCTTGACTGCTGCAGAGGCACTTAGTCTAGTTGTTCAATCACCATCGACCAGTGATGTTGGCTCATCGCAAGAAAGTAGCAGCAATGTCCCTCAATCAACACAGGTTGTCGTAACTCATCTGACGAGTGTTGAACAACCACAGCCGCAACAAAAACCACATGTGCAAGTACAAGCCCAAGTACATGTGGAAGGAGAGGCAGCGCAAGGAGATGCGCAAGCAGAGGTGCATGGAGGGTCACAAGTGCCCCCAATAGTTGTTCCTCCCGAAGTAGGGGCACATCAGGAAATCGACAATCAAGGCGGGGTATCATTTGAGGAAGCCACTCCTCCTGATGATCATTCATTGTCTTCCACACCCCTAGCAAGGAAGAGATCAAGGGTGGTGTCTACATCTTCTTCAAGCACACCTCCTTCTGATGATACGGATCAAAATTGGGAACCAGCACCACTGCCGTCTGAGAGTGAGGCACACCATGATCTGACAAAGGTAGTTAAGCGTAAAAGGAAGCTCGTCCAAAGTCTCAGAGTTATGGAGTGTGATGATGAGGCTCAACAAGAAGTGGCGGATACTGCTGCTGATGAAGACTCTGACAACGACGACCCAGTCATCATAAAGGTCACTGCAGCCCCAGCGGGCATACAGCAAACAGACATTTTGACCCTAGCCCGAAAAGCTGCTGAGCGTGATGATGATGATGTTGTCGACGAGGAGGCAGTGGAAACACCACAATCATTGGAGTTAACTAGTAGACCAACTCGTACCGCTACCATATTTCTTCCTCGCCAGAAGGGACCTCCATCCACCTCGACCTCAATTAGTGGTGGTGAAAGTGCACAATGTACTGAAGTTCGGCAATCCACATCCTCCGCTTCATCTGGCATTAGCAGCATGACCACCACCACCACCAGTATCGCCGCCTCCTCCGGCCCCCACAGACAATTCAAGTCCCCAGTTTGGGACTTCTTTAGTGTTTGCCCAAAAAGGCAAAAGTACGCCATTTGTAGCATTTGTAAGCTTTCAGTTAGTCGTGGTAAGTCTGGTACCAACTATGGTACCGGAGGCCAGAGAGGTCATCTTAGGAGACAGCACGCTGTCCAATGGTATGCGCACCTAAATGCGATCAAGGAAGCCCGAATTGGAAGTCAAGAAAACTTTGATGTTTCATCTGATGATGACGAGGAGGAAGAAGAAGTGTCAAACACTTCACTTACACCCAGTACCCCTGTCAGCAGCACACCCCATGTGAGGCACACTAAGAGTGTTGGAGCGAGTGAGGCACCAACGCGAAAAAGTTCACCAGCGAGCATAACTGGGTCAACGAAGTCATTATCATCCCGTAAATGCTTGGTCCAGGGCAACATTAGAACCATGTTTTCTACAGACGCGCCATATGAACGCAACCACCCACTGACGCGTCTGTATAACACTAAGCTGGCTAAAATGCTAGCTGTGGACCTTCTCCCTTTTTCTTTTGTAGAAGCGGTAGGTTTTCTAGAATTAGTGGCAGCGCTCTGCCCTAAATGGAAGGTTCCTAGCCGGTTCTATTTTGCCAGAGTTGCGGTTCCAGCACTACATGAAGATGTGCTGGAGGTGATTGGGGCAGCTTTCCAGAAGAGTGCTGTTCACACTATACATCTGACAACAGACATGTGGACCAGTGGCGCAGGCGCGGATTACATGTGCATCACTGCACACTGGGTCTCTTTTTCAGGTGTTAAAGCAAAGCTAAACGCAGGTGTTGACCCGGACCAAGTTTTTAAACCTGCTCGGAAACATGCAACACTAGCCATGTTTGGCTTGGAGAAAAGTCACACAGCACAAAACATTTTGGACGAGTTTAACAAAAAGGTCTTTCACTGGCTGTCCCAAAAAAACCGCCGGATTGGTTATGTTTCCACGGATAATGGCGCCAATGTAGTTAAGGCCATGGCGCTGGGTGACTATTTCAGAGTGCCGTGTTTGGCGCACTGTATCAACCTGGTAGTTCAAAAATTCTTGAGTGATAAAGACAGTCCAGCGTGCGAGGTAATGGCCACCTGCCGAAAAATGTGCAACCATTTCAGCCATTCTTTTAAGGCCCGGAAGCATCTGACGAGCCTGCTACATGAACGTCGAATGCCAGTGAAAGCACTCATCCAGGAGGTGGCAACGCATTGGAACTCAACCTTCTACATGCTTGAGCATCTGTATGAGCAGTATACGGTACTCGATCACTATTTCTTAAAACAGGGTACAGCTCAGAAGGACCTGAGGATGGGTGTGGCGCAATGGGACATAGTTCAAAGCCTGACAGACATGCTTCGTCCTTTTGAGGTCTTCACGCGTGCAGTCAGCAAGGAGGACTGTAATTTGGGAAAAGCTATCCCATTGTTGTGCATGCTAGAGCACCAACTGAGTTAGAAAAAGATGAAAAAAACAAAGACCCTTTTGTTTTGTCGGAGAAATTATTAGAGCGCCTACGTGGTGATGAACGTCTTAAAATGATCAACTCAGAACAGCATTACATTTGTGCTACTATTCTGGATCCACGCTACAAAAAGGCGCTGGCAGGCCAAGCATTCTTTCCTTTTGCTGATGAAGATGTTAAAAAGTACAAACGTTGGCTAGCCTGGTCAGCCAAGAGGTTTGAAAAAGAACGGCAGGATATTGAAGGAGAAGGCAGTACATCAGCATCAGCATCAGCAGGCCATCCCCAGTCAAAAGAATCCACTTCTGCACCTGTGGCTGTGGCACAAGTGACCTCTCAGCCGTTAAAGACACCGGCAACCGGATCATCTGCACCACACACAAGAGTAACATTGGCTGCTGAAGAGGATTGGCTAACTTGTCTTGGGTATGGTTCTCGAAAAAAGGTCACAAGCACAGCAAAAAGTAAGCAAAGTGGAGGAACCGTTGAGGACCTTGAGTCGATGGTGCAGGACTATCTGAATGACTCAACAGAGGTCTTTCTTAATGATGATCCATTGCAGTATTGGCATGGGAAAAAACAATTGTGGCCACTGCTCTCCAACCTGGCTATAAACTACTTGTCTTGCCCACTCGCAAGTGTGTCTTCTGAACGTGTTTTCAGTGCTGCTGGTGGCATTGTAACTCCCAAACGGAGCCGCCTCTCGCCCAAAAATGTGGAGAGGCTAACAATGATCAAGATGAATCAGAACCTCATACCACCAGATTATGAAGTACGAGAAAGCACGCCGCATGAAGACGAGGAGGACAGCAACGTAGATGAGGGAATTTCTTCTCTGTTCGGTGACGCTGACCTCATCCTGCCTGAATTCGCAGAGTATGATGACGAACTCTTATTCTTATTCCATGACACCAAGCCCTGAAAATGAGACAATGAATCAATAACTTTCTTTTTGTCCTTAATTATTCACTTTTATTCCTGTGTGTCTGTCTTTCTTTGTTTTGCACAGTTAATTTAATTCAAACTTTAATCACCTAATCACAAAAACAAGCCCATCAGCAGAACTGTCTTCACTTGTTTGCTTATTGATTTGAAGGTGCCGCAGTCTACATTCCTCAGGTTCACAAGTTCAGAAGAACATGCTCCTCTATCCTCCTCCTCCAGACTCCTATTTTCCTCAAAGCAGAGGGCTGGATTACGCCCAATGAAGAAAGACTCAGCACTTGTGGAGGTGTTCTACTTCTTTGCGGGTGAGTTGACGGCTCTGGGCCCATTGCTGTGAACCTCTAATAACGGATAAAAGTGTTTTGGACCAAATATGAGCCGGAATTTTCTTGCCGTTTTTGCTGACTTGCTTGCCTTTGAGGTGCTCTTTGGCGGGGTTCCGGGTGTTTGTGGGTAAGTTTTGGGGTCTCGGAGCACTGCTGCGACAGTCTAATCTTGATTGCATTTGCTTTTCAGGAAATCCGTGGTGGAAAACAAGAGTTATGATGATGACCTAGCTGCACAGCGCGTTTGGACCGAAGGCCGAGAGATATTGTAAGTATGAGATTTTGATTTTTCGCTGTTTGGGGGTGTTGTTGCGTGCTTTTTTACGGGTGGGTTGGCGGGTCTTGGGGCATTCCTGGGAAGTTCTAATACCGGATAGAAGGTGTTTGGACAAAATCCATGCAGAATTGTTTTTGCTATTTCTTCTGACATCTTGCTCAATGTAGCGTTTTCGGGGGCCTGTTTGGGGGGCTTCCTGGTGTTTGTGGGTGGGTTTTGGTGTCTCTGTCGGAGCACTGCTGCGACAGTCTAATCTTGATTGCATTTGCTTTTCAGGAAATCCGTGGTGGAAAACAAGAGTTATGATGATGACCTAGCTGCACAGCGCGTTTGGACCGAAGGCCGAGAGATATTGTAAGTATGAGATTTAGATTTTTGGCTGTTTGGGGGTGTTGTTGCGTGCTTTTTTGCGGGTGGGTTGGCGGGTCTTGGGGCATTCCTGGGAAGGTCTAATACCGGATAGAAGTGGTTTGGACAAAATCCATGCAGAATTTTTTTTTGCTATTTCTTCTGACATCTTGCTCAATGTAGCGTTTTCGGGGGCCTGTTTGGGGGGCTTCCTGGTGTTTGTGGGTGGGTTTTGGTGTCTCTGTCGGAGCACTGCTGCGACAGTCTAATCTTGATTGCATTTGCTTTTCAGGAAATCCGTGGTGGAAAACAGGAGTTATGATGATGACCTAGCTGCACAGCGCGTTTGGACCGAAGGCCGAGAGATATTGTAAGTATGAGATTTTGATTTTTGGCTGTTTGGGGGTGTTGTTGCGTGCTTTTTTGCGGGTGGGTTGGCGGGTCTCTTTGGGCATTCCTGGGAAGGTCTAATACCGGATAGAAGTGGTTTGGACAAAATCCATAAGGAAAAGCCTTTTGGCACTTTTTGTAACTTAGGGTTCGTTAGGGTTAGCCCTAGCAGCAGGATTGCATGTGTTTCGGGGTGTTCTAGATTTTTGCAACTGAGTTCTGGGGTCTTAGAGCACTCTTGGAGCGATGCTGGCTATGGATACTTTTGCTTGCTTGCAAGTGGTTTGAATACAATCCACGGTGGGTAAGGGGGTATTTGGGCCTACTTTTACTTTCAAAGTACGTTTTGTCACCATTTTTCTGCTAGGCCTCGTTTTTTGAGATCTGGATGGGGGTCTTCTACATTTTTGCGACTGGCTTTAGTAAGGGTCTGGGTGGGAGCACTGCTGAGAAGGTCTAATTTTGTTCTAAAGCACAGTTTACAGTACACCTAGCTTGAGGGGAAAGATCTGCTAAATTAATTTGGCCATACTTATTTATCCTTCAAAAGGTGACTCAGACAGAGTACGCAATTTAAAAAATGTTGTACTGTCTATTAGGAAAATCAAAGTGTGACTTTTTGCACCACACAGCGTACATACCTTATATTGATTTATCAGTGGTATTGTAATAGCACTTACTGTTTTCCGTTCAATAATTACAGGCCCGGTTTCAGTCTGTGCAATGGGGAAAAAAGATGGAGTCAGGCTTCACATTAACGAGCCGCAATTCAACATCCGCCAGGCAGGCAGTGGACAGGGTGTCTTCTGTCAGTGATCACCAACATTGATGGACGAAGCATCAGCTGGAATGGAGGAGTGCCGCTAATAAGAGGAATTGTTTGCTGCATGCAACTTACTTACCAAATTCAACAGGACAACTCCAACAACATACAGATACAGTATCCATTGTTTTCTTCTATGAGTGTGACTGCATTTCTTGGATCTCTCTCTGCTTCTAAATTGATCCCTACAGCCATTCTATAGGTTTTACTTCGGCTAATTTTTAAACCTAATTTAATGTAAGAAGTGTTTCTCTGAGTGCATAGATAGGCTAGTCAAAAACGCTGCAGCCCTGTACTGTCGCATTCTAGTACTACTTACTTTTCAGTAACTAACAATGCATGCAGTAGGGCATGCACTTCCTTTATGTCACTTAAAAGATTTGTGGTTAGCTTTAGTTTGTACCCAAAGACTTCTTTATCTTCAATTATTGTTTGTCCATGCTGTGCTTTTTTTTTTCTTCTCTCAACAAAACCTACCCAAAAAGAAACCCCCATTCCCATCCATTTTCCAAACCCTAACCCTCTTCCCCCGGGCTGTGTGGTTTTGCTTGATGTGTGACTAAATGACATCAATAATTCCACACACTTGCTGGGGAGGATAAGGTCATAGCAACAGGCTGGTGAAGGAATCCGAGGATATATTCTAGACTTACTCAGCTTCAGTACTATTTCTTGTAGTAGTAGGAGCCAATGTCAAATAAATTCAACGCAAGTACTAGTTATACTTGCAATACTTTACCATTTGTTAGGCTACATTGTGGCACTGTTATAGTGTACTGTCACCTGCTATATTCTCTATCGTACCGTAACCGTTGTAATGCTACAGTAAGGACAACCCAGGTTTCGTTTTCTTTTTTTCCATAGGCATGCAACTGCCACTGTGTCACACCACTAGTACTACCGCAATGAGGACATTTCATCCGCCCAGGATTGCCAACCTTAATCCCCATTTCCCGTGGAGCCAGCCCTGGGCCTAGCCCTACTTTCAAACACAAATTACAGGTAAGATAAGCGTTTGGTGGGAGGTAGTATAATGGACTATTAGGACTAGACGAGAGATTGACGGTAGTACTACTAAAGTCCTAGGACTCTTCAGGAAAACAAACTTACTGTTAAACCCCCACCCACCAGACTCAAAAGCAGTAAAAAACAGGTATGGTCAGATAAAGTTTAAAAAATTATATTTATGTATCCCTAACAAAAAATTCTCCCTCAAGACCCTCCCTAACCCCAACAATTGTCTTTCAAAAGTCCCAAAAAGAACCCAACTCCCAAATCCCACCCCCCCAAAGTCTCTAAAAAAAGGGCAAGGGACACTACACTACTGGAGGGTGCTGTTGAATTTAGCGGCCAGGGCATCATACTCCTTGCGGAGGGTGGCATGGTCGAAGCGGAGGCCCTCCACCAAGTTCTTATAGTTGAGGACCTCCTGCTCCAGGTAGGACATTCTTAGGGATAAGCGGCGCTGGCGTGCCTTGCAACTCCTGTGGGGGGCAGCTGATGTCTTTGCTGCTTGGCGGTGGTGGTTGGCTTTGGTAGCCCGGCTCCTCCGTACCGCTGGAGCACTGCGCTGTCTGGCAGCCCGTGGGGGCACGGAGGAGGATGCAGCTGTCCCAGTGGAGGATGTTGTGGTTCCACCGGTTGATAGCGTGTCCTCCTCCTCCAGGGCCACCAGCCGCCGATATTCGGCGACAGTGGCATCCAGCCTCCGTTGCCGGGCCATTCGAGCCTGCTCCTTCCGTGATGTCGATTTGGAAGGAGCAACTATATGAAGAAAGAAAGACATAGTCTGTAACCAATGCTCCTTAACATTAATAACACAAAGTGATTGAGCCGAAAGTTGTGTCACAGTACAAGTAGCAAATTGAAAGCACAGTACATAACTATTGAGGACAGTATCTATCTAACCTCCCACTTCTGCATCCTTGCTCTAACATTAGTGGGAGTTTAATGAACAAATTCTACGACCACTATGGACTTCCATTACAGTCGACTATGACAGTACACCAGTCTTATTCTTCTTCTTCTCTCTTGTTTAGGAAAATTGGTACGTTATCTTATGCAAGCCGGCAGAATGCCAGCGCAGTGAACTTGCACCCGAGAAAAACAGACGCACACCATGATGAGTGAGACTGACTTGCGTTACTGTACCGGTCCAGTACATGCAGGTGGTGAAGCTATTACTTTTCTATTACGGGTGGCACTGAGAATACTCTGTTACAAGGGCTACTGCTTAATTAATTTACCTTTCACCCTACAGTGCAAATGAGTACTAGAAAAGGAAAATGAAGAAGCTAAATAATTTGATTATCTATCACTTCACATGGGATGTATTTGATGACATATGGGATGACTTTAGGTGCTTTGCTTATTATTGAGTGAACAGTGATACACCCACACATGAATGACGTACTACTACTAAACTAAAGTTATTAAGAGAGGTACGGAGTGTCCACCGTCATAACCGGATATATGCTGTGCTTGCAGTTGCAATACAAACTACTGCTACTATTCATGGTAGTATTGGACAAATTTACAACTTCTTTTCCTTGCCTTCCCTACACTGGAACGGACGTGCGGGTGCGGTGTTACATGCTCTTCAAGGTAACACGTAGTTCATCCAGTGACCATCTACTCTCTCTAGATACACATATGCTATCTAAGAGTCAGATAATACCATGCTCCAGGCATCCATCCATTCAAAGTATATGCACACATACAGTTTCTGTTTCACCTCCCAGGCTGTTCTCCTTCCACCCATCCTTGCTTCATCATTGACCCAGCCATGCACCATACCATATTCTTTCCTTCCCAGCCACCTCGGGGACCAAGCAAACACATATCATTCTTCTTTGCCAGCCATCATAAAATTTCTCGTCCTTCCACACTTACTTACACCCTTCTTTCGCTTTTCGATCATCCCATCCATCAAGTTCATCTAAGATCTTATTGGGATTCTTCTCACCAAAAACTTCACAGCGAAGTCGAAGTACATTTAGAGGAGGATACTACCTGGTTGATTTATAATACACCCCTGCAGAAAGCACACTATGCAGTCTTCAATCTCAATAAGTAAGGAATATATAGCTTACCTCTTCCCGCCACCACCGTGTGAACCCTCACAGGAACGTCCGGCACTTGCACCGCATCCTCCCCAGAGTCCTCGTCCAACACCACCACCTCCGCGCTGGCCCCGCCACCAGATGTTACACCTACAAAGTACATTTAAGAATGTTAGAAATACACCAATCACTACTATATAATATTTGGTCTAGGAGGAATAAAGAAATGTTAAAAAAACAAAATACAATGTAATAATTTGTAACTGTATACTCTAAAGTAAAAATGTCCCTTTTTCCAGGGAAGGCTGTTGTCTTGCAGCACTTTTTGGCACAACTGATGAATGCTTGCTTTTTATTTTTAACACACACCACTTTTTCTCCTAACAGAAGCTTGACTTCTAAGAACACGATCAGGGTCAAGCTCAAGTTCAAACCAGGTGAGAGCTCAGCTCGACCACAAGAAATGTGTCGAATTAATCGTTAGCACTAAGCACTTTTCCATTTTCATTTAAACGTTTACTTTTATGACAAAGTTGATTTTAATAAATGTGTTTAGTTTTAATAAAGCTTTTAAACTTAAATAGACTCTGTGGTTTTTGGTCCCCCAGACTAGAGTGGATGAGCTAAAGGTTTTGGAATTTTTGCAAGCATGAGTGCCTCTGACACTTCTTGACTGTGACTCCGTACTCTTGTCCTGCGTTGGATAATCTAATCATCATTGGGGATCAATCATCGGTGACTTTGGGAGCTAAATGACTCTGCCACACTATCTAGTCAGTAAGGAGATTGGGGGTTCTTCAAAGTCTGATATCACTGAGGTATGTGGAAAGAAAGTCTACCTGCGCCTATTATAGTTGATAAACAATGCACTATTTAGTGTTGATAGTTCGGTTTGTGCAGATTTGTCCCTGCAACAGTAGTAGAATGGATTGTCCTATCCAAACCAAAAGTAAAGTAGTATCTTATTCTTTCTTGGTGGTCATTCACCTTTTTATTGTTGGCAATTGTCAAAGCATAATCATTTAGAAGACTTGAAAAGACATTATGGACAATCCCAGAGGACTGCACTCAGTGCATAGAGCTATTGCTGACTAGAATGGGAGTCCAATGGAATTGCCAAATGTGCAATCTTAGTTAGCTACACAGACAGACTAATAAGAATAATCTAGTAATACCACAGGGAGTCATAGTCGAGGCAGGATAAGAATTTAGATCCAGTCTACAAGAAGATCAAAGACGATTTAGAAAAAATCGAATGAGGAACGCTAGGAAAAAATAGGTACTCTATATTAAAATTAAAACTTACTGGGGCCAGCAAAGGAGCCCTCGCCTGCCCGATCCTGGCCTGCATCCTCCTGAACAGCGCTCTCCTCCTCCTCCTGTGTCCTCTTGCCCTTAGGGGGAGCTGATGTACAACATGAAAGAAAGAAAGACCAGAAAACATGGATGAGATTTGTCAACCAAATCAAACATTTCAAAAGAACAATAACAAAATATTTTGGAGAAATAGCAAATAGATAGACAACTATCCCACGGGATATATTGACCAATCTCATGTGGTATACTACGTTATTCGTATTGCCTGATTTGCGGACCGTTGACTTTGAAAGTTCCTATGTAACTCACTAAACAGACTACTAAAAAGGTTTGCCTAGGCCTGGCAGGCAGCAGTCCGCAGCACGCGAAGTGACAGACAAAGTCCATCGTGCTTGCAGATCAGTGAATACTCAAACTATCAATCCACCGACCACCACCACTATTTCTTCTTATAGCCATGTGTCTAAAGGAAGTACTGGACTTCAGTCTGTTGAGGCTGATTTAGAAGTCCCTTGCGGCTCATTTTGCTCCATTGTTGCGTGACTTTTGTGACGCAGCGGCAGAACAAAAGAGGCGCCATGGTGCGGCGTATATAAAAAAAATAAATGACGCATATGGGAGATGCATCACGTTGTAAAGCCCTGCGCCATCAGGGGGCGTTCCGGAGCAAGGGAGGGCGTTCCTGCGCAGGAACGAATCCTAAAAGTGGCTGAGGGAAATCTACAAGATGTCAATCAGTCACTTTTAGGACAATGATGCGTGACTGAAACACTGCGCCTGCTTGAAGCCGACGTACGGCTTGATGCAGCATTGGGGAGATAGGGCACCCCAGAGCATTGCTGGAGCTGCGCCATCGTTGGCACGCAACTCCAGCAATGCGCCGCCTTTACGGCACAGATGCGTAAGGCTTCTGTGACGTTTTGGGCCCATGGGTGGTGGTGGTGGCATGGCGCACAATTACTGCCGCATCCCTGCTACTTTGCAGGGATGCGCCGGTAATTGAAAATATGACCCTTAGTGTCTAGCATTACGCAGTTCTTTACACTACACTCATACATAATTTCTCAGGCCAATGAAATGAACACAAAATACAAAACAAATAAGCATAGTAGCAAGGCTACTGAGAAGGAGAGCAGTGCACCTGAAATGCATAGAAGATTTTGAAATATAATTTACCTACAATGTAATCGGCAGCATTATTGCTCTTGGTAAAGAACAAAGATTTGCAAATAACAGAGCCGGATAAAACACAGTAGTGATGAAATAGCTAGAAATAGCTACTACTACTCACCAAGCCCGGGGACCTCTACGCCGAGCGCGTCCAGCAAGTCGCGTTCCAGGTCCATGACGTCCGTCCAGCGGTGGGTGGCCTCGTTATAGGTGCGCCCGACCCCAGAGAGTTTAAACATGGCCCGGCACGCCTTCTCCCACCGCTTCCGGCGCTCCCGGATGCCATAGCCGGTTGCGATCTTGCCGCCTCCCAGGATGGTCTTGGGGAGGCGGCGCTGGACGTGGAATATTAGTGCGGCCACCTCCTCCGCACTAAAAATCTCCTGGGCTGTCACTGTCTCCCCCCTCAAACGCCCGCACGGGAGCCGGGCACGGGGTGCGGGACCCTTCCCCTTCTCAGGGTGCTTCCTGGCTCCCTTTACCATGGTCTGGGCAGAAATGAAGTTAAATAATAAAGAAGAAATAGAATAGGGAAGAAGAAAAGAAAAGAGTTTAAAAAAGTAGTTTAAAATTAACAAAAAGTAGCGGAAAACACAAAAATATAGAGCTAGAAAAATAGAGGGATAGATAATAAGTAAAATAGATCAAATAAACTTCAAACAAGCAAAGGATGGAAGAGATTCAGAGAGGATACAGAAAGCATGCCCAGAACCATAGCAATGAATGAGAAACAAGATGGCCGCGCCCATTCACGACCGCGTGGGTAAGTTCGCGCGAGATTTTCCTCGCGATCACGCGCGAAATTGTACTAGCGAGCAGCACACTTTGCGAGATTACACATAGCGGCCGGAAACGGAATTACGTCACGCAAACAAGATGGCCGCGCCCGTGTACGACCGCTAGGGTAACTTCGCAAACGTATCACTACAATCGCCTTGCGAACACGCAAAAAATCACGCGAACATACACACCGCAAAAAAAAAAATAGTGTATTCGCACGCATTCGCGGCTTCCGAAATCGATCTCGCACGAATTCGCGCCCCGCAAATCGCGCGAAATTGCAGAAAAACGATTTTTGCTAAACTGAAAGCAATCACCAGGTGCAAAAGTTCAAACTTAACATTAGTAACCATTCACTCTAGTGCTTCCTGAGGGGCCCCTCCAGAGTTCAGTTGCCTATTTGCAACTATTCTATGACCGTGCTATGACCCAAACAGCAGGCTCATAGAATAGCTACAAGTAGACCATAAAGGTCCTGTGAAAAAAAATTGCACTGCAACAGAAAGCAAATTACAGATAAGGAAGGAAGCAGGTGCCAGCCAGACTGGAAGTTTCAAAATTACTGACACATTAATAACCCCCAAATTAATTCATGGCAGTTGAAGAAGGGCAGGTGTGCTTGCTATTTTTCACCCCCATAATCTACAGTGATAAACAAACCTAATGGGTGGCAGTGAGGATGTACCAGAGGGTGGCATGGGTGTACCAGAGGGTGGCAGTGGTGAAACAGAGGGTGCTGTGAACCTGTGATGATAAACCAGACGTAGAAACAACATAGTTGCGGCCGTTGCGAGCCAAAAAGTAAGTTCGCAATTGCGAAATGGTCCACAAATCCTCGCGAACGCTCGCCAACACAAAAAACATAAAAATCCGCAAATCCGCGAGAGTTCGCGGATTTTGCGGATTGCGAATCCGTAAATTCGCAAATTCGCGTACGCGAGATCCGCTAAATCTGCCCATGCTTAGTCTTCTACTTGTTTCCGCCTGGGTTGACGGCTCTGGGGCCATTGCTGGGAAGGTCTAATACCGGATAAAAGTGGTTTGGAAAAAATCGGAGCAGAAAAAGTTTTTGCCTTTTTGCTCACTATCATGTTTTCGGTGGCCTGTTTGGGGGGGTTACTGGTGTTTGGGGGTGGGTTTTGGGGTCTGGTAGCAATGCTGGCACAGTCTAATGTTGATTGCATTTGTTTTCCAGGACATCCATGGTGGAAAAGTGGAGTTATGACCTTGCTGCACAGCGCGTTTGGACAGAATTGAAAGAAGGCCGAAAAATATTCTAAGTATGAGATTTTCCATTTTTGCTTTTTGCCTGTTTGGGGGTGTTGTGCTTTTTTGCGGGTGGGTTGGCGGGTCTTGGGGCATTGCTGGGGAGGTCTAATACCGGATAAAAGTGTTTTGGAGAAAATCCATGAGGAAAACGTTTTTGCATTTTCTGACATTTCGCTCACTACAGCGTTTTCGGGGGCCTGTTTGGGGGGCTTCCTGGTGTTTGTGGGTGGGTTTTGGGGTCTTTGAGCAACGCTGGGTATGGATACTTTTGATGCAAGTGGTTTGAAGAAAATCCATGGTGGCAAAGGGGAGTTAGGGCCTAGCTGCAGAGCGCGCGTGGAGTGATGTTGGAAATTTTCCTGGAAAATTACTAAGTCCCCATTTTTGTAGTATTGCTTTTTGGCTGTTTGGGGGTCTTCCACTTGTTTCCGCCTGGGTTGACGGCTCTGGGGCCATTGCTGGGAAGGTCTAATACCGGATAAAAGTGGTTTGGAGAAAATCAGAGCAGAAAAAGTTTTTGGCTTTTTGCTCACTATCATGTTTTCGGTGGCTTGTTTGGGGGGGGTTCCTGGTGTTTGGGGGTGGGTTTTGGGGTCTGGTAGCAACGCTGGCACAGTCTAATATTCATTGCATTTGTTTTCCAGGACATCCATGGTGGAAAAGTGGAGTTATGACCTTGCTGCACAGCGCGTTTGGACAGAATTGAAAGAAGGCCGAAAAATATTCTAATTATGAGATTTTTCCTTTTTTGCTTTTTGCCTGTTTGGGGGTGTTGTGCTTTTTCGCGGGTGGGTTGACGGGTCTTGGGGCATTGCTGGGAAGGTCTAATACCGGATAAAAGTGTTTTGGAGAAAATCCATGAGGAAAAGCGTTTTGGCACATTAACTTAGGGCTCATTAGGGTTAGCACTAGCAGCAGGATTGCATGTATTTCGGGGTGTTCTACATTTTTGCAACTGAGTTCTGGGGTCTTAGAGCACTCGTGGGAATGTGTAATTTTGGTTGCAAGTGGTTTGAAGAAAATCCATGGTGGGAAAGGGGGGATTTGGCCTAGTTAAAGAAAGCGTTTGCCACTATTCTTAACTTAGGGCTCGTTAGGGTTAGAAGTATTGTATTGCATGTGTTTGGGCGGGGGGCTGTTTGTGGGGGGGTTTGCGAGTCTTGGAGCGATGCTGGCTATGGATACTTTTGGTTGCTTGCAAGTGGTTTGAATACAATCCACGGTGGGTAAGGGGGGATTTGGGCCTACTTTACTTTCAAAGTACGTTTTGTCACCATTTGCTACTAGGCCTCGTTTTTTGAGATCTGATTTGGGGTCTTCTACATTTTTTCGACTGGGTTTAGTAAGGGTCTGGGAGCACTGCTGGGAAGGTCTAATTTTGTTCTAAAACACCTAGCTTGAGGGGAAAGATCCGCTAAATTAATTCGCCCATACTTATTTATCCTTCAAAAGGAGACTCAGACAGAGTACGCACTTTCAAAAATATTGTACTGTCTATTAGGAAACTCAAAGTGTGACTTTTTGCACTGCACAGCGTACATACCTTATATTTATTTGTCAGTGGTGTTCTAAAATCATTTCCTGTTTTTCCATCAATAATTACAGGCCGGGTTTCAGCCTGTGCAATGGGAAAAGGATGAAGTCAGGCTTCACATTAGCGAGCCGCAATTCAGCATCCGCCAGGCAGGCAGTGGACAGGGTGTCTTCTGGTCACCAACATTGATGGACGGAGCGTCAGATGGAATGGAGGAGTCCCGCTAATAAGAGGAATGGTTGGATGCATTTTACAACTTCCCAAATTCAACAGGACAACTACAACAACATACAGATACAGTATCCGTTCTTTTCTAATTATCTTTTAAGTAATGTTATTGCTGTGAACTTCTATGAGTGTGACTCTGCATTTCTTTGATCTCTGCTTCTAAGTTCATCCCTACAGCCATTGGATAGGTTTTACTTCTGATATTTTTCAAACCTAATTTAATGTACGAAGTGTTTCTCTGAGTGCAGAGATAGGCAAGTGAAAACGCATAATTATTACTGCAGCCCTGTACTGTCGCATTCTTTCATTCACGGTTGTCGAAAGTACTACTTACTTTTCAGTAACCATGCATGCAGTAGTGCATGCACTTCCTTTATGTCACTTAAAGATTTATGGTTAGCTTTGTACCCAAAGATTTGTTTATCTTCAATTATTGTTTGTCCATGCTGTGCTTTTTTTTTCTTCTCTCAACAAAACTTTCCCAAAAAACCCCATTCCCATCCATTTTCCAAACCCTAACCCTCTTCCCCCGGGCTGTTTGGTTTTGATTGATGTGTGACTAAATGACAGCAATAATTCCACACACTTGCTGGGGAGGATAAGGTCATAGCAACAGGCTGGTGAAGGAATCCGAGGATATATTCTTACTCAGCTTGACACTGAGTCACTATTGGCAAATGAAAGCAGATTTTCATGTGCGCCATCAACTTGATTGGTCATCAAGAACATCCTCCTCCTAGAAGTGGCAAATGAAATTATTACGCTGCTGTGTCCTTCACCTTCAGTACTATTTCTTGTAATAGTAGCCAATGTCAAAGAAATTCAACGCAAGTAGTAGTTATACTTTCAATACTTTACCATTTGTTAGGCTACATTGTGGCACTGTTCTAGTGTACTGTCACCTGCTATATTCTCTATCGTACCGTTCTAATGCTACGGTAAGGACAAACAAGGTTTCATTTTCTTTTTTTTTCAGATGCTGCAACTGCCACTGTGTAACACCACAAGTACCACCGAAATTATGACATTTCATCCGCCCAGGATTGCCAACCTTAATCATCATTTTGCATGCAGCCAGCCCTGTGCCTAACCCTATTTGCAAACACAAATTACAGGTAAGATAAGCGTTTGGGGGGAGGTAGTATAATGGGGTATTAGGAGAGACGAGAGAGTGACGGTCCGAGGACTATTGAATTCACTTACTCTGTGAGAGGCACTTAGTTTTGAAAACATTTGTGCCATTAGTACTTACACAACTTGAATCAAGATGCCACTTAAGTTTCAGGACTGTTAAACCCCCACCCACCAGCCTCAAAAGCAGTAAAAAACACGTATGCTAAGATTAAGTTTAAAGTATATTTATATATCCAGTAACATAAAAAATCTCCCGCAGGACCCAACCCACCCCCCCTCCCGAACCCCAACGAATGTCCCTAAAAACGAAGTCCAAAAAAGTAGAAAACCCAACTCCCAATTTCCACCCCCCAGAAGTCGTTAAAAAAGGGGCAAGGGACAGTCTCCTCCTACTGGCTGCTGTTGACTTTTCGGGCCAGGTCAGCATGCTCCTTGCGGAGGGTCTCGAGCAGGGTTTTGGTGTTGAGGAGCTCCTGCTCGAGGTAGGAAACCCTCAGGGAAAGGCGGTGCATCCTTTTTTGCAACTGCTGTGGGAGGCAGCTGATTTCTTTGCTGCTAGGCGGTGGCGGGTGGCTGCCGTACCCCGGCTCCATACCGCTGGAGACCTGCTGCGCTGACTGGCTGACCCAGGGAGCGCGGAGGAGGATGCAGGTGTTGCCGTGGATGTTGTTGACGTACTCTGCGTGTCCTCCTCCTCCTGGGCCACCAGTCGCCGATATTCGGCGACAGTGGCCTCCAGCCTCCGTTGCCGGGCCCTTTTAGTTTGGATGCTCCTTCCTTGTTGGTTTGGAAGGAGCATCTATATGAAGAAAGAAAGACATAGTCTGTAACCAATGCTCTTTAAGATTAACACAAAATGATTCAGCAGAAAGTTGTGTCACAGTAGAAGTAGCAACTTGCAAGCGCAGTACATAACTATTGTGTCCAGTATCTATTTAACCTCCCACTTCTTCATCCTTGCTCAAACATTAGTGGGAGTTTAAGGAATCAATTCTACGAGCACTATGGACTCACTCCATTAGAGTCGACTATGACCGTACACCAGTCTTATTCTTCTTCTTCTCTCTTGTTTAGCAAAATTGGTACGTTAACTTCTGCAAGCCGACATAATGCCAGCGCAGTCAACTTGCACCCGAGAAAAACAGACGCCCGCCATGATGAGTGAGACAGACTTGCGTTACTGTACCAGTCCAGTACATGCAGGTGGTGATGATCTTACTTTTCTATTACGGGTGGCACTGAGAATACTCTGTTACAAGGGCTACTGCTTAATTAATTTAACTTTCACCCTACAGTGCCAATGAATAGATACTAGAAAAGGAAAATGAAGAAGATAAATAATCTGATTATCTATCACTGCACATGGTATGTATTTGCTTACATATGGGATGACTTTAGGTGCTTTGCTTTTCATTGAGTGAACAGTGATACATCCACACAAGAATGACCGAGTTCTACTAAACTTATTAACAGAGGTAGTGAGTGGCCATCGTAATAGCCGGATATATGCTGTGCTTGCAATACAAACTACTACTACTATTCATGGTAGTATTCGGACAAAAATACAACTTCTTTTCCTTGCCTTTCCTACACTGGGACGGACGTGCGGGTGCGGTGTTACATGCTCTTCAAAGTAACACTTAGTTCATCCAGTGACCATCTACTCTCTCTAGATACACATATGCTATCTAAGAGTCAGATAGTACCATGATCCAGGCATCCATCCATTCAAACTATATGTCAATCATTCTTCTTCATGTCTCTCATCTGGACAAACCTTACGTTTTCTCATGGGGAGCACGCTATGCAGTCTGCAATCTCAATAAGTAAGGAATATAAGAGCTTACCACTGCCCGCCACTACCGTGGCAACCCGCACAGCAGTTTGGTCCGGCACTTGCACCGCCTCCTCCCCAGAACTTTCCTCCTCCACCTCCGCGCTGGGCCCAGCACCAGATGTTCCACCTACAAAGTACATTTAAGAATGTTAGATGTCATAGACATACAACAATCACTAGTATTTTGTCTAGGAATGAAGAAATGTGAATACAGAAACCAATCTAATAATTTGTGACTGTCTACTCTAAAGTAAAAATGTCCCTTTTTCCAGGGAAGGGTGTTGTCTTGCTGCACTTTTTGGCACAACTGATGAATGCTTGCTTTTTAACACGCACCATTTTTCTCATAACAGACAGAAGCTACACTTCTAAGAACAAATCATCATCACTAGGACGGAGGGACCAACGATTCAGCACCAAAAAGAAAAATTAAAGTTCAAACCAGGTGAGGGCTCGGCTCGCCCACAATAAATGTGTGAAATAAATCACTATAAGCACTTTTCCATTTTTAATCAACCGTTTATGTTTTATGACAAGCTTGATTTTAATAAATATTTTTACTTTTAATAAAGCTTTAAAACTTAAATAGACTCTGTGGTTTTTGTTCATGAGTGAATGAGCAAAAGGTTTTGCAATTTGCAAGCATGAGCCCGTGCCTCTGACACTTCTGGACTCTGTCTCCGTACTCTTGTCCTGCGTTGGATAATCATCATTGGGGATCAATCATCGATGAATTCGGGAGCTAAATGACTCTGCCACACTATCTAGTCAGTAAGGAGATTGGGGGTTCTTCAAAGTCTGATATCACTGAGGTATGTGGAAAGTCTACCTGCGCCTATTATAATTGATAAACAATGCACTATTTAGTGTCGATAGTTCTGTTTGTGCAGATTTGTCCCTGCAACAGTAGTAGTATGGATTGTCCTCCTATCCAAACTAAAAGTAAAGTAGTATCTTATTCTTTCTTGGTGGTCATTCACCTTTTTATTGTTGGTAATTGTCAAAGCATAAACATTTAGAAGACTTGAAAAGACATTATGGACAATCCCAGAGGACTGCACTCAGTGCATAGAACTATTGCTGACTAGAATGGGAGTTTCGTTTTACACCTTTTGCCAAATGTGCAATCTTAGTTAGCTACACAGACAGACTAATAAGAATAATCTAGTAATACAACAGTGAGTCATAGTCGAGGCAGGATAAGAATTTAGATACAGTCTACAAGAAGATCAAAGACGATTTAGAAAAAATCGAATGAGGAACACTAGGAAAAAATAGGTACTCTATCTATATTAAAATTAAAACTTACCGGGGCCAGCAAAGGAGCCCTCCCCTGACCGATCCTGGCCTTGTTCAGCAGCAGCAGCCTCCTCCAATGTCCTCTTGCCCCTGGGGGAAGCTGATGTACAACATGAAAGAAAGAAAGACCCGAAAACATGGATGATTGTTGTCAACCAAATGAAACATTTCAAAAGAACAATAACAAAATCTTTTGGCGAAATAGCAAATAGACAACTATTCCACGGGATATATTGACCTATCTCATGTGGTCTACTACGATATTAGTATTGCTTGATTTGCGGACCGTCGACTTGAAAAGTTATTTAACTCACTAAACAAACTACTAAAAAGGTTCGCCTAGGACTGGCAGGCAGCAGTCCGCAGCACGCGAAGTGACAGACAAACTCCATCGTGATTGCAGATCAGCGACAACACTAAAAAGTTTCCTACTACATTAACCAGTCATTAAAATACTTAAACTATCAATCCACCACCACTATTTCTTCTTATTGCCAGGTGTACAAAGGAAGGACTGGACTTGAGTCTGTAGGGGCAGGTTTATAAGCCCCTTGCGGCTCTTTTGCTCCAATGTTGCGTGACTTTTGTGACGCAGCGGCAGAACAAAAGAGGCGCCATGGTGCGGCGTATATTAACAACGTGACGCATATGGGAGATGCATCACGTTGTAAAGCCCTGCGCCATCAGGGGGCGTTCCGGTGCAAGGGAGGGCGTTCCTGCGCAGGAACGCATCCTAAAAGTGGCTGAGGGAAATCTACAAGATTTCAATCAGTCACTTTTAGGACAATGAATGATGCGTGACTCAAACCCTGCGCCTGCTTGAAGCAGACGTACGGCTTGACACAGCATTGGGGAGATAGGGCACCCCAGAGCATTGCTGGAGCTGCGCCATCGTTGCGACGCAAATTCAGCAATGCGCCGCCTTTACGGCACAGATGTGTAATGCTTCGGTGACGTTTTGGGCACATGGTGCGCCGCATTGTAAATACGGCGCACCATGGGTGGTGGTGGCGTGGCGCACAATTACTGGCGCATCCCTGCTACTTTGCAGGGATGCCCCGGTAATTGAAAATCTGACCCTTAGTGTCTAGCATTACGCAGTGCTTTACACTACACTCATACATAATTTCTCAGGCCAATAAAATGAACACAAAATAGAAAACAAATAAGCATAGTAGCAACGCTACTGAGAAGGAGAGCAGTGCACCTGAAATGCACAGAAGATTTTGAAATATAATTTACCTACAATGTAATCGGCAGCATTATTGCTCTTGGTAAAAAACAAAAATTTGCAATATAATAACACACAGAGCGGGAGAAAACAGAGTAGTGATGAAATAGCTAGAAATAGCTACTACTACTCACCAAGCCCGGGGATCTCGATGCCGAGCACGTCCAGCAAGTCGCGTTCCCGGTCCATGAGATCCGTCCAGCGGTGGGTGGCCTGGTTGTAGGTGTGCCGGACCCCAGAGTGTTGAAACATGGCCCGGCACACCTTCTCCCACTGCTTCCGGCGCTCCCGGAGCCCGTAGCCGGTAGCGATCTTGCCGCCTCCCATGATGGTCCTGGGGAGGCGGCGCTGGACATAAAAGACGAGTGCCGCCACCTCCTCCGCACTAAAAATCTCCCGAGCTATAACTTGCTCCCCCCTCAAACGCCCGCACGGGTCCCTTTACCATGGTCTGGGCAGAAAGGAAGGTAAATAATAAAGAAGAAATAGAATAGGGAAGAAGAAAAGAAAAGAGTTAAAAAAAGTAGTTTAAAATTAACCAAAAGTAGCAGAAAACACAAAAATATAGAGCTAGAAAAATAGAGGGATAGATAATAAGTAAAATAGATAAAAAAAAACTTTAAACAAGCAAAAGATGACAGAGATTGACAGAGGATACGGAAAGCATGCCCAGAACCATAGCAATGAATGAAAAACAAGATGGCCGCGCCCGTTCAGGACCGCGTGGTTAAGTTCGCGCGAGATTTTCCCCGCGATCACACGCGAATTCGTACTAGCGAGCCGCACACTTTGCGAGATTACCCATAGCGCCCGGAAACGGAAATACATCACGCAAACAAGATGGCCGCGCCCATATACGACCGCTAGGGTAACTTCGCAAACGTTGCACTACAAGCGGCTTGCGAACACGCAAA